>NC_088296.1:13843843-14473922 GCF_032854445.1 Liolophura sinensis
TACTGCTTTGACTATTATAAGGGAAACAGCTTCGAAGTTAGAGAGCGAGATTAAACATGACGCCCCCATGCTGTCGATAATGGAGGCGCGCTGAAACTGTGGCAAGACGAAGTTTCACTAAACTTTACTGGGGTGAACAAAAATCTTATATTTAAAAAAAATATTTAATGCCGGTTTAAGATATTTTGAATAGTAGTCTTTCAGTAGGCATAAACATTAGTCAGGCGCTGTCTTTTACTTTAAATGTCGATTCCAAGCGTGTTCTAATGGCTTACTTAACTTCGGGCCCTATGGTTTTCTTCAACCATAAAACTCGCCACCGTCACACAAATGAAACATTTCTTAGTAAAACCTTCATCAGGGGATAAATATGTAAGTAAGTAAGACATTCTCGTTTATTATTTAACAGTATCAGGCCCTGTTGTTGTTTTTGTCGCCTTCTGCCTCGTCCTCACTGGTTCTCTCTGCACTGGCGTTGCTTTGTCCAGTAAATTGCTTGAAGTCGCAAGTAAGTCGTCAGTAATTCATTTTTATGTTGTGGTGTTAAACCAACATAGGCCTGCATATCCAGAATATTGGGAAGCAATGATTATCGTTAAAATTAACTCAGAATACATGGTCACTAAACGGAAGATCCAAATCCATTGCAAAAATCCTTCTGTGGTTTAGAAATGAAAATTCCACGGACTAAATAAACAAACGTGTGACCATTTGTCATCTATCGCAATCCCGTCGTTGCCTTGGTTTTGGCCTATGCTGATGTTTTTTAATATTAATACTATTTGATTTTGCAGAATAAGTTAGTGGCCATTTTAAAAATTTTGTTATACGTTGCATTATGTATAATCGCACTTTTTATCTGCCGGACATTTTTTATTCACACCACTGCAATGGCTAATTCTGGACATCCTGAACATGGTGTACAATAATAAACATGTGTTCCTGATTAAAACTTATCATATCAATCAAACTTATTACTTTTACACTTGAGAACTATGCCATCATTTTTTTGTGAACTAAATCAGTTAAAAGAAAAGAAAATATAAAATAGACGCCAGAATCAGCCTGAAAATATGGTGTTCAATGTTTTCGTTGCATGTCGAATCTGAATGTAATTTACTGTTGCATTTTATCTGAATTATGATAACATTTATGAAAAGACCACACTCCAATGGTCAATATGTCTACTAAAAATGTGCTACATACTCATTTATAACATTATTGCAAGAGAGACTATATATACAAAGAAGAATATCCCTGAGTAGGGCATAAAACACCGATCAAATAAATCAATAAATATACAAAGATGTCCCATATACCAACCACACAAAAAACCTTTTCAAGTGTCTTTATCTTTTTAAAGAAAAAAAGTATTGAAGACTACATTTACTACTAAATTTTTGCACTTAACGTAAGTATTATATTTTCCCCACCTTTAAAATAAGTAATATATAAGCATCTATAAGTCCGAGATTTGTATATCACTTGTAGACTACATGTAGCACATTAAACTGTGCAGTAATTAGAGAAGCAGTTATTTATACTATACGTCAGATTTCTGCTTTGTAGAATGTTTATTTTACCTTGCATACTTTCTATGGTAATTTATTAATTTTTGCTGAGCATTGCTTTGATATTTATTCCTTATACATGCTACTCAACCTGGGACTACATTAGTTATCTGTATATATTGCTTGATTTCTTTTCCATCTGTCTTTCAGATTACTACCGAGCTGCAGGGCTGGCTACAGGGATACTAGGTATCTTGGTGCTTCTGTTAGCCGTGCTATGGCTATATTTGCCTCCAAATCTCCCTTGCAAGAAAAAAGCACCAATCCAGGAGTCCGATAGCCCTGATGTGTTAGAAACAGGAAAGGATGACGGAAAAAAATCAGCCGAATCTGAACGCGCTTTACCTGACGTTGAGGCTAACTTGCCCAGCTCTAGTTTGCCCTCGAGGGATATCGATTCAAAAACTTTGCCAGAACAAACAGTACCTTTTTTGCCACAGAAACCCATTCAAACAGAGAAACCGGAGCCAAAAGTAATAAAGGTAGAAAATCCGTCCAGTAACAAAGTCACTGGGATGGTGGTTAGGTCGCAAAACGAAGTCTATATGACCACCTATGAGGCAGTCTTTAGTATGACTGTCCAAACAGGTATGATTCAGAAACAAAAAGAAAAGCTAACCGAGTGTAAATACGATATTCTAATGACTGAGAAACATAAAACAGGTTTACTAATGTTGACTGAAGAAGTTACATCGAAGATATATAAGACTCACCTTTTGTTTATGAATTTAGCAAATAAAAAGTACAAATTTCACAAGATTGATCTGGATTCAAAATCAAGACCGACTTGGGTCGTGACGAGTCGGTACGACGAAACTTGGTACTTGACTATGTCAAACCCGGCAAGAGTACTTAAGAAAACAAGTGACAAGAAGAAGTGGAGAGAATTCGGCCAAAGTGTGTTGAAGAAACCTGCATGTATCGTTCAGAATTCCTCTGGTCGGCTCATCATCGCTGATTCTCGTAAAAATGATTTATTGGTTTTCGAGGAAAACGGGGAATTTGTTACTTCCATGGGAATATCTGTTCCCAGGAATCTGAGTACCGAGATAAACGGCTGTGACAGATTGGCCATAGGTCCAGACGACAAGATTTATGCGACAAGTCCACTGTCTAAAAATATACTTGTGTTTTCGTCGGACTTCAGATTTGACCGAACTTTACCTACTAGATCTGAAGAAGGCGGAGCTATATCATGCTTACTGGTATATAACGACTGGCTTTACGTAGCTCACGAGGACTGTATTCGGGTCCATCGACTTAAATCGCGCTCATCGATCAGTGACGACTGATTATATACAGAGATAGATTCTCGTACCTCATTCTCGCTCATCTGAAACATTTTCCGTCATCTCATCCCGGAACCTGTGTGTTTCATTCGCCTAGCCTATCATTATACTCAATCATATATCAGGACTTTACAGAATTATATGATCACCTGTTAATTGTATGTTTCAGGTCTTATCACTGACCCTCCTATGTATACATTGTCGTCCTCCTATTATATTAAGGAGTTTGTCTTTGCAGTATGTTCTGCATTGCTTTCTCCTATTGTCGGCTTTAATTTTTGGTTACCTTGAATAAACAAATGCACCCTGTATGCAAAAGGCGATTGGTGTCTTTTATTTATTTATTTGATTTTTTTTCTCACTTTTCCATCGGCTGTCCGATTTACGGTATCATGGCGTTGAGAGTTCAGATTGAGGTTGAAACTGAAACCCGGCATATCCTTTAAAAAGCTTTTTTTCAGAATCTGAATCGAAACAAAAAGTCACATCACACTATGAATAAGCAATGTGCAAACATAATTCTATTACACTTAATAAACATGCCCAGTCGTACAGCCGCACGGTGTTAGAATATTTCACCTATACGCAGGCGGCCAGCTTTATGGTGGGAGGAAACCGGGCCAACCCGGGGAAAGGCCCGCGACTATCTTACCCCTTATCTTCATTGTACGCATAATACGCAAGGAGTGCTTATAAATGGTATTCTAGCCCGCTGTCAGATTTCAGTATAATCAAAGACTTGTAGCTTTGAAAGACTCACGGGATGCCTGATGCGTACAAATGATTCAGGTAATCGTTCAAAAAATCAGCTATGCTCCTTGCGACCTGTATTAACTGCTATGCATGGGCCACACAATCTCGAGGGATAGAATGTGGTTGTAGCATTTTTGTTAAGAGCATGATTATATTTGACCATGTTCATACTGAATCCTGGAACTATTTACGTGTAATCTGAAGGTGTCTGATGCACGGCTTTAATGTGTTAAGCAGTAAGACATGGACAATACAATTAAAAACGTACAGAGTAGAGAGGAAAACCATATCATCTACGACAATGTGATAGCTGACAAATGGTCACACGTAACCGGTGAAATTCGACCTCTTCTCAGTTTACCTCAGTCAGGGTTTTGTTCTAGCTGTTCATGTTAAAATCATATTTAAGATGTCCAGAATCGCTAAACATGTGTTAATCTCTATTAATTAGCAATGGAATATTTTTACTTTGCATATTACGGCGTGTTTTAAATCACGAATACTCAGATATCTAAAAAAGTAATTTAACATGTTCAAATATATTGCCCACAAATGTGTATGTATATACACGTTCCATTTCCCTAGCCATAATTACTGTTTACAAGCACATTTATCATCTATTAATAGCATCTTATACTCACCAATTTTATTATCTCTCAGATAATCACCGTTTAGCATGCTAATGACTGGATGATGTCATTCATTGCAGCGTAAACTACATAGTGAGTAATAGATATATAACCGCACACCCAAATCAGGCATAGTCAGTTGACTGTAGGGAATGTTTGTGTCACTTACTAGGGACACTCCCAGTAGCTTGTAACAGATCTGCGCATAACTCTACTCTTCCCGGTAGTGCATCTAACATTTTAAACATTTATACATATCTTGTCCATTAATGTCCATGTATGATTGCTCATAAAACACCGGGGTAAAACACACCCACTGCAACGTTACAGCAAAATGCGGTGTGTTTTTACCGCCAGTTCAAATGTATTCTTCCGTAAGGCGTAAAAAATTAAATAAATAAAAAATGAAACACCTTGTGTAGTCCGTCAGTCTACCATTCAAGCTCCAGTTTAAACATAGGACACAGACTGCCCGAGTTTCTAGAGACACAATTAGTTTTTGACGTGTAATACACGACAATTAAAATCACTGTATTAGATTATCTAATTCTCGAGAAAAGCGTCAATATTATGAACTTTTACAAACTTGGGGACGGAGAAGTTGATTCTATTTATGTACTTACATGAACAGTTATAATAAAACCTTAAATCTGGTAAATTGATAACAATCGCGCTATTGTAGCTCACTTGGCTTACTTTTAATGCTGTGGTATATTAGATTCCATCTCCTTAGAACATTTAACTCAGTTGGTAGTCGGAGCGGTCGAGTCCCACCTAAGACCTTAAATGAGGAAGTTATAACTTCCTCCTTTGGCGTTCATGGTGAAGGGGATAGTGCAACGACTGGTTGACCCGTATCAGTACAAAGGCTGCACCCGGGCAGCTTATTTGCCTTCGGTAAGGCGTATCAGGGAAGCGGCACTAGATAAAATGGCGGTGGAAATCCGTTTGGCAACAAAAAGGCACATTACTAGCACTCTAAAGAATCCTACGTCGTCATGACTGAAAAATTCTTAAGCACGACGTTAAAACCCAAGCTCGCATTCATTCACTTCTTGGAGAATGAAACACTTTGCATTACAGTTCTACGAACAGTAAAAACTGAGGTTTATCAGCCATAACACACATGAGAGTGTGTTTCGTGACACTTCTGTCAGATTCCAAACAATACAAATTGACGTTTATCAGCCATGACACACATCATCGTGTGTTTCGTGAGACCTCTGTCAGACTCCAAACATTACAAATTGACGTTGATCAACAGAGCCACGCACGATCGTGTGCTTTTTGAGACCTCTGCCAGACTCCAAACATTACAAATTGACGTTTATCAGCCATGACACACATCATCGTGTGTTTCGTGAGACCTCTGCCAGACTATAAACATTACAAATTGACGTTTATTAGCCATAACACACATGAGAGTGTATTTCGTGAGACCTCTGTCAGACTCCAAACATTACAAATTGACGTTTATTAGCCATGACACACATGAGAGTGTATTTCGTGAGACCTCTGCCAGACTCCAAACATTACAAATTGACGTTTATTAGCCATAACACACATGAGAGTGTATTTCGTGAGACCTCTGCCAGACTCCAAACATTACAAATTGACGTTTATTAGCCATAACACACATGAGAGTGTATTTCGTGAGACCTCTGCCAGACTCCAAACATTACAAAGTGACGTTTATTAGCCATAACACACATGAGAGTGTGTTTTGTGAGACCTCTGTCAGACTCCAAACATTACAAATTGACGTTTATCAGCCATGACACACATGAACGTGTGTTTTGTGAGACCTCTGCCAGATTCTAAACATTACAAATTGACGTTTATCAGCCATGACACACCTGAACGTGTGTTTCGTGAGACCTCTGTCAGACTCCATACATTACAAATTGACGTTTATCAGCCATGACACACATGATCTTGTGTTTTGTGAGACCTCTGTCAGACTCCAAACATTACAAATTGACGTTTATCAGCCATGACACACATCATCGTGTATTTCGTGAGACCTCTGCCAGACTCCAAACATTACAAATTGACGTTTATCAGCCATGACACACCTGAACGTGTATTTCGTGAGACCTCTGCCAGATTCTAAACATTACAAATTGACGTTTATCAGCCATGACACACATCATCGTGTGTTTTGTGAGACCTCTGTCAGATTCTAAACATTACAAATTGACGTTTATCAGCCATAACACACATGAACGTGTGTTTTGTGAGACCTCTGCCAGATTCTAAACATTACAAATTGACGTTTATCAGCCATGACACACATCATCGTGTATTTCGTGAGACCTCTGCCAGACTCCAAACATTACAAATTGACGTTTATCAGCCATGACACACCTGAACGTGTGTTTCGTGAGACCTCTGCCAGATTCTAAACATTACAAATTGACGTTTATCAGCCATGACACACCTGGACGTGTGTTTCGTGAGACCTCTGTCAGACTCTAAACATTACAAATTGACGTTTATCAGCCATGACACACATGATCTTGTGTTTTGTGAGACCTCTGTCAGACTCCAAACATTACATATTGACGTTTATCAGCCATGACACACATGATCGTACGTTTCGTGAGACCTCTGTAAATCTACGGTCACGACAAACTAACGTTGATTAATCATGTCACACACGGTCGTGTGCTTCGTGAGCCCTCTGTTTGACGACACACGCTAGAAAATGCACACAGTAACGAAGACATTCCATTGAGTATAAAAACCGGCGCTTCCTTACTTCATGTTCCGGCCTCGGTCACCGGCTCAATTGTCAATCTGGACTCAACCCTGGATCGGGTCACACCTAAGACCTTAGCAAAGGACGTTGAAACTTCCTCGCTTAACGTTCAGCATTTAGGGAATGGTGACCCGAATCCTAAAATTGATCGGGCGGGTCCGCTTACTTGCCTTCTGTAAGTTGTCTCAGTGAAGCAGCATTAGATAAAAGAGCGGTGGAAATCCGTCCTGCAACATGCACTCTAAGGAATCCTTCGTCGTCATATGACTGAAAAATTGTTAAGCACGACGTTAAACCCTAAGTACTCACTCACTCACTAACTCCTTAGTTCATGTTTAGGAAATGTGGATAGGTCCGTGGCCGATACAATAAAGCTATATTTTAACTGAACTGAAAAACGCAAATCTGCACAAAATACATATTTTTAAACTGTTGCAGTTTAAATTTGAACCACCTGAGTCACGTGGTGACAAATATCTGCCAATTTCATCCGACCAGATCATTAATTGCTTTAAAGATTTACATTTTAAAACCTAGAACTGCATAGCAATTTCGGCTGTGGTTCATGTCGTTTGTTGTTGTTGTTATCATTCTACATAGGAGAATAGGAGAGAGCATAGGTATATAAAAGCACACAGCTGGTTTGGGGAATCATGGGCAGTGCGGTGGAAACAAAGATGGCGAAGAATCATGTAACTATACAGTTACATGCACGGAGGCATTGCTTCAAAATTTAGTCAAACGGTCTGGGCTGTAGCTCACTTCAAAAAAAAAAATTAAAAAGGGAAATAATACGTAAGAACCGTCTTGATACAAGCATACAGTTTCGCCAAAGGGGAACATTTAGCTTCAGCGAGAATTTGTATTGTTGCTTTACGCTTATACTCCAAGTAAACAGACAAGCAACAAATGTGTTTGCGATGATCCGTGACGTCGGTGTCAGATTGAATGGCGGACGAGACTATTGAGCAGCCGGGTAGTGTCGTGTACTGCCAATTAACCACAATAAGTCTGGGTAAGAGACCCTGCTACCAAGTCCTGACCTTGTTCTACAAGGACAAGCCAATACAGGTAATCTATTTATAGAAATATATTTCAGTCATGTCGAGACATACGTCTTTCATTGGGTAAGAAAATGTGTCAACTGATATAATCGTTTGCCATTGCGTGGACCCATGTTACAAGGGAATGAACTGGATCCCGAATATCACAGGTAGTACCTGTAACACACCTAAATTTGCTTACGCGCAGTCGCATATAGTGGGCGGATAGCGACCTTTTCTATGTAGCCAGTGCAGGCTTGTATGCCAGCGTGGTTGTGAACAACGTTTATCTGCCTTGCTGAATATTGAAAGTGATCTGACAATGGCGATATCCACACTAAGACTTCGTCACCTGGCTGCCAGGATCTTTCTTCTCTGTGGATCAATTCGCAGTAAGTTCTGCACACATGAAAATGACACAAGTTGATACCTCAGCTAAAGGCGGAAAGTGCATTTGCCAGTATTGCTAGGCTGTTTTATGAGATGTGAGGCATGCTGTGGAGCTTGTATACAAGTGTGGTATCTTTGACAATGACAGTTGTGCCTACATGTGTGATATCTGTGACAGTGACTGTGGCGACTGTGTTTCAGTGTGATGTATGTGACAGTGACTGTGGTGTCTGTCTGTGAGTGTAATATCTGTGATAGTGACTGTGGTTCTTGTGTGTGAGTGGAATATCTGAAACAATGAGTGTGGTGACTGTATGTGAGTGTGATATATGTGACAGTAACTCTGTAGCCTATATGTAAGTGTGGTATGTGTGACTGTAACTCTGACGCCTGTATGTAACTGTGATATTTGCGACAGTAACTCTGTTGCCTGTACGTAAGTGGGATATCTGTGACAATAACTCTGGAACCTGGATGTGAATATCATACCTGTGATATATACTGTGAAGCCTATATGGAGGTGTGATATCTGTAACACTGATTGTAGAGCCTGAGAGTGTGATATGTGTGACTGTAACTCTGGAGCCTGTATGTGAGTGTGATATTGATGACAGTGACTGTGGTGCCTGTCTGTGAGTGCGATGTCTGTGAGAATGACTATGGTGTCTGTGTGTGAGTGTAACATCTGTGACAGTAACTCTGGTGCGTGTGTGTGAGTGCGATACCTGTGATACTAAATCTGGAGTCTGTATATGATATAGACTGTGAAGCCTATATGAAGGTGTGACATTTGTGATGGTGATTGTGGAGCCTGTATGTGAGTGTGATATACGTGACTGTAACTCTTCAGCGTGTATTTGAGTGTGATATCTACAATAGTAAACTCTGGAGCCTGTATTTAAATGTGATACCTGCGGTAGTAATTCTGGAGCCTGCATGTAAATATTATATCTGTAATATAGACTGAAGCCTGTATGAAGGTGTGATATCTGTGACAGTAACCCTGGTGCCTGTATGTGAGTACGATATCTGTGACAGTAACTCTGGTGCCTCTATGTGAGTGTGATATAAGTGGCAGTAATTCTGGTGCCTGTATATGAGTGTGATATCTGCGACAGTGACTGTGATGCCTGAGTGTAAATATGACGTATATGACAGTTACTGTGGTGCCTATATTTCAGTGTGACCTGCAAACGGCCTAGGATACTGTGACAGTCTGTTTTATTGTGACAGTCTGTGATAATGTCGTGCCTGTAAGCTAATGTGGCGCATGTGTTTATTTATTTCATTGGTGTTTTAAGCCGTACTCAAGAATATTTCACTTAAACGACGGTGACCAGCATGATGGTGGGAGGAAACCGGGGAGAGCCCAGAGAAACCCACGACCATCGGCAGCTTGCTGACAGACTTTCCCACGTACAGCCGGAGGGAAAGCCAGCATGAGCTGGACTTAAACTCACGGCGACAGGCTCCTGGGTCATTGCGCTTTGCTAGCGTGCTAACCAACTGAGCCACGGAGGCCCCCCTGGCGCATGTATCTGTCACATCTCCTTGCTTGCAAGCATATTAAACTGGTACGTACAACACTGACTGATAAGTGTGACAATGAATGCCGTGCTTGTAAGCTACCATGTATCCGTTACATGGTGGTTACAAGAGGGTGGTACCTGTAACAGTGACGGTCGTGACCGTACATCTAAGTTACTCTGGTAATTGTTTATAACACTGACCGTAATGCTTGTATTGGAGTGTGGTATCTGAGGCAGTGACTGTTGTACCTGTAACAGCGACTGTAGTAGCTGTGACAGTCGTAGCACATCGACTTACAACCACAACAATCACTGTCATGTGTACCACAGATATACACACCACCATCCTATGCGGCCTCAGAGGAAGCCATCAGGAGCTCACAGAAGGTACCACAGACACTGTCTCTGATGCCACACTCTAATACTTACAAGCACCACAAGCAGTGCAATTGACAGACACCACAGTAACCCACTTGTACAGACACGACCGTTACACTCAAATACCGACTCCACAGTCACTGTCATATACACCATCTTTACATACAGACAACACAGTCACTGGCGCAGATATCACAGTCATACGCAACCGTGGTTGGGTGTGGGTTTCACCCGGGCGCTGTCTGGTTTCCTTCCGCCTGGCCGCCTCCGTGTACCAGTAAGCGAAATATTCTTTAGAACAGCGTAAAATTCCAATCAAAGAAATAAATAAACAAACATATATTGTATGTAGGTACAAGTACATTATCATACCTACATGTATCTTTATATATTCCTACCTATCATACCTAGATGTATCTATTATATATATATATAATAGGTGTATATTATCACACCTACACGTAGGTGTTTTGTACACGTGCATTTTAACGCCTGCGTGTATGCATTATAATGATCAATCCCATTTTTATCAGTTTCAGGCGCCGTTTCAGTTCAGCATCGCAAAGCACCAATCTTGGCCAACATCAACGATACAGCAGTTACGTTGCCGTGTGACTTCACTACGTCATCTTACGAAATACCGCAGATCACGTGGCACCACGAGATACATGGAGAGAGAAGGAAAATCATGCAATATAATATTCACAATCGCCTGTTGTCTTACGGCGAGTTTGCTGATCGCGTAGCCCGTGGGGACCGAGGGGCACTGGTTCTACTGAGGCCCAGGCCAAGGGATTCCGGGAATTATACGTGCGAGGTGGAAGTGGACACTGATGACACCAGCTGGGTTAGAACCACAGTCACCCTGAATATAACAGGAGAGGTGCCACCTCCAACAGTCAGGCGTAAGTCCCACTTGACTCAACGTGACTCAATTTAATATTACAACTACATAGATGATTCTTTGCAAGAAAACTATATTCCGCACTTCTTACAATGACATATACTAAATCTCGTGTTCCGAATCTCATAACCAAGTTAAATCGATGAATCAGACAATTTGTATTCCGGAATGTCGATTTCATTTACCTTCTTTTGAAAACGAACACGATACATGTATTTTGTGCAATACTCGGGCTGTGTGCTTTGAAGAAGAAAATGACTGACGTAGGGTTGTATATATATTGTATATATACAATCTGCAGCTGATTTTTTGTACCTATTGACAGGCAAGGTTTACTCAGGGTCTGCGATTTTTTCTCTTCACTCATAAACCTGATGCTTCATACGCTCAAAAATGAATCCGTTAATTTTAACAGAGAGTCTGTTGTCTAATTGATGGATGGATCTATTCTGTTATTTTAACACAATATTGTGTCATATTCAGCAAAGTATTCTGTTAGTCTAATCTTATGTTAAGATAATAGAATATGTGTGTTTTATTTAACGAAATAATCTGATGCGATAGCAAAATACATTCTGGCATCATTCAGAAAGCAGAGTTTCTGATAAAATAACAGATTCATTTTTTGAGTGTATAAGCTATATATTCTTCAGTACAAGCCGTAAACACCGATGGAATGATATAAACCGTGATACAAGCCAACTAAACAGACTGCTGGTACATATACAAATATGTTCTCTTCCAGCTTCTCCGTCGGACGTGACGGAGAAACAAAATGGCGGCTTACTCTTCCAGGTTGCCATTTTCTGGATACTTCCGGTGATATGTTCATTCTTACTGGTCAGGAAGGGGTTTAATGTCTGCAGGCAAACACGTGAGAAGACCCCGGGGAAGAAAATTCACAGAGACCTCTTGGGAATTGGTATGAAGATACAGGTTATTGAATGCATACTGGTTGTTGTGACCGAGTTCTGTTTGGCATGGCGCTGAAGCACGAACCATACTTGGAGCCCACATCATCGAGTATTCGTTTAATAACCTGTTTATTATACACCAAACATTATTCAGTTTAATTAAAGGGCAAAATTAGTCAATTTCGTCGCCAAACAAGAACCTTTGACGCAAAAATGTAAGGCAGTAAAACGTGTAATAATATTTTTTTGTGAATACAGCGAAAATGTACAGGATGAAAAGACACTGTGTCACTGGATGACGTCAAGAAAACGTCACGCTGCTAATGGTGATGTGCAATGTCATCGTTGCCAGTGGCGACGTGCATTGTGAAACATATGCAGCGCGATCGTCACTACGTTACAAGATAGGCAAACGTCGAATGTGTATGATAATCTTGAAAATATCACGTGAGACATGTTTTACGGATATAAGAGACTCCAATCTATTCACATTTTCCTGTGGTGTGTTTTGCTGAGTATATCTGATGATAAACTGTAAAATTAAGCGTTCACTATTTTGCATAAAAAATTTTGTTCAAATTTTGTAAAATATGGCCTACAAAAACATGCATGCGTAATGACCATTATGTTCCTCTCGTATCAATGAGTCGCCGTTTTAAGCTCATCTTTTTCCCTTGTTACGCTGTGGTGTTTCTGTCCTGACGCCTTTATGAGCACACGCACATGTACCCTCGCAAACTGTGACATATATTCAATTTTTCCATCGAAACAACAGCGCGTGTCAAATATTTATTTATTTGACTCATGAATATTTCACTTATACGACCGCAGCCAGCATTATGGTGGGAGGAATCCGCGCAGATCCCGTGGAAACCCACGACCATCCGCAGGTTGCTGGAAGACCTTCTCACGTACGGCCGGAGAGGAAGCCAGCATGGGCTGGACGAACTCACGGCGACCGCATTAGTGACAGGCTCCTGGGTCGTTACGCTACGCTAGCGCGCTAATCAACTGAGCCACGGAGGCCCCCGTGTCAAGTAAATACCTTTACAAGTAACATCACGGCAGTCAAATGTACTATAACCGTATTGTGTAAATGTGTGTACTTGTATTTCTACAACCTGGTCTTTTCTCTGTAATTACAGCTTCATATTCTGCTTGTTGTAGATAAATCTGCCTTTGTTCGAATTAGCCATAATGTCATGTAACTTGGTCCTTTTGATATAAACTATCAGATTTAACATTATTGCATTATTGTATAATTTGCTATTCTTGGTCCATTTTACAGCACAACGACCTGTTGTTGTTGTTCTGGTGATCGCCTTGTGCTTCTTCTTCACGGCCACTATATGTACTGCGGCGGCTTTGTCCGGCACCACACCGGAAGTAACAAGTGAGTATTGATTTATTTATTGATTTGATGCTGTTCAGTGCCGTACTCAAGAATGTTTCACTTATACGTTGGCGCTCAGGTTTATGGGTACACACCGAAGTGCCCTGGGTAAGCTACTGGGGTATCTGACAAATCTCCTGGCTTAAAGCAACAGCCACAACAATAGGAGCTGAATACCAGAATGCAACCTCAAAGGTAAACGATCTGACAGTGGCAGCGATTCAGCGCTTTAAGCCTCTGAGACAGTCATAGGACAGCACCTACAAACGCTATACTTTCTATTACTTATTTGAAATTTTGAGAAACGTCTTCGCATCGTAAGCGAAATGCCATTTACCCAGTTTCATTAGGCTGTCTTGGGCTTAGGTCATACTTAATCCTCAATTTGAAACAGTTTACCAAGCTAAAATTGTGACTTACGCGTAGAGTTTTCCTTTAAATTTGAAGAGTGACAAAGTTTAAAATAACTGTTATAGTTCAGATATAAATTTTAAATAGAATGCGTCAAGTTAATTAAGGATAAATCTGACATAAATCTAAGAAAGTTTCGTGATCCTTGTGGTTGGGCTTAAAATTTAGGAGTTTGAAATTAACAACCTTGGATACTTAATTTAGGTAGCGTTAAAGTGTCCAGTGGCTTGTTGAACTGTTGTGTTAGTCTGCTTGGGGGGCCAAGTCTGGTTTCCTTGACATAGCGTCGTAGCCACACCACACTATAACTGTTTCAGTATGGACATGTTTTTTTTTTATAAATTAAACTGGGAAATATTTCTGCTTAATATTTTGCAATATTTAGTCAGTGAGGACATTGAAATTATCCTATATGATGACTGACTCTTATATAGATTAATAAGAAATAAAATCATGTGACGTCATTTTTACTTCAATTGTAGGTGCTGCTTGTTAATAATCGCTTCGATCACCTTTACATGTATACAGAAACGTACACAAGCGTATACCGCTTGGGATAAATTGGTTTAGTCTTACAGTATCACAAATAGTTGAACTTTTCTACACAAAGAAGCTGTATTATTTCCTCTAATTCTTCTTTCATACAGATTACTACAGCCGCGTAGGGCTGGGAACAGGACTAGTTGGGACCCTGCTCCTTATAGCAGCTTTGGTGTGGCTGTGTGTGCGGCCAAAGCTCTTCAGGAAGAAACCGGCTCGTGCTTTAGACGCCGAAGCCGGAAACACGGAATTGAACCAATCAACGTTATCCATGGAAGAAACATTTCATGACGCTAAAGCGGATCCGTCGGCCATTGTGATGAGCCCACAGATGAGGGATACGAAAATCAAACCAGAAGAAAGTAACTCTCTCTTACCGCACACAGCCGCTGTTAAGGTTGAAAAAACAGAACCGGAAGTAAAGACATTACACACTCCTGAAAATGAAATAGTCACCGGCATGACGGCAATGACTTACAAGGATATTTTTATCACGACAAAGTCGGGTGTGTATCAGTTTGACCTCTCGAAGTCGACGTGGCACCCTCATCCTTTACGTCGGAAGGAAGACTTGTTCGCGATTACGAAATCTAAAAATGATTTATTGATAACCGCCATAAAGAAGACGCCCAAAAAGAAAGATTCCAGTCTTGTGTTACGGGTGAAAACTGCAGAGGAAAAAGTATACAAAATTCGTTTGGAGTCAAATTCTACGATAACGTGGGCCCTGACAAGTCGTGATGAAAAATACGTGTATTTGGCTGTGACCAACCCAGCCATGGTGGTGAAAAAATCCATAGAAAACAAAAAGGAAATAAAATTCAGCGTAGGTTTGCTGAAGAATCCCACATGTATCATTCAGAATTCGTCTGGTCAACTCGTCGTCGCTGATTCGCATAAGCACGACTTGCTGGTTTTCGAAGAAGATGGCGACTTTGTTACCTCCATGAAAATATCTGTGCCCAAGAAAATGGAGGATGAAATGAAAGGTTGTAACAAACTGGCTTTAGGATCAGACGGCAGAGTATATGCGACGGGTCTAAATTCTAAACATATTCTGGTCTTTTCGCCTGACTTCAGATTTGAGAGACTGATACCTACAAAACCAGTAGGGAGCTTAACTATATCGAGCCTCATGGTGCTTAACGACTCGCTTTACGTCGCTCACGAAGACTGTATCCGTGTCCACCCACTTAAATCCCATTCATCGATGAATGACGATTAATTGTATGAACATAATCTAAATCCTGGCTCTTCATCACATGTTAACAGATACTGTAATAATCCATGGCGTTCATACAGAGTGAACATCCGACTTCATGTAAATACATACAGTTTTTTGTGCTTTGTTTTGCACAAATACCTATAAAATGTGTTGTGTTCCATGGATTTTGGAAGCCGATTTACTCTGCATTGCGATTTTTTGCTGAAGTAAATATTCAAACATTCATTGTATTGCTTATACTGTGTTATAATGCTTTTGCTTACGTCTTGTAAATTCGACTTAGCCGTAATATAAATCACATTTTCAAATTATATCAATTAAAAATTAGCATTTGTCATGTTTGTATTCGACACCTTTGTGAAAACCGGCTTTGTGGAATTAGTCCGTTACTCAGTGGGCCTTCAACCTAAACAGAGACTGTCGATTTCTCTGGGCTATGTTTGTTTTTATTCTTACACCACAGTTGTATTTTATTTCTTTTTCGCGCGTAATAATGTCCAGATCGACGTAGAACAATAAAGAATTAGAACTGCCAGCAGTTTCACGGCTAACAAGCAGTCTTCGTTATTTTGTTTTCAGCTTCTCCTTCAGCGCCTACGCTGAATTTCTCATTGTAGTGTCTGAACATACCGATGGTTCTAAATGTCACGCATAAGCATTGTTGTTCTGGCATTTTACAAACTTATAACTGCTGTCGGCTAGGCGGCAACTGGTCGAGTTGATAAAGTTTTGTTTCTTTTAACCACTTCTATCGACATACTACAAAAGTTACAACACCACCAGCAGCCGCAACACCAATCTAACTTTCGTAACCCTAATCTTGTCATATGAAATCAAAAGTCAGGCCCTTTAGTTTAGGTCGATGCATGTAATCAGTTACCACAGAGAACTCTCCATTGCGTAAGTACGCTCCTGTATGCATTTGACAGGACAATACAGTGTGGTACATGTGAGAGCCATTTTGCTAACTTTGGGTCGTCGTATATTCTGAACTTTTCATTTGAGCTGCACAATTTTATGTGGAAGAAAGACAATGTATATTTACCCATTTTCAGCTTCATTTGGGCAAATTATTTCTAGTGAGCTGACAAAAAAATGAAAACAAAAAACAACAATTCGGTACAGAGCTTGAAGTGCAATTTACAGGGACATACATGGCACAGGATGGGTGGGGGTGGGGTGGTGGCGGATTGGAAATAAAATCACATTCGTCATCAGCGTGACAAGCTATGTATATCCCACTGCACACGTGTTAGTTACAAATTCCAAAATATACACAAGGAAAAAAGTTAAGCACCCCCTGCTAAGATAAATCATTAAAAATTCCCATTAATTACAACTGTAATGCCAGTTATGATGATGACGAGAATGATGTTTCTTTGAACGATTGCGGTCATTCAGGTTTGACACTAACGTAAGAACTTAGTGTCTTGCTCAACGTTACAGATGGACGAATGAGCGTTTGGAGGCACAAGAACACAGCGTATACACCCACGAACATCCACCCATATGTTCCTTATGGAGGGGGTTCTGTCATGGTTTGGGGGCGCATCTCGTACGACTGCAAACTGGACTTGGTCTCAAGACTTGGACTTGAGAGGCGACAGTTACACCCTTTCGGCAGATGAGACGCAGATTGGAAGCTGTTACCCGGACTAATGTGGGGGCTTTACGAACTATTAACCTTTGGCTCTAGGGATGTGTTCTACACACTCAGACATTTTTACTTAAACATTTACGCCCTATAAAGTCAACTGAACTCTGAAGTTCAGTACTTACAAGCCACTTTTATTTTGTGAAAAATACACTTTTGATTTGGCTAACGATATCCTGAATAAATTGTAAAGTCTGATGTCATTTATGGTGATTTGTTTTTGACAGAATGTTGCACTTTTTGTTCACAACCGTTGCTGCGGTATCAGTTTGCCAGTAATCTCCCAAAACCAGTGATTTTATGTGTCAGTGCAGACTTTTCAGGGGGTGCTTTTTCACTGTGTATAGATCGGTCACGTTTCTTAATTTGCCTGCGTTGAAGTTCTACAGTTATGAGCGATGGGAATAATTCTTTTCTCCAGCATGCGTCAATCCAATACTAAAGTTGTCTCTTCATTTTGAATAAACTCTAGGTCTGTTTGTGCTACACTGTACTCTCACCCTACAATATTGATCGCTGTTGTTGAAGTCTTCGGGCCACTTCCCTTGCGGATATCTTACCCGTGATATCAGCGCCTGCATTTATCCATTTTTGCATTGCTGATTAATTTATCGGTTTACACTGCCCATTCCCTAAATTTCCACACGTACATGTGTTATGTTGGATTTTTTTTTTATTTATTGCAACACGTACTTTAATGATTCGAATAGATCATGGAACTTAATTAGATACTGAAATAGCGGTGATGGTAAGTAATGGATCTCTGGCTTCCTCCTCTATGACACGGCGTCGATCATACTGATTGTCACACTGCAATTTTTTTTTACTGAATTTTACTTTCACGCTTCAATGTATTTTACATACGTCACAGGAGAATAGTATTCTGCCATGGTTACAAGTTACAAGTGAACATCCTGGGTATACGAATGTCTATTTCGACGCATAGATTCTGCCATGGGTACGTGTACCGGTGAACGGTATTCTGCTATGGATACAAGTTATAAGTGAACAGTATTATGTCATGGTTACAAGATACAGCTAGATTGTATTTTGCCATGGTTACGAGTTACTAGTAAACGGTACTCTGTCATGCTTACCAGTTACAGGTCAAAAATGTTGTACCATGGTTACGAGTTACCAGTCAACAGTATTCTGCCGTGGTTACGAGTTACCAGTGAACGGTATTTTGCCATGCTTACGAGTTACAAATGAACAGTATTGCCATGGTTACAAGTTACCAGTGAACAGTATTCTGCCATGCTTACGAGTTACAGGTGAAAAGTGTTCTGCCATGGATACTAGTTACAGCTGAACAATATTCTCACATGACACGATACTGAATAGATTTCAACATACAAGACGATGTCGACAAGATTGGGAAAACAACGTTTGAAATAAAGATCACTGTCACAAAACTTCATATCACACATACCCACATGTGAGGTACAGATATTCACACCATGATGGTGGAAGACAAGTGGTCTTCAATAAACGATACACTGCGCAAATAACCACAAAAACGTCGTTGCTGTAACTTACTCTCGTGCAATAAGAGCAAAATTTGGCATGTCCTACTTGTTACTAGCCTTTTCGTAAATGCGGTCAGTTATGTGATATATGGCCACAAAACGACGTTATTGACTGAAAAGCAATACAGAAATAATGTGTACACGATGTTTTGTGGAAGCAAGCCTTGTCTCAGCTGAAGCTCTGTTTTAAGTCTGTCTGTAAATTTCCCACTTTCGTATCCCAGTTACCGGCCCCAATAGCACAGGTGACAGAGCGTCCGTTTCGGCAGGCTGTAGATCCAGAGGAAGGATCTTAAAAGAGGAAGTTGTGACTTCCTCGTTTGGCGTTCAGCTTTAAGGGGATAGATAATGCAACGACTGGTTCTAAGGACTCTTTTGTCGTCGTATAACTGAAAGATTGTTAAGTACAGCATTAAACCCCAAGCACTCACTTATTCGTATGACAGTTCGTGTTAACTGGTTACCTCTCTATGCATGTGAACGTCGGATAGATGCGATTACAGTAGAAATAAGAGAGTGCGGTCTGCATATAGGTTATTTATTTCGTATTAATGTTCAAAGGAAACAAAACATAACAACATAGTAAGCACTGATAGAAACGCCATTAAATTCTATATCTGAGAATACTTTCTTGTATTTTTGTACAATTTTTTAACCAAATCAAATACTTATAACAATCACCTCACATCTCTCGCTATGTAGTAAGTGCTCTATGTAAAACACGCTTTTTTGAGTTGGTTAGCCCGCTAGCGCAGCGTAATGACCCAAGAACTTCTCACCAATGCGGTTGCTGTGAGTTCAAGTCCAGCTCATGCTGGCTTCCTCTCCGGCCGTACGTGGGAAGGTCTTTCAGTAACCTGCGGATGGTCGTGGGTTTCCCCCGGGCTCTGCCCGGTTTCCACTCACCATAATGCTGGCCACCGGCGTATAAGTGAAATATTCGATAATATAAGTTGTGACTTCATTAATCCCAAACGTTATCCCTGTTACATTAACCCCAACATAGCATCCGGGCTTCCGTGACCCAATGGTTAGCGTTCTACAGCACATAAACATTACACAGGAGCATCTTACGATTGCCATCTCTTTGAGTTCAAGTCCAGCTCACGCTGGCGTCCTCTCTAGTCGTACGTGAGAGTGAGTGAGTGCTTGGGGTTAAATGTCGTACTTAACAATTTTTCAGTCATATGACGACGAAGGAGTCATTAGGGTGCATGTACGTGTAATGTGCCTCCTTGTTGCAGGACGGTTTTCCACCGCTCTTTTATCTAGTACTGCTTCACTGAGACGACTTACCGACGGTAAGTAAGCCGTCCAGCTCGAGCCATTATACTGATACGGGTCAACCAGTCGTTGCAGTTTCCTCTTCATGCTGAACGCCAAACGAGGAAGTTGCATCTTCATCTTTTAAAGTCTTAGATGGGACTCAACCCAGGATTGACCCTGGATCTACCGCTCCCGAAGGGGTCGTAGGTGAGAAGGTCTGCCAGAAACCTGCGTGCGCTTCTCCCGAAGTTTGGCCGGTTTCCTACCCCATAATGCTGGCCACCGTTATACGTATGTAAATGAAATATACTTGAGGATGGTGTAAAACTTCTATCAAAAGTATAACATTTAATCCAGTTAAATGTACACAAAGCAGGTAATAATGTTTCCAGTTTTCCATTCCTCTTTCACCAGATGCTGACTTTAGTTTTAAATGGCCTTCTTCTTTTACGCCGTTCTGAACAATTCTCTTCAGTGAGAGCTGGATTCGATCAATTCAAAAAGAGTGAGTGCTTGGGTTTAACGTCGTACTTTTTTTTTAGTCATACGACGACGAAGGAATACTTAGCGTGTATGTAATGTGCCTCCATGTTGCAGGACGGATTTCCACTGCTCTTTTATCTAGTGCTGCTTCACTGAGACACCTTACCGAAGGCAAGTAAGCCGTCCCGCTCGAGCCAGTATACTGATACGGATAAACCAGGTGAAAGATTTCCTTCACAGAATCTTCAGTTCAAGAATAGGTTCAACTTTTCTTTTCATTTACTCTAACGAGGATGTAACTTAACAACTACCAAAACTCGAACCTAGTGAAACAAGTAATTAGTGTATCAACACGGCAACAGTTATGAATTTATTCAATTCAGTATTTATTTATCCTTTTTCATAACGCCAAGGTTCATTGGGAACATCGTAACGTACATGACCGGGATCCATAAGCCTGCAGCCAAATGTTCCTGTGCACGGCGTTAAATGCTACCCATGTATGAAGTAAATAAGTAAATACATTTTTATCTACAAGTAACAGTCATTATACAATTCGAAAATATAGAATCAAGTCATAGACAAAGAAACAAATATTCATCTTAGCTCTCTCTTAACAACGATGAATGTGAACCTGTCGCAAGGCATCGATTATAAGTATTACATTGGTTATACTGGAGATTTCTGGCAAAAATCGATCAGCGCAAATCCAAGCAAACTTTTAGCAATATTTCAGAATGCAACGAACGTCTTAGAGCATTAAGAGTAAAACAAGAGCTGTGACGACAGTGTGGTACGTAACCAAGAATACAGCCTCGTCAGCTTACTTTAGTTATTCTGTCATTTTAACTGTTTATGTAAAAGCTTAAATGTTAAATCTAAATGATTATTTCTCACAAAATATCAGTCTCGTCTCTGCACGTGTTACACTTCAAAGCCGGTTTGAAAAATATTATGCGGGTTGCTTTATACAACTGGTCAAACTTTTAACATGTTAAACAATTTTAACAACTATTTTAATATTATAAATAGTTCAGGTGCCGATCTGATATTTTATGAAAGACAATAATTTGAACTATTCTCGGTAAATGGAGAAAACGTGATTTGATCAGCGAATAAAACACATTTTCTGCCCAAAATCCCGATATAGCATCATTAAATAAATTCATTTTATCACTCTATATAAGAAGATTAACAGGAACTTAGAGGATACACGCAAATACTGTTTTCATGAGCCACGTAAAGTGATTGGTAATGTACCTTGAGTGACAATATAGCTCCGCTCTCAGTCCTAGTAGGTATCAGTCGCTCAAATCTGAAATTGGACGAAAACACCAGTATGTTCTCAGACTTCGGGCCTGATGCATAAATTTTGTCATCAAGCCCTATAGCCAGTTTGTCACGGCCTTTGATTTCGTGTTTCACACCCCTGGATAAGAATGTTTTCAAGGAAGCTACAAAATCTCCGTTTTCTTCGAAAACCAGCACATCGTTTTTAACAGGATCAGCTACGATGAGTTGACCGGAAGAACTCTGAACGATGCACGTGGGGTTGTTCAACACGTGTTCGCCAAACGTTGCGTTTTGGACAAACCTTCGCTTGTCCACCGTTCCTTTTACAACTGTAGCTGGGTTGATCGTCGTCAAGTACACCCATTCTTCATCACCACTTGTTAGAACCCAAGTAACTGTAAATTTTGGATCCAGTCGAATTTTATAAATTTTTGGATTAGGTGAATTTATACGTGAAATCCGACTGATGCTTTTTGAGTAGGGGTCGTTAGGCTGCTGTGACGTACTCTTTGTGGTGGATATTAGTAAATCATTTTCATACTTTTCAACACTCAGTAATTCGTCTTTTCCTTCGCAAACGCGTGTGTACATATTTTCTTCAGAAAGTTCTGATATGTCCATTCTGAACACTGACTTTAACGTCGTCACGTAGATTTCTTTGTATGACATGGCCGCCATGCCAGTGACACTCTCCCCAATGGGATTTTTAATTACTGTCACTTCTGGTTCTGGATATTCCCCCTCAATGGATGCCTGTGGTACCAGAGATGTTTCTTCTTCTAACGATGTGCTTCCATTATTTCCAGTTAACTCAACCGTGGCGTATGGCGAATCTGCCACAGCGTCGTGTAATACATCGGATAATGCCGCATGTTCCACACCCTGCGTTGCTGATTTCGTCCTACACAGTATATTTGACGGTAAACATAACCACAGAACAGCTAAAAGCAGGAAGAGAATTCCTGATATCCCAGTGGCAAGCCCAATCACACGGTAGCGGTCTGAAAGATGTACGCACAAAATATGAACGTCTACAGTCCTGACAATATGGGGAGTGAAACCATGGCAACGACGTTATGGTGATAGTTGGAAAATGTTGAAATCCGACTTCTTTCCAGTTTAACTCAGTTAAGGTTTTTATATCATAACTGTTCATGTAAGAGCTTAAATTGTGGCAAATTAGAACCCATAGCACCATGGACTAAGCAGAATTGGGTAAAAATGCCGTGATATTAAATTCATTTTAGTCGACGTCACCGGTGTTAAGATCCTCAAATTTTCATCACAATATACCCATATACTTTCATTATAAGAGATTGCAGGTCTTCACATACTCATCCCAACACACATTCAAAATAATAAACACAATAAAAAAAAAAGTTCCGATCGTTCAATGAGTTTGCACTGGATTTATCCTCGAAACAGCGTCTATACAGAATTAATCATGAGCCAGCAAAGCCAGTAACTTTATACAGTCGAACAAATCTAACAGAGGCAGAGATTACATGAAAAGTCGCAGTTGATGTTGGATGTGTCTTATTGGAAATTACAAATTCCTCAATCCGAATTAATCCCGATGATGACAAAAAAATTCTTTATGTAGGGCTTCCAAAGGTCTGTATGGTTGCAAATCCTTAGAGATGGATCCGCCTTGATTTGGATTTAATACACACTTTTTATTTTATATAATACACCGTAGGTGGGAAGGTCTGCCAGCAACGTGCGGATGGTCGTGTGTTTCCCCCTTGTTCTGCCCGGTTTCCTCCCACCATAATGCTGGCCGCCGTCGTATAAGTGAAATAATCTTGAGTACGGCGTAAAACACCAATCGAATCAATAAATAAATATATAATACATTTTGTACACGAACTCCCTTATTTACAAGTACATGTAATAAACAGCAATGTGTTACTTTCCAGACATAGGTCCCCAGCCATAAAAAACGCCTATGACGTAGGCAAATAGATATCTAATAGCTGCGTGTATTTGTACTTACTGACGACTTCCGGTGATACACTGTACAGAGCAATAGCTGTACATACAGTTCCGGTGAAGGCGAGACATGAGGCAACGACAGCCACAACAGGGTTTGACACTAAGAAATGAAAGATCAAAAGTAATGGTAACCTATATCTTAATATCAGTGTTTGTAATAAACAGAATAACAATATTGTTGTTGAAACACATTTTGTTTCAGGAATCATGGTATATACAAAAATTTGGTATGTATAATGTAATTAAGGAAAATAAGTGTATATGTAGGGAGTACTGTATTCTAAAGATTCTTTTTCAAAGTATGCTCTTAGTGCAAAGTAAACACTGCTGACTTTCTGCAAGGGAGTTATGCATTGTATGCAGTGGTTACTGTTATCATGTATTTATATCTCCAAGAAGTAAAAGTGTAGATGTGATCACAAGCTGTGACGTATGTGCATAAGAAAAATCTTCCCATCAATAAAAACAACAACACAAAATAATTATACATGTAATGAAAGACGTACAGTATTGAGAGTAAAACCAGAGCAGCGCCGACAGTGAAATACGGAACCTTTACCTTGTCAGTTTACCTCAGCCAGGTTTTCATTCTAACTGTTCATGTAAATGCATGAATAGTAGATATTTACACGCCTCCTGGCACCATGGCTTCAGCAGAATTAGGTACAAAAAATGCAGTGATGTCAATTGCAATTTATTAGACGACACTGGTGTAAAAATACTCAAAATGCTGTATAGTAATGCTATTTTACATACAATCACATTATAACAAAGCAAAAGGACAAACGCTGTCCTCCCATATAAGTTTCCAACGCGGTTAAATCCATTCAGGAGCGATCCGTGGTTCACTGGATAAACGTGCTGTTCTTTCACTAGTTAGATTTGCATGCCTGTATGCTTGGGATTTAACGTCGTACCCAACAATTTCGAAGACACCAGATATGACAACCCATCCAGTCATATTATACTGACACCGAACAAACCAGACGTGTTTCCTTGCGCTATCCTCCAATGCTGAGGGCCAAGCGAAGCAGCAGCATGTCGTGCGGACGCTCTAACCGTTAGGTTCCAGGATCGGTCCAGAGATTTGTACATTTCCCTCCCCACCAAATTTGAGAAAACATTTAGTCAACGACGTGTGAAGGTTTGCGTACTCCGACATTCACTGATGACCACTCTCCTTCCACAACCATAATGTATACTATATGTGTACATTACACATGAGAAATCCCGTAAGTAACTAGCCAAACGTGGGTGGTTTTATTCCGGATTTCAGCCACACTTGTACCAGCTGACATCGTCTAAGTGAAAAATTATGGAGTGAGGCGGTAAACAACAATTATTTAAAAAAAATTTAATAAATTCATCCATACCTAACACAAACACCTGTTTGGGGGTCATCCTTTGTAAGCTGTCACGTGTTTCCTTGCAGACATGAAACCCTTTTTTGCCAAGCACGAAAGAACATGCCACCGGAAGTATCCAGAAAAGAGCTATTACGAAGACCATCATTACCCCTTTACCATACTCTGAGTCTGAAAAAGGACAGGTAGAAAGAACTATTGCTTCACTATTTATGTTAATTAAATTGATTTATTCACATATTTACTGGTTTCCATGGTAATAAAACGTAACGTTTTCTCTACTTTGTATTAAGCCCATGATATGCCTTAATAACAAAGAGGGGTTTTTTGTTTCCTTTTTCTTTTTCCTTAAACATTAAACATTTTACAATCACTATTTACGTAGCGTTTCATGCATACTTGAATGTTGAAGTCACTCCGATTTGCATTTCATCTCACTTTTTGAAATTCGGGAGAATTGACGAGAAAAGTATAATCGGGCATTGTAGTGGCATTAGAATAACAACAATGAAGTTAAGGCATCACAACGTAAATATGGCCGGTTTCACAATATGGCCGGTTTCACAAGCTTGAATCTACATGCCTGAATCAAGCTTGAATCTGCATTAATGATCCCAGCATGTGGATCAAAAGTTTGTGAAACCTTTTGCATTTATGCGGTGGTGACTCGATTTCATTTTTATTATTCTAAAACTATTGCAACTATGTCTCAGTATATAATACAAGAATCGCTAATATGTCCGGAAACAACAAGAAAATTAGTTTAGAAAGCTTTAGTAGTTTCTTTGCTGTAAGTTTAAATACTGAGTATTTAGACCTTCTTCGTGTAAGAGTTACATTCCACATGAATTAAAACATGAACAAAAATGTGACCACACCTGAGCTAGTCCAGGGGCTCAGAGGTTCCTTTGATACCTCCAGGGTGACTGTGGTTTTTACTTGACTGGGTTCTTCCGTTTCAGCTTCAATCTCACACGAATAGTTGCCGGAATCCAACAACATCGGTCTTAGAAGAACCAAGGCTCCTCGGTTTCCTCGGGCCACGCGGTTGACAAACTCCCCGTATGACGTCAGAAGGTTGTTGATGTCACACCGCATGATTAGCTTTCTCCCTCCCACTTTTTCGTGGTACCACGTGATCTGCGGTGTTTGGTAAGACGATGTGGAGAAGTTACATGGTAAGGTAACTGCGGTGTCGTTAACTTTGGCAAGGACAGGTTTTCGGTGATGTTGAACTGATA
Source organism: Liolophura sinensis (assembly GCF_032854445.1). Lineage (NCBI taxonomy): Eukaryota > Metazoa > Mollusca > Polyplacophora > Chitonida > Chitonidae > Liolophura > Liolophura sinensis. Next base: position 13,870,399 of record NC_088296.1, read on the forward strand.
CAGCATCTGAAACTGATAGAGGAAATAATTCTACGTACTGTTTGTATGTATGCACGTATATGCCTGTTTGTTCTCGAGCTACTAATACTTCGCTTCCCCGCTGTATATGAGAAGGTCTCGCCACAACCTGCGGATGGTCGTAGGTTTGCGGCGTAAAACACTAATCAAATCAAATCAATCTAGCATACTGCTGGACGCCGGCTTATGTGTAAATTATTCCTGAGTATGACAAATAAACTCGAATTAAATAAATAAATGAATAAATAAATAAATAAATAAATAAATAAATAAATAGCATGCATACTCCGACAATATCACGATTTTGTCTTCTCCCTGTAGGCTTATTGCAGACGACAAACATCTCACTTAAGTTAGTCACAATATGTATTTATTTATCCGATTGATAATTAACGCCACACTTATAACATTTTTGCTTATACGACGATCATAAACCAACCACCTTTAGCAAGTTTCTGATGAGCTTTCCAACATGTGACGCACGTCGCAATGCACACAGTACTGGTGGATTACACCGACACAGTCCGCAAACGGTCATATGAGCGTCGTTAATCGCATTAACCATTATCACCAGGGTTACAGTGATGCAATGTACAATTCCCTGCCCTAGGCCGGGATATAACCTGTATCACGGGTGTCCTTGCGATTGAATGAAAAATAGCCACTCGGTCACGTCCACCTCCACCAGGGACACATAACACTAAGTGCAGTCTATGGGCTTATGGCTTACGCGCCACTTGATGCGGGCATACTTTTCGCGCTGCCTCGCGGTTGTGCCAAGAAGACACCAAACATGACATCACAGTAAGCTCAATGCAAAGAATTGTTTGAACGCTGGGTAACAGTACTAGAACCGTTTCTCTTCTTTGCACACGGCTACCTTCACAGAAGTTTTGTTAAGACCGTTATCTGAGGCCATATTAGTTAATTTATGATGTCAATATTTGCCAGTAGAGTGTGTATTTATTCTCGTAGGAGTGAGTGAGTGCTTGGGGTTTAACGTCGTTCTCAACAATTTTTCAGTCATATGACGACGAATATTCTCGTAGGAAGTTTTAAACTTATGTTTATCTGTTTCATAAACGAGAGATGCTGTTGTTGTTGTATCGGCCTTCCTACATATTTGGGACAATTATAAGTATTTGTCAGCAATTTAGTGATAATAATGCAAAAATTACGAAATTCTATGTCATTGCCTTATCTGGAAAACCGTTATCTTCTATTTTCGTTCTTGTTTCACACTGTAGAATGACATTTATTGTCATCTATTCAACCTCGAAAGCAGAAATTTGTGTTGCCGCCATTTTTGTAATTTATGGTAATTAGGGTCTCTATAGAACCCGCACTTATAGACTTTTAGAAATCGGACCAGGATTTTCCCACCACAGTTTGAAAAGGAATTTATCATTTATTACCCTTGTGTGGAAATTGGTTATACTTTTTAGTAATATGGATAAAAAAACAGCCTCAAGAAGTCGGAAATACAGTGTCAAAAATCTGGGAATCTTTCCCAGTCCCAAAATTCTGGGACCATCCAATCTCACGAAGCCTGAGAATCCAACTCCAGTCACGTGCAAGTGGAAATTATCTGAGATATCAAAAGTGGACAACAGATACTATATACCAGAATATATCAACTGAACTTTGGTACCATAATTTAAGACAAGATCCTCAAGAGACTTTCTGTGCCATGTTTTTTGTTTAATTGGGACTCTGCCGCATACAACGCTCAACCGTTTGGTAGTTGTGTCAACTGTTAGTTTCTTCCTCGTCATGATAAACATTTGTCGTCTGATTCACTGAAAATCTACTGTTGGAGAACTTTCATTTCGTATAAGAATCTCAAATCTCATATACAAGTCATACTGGATAACAACCCCACTTCAGGATATGTTATAAAATCGAAGCCAACTAGTAGCGGTGTGTCCAAGTTCAGGGGAGAGAATGGTTTATTCATTCAAAAAGCTTCGCTCGGCACGTTAAATATCAAACAGGAATAAAATGAGTGAATGGTACCTGTATATTTGAGGAGAAGACATCATAAGAAACGAAAGTACATAAGACAAATACAGTAATTGAACCGCTACCGCAGTATAAATTGAACATTCATCACGTGTGTAAAAGTTTGTTAGTAGTTTGCCAAATGTCGGTAGTTTAACATAGAAGTTCCGGAATCTTTCACCCACAAAAACGACTGCCATCGGACGAGTGAAAAATTATTGAACATTAATCAAATTAATAAATAATATATCGGCTACAACGTTAAACCAAAATAAATAAATAAATTACCAAAGAAATCAGAAAATAAATAAAATAAACGCCGATGCAAGAAAGACACTGTATGTAAAAAAAGCCAGGATAAAAACACAAATTTCATAATTTTATACAGATTTGAACGGGGACAAATTTAAAGTGGTTAAGCACTTTCAGAGAACTTATTTCAATAGAAGGAGAACGTCTGTGCCTTCATCCTTTATGAAAACAGTTATCGATTTTATTATTTATTTAGTGGTATTTTTGCCAGCCACGTAAGGCGAGTGTGACATCGAGGACAACACGGGCACTTGCCCTATATATACTCCCAGTATATGTGCAGACAGTGTAGCTCGCATAACGTACATGTATAGCCTACAATCTATGGGTAACACTTGTGTGGTAACGCCGAAGCCTGTCCTACATTTATTTGTTATAATTTCCACGAACAGACCTACATAAAAACTGTTGAATATACTTTAATTTCACGAAATGAAAACAGGTTTAAGCAGAACTGACAGGAGATATGACTTCATCGTTCACTAAGGTTAACCTCGTTGTATAGGCAAAGTTGAATTGTAGTGTTAGTGGCATATCTGGACTCGGTGCGTTTCAATAACTGTCTCAACCTATACAAAGAGTATTCTGATACCGCGTCCCTTATTTGTTCCACATGATTTCACAGCTGTGTGTATATTGAATCAAGTCTCATTCACGAAGCTAGTCTTACAGTTTACTGCTTTTAACCCCCGCAATGTCAAGAAACAGCGCAATTTTAGTCATGTGGTTACCATTTAAAGACAGCCATGACATGAGACCGAGAATTATTGGTGCTTTGCCGGCTGGCTCGATACACAAGCGCATGTCTTGAATTAACCATTAACCAGGTTAAGCAAAGTCACCTTAACTAAAATCAACACAAATCTAACATAAAGCACCACAAACATCACAAGACTACAAATTAACAATCACAGACACCACATTCACCACACTATCTCAACTAGCCAAAGGCGCAGTACCAATGTCACAAAAACACAGCACAAAAACTTCCGCGAAAATCGCATTAGTTTCTGTTTCAGGCGTCGAAACCGAAAATATAAACACTTACAGCTATCTGCATACGACTATCATAAGTTTACATTGTGATACTTACTGCGAACAATTCCACAGCACAGAGCCATCCAGATCACGTGGCGATGAAAATTAAGTATATGTTTGATAATGATTAAGTCCTCCATCATTCCCCTACCTTTACAATCTCACACATACACGTACATTTATCCCCCTAAACTTAAACAGTTTTACAAAGCCGATATTGATCAGCTAGGATGCCTACTTGCCATGCGCCAGTTTCAACACACGGACTCCTGCAAAACCCCTCCAAATTTCGTACTGTCTCGTGCTTTGTGCAACTAGGTGCTTGATTTGCCTTCGCTGTGAACAGTTCTGGCTGAGCTGATAAGATAATACTGCCCTATATTCATCATACATCTTCACCTCTCACTCGAAAAATATTTATGATATTCAACAATATCCTCTATTTACTGTTCTCAACAACGCTTTATTTATATTATGGAGAAATAAAATGGTGGGATGTCGAATACAATTCTGTTATATATTGACGCCAGAGAGGACGAATAAACCAGACAAAGCCTATTTAAATCGACAATTTATCTGGCAAATATCCTGTTTAAACGTCGTACTTTTCATTTAACACTTTCCACTAAGAACAACATGTGATGTCACACGCAGATGTCCATACGCTATCAGTAGAAGAAGAATTACCCTGTGTAAACAGCTCAGCTATTTAGCGGGGAATCTAGAAACTCTCTGTTCAAGATCGGATTTCAAGGTGCGTCTCGTGTGTCCTAACGACTGAAAGAATAAAAGGTAGGCCTACTGCCCGAACCCTTCCTTGTAAAATTGATAGATTTTCGAGCGCATCACGAATAGAAAGCAACCGAATTATTAAAATTTAAATGCCCATTGAAAAAGTTGGATCAGTGTGTTATGTGGGATATAGTATCATTTTGTAAATACAGCAGATGCACGTTATGCAAAGTCCACCCAGCCCACCCCCTCCCTCCCGGGGTCGTAATTAGGGCAGAATCATGCAAAGATCACCCACCCCACCCTTCGCTCCCAGGGATCGTAATTAGGGCGGAGACTTGCAGCCCAGAAGTCCACCCATCCCACCCCGTCGCTCCCCAAAGCCCAGTGTCCAGCTTTGTGTTTACTCATACTTCATGCAGGAGTATTTTCTTTATTATAAAGTATGCGAAACAATATTCCTACAACAGTTTTATTGATGAATACTGATCAATACTCATTACATTAAAATAATAATAAGGCCAATGCTAAGCAAGCAAATAGTGCGTGATACAGGTTCTAAAGGTCAAACCTTCTGAACCTCCTGCTGTGATGTAACGCGACAACACAAAACGACCCATGAGCTGTGAGGAGTACGCATGTATAAGTGTACTGTGAGCGTTAACATTAAAAAAAAACATGGCGTCCCACAGGAATGAACTGGTGCAGGAGTTGTGGCTAGCAATACTCCTTCTTATCGTTGTCGACAGTAAGTTGTCCAAATCTTAGTCTACAAGTGGCACTTGTAAATAGCAGTTGTAATTAGCTATGAAGTAGTCTAGAGTATCTATGCCAACTGCTTATAGACAGTGATTGTCTTATTTTTATGCATTTTGAATGAGGGGGCCTACGTGGCTCAGGTGGTTAGCGCGCTAGCGCAGCCTAATGACCCAGGAGCCTATCACTAATGCGGTCGCTGTGAGTTAAAATTCAGCTCATGCTGGCTTCCTTTCCGGCCGTACGTGGGAAGGTCTTCCAGCAACCTGCGGATGGTCGTGGGTTTTCCCGAGGCCGGCCCCCGTTTCTTCCCACCATAATGCTGGCTGCCGTCGTATAAGTAAAATATTCTTGAGTACGGTGTAAAACACCACTCAAATAGCTAAATAAATAAAATGCATTTTAAATGATGAGATCGAGTAGCCTGTGTGTATTATGTGGCACATGACTTATATGACAACACAAATGCATTTAACTAGGTTGAAAAGAATCCTTAAAAAAACAAAGATAAATCGAACTATTTTATACTCAAACAGTGTGTACTGCTTTTCACCTTGTTTAATAACTTATTTTCGTACTGGGGGGTTTTCAGACGCTATGTATGCAACCTTTTTCAGTTTCAGAGGAAATTTCCGTTACACTCGTTAATCAGCCAATTAGAGCCAAGGATTCCGACGTGATGGTCGAGTTACCATGTGACTTCAAGATGACAACGTACGAGACTCCACAAATCACGTGGTTCCAAGAGAAAGTTGGACAGAGGATACAAATCATGCAGTATGACATTCACAACCGCTTATCTTCTTATGGCGAGTTTTAAAAACCGTGTTGCCCGGGGAGACCGAGGATCTCTGGTTCTGTTCCAGCCAAGGTCAGAAGATTCGGGTAACTACACGTGCGAGGTCGAAGTGGACAACGAAACCCCCAGCTGGGTAAAAAGCACGATCACCCTACAAATATCAGATTCTAGCCTAACAGGTAATGTACACATTTTACTGCCGTTCCAAATGTAACATATAGTTTTTGCGCGTAATAATTTGTGTTTTAGTCTGAATAGAAAGGTAATATGTACAACTAGTGTAGATATTTTGGTAAACTTTGTTAACTACATGTTTATAAAGTTATTAACTTTAAAGCCACCTGACTGAAACTCGCATTTATTACTGTATGTTTAGATGGAGAGTATATACGTAAGGTACGTAGTCATTAATCAAAAATTACAAGCCATCACTGTTTGTAAGTTCGAAAGGTTTACTCTCTAACACAATCTACTGTTACGACCTGTGAGTATAAAAAAGTGCTGTCGCAATTTCAATAGTGTTACGGGTCGTTTTACACCAAACACCAAAGGAGAACATAACTGATGATTTTTTAGTTTTCGGTAATTAGGGTTATTGGTTATACACAGCCATGTTTAAGTTGAAGAATCGACTCAACGCGGCGGCATAAAGAGAAAGTCACTCCGCTGTCGTAACGTCGTAACTCGAAAACCTTGAATTGTGGAGTGAAGCATCTGAACAAAATTTGTACGTGAAAATTTAAATCCTTTTGACTCTTCCAATTTTTACTTTCAGACAGAGTTACTGCCCTTTGCGGTTTGTCATGATTTCCCTGTACTGGCTTGTCTCGGTGGTGTGTGCATTTCTTACCGGCAGAGATCCCAAGAGCCTCTTTCGGAATGCTTGTACAAAACAACAGACAACATGTGGTATGTTTAACAGTTTGGTGATGATAGATTAGATCAAATATGGATTAGGGTGTTATAAATTATTCCTGTACGTGTAGTACACGTACTGCTAGTTTCACTACATGTATATGTTTGAAGTTATATATTTAATTGGCGCTCTCTCCCGTTCTCAGTAACATTCCGTTGGTATGGATAGTGGTGTTTTCATTTGTGCTGGTACGCTTGGATTAGCATTAATTTAGTACTGTTGGTAGTATTAGCTGTAGTGGCGGTGGAAGTAATAGAATTCTTTAGCAAATTAGTTTTTACGAAGCTTTTGACAGAGGCAAACACTACGAATATCGGTCAAATCGCTCTGATGATATTCTACATCGACTGGTCAAAATTCAGCGTACGTTTGCCACATGTGAAAGGGAAAATATTTCCTAAAAAAAAAAAAAACTTTAGATATTGACAATTCTTAGTACCATGTTGCTTATGATCTACGTGTTTTCTGCATCAGTTGTTATGTACAAATGTAGATTCAAACCTTCTTAATGAATGCAGAAGCAAAAGTAAAACATCATCCAATGAATTCTGAACACGTCTTTTATTTCAGGGCTAGCCGCAGCATTACAGTCCGATTTTCTTTATACGGTACACATAGACACACTATTTTGTACACTGACAATGACGACGACGACGGCGGTTCAAGAAATTTCTTGGCAGTATTCAGGCTTCTACAAGAAGTTGGTTAATGAGAAACTTTTAACCACCGTTTAGTCTCTGATGCGTAATTCTTGCATTTTTTTTTCTCGTCAACCCCCCCCCCCCCCCCCCCCCACACACACACACACCCACCCCACCCCCTGGGTTTGGGTGACTCTAAAACCTTAACTCAAACACAAAAACCTAACCGATAACATGGTCGACATATATCATTTTGAACTCAACATACCGGCCCCTTAAATGTGAAGCATAATGTCGGCGAAACATTTAAACTTAGATACTAATACACAATACACAAGTAACAGAAGTATGAATAGTTAAAATGTCTATTCGGAACTGAAACCCTTCCTATTAACATTTCTCCAATTTGCAAAGGGGAAAATGTCACACATATGCCTGTTCAAGCAGACATAGCTTATGAACCGGTCTTCTCAACCGACCTCCTCTGGACATTAACTCAATGAATCTGACAAGCCGTCACTTCCGGGAAAGGTTTTCTGAATCCTTCCAAGTGGGCCACTCTCTCCTATGGGTGTTCTCGTCCATAATGAGAACAATATCACCCTGACATAAATTCTGTTTAGGTTTCAACCATTTCTGACGAATCTGCAACGATGGTAAATATTTGCGTACCCAGCGCTTCCAAAAACAGTCTGCCGGGAACTGTACGTGCTTCCATTTCTTTAGATATGAATCCTCCTTGCGAAATATTCCAGGGGTCATTTCAAGACCCGCTCGTAACAAAAGCAGATGGTTTGGGGTTAAGGTTCATCATCTTTGGGATTGTCCGATTGCGTTGTAATGGGTCTGCTGTTCATAATGGCCTCTATTTCACATAGGAGTGTACTGAGACTTTCATCATCCAAAAACTGTCCGGTTAGCATGGAATTCATCACCTTCCTCACAGTCCTAATTTGTCCGGTCCCAAATTCCACCCATATGGGAGGCCGTCGGTGGGCTGAACTGCCATTCTATTTCCGTTTGTCTCATGTAGGAGTTTATCTTCTGATGATTCCAAGCTTGGATAGCCAAATTCAGCTCCCTTTCGCCGCCTGTAAAATTCGACCCATTGTTGGATCTTATCGTTTCTGCTCTCGAACCTTCTGAGGGCATTGATAAAGCAATCTGTATTCATCGAATCAAGCTTCTCAATATGCATTGCCCTTGTTGTTAAACAAGTAAATAGACAAACATATCTCTTCACCTGAACCCGGCCCCGTTTTACCTCAAAGGGGTCAAAACAGTCAACTCCGGTGTAAGTGAAAGGCGGCTTGCCAGGAGTGACTCTTTCCACAGGTAAGTCTGCCATTCTTTGAGCGCCATGTGGCCCTTGTCTGCGCTTGCAATGGACACACCGATGAAGAACGCTTTTTATAGCTGATCGAGCTCCAACAATCCAAAATTTCTGACGTATGTAGGACAAGACGTGACCCAAAAATTCATGATAGTACCTTACTATTAGTGTCACAACATGGTTGTCCTTTGGAAGAATCATTTGATGTCGAGCTTGTGGGTTGATTGGAGCCGCTCTTAAACCTCCTCTTACGCACAAGATACCATCAGAGTTTATCATAGTCTGTATCAAGTCTGTATATGGAACTCTTCCGACTCTCAGGCTAGTTTCCACATTTGATGAGTTTGTCTTACTCATCCTTGAAATGAGTTCTTTGAAGAAACGTCACAATTTCCATCTCAGCTTGACGAATCTCTGCTACTGTCAAAGGCGTTTTGCTAATCTTGGAATCTTCTCCTCTGGCTTTAGCTCTTAGGCACCTTTTTAGCCGTAAGATCCAAGCCTCGCATGACTTCAATTTGTACCAGGAGGAAAATTTCTCAAGCAGTCTGGTACAGACAGTTGTACTACATTCCGTAATGTTTACTTTGCCGTCTTTCTTAACCTTTACATCACTATTTAACACGTTGGGTATATCTGGGGTAGTCCGTAGCACAACCATACTGTCCGTCCAGAACGTCATGACGTCAATCTTAATTCTCAGCTCTCTGCGCAGCGATTGGCTCAATTTTACTGAAAGATCCGCAGCTGAAAGCTCCAACCTTGGGATTGTAAGCTGCTTGATTGGAGTCAGCCTAGATTTTCCCATGAGAAAGGCACAATGAATCCTGCCCTTCGAGTTCACCAACCTCATGTATGCCACAGCGCCGTAGCCGACTACGGAGGCATCAGTAAACAAGTGGAATTGGCATTCTTTAACATCACCAAAATCTACTGGAAAGTAGCATCTTCTTACTTTAAATTTCTCCACTTTTATTAGTCCTTTGCTTCCACGAACGCCATTTTGCTGCATTGCTTGGTTCAATGGGCTCATCCCATCCTTTCCTCAGTCTGCATCATCTTGAAAGAGGAATTTCGCCTGTAATGTGACTGGGCATACGAAACCAAATGGGTCGTACACAGAGCTAATGATGCTCATGAGGCTTCGTCGGGTGCATGGTTTCTGTGTACTGTGTATCCCAACGAGCTCCTAGAGCTCTTTCCAAAGGGAGGCTGCTACTGTTGAGATCTATTCCCGAAACTGCTTTCGCCCGTAGATCAACTGGGATCGACTCCAGCACTTTTCTGCTATTGCTTATCCAATTGGTAAGTTTGAAGCCACCTCTCCGGAGCAGTTCATTTAAGTCTTGAACCAGGTCGATGGCTTCCTTTTGCGTGGGTACTGATTGCAAGCAGTCATCAACGTAAAAATTCTCGAATACGGTCTGTATTGCATTTTCCGGAAAGTCTTCCTTATTGTCCAGAGCTGTACGTCTGACTGCAAAACTTGCACAACTTGGGCTCCAGACTCCCCCAAACATCCGGTAAATCTCTGGCTCTTGAGACACGTCACCACCAGGCCACCACAAAAACCGCAGTGCACCTCTGTCCTCCGGTGCGACCTTAACTTGATGAAACATACTCTCTATATCACCCATCAAAGCAATATTTTCCTGACGAAACCTCAGGAGTACACTAATTAGTTTATTAGTTAGGTCAGGGCCTTGTTATACAGCGTCATTCAAACTGATTTCATTTAACTTCGCTGAACAGTCAAAAACTATTCGCAGTTTATCAGGTTTACTTTCACTGGTTATCTTCTAGTGACATCTCCGGAACGCCTGTTTCATATATATCTAATTTCCAAAACTTTTCGACCTGCCTTTGTAGTTCTTGGTCAACCTGCACAAAATTGGAAATGGCTGTTCCGCATAACCCTCTGTTTAACGGGCCATTCAGTGTCCAGCCAAATGCTGTCCTGGTAGCATAGGGTTGACTTGCTTCTCTTCTCCTGACTTCAATAGGAGCTAACACCATTGGATTATCTTGGCCAATTAAAAGTGTAACATGCGTCTTGTCAGCAGATGGTAGATGTAATCCTTGTAGGTGTGGCCACTTGTCCACATCTTCTTGTGATACAGTGCTGTCCTCTAGCAGCTAAGGAACTACAAATACGTGGGGAAGGTGCATCAATTGTCTGCCTTTAACGTCACTAATATCCAAAGAAACAAGCGTTGTATCCGATTTGCTATTTTCAGATGAAAGCGTGGTAAGTGAGAGTGTTGTCTTTGAACCTTTTAGGCTAAGTTGATCAGCTAACGCCTGTGAGCAGAACGTATGTGTGCTACCGCTCTTTAGTAGCGCCTTTGTTATAATACTGCTCCGGTGATCGTTTGTCTTCACCAAAACAGGAACAATATGCACCGCTGTCCTTGTCGTTCCAATACCAGCGACGCCAAACATTGAATTACTGGCAGCAGCGCATTGACTGTCATTCACATTATTTGAACTCTGGGTTTCTCTGTTGTCCACCAATGTGTCACTTAGTAGGTTATTTTGGCGTCTGCCACCCATGTGTAATAATCGCGAATGTTTCTTGTCACAACCACTGATATTGCACATACTAGACTTCGTGCATGCATAGGACATATGCTGGGGTGAAAAACAATTAAAGCATAATCTGTTTGTTTTCACAAACTCAAATCACTTTTCAACACTCAGCTGTTTGAAATTGACACAAACAAAGATGGCGTGGTCTCCCGAGTAGTATCTACAAGGTGGATATCTACTTGACTGTGTTTGAGGCTGAATGTCTGCTGCTGATTTGGTATCATTATTCGCTTGCACAATAAAGCTGTTATTCAGCTTTATATCAAGGGGAACACTACAGGAATTACTTTTGTAACTGAATCTCTGTGACTTGTCTTTGAAGTTCCCCCTTGATAGTAATGGTGCCAAAAACTGGGTCATTGGCTTCTTCAGCGGCCATGTCAATGAAATCTACAAGCTGATTTATGTCAGGATAACAATCATTCCTCCTCAAATGTTTGACGGCATCTGTGCGCCATCTACTTTGCAAGTATGGAGGTAATTTGTTAACCATTTTACTTGATTATCTACCTCGTTCAATCGCCCCATTGCTGTCAATTTCACAACGCAACTACGTACTTTATCGGCATATCTTCGTAGAGCTGTGTTGTCACCATATTTCAGACAGAGACCTTCAGTAACCTTTGAAATCCATGCTTTAGATATTACAAACTGGTTATCCAAACGACTTAACAGCAATCTTCTGGCCTCAGCATAACCTTGTTCTGGTTCCATTACAGAACAACATTCGATTACTTTTAGGGCCTTATCGGTGCAATACTGGAAAAGGCGATTAATCTTTACACTGTCATTCATTCCAGTGCCCTCCAAACTGTTCTCAAAGGCTGGAATGAATAACCAAAACTTGAATGGGTCTCCATCAGATTTCATAAGCTTCGTCCTGGGAAGCTGATTAACATTTAGCATTTGTTTCTGCAGGGTAAGAACTTGATCATTCACATGTCCTTGACTTATTCCGTCACTTGTGGCACTGATTTGCTGTCTTGTTATTACTGCTTCTCGGTGTGGTATGCCAGCATTATTTTGAGACTCTTGAGGATTACCTGCAGCTCTTTTACCAGACCTATAATCTGTTGAATCATTCCGAACATCACTGTCAAAGTCACCCGACTGATCTTTGGCCTCTGTCTGTGACATATCTCTTTGTGGTGTCTGACCCAAAAGCTTCGTCAGAGCGGCTACCCCTACTGACGGGAGATAACGCTATTGGCCTTTTACGAGCCGTGTCACAGCTAAATTCCGCCAACACCTGCTCTTCGGTTTCAGCCGCTGCTATTTCTGTTTCTAAAGTCATCATTTCATTTAAATGTTCAAACTCTATTTGTTTACGTCCTAACTCTTGGTGCTTTCTCAGTTCTTCAGCACACACCATTAATGCAGCCCTTTTAGGAGCCACCTTTGTTCTTGAGCTTATTGTGGAAGGAACCTTACTGTCAACTTGGCTAGCTGGATCATCACATTTAATGTCTGTATCGCCATTCAAAGACTTTAGACGAGTATCTCTATCTTTTCACATTGCTACATCAGATTTAAGCCTCAGATGCCTTTCATTCACTTCCTGAAAAAATTCATGAGATTTCTGTGACTCATTCACATTTTCCTTAACAATTGTGTTGTATTGTTCTTGTTCCTCCATAAATTTACGAAAAGCATGCTCTAACATCGTCATTTTCTCATCTATTTCCGACACAGGTACGCCCTTTAGCATTAGTTCTCTTATTTCCTCACTTTGTCTTGTTAATGATGACCTCCTCTCTCGAAGGCGTCTTACTTTCTCAGACACTATCCCGTCCTCATCAAACATTGTATGAAATTGCTCTTTAGTTCTTGACATCATATCTAATTTATCTCTCAGGAAATTTCTTGAACTTCTTTGTAGAAGAAAATGTAAAACATAATCCAATGAATTCTAAACATGTCTTTTATTTCAGGGCATAGCCGCAGCATAACAGTCTGATTTTCTTTATACGGTACACATAGACACACTATTTTGTACACTGACAATGACGAAGACAACGACGATGACTACGACGACGACGGTTCAAGAAATATCTTGGCAGTATTCAGGCTTCCACAAGGAGTTGGTTAATGAGAAACTTTTAACCACCGTTTGGTCTCTGATGCGTAATTCTTGCATTTTTTTCTCGTCACAACAACCCCCCCCCCCCCGGGTTTGGGTGACTCTAAAACCTTAACTTAAACACAAAAACCTAACCCATAACATGGTCGACATGGATTATATCATTTTGAACTTAACAATGAAGACTAGGTGAAAATCTGATGTAGCTGGTATGTACGTGTCAAATGTGGATTTTCGTCGTAGCAATAATATGAACATCGCCCTCACCGAACAGCGCGTAGGCTGATGGCTGTATCAGAAAATGAGTTTATACTGTAAACCTTCGGATTTCCGGCCAATCGTCTATTCCGATGATTCAGCCATTTCCGACGCTTGGCCACTGATAGCCTCATTCCAACATCAGTTCTCGATGAATAATGGATGGGGAGGACTACGTTGCACAGTCGTTAGCATTCTTGTCGAACAGCAGTTTTTTTGTTTTGGTTTTTTCATATTTCAGTTTTCATCTGTCTGGTGATTATATGCGCCATGGGTCTGACACTCGCAGGGGCCATATTTGCAGCTAGCGCCTTTCATACCTCGCTCAGTTATAGTAAGTATCGTGTTAATGTGAGGGTCAAGTCCGACAATCGTATGAAAGATTTAAACCATGAATAAAATACGTCGATAATCTTTAGACCCAATTCCAAAACAATGTATAACATGTCCCTGTGTAGTTTACATTTATTTCAATGATTTTCTCGGTGTATCCAAGAATTAGCACTAACTCAATTATATTTCACTTGTCTGACGGCGGTCAGCCTTACAGGTGGAGAAAATCGAAGTGCCCCGACTATACCACCGACATCCGCCAGGTACCTGACAATCCTTCCGTCTTAAAGGTACCGCCGTAGCAGCTAGAAAACAGATTTAAATACACCATCTTATTGATTGACTGTCTAAGCGTCTAAATTATTTGAAAGTTATTAAACTTTGACCAAGGATTACACTGACTAGAGGCCGGAATTCACCGGTTACGTGTGACTATTTGTCAACAATCATAATGTCGTCGCTGCTCTGGTGTTATTCTCTATGCTAGCCTCTATATCTAGTCTTTCATATTAGATTAGACCAGCTACTTGGATGACGAGGTCTTAAGCTATTATTTTTCATTCCAACAACTGAGACATGCAGACTGTGGTAGTGGATATACACAGAGCTGAGCGTATGCCTTGTAAACAGTTCGTCCGGAATTCAGTCAGTAACCTTAGAACTACCTCTCTTGGCACCCAGCGTCAGAGTGCTGATCGGCCAATGTCAGTATAATGTGACTGGGTGGAGTGTCATGTCTGGTGTCATGAAGTATCACTGAGACAGTATTATAAATATGTCGGCATTGAACCCGATCTAAAACAGCGAGACACCGTCGTGATATGACCAGATTAATGTTTAAAGCAAAGATAAACACGAATCAGTGAAATAAATCTCACTTTTTAATGGACTATAATTGGATATAATAGTTAGACTGAGATAGCTATATAGCTATATGTACCCTGGCAACAGATTACATCTTGGCAGCGTCGCTTGGAACTGGAATCCCAGGAAGCCTGATGTTTCTTGCGGTAGCCTTCATGTGGCCATGCTTTCCAGAGAACTGGTGGTGTAAGAAAAAATACCGTGAAATATTTGACAATTGCACATCTTCTGCAACGCCTGGTTCGGAGGTTAGGTTCTCCAAGACAGAAGTACAACCGGAAGAGAGGGCACCTCTGTACCGAACAACAAATATCACGCATATTTCTAAAGAGAATACAAAAGTGACTTCGGTACAAAACCCCGATGGAGATAATATCACAGGCATGACCTCTTTGTCGTACAAAAATGTTTACGTTACAACAACGTCTTCTTTGTATAACATAAACGTAGATGAAGAAGACGAAAAAGCACAGTTTAAGCTTGTTTCTGACAGAGAAGAACAATTGCTGTCGCTTGGAAATTTCAAAGATGGCTTGTTGGTATGCGCACGGCAAAAAAACTGACAAGGAACAAAACACGAGCTATTTTATACATTGTAGCCCAGAGAATAAACTATCTAAGATTTTTCTCAACGTGAAGTCTACCATATTGTGGTGTCAGGCAGATCGAGCTAACAGACATGTGTACACAGCATTTTCAGATCCTGACCATGTGGTGAAATTAGACTGGGAGAAAAAAAATGGACCTGTCATGTGGAAAAATGTCTTGAAGAAACCCGTGTGTATAGTTCGGAACTCGCGTGGGCAGTTAATTGTGGCAGATGCTGTCAAAAATGACCTCTTCGTATTTGACGAAACTGATGACTTTTTGTCAACTATGAAAGTCTCTGTGCCTAGGGAACATGAACACAAGCTAAACGGGTGTAACAGGCTGGCTGTAGCGCCTGACGACACAGTCTTTGCCTCCAGTCCGTTTTGTGACGACGTGCTTGTCTTTGCTCCGGACTTTCGTTTCCGTACTCTGCTGCGTGGAGACGCTTTTGCCAGCGGCGGAATATCCTGTCTTCTCGCAGACAGCCATTCGTTATACGTCGCTGATGGTGACTGCATTCACGTTGTGTCCCTTACACAAATAAACTTCTAGACCTTGGTCTATGTCAATACCGATAAGTTAAAGATGTTTTGGCTGTCACTGGCAACAAGAGCAACCAATGGCAAACCGGAAAAATGTGAGTGTAACTGCTTTGCACAGTGTAGTGTTAATGCTTTGCACAGTGTGGTGTGTTATGTGAACAACTGCCGTTACCTTCTAAATTTAGCTTGCCACTGTTTACATATGCTGAGTTCAGGCCCTGCTGTCTGCCTCTGCCTTAGAGTATTCCAGAATACGAATTTTCTTAGTCTAGAAAATTCCACCAGTCTATATAAGACCTATGAAAGCAGGTCAACGGAGGAGAAAGGAGAATTATTGAGAGTTTTGGATGCTTTCGCTGTGTGTTACTTTTTAGTAGGCCTTTTGTGCTGAATTTTGGTGTCTTTATAGCCTCTGGCTTTGTTCTATCATATCTTCACCGAGCACTTGTTCAGTTTGAACTTGTATATTTGATTTGTGCTCCTGTGTACACAGTACTTATTAGTACTCGGACCCTGTCTGTGGAATTTTGTGTATATTTCGTCATACACTCAGTTATACTGTGGATTTTCCCTCTTGTGAATATTGCCTCTGTCCATTTTTAAGCATTGTGGAGTATATACGTCCGTTTGGACTTGACAATGTTGTACATGTAAGTACTTTATTATTTGTATAGATACTGCTATCCTTCCTTGTTAAACTTAAGTACTTTAGTATTTGCCTAAATCTTGTCATCTGTTGTTGTTTAACCTAATAAATTGTTGAAAAATAAAATCTGCTGGTTTTGGTTACTTTTTTGTGCGGCTAAACTGTCGTGAATTTCGAACAAGCCATCTCTTTATAATACAGACAGTTTGGGTCGTAACAAGTGCTACTGATTTGCACAGTGTAGTGTTAATGCTTTGCACAGTGTAGTGTAACTGCTTTGCACAGTGTAGTGTTACGGCAGATCGGAGTTACGGCAGAACGGAATTTGCACAGTGTAGTGTTACGGCAGAACGGAGTCTACGCAGTGTAGTGTAACACCAGAATGGAGTTTGCACAATGTAGGTGTTACGGCAGAGTGGAGTTTGCAAGTTCGTTTTACAGGACTGGGAAGTAAAATGTATAAAGGAAGGATAAAAAATGGTAGTCTGAGCAAAAGAAAAGTACGCCGACTCAACAATCAAATACAAACCTGACTGTAGAGAAGGGACAAATCAGGGGTGGGAGAGCGGGGGGGGGGGGGGAGGGCAGATAAAAAGGGTTTATATTCAGAACGGGAATAACGGGAATGCCGCCAGCCCACAAGAAGTATCGGGGCCTCCGTGGCTCAGTCGGTTAGCGCGCTAGCGCAGCGTAATGACCCAGAAGCCTCTCACCAATGCGGTCGCTGTGAGTCCAAGACCAGCTCATGCTGCCTTCCTCTACGGCCGTACGTGGGAAGGTCTGCCAGCAACTTATACGACGGCGGCCAGCATTATGGTGGGTGGAAACCGGGCACAGCCAGGGGGAAACCCACGACCATCCGCAGGTTGCTTGGCAGACCTTCCCACTTACGGCCGGAGAGGAAGCCAGCATGAGCTGGACTTGAATCCACAGCGACCGCATTGGTGAGAGGCTCCTGGGTCATTACGCTGCGCTAGCGCGCTAACCGACTGAGCCACGGAGGCCCCCATTAACATGACACTGGGCCATTAGGTAAGTGCGTGGTTTACGTGTACGCATGGTGAAGATTTATTTTGGAATCAACACATGTCCAAACAAAGAAAAATTATTCTCTGTTTTAAATTATCCATTAATTTAAAAAAACGAGAGAAAATGGAAATCAGCTATGGGCTCATATATTCGCTAACCGATGTACGGGACAAACACAGCTGATTATGTATGTGGCATTAATTTAATAAACAGCAATGTGTCAAAGAGTTTTCGTAAACAAAAGACCAGGTTATTTTTTGTTAAAGTGCTACTTCAATCCCATGAGAGGCCGAGCGGAATATTAAATGAATCTGAGGGATACCCTATTAGTACCACGGTTCAAAACAATGTACGACGAGTGTAACTCTTACTTAACCCTGTAAGTGAAGAACCCTCAAAAAGAAAAATCATGGCTGTTTCCGTACAATTTTACGTAAAATACCAGGCAGATATGAGCCTAGTTAAGTAGTTCTGCCGAAATGACGTCTTGTGCGATTGAGTGCTCGCTAGCCTGGGATTTAACGTCGTACTTAACAATTTTTCAGTCGTATGACGACGAGGAGTCCTTAGAGTGCATTTAATGTGCCTCTTGCTGCAAGATGACTTTTACGGCACTTTGATCTAATCCTGCTTCACTGAGACGACTTACCGAAAGCAAGTAAGGCGCCTTCCCCGAAACATACTGATACGGGTCAACCAGTCTTTGCACCATCCCCTTCATGCTGAACGCTAAGCGACGAAGTTATAAATTATGTACTTTCCTCACTTGACCTCACCCCTACTTCTTATCCTTTGTGCACATCGTCATTCCAGCGTATATGTATACTTCCCCGGCGTGTAAAGCACAGTGGAACTCGTTAAGCGATAATATTTAAGTTCAGGATGTCATTCTATAAAACAAAACAATTGTCGCAAAGTTCATGATGTCATTCTATAAAACAAAACAATTTTCGCAAAGTTCATGATGTCATTCTATAAAACAAAACAATTGTCGCAAGTTCATGATGTCACTCTGTAAAACAAAACGATTATCGCATATTCCAAGGAGAGTAGAAGGACACAGACCCCCATTACAACTTCCGTTTTTCGGTACGATTGTAGTTCTGTGAATTTTAGGGTATAAAGTCTTTTTTTGCTCCCAGGCATCCATTTTTGGTGCACAGGTGCATGCTTGGTATTAAAATGCTGGAAACTGTCTAAACTTTGAGGAGGTATTTATTGAGGTATTTATTGATGAAAGTTTGAAATTCTGGGTGAGAGGACACAAGGTGTGAGGTAGTGATAAGGCTGCGAGTGACGTCCCCTTGGCGTTGCTAGGCACGCCTCCCAGCTGCCGGCATGGAAAGATCCAGATTTTGACGGTCAACCTATGTCAAGATTTGTATGGCTTGTTTCTCCCAGGCTGGGGCAGGTATGCACCAAAGCTTATTGGCCACTGAATGTTTGGGACTGAGCTACAGCGCTAGACGTTAACATTGTCGCTTATGGAAAATTAATGGGGGTCCGAGGCCTGTACTGACGAAGCCACCAAAATGTGAAAAATTTCACTATGGGCTTAGATTTCGCAGCAGCCTGATAATTTCTGGTGGGTATGTCTGTGATGTGTTTTGCATTGATTGAGCCGTTTTATAGATTCTTGGGGCTATTTATTTTCTGAAAATATCCATTTTGATGAAAAATCGGTAAAATGCTGTTCAGTGTGGGGTAGCATGTGTATAGGCATCCTGAAATGAACAACATGCAACGTTCCAGTATTCCTACGCTTGAAATGAAGACGTTCAGAGCAAAAATTGTTGCAAAAATTGAAAGTTTCAGTGTTTATAGCAAAAACGGAGCCTGTCGAGTGTGGACTGGACTATTGACGAGGGATGGCCGATATGGCCTTGCCTCCTACCCCGTCCTACCCCGATGTGTGACCCGTCACACATCGATGGAAGAAGAAACATATCAGTAGACTTGTTTATATGGCCAGACAGGGGCTGTCACATTTAGATCCCAAGCTTGATTGTTCACACGTGTGCCACAATACACGCTGTGTAAATGTGGACCACATAAGCTTGGAACCGTATGGTGTTAACAATAACAGGCACCGCTGCTGCAACGTAGGGCGCTGTCTCGGTCATGGGCAGTATGCAAGGTGCATGCTGCATTTAAGACTGAGCAGGTTGGTTTCTCCTCATTAAAAATAATAAATAACAGATGTGTTTCAGGTTTTGCTCAATTTCTGTTATCATTTTTTAATTTCTTTCATAAGCGACAACAGCACTGACAAATTATATACAAAACTGGCGGTTACAAATATCTAGCGTTCGTGTGATCTGTTGGGGTGTTGTCCAGTTTTCCCTTGGCATAGTCAGTTTTCTCTTCTGGGTTTGAAAGCCTGTACTCAGTGTGCCCTCGGGAGTTTTCTGGCTGTACTGCGGAGTGATCTCCCCTTAAATGTCTGTTGCTTCTTATAAACCTTGTGGTACCGGTTCACCCTTTCAATCTGTTGTACTGTTTTCTCGCTCCTAGGTGAAATAATGGCGCCGACAGCTTGGAGTTTGGCAGTCGTGGACTTGTCCTGGCCATTGCTAAGTCTGTGGATTGTGGACGCCGCCCTTCCCTCCATATTTCTGCTGTAGTTTACATTCTTGGGCAAGGAGACCCTGGGTGATCTGTTGACAGCTTCGCACTTTTGAGTGCTGGTGTTCATCCGGAGACTGGCGACGGCTGTCTCGCTCAACTTCATGTGCAGTACTTCGGTCAATAGTTTCCTGTCGTTGTCATCCATGTTGACAGGGCAGAGTTTACTGGTGGTTAAAAACAGGGACCTCTCCCACCAGCTGCTGGTTTCTCCTCCGGAGCAAACCACGCTGTTCCTGCGGCATTTGGAACAGTCCCCATCGTAGCACCTGACCGTTGTATCCACAACCCTGGGTAGGTAAGTTTTTTATTTTCCTCATGTCACCAATTTACTCATACATAAGTTGAGAAAATATCAAGCTACACCTGGCCTTAACATCCTGACTCAACACCTTCTGTGCTTTCTTCCTGGCTTCCCTCGTTCGGCCCTGTCCTTCGAACATGGCATCGCTGAACTTAGCCTGGTTACATGTCTTGAACTGGGATCTACCTAGGTGCGTGGGGTCTGCTAACCGTTCGACCTCCCACAGTGGCTCGACCAGTTGGATGCCGTCCTCCACTCCCTTGGCTGACCTGGAGTCGCCGTCCGTGGTTACGTGCTTGGCTAAAACACCTTGTCTCGCCAATCTCGTTCCCCATATTATACTCGGACCAAGGGGGCATGTGGGTTTGTGTTCACCGTGCACTCCTCGTGTCCTCCAGGGAACTTTACTTGGAAGCTTTTTCCTCTCAGCCAGGACCCAGTCCAGCACAATTTATTCTTCAGTGCTGCGGAGACAATGTATTGCTTGTCTGTTGATGTCTCCACAGCCAGGGAAATGGCTTGTGAAGCATTCTGGTCCGGTTTCTTGGGACTGGTTATGGTAATGCTGTTGTAGTGAGTGTCTGTGGCCAGATCTATTGTGCTGTCATCCTCTCCCCTTTGCCTTTTGTATGCCTTTACCTCTTCCACCTTATTTGCCATATCCTCTCTGTTCAGCTTTGCGATTGCAGATGCGACATGGTTTGCAGTGCGATGCATGCTCCTACGAGTGGCAGGCGGCACGTCCATGGCTGCAAATAGGATTCTGGCTCGGGTGTTCTCCATTGGTGTGTCCTGGAGGCCTACTTGAAGAGCTCGGTTCACCGCCGCAGCTTTTTGGCCAGGTCTGTTGCATTCTACCTCTTTGTAGAATTAGTGGCAGCCAGATACATAGTCACAGTCACAGCACTTAAAACTGAACGCCCAGGCTAAACCCCACTTTTTCTCTGCAGCTATCTCTAACTTGGGCAGTGGACAGTGGTCCTTGGTCTCACTGTGCTCAAGCATAACTTTGTTCCATATACACACCATTTTCTGTATATCTACGAGTCGCATTCCTTCAGCAGCCCATTCCCGTTCACGTTTATCTCTGTCTGATCCAGCCGTGGAATCTACCTTGCACCGTCTTGGCCGCTGTATTCTCTTTGTGTCAGGCTGGTGTGTTCTTACAGCCTCCTGACTGGGCTGGAAATAAGTGTCCATCAAGGAATACCCAGGCAGAGGATTCAGCATATCTGTAACTGCTGACAGGTTATTTGAGCGATCCTGGGCCTTTCCAGTTTGATATCTAGACTATTTCCTCTTTTTGTCTCCCTTCATGGTTTTGGGGTAGATTGTTTGCCTTGTTAACTGTCAGACTAGCCAATATAGGTGTACTTGGTGGCTGCCTGATTGGAAATGTTAAATTCATATTTTTCCTCTCTGTTTATCTGTTGTAGATGCCAATGTGACACCCTTTGATGTGACTGTGCAGAGTAATAACCTGCTGTGAGACAACAGCAATGGTGGAGGGGAGTTTTTGCATGGTGAGCTGGTCAGCCAATCAGCAGTCATGGGGGAGGAGGGCGGGGGGGGGGGGGGCTGGCTGGGTGGTCTTTTAAAGGGTTTTATCATGTTATTCAGTGGGGAACTGGGATACTAGTCTTTTCTTAAGTCATATCCACTGGAAAAGTGCCTGTGAGCAGGTCTTCATCACCTTGAGGCATTGTTCTTGCTTTGATTTTGGTCACAATGATTGTTCCGAAATTGTGACAATCCGCTTTGATACCCCCCTACCCCACTGTCAGTCAATTTTTTTCACAAAGTTGCTGAAGTAAATGTCTTATATTTTGACATTTAATTGTCAGATAAATTACCTATATTTTGATGTATGCTTTGACACTTTTGGCTTGTAACTTTGATATTTAAAGTTACTCCAAATCTGGGCCAGGTATGCACCAAAGCTTATTGGCCACGGAATGTTTGGGACTGAGCTACAGCGCTAGACGTTAACATTGTCGCTTATGGAAAATTAATGGGGGTCCGAGGCCAGAACATCCAGATTTCCTGGCTCTCAACAGACAACATTCAACTCGTGCTGTGTTCACTTTTAATCGAAGTAAACCTTCGACCTTCGGAAAGTTACAAACTGTAATATAAAACTCGCATGTGATGTAGAAATCTCCACATCTTCACCATTACAGTGTATAACCGGTCAAACGGGCGTCGGTCACCAATCATGAGAGCGGAGAATCTAACCACTGCCTGTCCAAAGCCCGCACTGAACCCAAACCTTGAGTAGCATTCTGCAATCTGTCCCTGAAACATTATATGTGCACACAACCATGCCTCACAGTATTGCATAATCAAAGCTGAAACAACTATGAGAAATTCACTTTATTTTATTAAAGCACTGAGAATATATGTATTTTTTTCAACGGTATGACTGTAGCCTGACGAAGATGGGATGTATGTAAAATATTTTTTACAATCGCTGATGTTGGACGCACCTCGAAATATTTTTCCACCATTCATATAACTCTCAGCATGGGGCAAATGTCAGTCAAGGGTGACATTCTGAGTCAAATGGAGAAAATCCGGTACACTATAACGGTTGTACACCAACACTGGCGACATTCTGAGTCAAATGCAGTAAATCTGGTACACTATAACGGTGGTACACCAACACTGGCGATATTCTGAGTCAAATGCAGTAAATCTGGTACACTATAACGGCAAAACCAATATTGGCCACATTCCGAGTCAAATGCAGTAAATCTGGTACACTATAACGGTGGTACACCAACACTGGCGACATTCTGAGTCAAATGCAGTAAATCTGGTACACTATAACGGCGGTACACCAACATTTAACCTATCCTGTTGTGAGTCATCAGTCAAAGTAAAGCAAATTTTCTATTTTAGCGTTCAACTCGTTACTAGGTTTACTATAACTTAATTTTCAACATACAAATGTTTACAAAAAGTAACAATGGTATTATATCTGCGTAATGTACATGTAAGCTTGCTGAATTATTCAAACTGAAACGATTACTGGACATTAACGTCTGCAGAAAAATGTACTTCAACATCGCTGCCTGGTGATAATTATTTAAAAAAAGACATGCACACCAGCCATATTGATACAGTTGTTAATGATATTTTCTTGTGGTAAAAATATAATAGCAATAATCACAGGGCTATCATATGCACAATGTACTTTTTGTCTGTATAAAACATGGCAAGTTCTTATCCGTAACACGCCTCCAAATACCCCTACCCACTCCCACCCGCCCAACCCGCTCCCCAACTTCCCTCCGCAGTATTACTCCATCTGAACCGTTTCTGTTGCCTCATCATCTTTACGCCTTAGGTAAATCACCTTTGCTGGAATAAAAAAAGTCGGAAAAGATGTACGTTATTATGGGCAATGGTATTCAAACATTACAGCGTTTAGTTCCTACATATTTAGTAAACGCAGTTTCATTTGTTTGAGGTGAGGGTGGGGATGAGGGAGTGTTGTTTCTCTTGTGTCACGAATTCATCATGGAGTTCATTTCGCGTTATTTACTACAGGAACCTGTATTAATGGGATCATAGTAAAGTACACTTCTAATCGACTTTTCAACGGAAGGCCATTCCACAGCCACTTATAGATACATACAAATACGCGATCTCAGTGATCAGCATAGATTGTGGGGCTGCACACAAACAAGCGATCTCGATGGTCAGCACAGGCTGAGAGCTGCATATAAACACGCCGCTTCGGTTATCAGCATAGAGTGTGAGCTGCACACAAACAAGCGATCTCGGTGGTCAGCACAAACTGAGCTGCATATAAACACGTCGCTTCGGTTATCAGCACAAAGTGAGAGCTGCATAAAAACACGCGATCTCAATGATCAACCGAGAGCTGCACGCATGCTTGCCATCTATGATCAACGTAGACTGGCTATTTCAGTCATCAAGTGCAAAATGCACACAAAAGTAGGGTCATACCAGAGATTTAAAATGGTACTTGGCGCTCAGTACTGAGAGGTTTAGAGTAAGGACTGGTTGGCCGGGTGTCAGTATAATGTTAGTGGCTGGGGTGTTTTGTCTGGTGTCTGTGACGTGATACTTCAGTGGCGGCCGCACGTTGGCGGCATGGATACACATGAAGTTACAGTATTTGCACACACACCTAATGACTCCTCGTCGTCGTATGACTGAAAAAAACTCTGTTGAGTACGACGTTAAACCCCAATCATACAATACACATAAATATATCTATCCCATCAACGATTTCAGTGACCAGCAACCATATTTAGTACATATACCACTCGCAGTTAGGTTTAGCGGCAATGTTTGGAGATTTTGAGGTGTTTTTCTGTAGACCGCGTGAAACAATAGTTTTAGGGATAATTGTTGGCACATCAAGCAATATGCGAACTTGGGAGATTTACTCACGAGCGGTGTGTGCCTCGTACGAGGTCTCGTCTGTTCTGGTGCGAGCTGAAAAAAAAGCATTCCACAAGTATAGCCACTGTTTCATTTTTGACGATAGGGAAATTACTGTATGATTTAGGTAACGCTCTATAAATAAGTTGAATTCCGCTACCACTATCACGTTATACCCATACGCAACCCCTAACCCTTACCCTCGAAAAGAAAAACCCATTAAAATACAATATGTTTGAAACTGAAAAACTTCCAAACAACAGAAAGAAGCAGATAAACACAATAGAATAATGAATGTATGATGAAAAATAGCTATGTAGCATTTCTGACAGTCACATGGTACGGTACATGTTCGACTTCAGGAAATAATTCACTGCAAATGAGCTATCTATGCAAACAGTGAGAGGAAGTACTGTACATGCATCCCAGTAAAACTTGCACTCGGTCATGCCATACAAACCGTGAGAGGAACTACTGTACACGCATCCTGGTAAAACTTTGCACTCGGTCATGCCATACAAACCGTGAGAGGAAGTACTGTACACGCATCCCGGTAAAACTTGCACTCGGTCATGCCATACAAACCATGAGAGGAACTACTGTACACGCATCCCGGTAAAACTTGCACTCGGTCATGCCATGCAAACCGTGAGTGGAACTACTGTACATACATCCTAGTAAAACTTGCACCCGGTCATGCCATGCAAACCGTGAGAGAAACTACTGTTCACGCATCCCAGTAAAACTTGCACTCCGTCATGCCATGCAAACCGTGAGTGGAACTACTGTACATACATCCCAGTAAAACTTACACTCGTTTACGTCGTTCATAGTTTGATAGTCGTCAGAGAAATCTGTGTACAAATCAGAAATAGTTTAACACTAAAATACCAACATTTGTCCTTCGAAAATATTTAGGTCTACACAAATCTGTGGCGGAAAAAAATTACTTATTCCATCAATATGACTAATTTACGTTATATTTCTTTAACACTTGACTGAAGGGTTGTTTTTTCACTATGATAACAGTCATTTTTGTGAACGGAAGAAAGAGTGACATCTCGGATGAATCTCCATAGGGATGACCGAATTCGTTCTCAACGGACTACAGACTATATGACTTATTACGTATCGCCTATAAAAATATTATGTGCATGTGATGTGCTTAAATGGCAAATATTTTTGATGTTTGTTTCCAAGCTGTCCAGATAACTTTTTGTATGTAGTAGTGCATAGACAAAACCAAAGGCATTTGGCAAATAATTCACAGGCTTTTCCACCGCCTAAACACCGCTGAACTATGGACTTACTATCATACGTGTTATCATCCGGTATGGGAATATGTGGAGGACTTCGAGCTGAAAATAACAAACGAAAATATAAAATTTGCAAACTATAGATAAACTTGATGCGCAAAATCATGTGCAAAACATGATAAAAAAACGCATATCAATATATTTGTGTTCTACGAAACTCGTTTTCAGCATGAACGGGATAGTGCATTGACTGGTTGACCCGTATCAGTACAATGGCTCTGGCTGGGCGGCTTACTTGCCTTCGGTAATTCGTCTCAGTAAAGCAGCACTAGATAAAAGAGCGGTGGAAATCCGTCCTGCAACAAGAAGGCACATTACATATACCCTAAGAATTCTATCGTCGTCATATGACTGAAAAATTGTTGAGCACGACTTTAATCTCCAATCAGTCACTCACTCACTCTACGAAAGTCGAGGAGATTTCTTAGCTCAAGCATGTACATATTTACACCTTGCAGTTTAAACAGAAATTTAATGATTTTTTTTCCAAACACAATATACACATTTATAGCTTAAATGCAAAAAAAAAAACCCCAATTATTATCGCTTGTACATGGTCTGATATATAATAAAAAAATCTACTTGGAAATAAAAATTATACGTTCATAAAAATAACGTCTTGATTTTAACAGAAAGTCTCTTGACTGAGTGACCTAACAATGTATGGTGTTATTATAATATAATACTGCGTCATATTCAATATGATATCCAGTTAGTCTAATACAATCTTAATCTGAACTCAATAGAATATAAATGCTATAATTAACAGTATAGCCTGCATAAATAAGAGAATATATTTTGGCATCACTCAGACTTTCTGTTAACAGATTTTTTTTGGAGAATATTCATGTTCTAGAATTCTTCCTTCCATATTTTGGCGATGGAAGTTCTCTGTTTCACTCGTGCGTCCTTGCATGCAGGACACGACGATTCGATTCTGATAAGTCCAATGTTCTCACGGCCCAGAAAAACGTGTTTCCACACACTGAGTTAGAGGCAAGTGAACATAGAAGCAGCCACCAGAGATCTGTCTTCAGCGACACTAGCTGACCACTTAGCATGAAAGGTGTCAATGTAATTGCCCCGTGGACGCTTAATTTGTGTATTCCTACCTGTGCCCGTATCTCCCGCCATTTCTATCTCGCTGACTCTCCTGAAATAATCAGGTACTTTAGCACATAGTATATCGTCTTACCTTCTTTCTGCATTTTATTACTTCAATAATAAAAATGTAAGACAGCAATTATTCAATTAATTCAAAAAATTAACAAATAAAATGTTAATTGCATATGATATTAAAAATCAACTGTAATAAATTGTAGTCAATTAATTAACTAATTATCAAAATCAAATAATTTTTCCAGGTAAAAAAAACTTTAACGGATGGTGATGAACTGTTACAAAATTGTTCTACTAAATTTAACCAATTTATCAAAGGCAGAAAAATGATCGAAAAGTACAGTAAATTAATTGATTTTAGTTTAAGCGATTTCCTTGCTTTTGTTCACATATATTGTATTTTAATTTTTATTCCGCGAACTACAGTAAAACAAAGTCAACTTGTGTGCCTACCGTTTTTACGTAACAAAGGGACAGTCACATTCGTATAACTGTGAAGTATTTGTGCAAAAATACCAAACGAAACATTGTCTAATTATCTGAAGAAAACATCTCAGTATACCGTACCTTATAGAGTTTGATTTCTTCCTTTTACCTATATATAGGAAGAAAAATTGGAAAATAAGAATAACAACAAAACCCCCAATTACAAGCGACATACAATACTTTTTGACAAGTTTATATCACAGTTACTATTTTCAGGAAACATTAACATTAAAAAATCTAAGCATAGCGAATTAAATCGTAATAGATATGGAGACACACATTTTTTTAACTTCTCATGTCTACTTTAATCTGCCATCAACGTGGCTACAATTACAAACTAAATGTAAATACTTATATATTTTCTTGAGAGCTCATAGAAAGACAAAAAAAAACGATACCTTTCAAATATCTGTACACACACACGCTTGCACAAACAAAGACGAAGAGTCCGAAGGAGTTCGTAAGAACAAACATAATGACCATCTTAATATCGTCAAAACCTGTAAAACACGTGCTCTTTTATTAAATGGCGTTCTTCTGAAGGTATACAGGCTCATCATTAATTAGTGATAATGTTTTAGAAGGCCTTGGGTTGATAACGCGGCCGATATCAACGGTACCAGGTTATACGTAATCTGTATGTCATATATCCCTTGTTTTATTCTCCAAAATAAAGCTTTTTCTGAATTTCAGAACACGCAAATTAAAAAAGAAAAGAAAACACCTGCAATTGAATATGTTTTTATTCAATTGCAGGTGTTTTGTTTTCAGTGAAAATTAACACTGAATCCCTAGAGATTTCCCGAAAGTTTTAGGATTTACAGTGGGCCGCCATGGCTGAGTGGTTTGTGTTCTAGCGCAGCACAGTGACTAATTAGGGGCCTTTCACGAATGAGGTTGCTCTCAGTTTTTCTCCACCTCTCAGGCTGATTTTCTCTCCGACTGTACCTGAGAAGGTGAGGCAGAAACCTGCGGATGGTCGTGGATTTCCTCCGGGCTCTACCCATTTCCTCCCATCATAATGCTGGCCGGCGTCGTATAAGTGAAATATTCTTCATTGCGGTGTAAAATACCAATCAAACAAATAAATGAATATGACTAATGGCAGTAACAGATTAATACCGGAAGAGCGCAGTAGGGAACTTTTTTCGCATAAAATGTGTAGTCGTGCCTTTGCGATGACCTTGTGAGGGCAAACTCAATGGTTGTTTCTTCTGGACCTGATTCGCTATGGCGCGGATAATGTTCCCTGATATATCTGTTTAGTTTTAGTACCCTTGCTAATTTTTTATTTGATGCCTGTTTTTAGACTAGCTTAATTCAGGCGAAACTCATGCCATAGTGAAGTCATCAAATGTGTAGAAAAGTCATAAACAGAAACATAAAACTGACCTGACACTGTTATGATCAACATATCACTGTCGACGCCATTTACATTGTGAGCTATGCACGTATAGGCACCTAAATCAGTGGTCTTCAAATTGCGAAGGGGGTAGATCGAAGTCCTCCTGTTGGATTTTCTAACCATGCCATTGGCAGCTTCCCTTGTTCCCTCTTTAAAATAAGATGTCGCCGTTGCTCCACGAAGGGTCGTGTCTTTGCTCGCAAAAATGTCTTCAGCACTGATTGGAATGTAATAAAAGTCTAGATAACCCAAAATAAGTTTTGCCTCAAATCAAAGGTCAGTTCAAATAAAATATGTTCAGAAATACTTTTCTTTCAAATTCTAGAAAAAAGGTAGAGTTTTGGAGAGAGTTTTGCACGTCGTGAGACTCCTTTCTTTCATGTTTATTTTTTTCTTTATTTCTTAAACTACAACTCTGTCAACAAGAAAAAGCAAAACATAAGCCGTTAATGTTACTCTGTACTATCATTCATATGAGCAACATTTTGGACATTTCTCTCTTGGTCCTCTTTCTTAAATCGCAGCTTTTACCTGTCGCGTTGCTTAAAGGGGCTTTTTATGGCCTTCTTCCCGGTATTCAAGCGGACCAGCCACGTTATTTCCGGCGGAGGTCTGCCCCTGACATCGCATATCAGCCTGACGTCATCATCCAGATTATAGTCACGTGGGCTTATTTCCATGACGACGGTGGGTTTGCCTTGAAATAATTGGGGAAGCCTGCACGTAGATATGTGTATTGTACTGAAAATTGTTTGCCTGATTTTAAATATGACTTCATCAAAATCTGCTGCAAGCATTGAGGTACTTCAACCAGATTTTGAAATCTCAAGATAACGCCTGTCGAGATGCAGTTTCAGTCGGCCTACAGGGCATGTGTATGTAGATCACACGCGGGCCGGGTTATACCAAAGACTTAATAAATAGTACTTGTTGCTGCCTTGATGTGTGCTCATGCAGCACTAAGACATTAGGGCAAGGGAACTGGGCTGGTGTCAGTGTAATGTAACTGGGTGGGGGTATCATGGCTGGTGTCTTCGGCATGGCACTTCAGTGTCGACAGCACTTTGGCGACATGGAAACAACCTGCCACAATGGCCCCTCGTCTTTATATGACTGAAAAAGATTAAGTGCGACGTATAAACCCATGCATATAAGCATATATTATGTGCTAGAACAGATACGAAAGAGTGGCACTGTGCGGATAAATCACTAATCTACGTGCTGACGTTTTCATTGATTCTGTCCACGTTGTGAGTATTTCTGACACACTGTGAGATTCACGGGACACTCTGAATTAAAGACGAGTGGAAAACTAACGCAGACATGCTTTATTTCCAAAAGTCGGTAAAACTTTGTTCACAACGTTGTCATTTATATACACATTTTTTGATCGGTGTTTTACACCGTATATGTGTATACAGCGTAAAACGTAACACTATGAGCGCGCCTGTGTCGACACGAGGGCCTGTGCTCTGTAATGGTTAATATTGTTTTACTCACAGCTTACACCCACGACTATTTTCTCCATAACACGTTCTCCATACACATCCGCTTCGCAGACGATCTCCTCACCGTGCATGTCTCCCGTTATCGCGACACTCACATTACTGGTCCGCCCATTTTCTCCGACATCACTGTAGATTCGAGTTTTCGAGTTACCCATGTACCATTCCATGTGAAATGGTTGTTCGCCTCCGTGGATCGTGCAGAAGAATGTGACGTTGGTATCGCCCTTAACCGGAAATGAAGGACCAGACAGGCGCACTGGTCCTGTAAGGGAAATCAGTGATTGGATTGCAGCCACACGGCCAATACTGAAAAATACTTACCAAAGTTTTGTGATGAATAAATCATATTTATGTCAAGAAAAAATATTTGTATACATCACAAACAACTACAACACCAATGCAGTCGCTGTGAGTTCAAGTCCAGGTCAAGTTTGTTTCCTCTTCGGCCGCGCGTGGGAAGGTCTGGCAACAACCTGCGGATGGTCGTGGGCTTCCCCCGCGCTGTGCCCGGTTTTCACCCTCCATAATGCTGGCCGCTTCCGTATGAGCGAAATGAGTGAGCACGGCGTAAAACACCAATCAAATAAATGAATAAATCAAACAACTACAACCTGGTGAGTAACACCTCACCAGAGCAGAGTAGCGACAGTGTAATATTTGGCAAATGGTCACACGTAAACATTAAAATATGGCCTCTTGTCAACTGACCCTATTTAGGGTTTAGTTCAGTCTGTTCCTGTAAATGATGAAATAGTTGAAAGTCGCATATTCCCTAGCACCATGTGTGATATGTGTAAGCCTTACAGTGAAGAGGGTTTCCTCCCACCATAATGTATAAGTGAAATATTCTTGAGTGTGGCGTAAAACACCAATCAAATAAATAAATACAGTGAAGAGAGATTATATATGTATGGCTTTTCGTTGTGATTATAGCAACAGAGTTCAACAGTTGTTACAATTTTCATTTTGCAACAGTGTTATCAGCATATCGACACATGTAATGCAAAAACACTAGGAAATGAATGTACTTCGCTGATATTTGTAATCATATATACATCATGTCTACATAGGCAAAAGCAATGCGTAGAGGCCTATTAATACAATAGGCTTAGCACTGCCATGATGTCATCTGGAACATCTCGATCATGCCTACGATCTTTGATATTCACAGTTTTTCAGAGTGAACATTTCAAAACTACCGACATAAACAAAACATTGATATAACCCCGTGTTAAGCCCTGTCAGGACTATCCAACAACACTCAACACTGTCCAACACGGTTGAATCGCAAATGTGCGTAGTCATTTTTTCTCAACAAGCTGAGTGAAGTTGAGTGAAAGTAGCCAATCAGCGGTCGTGTAGAAATAATGTGACCGTCTGAATACACGTGACCCGGGCAAAACGGCGGCACCAAAGGCGAAAGAGAGAAACTAATCTCACGATGAGACAGTTTCGTTGATACAAGAGTTGAGGGGCCTCCGTGGCTCAGTTGGTTAGCGTAATGACCCAGTAGTCTCGCTCACAAGTAGACCAATGCGGTCGCTGTGAGTTCAAGTCCAGCTCATGCTGGCTTCCTCTCCGGCCAAAAGTGGGAAGGTCTGCCAGCAACTTGCCGATGGTCGTGGGTTTCCCCTGGGCTGTGCCCGGTTTCCACCCACCATAATGCTGGCCGCCGTCGTATAAGTGAAATATTCTTGAGTACGGCGTAAAACACCAATCAGATAAATAAATAAATTGAATTATGAGTATGAAAAATATACTTGCCCATACAACACTATCTCTAAAGAGTACAAAGACAGGGACAAAAGAAAATCATTGTGTATCATGCACTGGAGAGAAAGATGGAAATTTCCTTCCAATTTATCGCAAGTTCGGTGAAAAGACACAGCTCAACACACGACAACAGTGTTGGACCTATGTTGACCTGATTTGTGGTGTGGACGAACACTCAACTTACCTCAACAGCATTCAACTTGCTCTTGAGTCCACAAAAGTTGAACAATGTTGGATAGTCTGGACGGGAATTTAGCTAACAAATTATCTAAGCGTTGGTTCAGCATCAACTATTTAACCTGGTGTGAGCAAAGGTCGAAAATTTAACCCGGGGTTTGTGTCACACGGAAGCTGTCGACCGGTTATTGTCATTAAGTCCCCCACAAAGAGTGAGAGTGGGAGGGAGCTTCAGAAAATGTCAAAAACATGGCACATAGTAGTTCCTTTCTGCAAAAGCGCATGCGCCGCACTTATATACTAATTACTGCCACCACTAACACACTGTGCCGATAGGTAGCAGTGATAAGAGGGCTTACGTATATACAGAAAGTGTCGCATGCCCCGTGATAAAGATAGGCTATTATTAAACTTACGTGATACTTTCTTAACCCTGACTATTACTCTGCCGTTGAAACCGTTTCCCTTGCACCAGAACACACCGTCGTCTCTGGTCATGGACGCTTTCTTGATCTTTATCCACAACTTTTGGTAAAGTTCCACATCTCCGCTCGTCCATGGGGAGCTAACTGTTATTTGACCATCTTCGATTTTGGCCACCGTGATATCGGAGATCCCGTCACTCTGTTTACACCACGTGACTTGGGTGATGTTCAGGGATATGTTGCAGCTGAGAATAACTGGCTGTCCATCGGTCACTTCTACGTTTTCACAGAGATAGTCACCGATGCCTTCTGCGTTTTCACAGAAACAGGCTAGTGTCGCAATCAGTACTGCGAGAGATAAAATCAAGGAAAAGTACTCAGCCGGTTCATTTCTTTCATAACTTTGCACTGTAGCACACGGCATGTTCAAGGGAGGGAATATATGATAGATCTTGGCATTTTTTGGAAGAAATATCGCCTACGGGCCGTGTTTTAGTCAGTCATAGAATTCGAACAAGTACTTACTGTGCTGTAAGAAATGTATTCGCGTGGAATATACAATGGGTGGAGTCACAGTAATCACGCGCCCTGTGCGGCACACATTGATTGACAGATTGACAATTCTCTGACCTATCAGAAAACAATAGGCTGTGCCTTTGTTTAAAAGAGCCAATCAGACGCACGAAGATTATTGCAAATATATTCCATAAACAATACCATGTTTAAAAGGTACATATTATATACAATCTGACTGTATCAGCTTAGTTGGTTGTAAATTGATCTAGGCCCTACAGTTAGAAAATAAATCCCTTATTTACTTCCGCGTCACAGTTAATGATACACCGCTGCCTCTCATTCTATTGGATACACATGATTTGATTGTTGTTTAAAGCCTTACTGACGACATTTGTCACCAATACAATGGCCGTCATTACTGTGGGTGGACGGAACCGAAATGTACTGGGAATGTACCCATATTACATCGAACAAAGACCATGGAGGTGGGGGGTGGGGGGCGCTGGTTGCCATATAACAGAACAAATGATGGCTGAGTGCCGGCCAGAAGCCTTTGAACCCCAAACAACCCAAGTGATTTCCACAGAGTAAAGTTAGATTGCCACGACATATGAACTGGACAACATGTGAATCGATTAACATTGTCTAAAAAAAAAAAATGCAATGCGGCATGAGAGGTTCATTTATCCTCTTGTCCGTCTTATAATTGTTTGTACGTGGCTAATGACTAGGCCTAATCCTCCTCGCCCACTTCAAAATTTTGGGAGGCTAGAGCTCTGGCTTAACATACCAGCCCTCACCCCCACCCACTACCCCAGGCTACAAGAAATGTACACTAGCTCATCACACTTACCGTAAACAGCTATCGCGCTTTTCCGAGCGGTCGCCATGTATCTGGTTGGTACACATGTCACGGGTTAGGCCTACTTAAGTTATTGTAGCTGGGCAGGAAAGACCAAAAACGCTATGTGTTGCTGTGGTCACATAAGTAGGTCTACCGCTACACCATCAAGAGTTGTCAGTCTATATCGATACGTCCGTTGTAGTGTATATATGTGAGAGATCTGTATACACACAGACTGGCCTACTGAAAAGCCTCTAATTACAGCCATGCATTTATGCCGTCTCTGCTTTGTAGATGGTTTAATTTACGTACACGCGGAAGAACTCATTTTAAATTAACTAAATATTTCCTTTTATTTTTAACTACATGTATGTGTGTATGGTCAATAAAAGCTATGTTCGCTTGAAACTATGACAGTATGTATACTTATATATAACTTTCCAGCCCCTTTCCCCACGCCCACTGAAAAGAATTATTGCTCGGCACCTTAATTACAGATGTTCATTGTTAGTGGAGATACACACTTATACTGACACCCTAACACCCTAAGCAAAACCTGCGCAAAAAGACTAATATATGGGAATTTCTTTAGTCGCATAAAGTAGTAAAGTCCTATTGTATCATGTAACACGTGAAAAATAGTCGGCTATGCTGACACATTTGATTTGATCACATTTGCCATAGCACGGACGTCTGAAGAAAGCTTACAAAGTCAGTTAGGATAGACGACCGATAACGAATACTGAGGAGATGCGTGTTTCTGAATATGAGAACGTCCTACGCAAAGGGTGTCGTTTATGCCTAGGTAAGTTGATATGAATAAAAGTTGCCTAACATTTTGGGCTCTTTTTTACCTTTAACGCCAACAGTTCGAACTCCAGCCCCTATTTTACGTCAGTTTTGACCTGAAACTGCTCCTTATTCCCGTTTTTTTTTTTAATTCAGTTATATTCCATGATCTTTCCTAAGACATGTAGGCCTAGGGTGTTATATTACAGGTTGTTTATGACTATCTGTTCGTTGTACGCTCGATCATAATTTGTCTGTTCTTTACACTTGTGTGTCTTTATACGGCTTATCACTTCAATCACGTGACTTGACTGATAGAGCTCTTTGATCAGTGAAGGTAAATTTAGAGGATAGGATTGTGTCAGGTTTGCGAGAAGAAATAGTAATGCTTTCTGAATCTGTTGGAAATACAAGTTTAAAACTGTACATGCATCTTTATTTGTGTACTCAAGTATGCAATAACGGTCTGACCAACCGCCTCCATTACTCGTTGCAGTTTGCTAGGTTGTAGGTGAACATATTTGTTGTTCACCAACGACGGTTATTAAAAAAAACTAAACATTATATTTAGTACCGGTAAATAATAAATAAATGTGTCGTTCAGAATGACTATTTTCGCCTTATCCGGCTTTGATATCGCATTACAAACATGCCAAAAGGCCAAATTCAGTCTGTATCAAGGGATTTCACTTTCAATTTGTCCCGTGAGATGCTGATAGAAGTTTCAGATTTGGTTTGCGAAGAGCGGCTGTATGAGGTGGCGTTGTTGTTACTCTGGCTGTAGCGTTGTGTTCCCCCTGTTCGAGTTCGTTAGCATACTCCATTCCTTAACCATTCACCATGCTCCCTTCACTGCTCAGTATCAGCCATATTTAGCAGGCTTTGATTTCAGGCCAGAATACTTTTAAGCTGCATACTACAAACTAATCGAGATACACCATCGTGTTCCGGTTAAACGCGCAGATGTTTACCTTACAATCATTTGATGTGGGCCAGTCGGTCAAATGGTTAATACCCTGACTTTTAGCATAGCGCAACGCGAGTCATAGATAAGAACCAGATTCTGTGGACTGTTTTCGGTATGTTGCCGTTATTGCGAAATTTGTGGGTTTTTTTTATCACAAACACACTTCAGTGTGGAGCATGTGTTACGTCTTACTAACTTATGTCGTGAGGAGGCTTTGGTGTGTGCCAGATGGTCAGTTTGACTTCAACTTGACAGAATTGAACCAAATTTTGCTCAACTCTCTCCATTGAGGAGGACCTTAGTAACTGATTAGATTTTGGAACCTTTTTTTTTCATCCGTTTGGCCAGGCTTTAACTAATCTGACTAGTTATATCGCTTTTGTTTGCACGATATCTCCTTGTCAGTTTTTTGGTTATGTTATTTTGGGATCTTTGCGTCCATCTACTTGACTACATTTTAGCCATTTTGATTGGCTACTGGTTGTCTGCAAGTTATATTCAGAAGTTCATATACCTGATCGAATTTAATTTGGTTTCAAACATCCGGTAATAACTGAATAGCTTTCTTAATTATTTGGATTTCTGTTGTAACGCTCATTTTCTGGAAATAAATGAATAAATTAATGAATGGATGAATGAATGAATGCTTTGCGTTTAACGTCGTACGTAATGGTTTGTCAGTCATTTGACGATTAAGTACAGTATGTGTACATGTACAGAGCGTTCTTGTGGTATGGCGAGCCCACGCCGTCAAAGCGCCGAGACACCCCAACCAGTCACATTATACTGACATCGGACCAACCAGACCTGTTTCCTTGCGCTAATCTCTCAGTGATGAAGCAGGGTTTGATCTTGGTATTCCGGCTTCGAGGCGGACGCTATTAGCATCAGTGGCAGTGACTGGTTTATACGCAATATTTACACGTAAATACATAAATATGTAAGTCAGGGTTGATAGCTTGGACGAACACAATTTTCATAGCTTTCTTCACAATTTTTTTTTATTAAAATATATTCCATGAAGGAAACATAACAAAGTGGGCGTGGTACAAACATTGTCTCATGGAGTAGGGCAACTAAATTCATTCAAGGCGAAATCATGCCTTGGAACAAAAATTTTACGCAGCACCTACATTTACTTGGATTTTAGTCAGTCCCATCATATTTGAAGATAATTTGCTACTATGAAGGATTTCACATTACATGGCATGTACCCCAGGAGTTAGGTACGAGACTGACCACTGATCCTGAGTGGAAATATACATAGAGATGCTTTCTACGCTTGATTTATCGGGTTCTCCCGTTATCTATACTCCATATACGCATTGATTTGTACATATCATCGATCAATTTATTTATTTATTTGATTGGTGTTTTACGCACTACTCAAGAATATTTCACTTGTACGACGGCGGCCAGCATTATGGTGGGAGAAAAAACTGGGCACAGCCCATGGGAAACCCATGACCATCCGCAGGCCGCCGGCAGATCTTCCCATGTACAGCCGAACATATGATCGATTAAAAAAATTAAACTAGAATGACATCAGTTATTCGGTTCTCTAATAACATGCTGGCTATATAGCAACACAACATTCACCTTTTGCTACTTGAGAATATTTGCTTTATTGGCCAAGCCAGCATTATGGTGAGAGGAAACCAGGCATAACCAATCGGAAAAGCATGACCATCCGCAGGCTGCTGTCAGACCCACATGCCCTAACTGATATGATATA
Source organism: Liolophura sinensis (assembly GCF_032854445.1). NCBI lineage: Eukaryota > Metazoa > Mollusca > Polyplacophora > Chitonida > Chitonidae > Liolophura > Liolophura sinensis. The sequence continues at coordinate 13,908,282 of NC_088296.1, forward strand.
TTAGTACATTGTAAATTGCTGAGACAAGCCAAAAGTGCACCTGCGAACAGACAGAAAAAAAAAAAAGACACTAGAGGCATGTCATCTCAAATCCCCTAAAATCTGCGCATTGTTCGTTCATAACACTTTACAAGCAATCTTTATAGCAAGGATTTAATTTGACATAAATACTTAAATTTATGTTTAGTCAGCTGTCTTTTTGGAAGAGTCCATTCTTAACACTGGTAAATTTCATGTCTGGGTAGGTCAAAGTTTTTGATAAATAACCGCAGTCAAAATCCTGGGCTGTCATTGGCTTCTTAAGGATAAGACTCTTAAATCCAACCCAGCCATCCTGGCAAAGAGAAGAGAAAATAGATCTATTTATTTGATTGGCGTTTTTATGTCAAACTTAAGAATATTTCACTTATACAGTGCTGGCCAGCATTATGGTGTGGGGAAATGGGGCGGATTGGGGGTAGGGCGTAAAGCCACAAGTATCAGCTGTTTGCTGGCAGACCTTCCCACGTAAGATTGGAGAGGAAGCCAGCACGAGCTGGACTTGAACTCATTATGCTGCGCTTGCACAAAACCACTTGGCCTTGGAGGGACCAAAAGAGAAAATGATGCAGTAATTACTGCATGTCACGTTTGGCCTGAAAAAAATGCACTTTCAGAAGCATATAATGATAATTATGATATATAATGATAATTATGATATATAATGATAATTATGATTCCAAGACATCAACATTTTTCACGACAAATGAATCACACTTCACCTGAAAAACAAACTCTTAAGTGGCCCAAAACTGTGGAAGAATTTATCAGAACTGAGCGAAATATGAGACACAAAAAAGCTAAACTTTAAGTGAAGTACTTAAAGTGAAGTTTCTCCAGCTCATGCTGGCTTCCTCTCTGGCCGTACGTGGGAAGATCTGTCGGTAACCTGCGGATGGTCGTGGGGTCCCCCCCACGGGCTGTGCCCGGTTTCCACCCACCATAATGCTGGCTGCCGTCGTATAAGTGAAATATTCTTGAATAAGGTGTAAAACACCAATCAAGTAAATAAATAAAGTGAAGTTTCTATCTTGTTAATAAGTTTTCAAAGCGATAAGTTAACTAGTTATTGTGTGAGGCTATTACTTATTAAGTAAATCAATTTAATAGTGGAGAAGTATGTTACATAGTGATCAATTCAGTTAAATAATTATTAAATAATAATTATTATTAAAAATAGGCTGTTATCAGTGATTAAGTTAGTGATCAGAAAAGTGAATAAATGAATGAGTGAGGAAATATGTGAGTTAATTAAAGAGTACATATCTATGAGTGTACAATTGAGTCAGAAAACAATAAGCTAAAAAGAGTTTGTCTATACCTCCATATACAGTACTTCAATAAAACACAACAACAACTGCATGGGAACACTCAAACTCTGAAACTGTATTTGTTATCCTGTCAAATTGCAATGCGTGATATTTAAATATTACTAATATTTGTGCACATTTTTCTATTTATTTAATTAGTATTTCAATGACAAACTCTACAATTTTTCTTTAAAATACCCTAATTTTGCATATATTTATTTATCTGAATATGGTTTAAGGCCTTAATGAAGAATTTTTGACAGAAACAGTGGTGCTCTACAATTCTACAAATTTGCTCTCCAAGGCCGGGTTTGAACCTACGTTTTTGTGTTGTAATTATATTGAAAGGCCTGCCATTCTAACCCAGGTGTCACTTTCAATTTAACCATTCACTTGCAATCAACCATACAGTTAAAATTAACCATTCACTTGAAATTCACCATTTACTTGCAATTAACCATTCACTCGCAATTAACCATTCAGTTGAACAAATAAACAAATACATGTAAATCAAACATATGCTGTGTTGAAGACCAACAAATAGTGCAACAACATGTCTTCTCCTAAACTGTCAGATTTCCCATGTATTGTTTATCTTACCTTACACCTAATGTACAGTTTGTTTGATTTTTTTCTGTAAAATGGTTGCCCTGGTGAAAAGTGCTTTGTTTTGAAAAACACTTCTGCAGCAGTCTCCACGTCATCCTCTGGAATGACAAGAGAGAACCTTAAAAACACACCACCTTTAAACATAGAGTACATTTGCATGAATATATATATATATATATATATATATATATATATATATATATATATATATATATATATATATATATATATATATATAAATGTATGTATGTATATATATGTTATATATTTTTATAATTAAATATTTATTTACAGGTTTTTTTCCTGTCAGACTATTTACCTTGTGATATCAGTGGAAAAAAAAAACAATCAGAGTGCAGAGTGCATATATGGTGCAGAGTGCATATATATATATATATATGTTATATATTTTTAAAATTAACTATTTATTTACAGGTTTTTTTCCTGTCACAGGCTATTTACCTTGTGATATCAGTGGAAAAAAAAAACAATCAGAGTGCAGAGGAAACTTCGCAGAACACGCGGAATGCCGTGCAAATTATGCACAGTGCAGAAGAAACCTTATAGAATGCAGAACACCATGTAGAATGCCATGGAATTTTATGTAGAATGTAGAGCAGAGCACAGAGGAAACCAAGCAGTGTGCAGAAGAAACGATCAAACCTCACAAAGAACACTCCTGACTGACATGGGGTTGTGGCACAGCCACCATGAGCTAAGTTATAACTAGTGATTTCACTGGTTTAAGACTATGTAGTTGTGTTTTGAAATAACATCTGGCTTAAAACAGGTAAATGAGGTTGAGAGCTCGCTGGCCAATGGTTAATTATTGTCCTGGAAAACCCATACGACGTGTACACAGCAAGACAGCGAGGTTGAATTGGAGCACATAAGCTCACTGGCCAATGGCTAATTATTGTCCTGGAAAACCCATAAGACATGTGCACCAAGACAGTGAGGTTGTAATGTGTATATACTGCCAATGAATTAATACAAGCAAACATAATACTTTTGGTATCAATATTTTAGCCATTATGCAAGGTTTGGATTGGATTTTATACATTTAAATGCACATGTAACTTGAAAAGCTTGAAAAGGAAATAATTAAAATATTGTTAATCTTCTATCTCTTATTAAAAAGTGATGAAACAAACCTGCATATGGTCAGTACTATATTTATTTGATTTGATTAATGAGAGCTCGGGGGAAACCCATGTCCATCTGGAGGCTGCTGGCAGACCTTCTCATGTACGGCCGGAGAGAAAGCCAGCATGAGCTGGACTTGAACTCACAGCGACTGCATTGCTGAGACTCCTGGGCCATTACGCTGCTCTAGTGCGCTAACCAACTGAGCCACGGAGGTCCCGTCAGTACTATAAGCTGTATATTTATTATTAGTATGGTATTTTGTCATCTGTATTCTAATTTCATACCTGTGATCTGTATTCTAATTACATACCTGTGATCTGTATTCTAATTACATACCTGTGATCTGTATTCTAATTACATACCTGTGATCTGTTTTCTAATTACATACCTGTGATCTGTATGCTAATTACATACCTGTGATCTGTATTCTAATTACATATCTGTGATCTGTATTCTAATTACCTACCTGTGATCTGTTTTCTAATTACATATCTGTGATCTGTTTTCTAATTACATACCTGTGATCTGTATTCTAAGTACATATCTGTGATCTGTATTCTAAGTACACACCTGTGATCTGTTTTCTAATTACATACCTGTGATCTGTATTCTAATTACATACCTGTGATCTGTTTTCTAATTACATATCTGTGATCTGTATTCTAATTACATATCTGTGATCTGTATTCTAATTACATACCTGTGATCTGTATTCTAATTACATATCTGTGATCTGTATTCTAATTACATATCTGTGATCTGTATTCTAAGTACATATCTGTGATCTGTATTCTAATTACATACCTGTGATCTATATTCTAATTACATACCTGTGATCTGTTTTCTAATTACATACCTGTGATTTGTATTCTAATTACATATCTGTGATCTGTATTCTAAGTACATATCTGTGATCTGTATTCTAAGTACATATCTGTGATCTGTATTCTAAGTACATACCTGTGATCTGTATTCTAATTACATACCTGTGATCTGTATTCTAATTACATACCTGTGATCTGTATTCTAATTACATACCTGTGATCTGTATTCTAAGTACATACCTGTGATCCGTATTCTAATTACATACCTGTGATCTGTATTCTAAGTACATATCTGTGATCTGTATTCTAATTACATACCTATGATCTGTATTCTAATTACATACCTGTGATCTGTATTCTAATTACATACCTGTGATCTGTTTTCTAATTACATACCTGTGATCTGTATTCTAAGTACATATCTGTGATCTGTATTCTAAGTACACACCTGTGATCTGTTTTCTAATTACATACCTGTGATCTGTATTCTAATTACATACCTGTGATCTGTTTTCTAATTACATATCTGTGATCTGTATTCTAATTACATATCTGTGATCTGTATTCTAATTACATGCCTGTGATCTGTATTCTAATTACATATCTGTGATCTGTATTCTAATTACATATCTGTGATCTGTATTCTAAGTACATATCTGTGATCTGTATTCTAATTACATACCTGTGATCTATATTCTAATTACATACCTGTGATCTGTTTTCTAATTACATACCTGTGATTTGTATTCTAATTACATATCTGTGATCTGTATTCTAATTACATACCTGTGATCTGTATTCTAATTACATACCTGTGATCTGTATTCTAAGTACATACCTGTGATCCGTATTCTAATTACATACCTGTGATCTGTATTCTAAGTACATATCTGTGATCTGTATTCTAATTACATACCTATGATCTGTATTCTAATTACATACCTGTGATCTGTATTCTAATTACATACCTGTGATCTGTTTTCTAATTACATACCTGTGATCTGTTTTCTAATTACATACCTATGATCTGTATTCTAATTACATACCTGTGATCCATATTCTAATTACATATCTGTGATCTGTATTCTAATTACATACCTGTGATCTGTATTCTAATTACATATCTGTGATCTGTATTCTAAGTACATACCTATGATCTGTATTCTAATTACATACCTGTGATCTGTATTCTAATTACATACCTGTGATCTGTTTTCTAATTACATACCTGTGATCTGTTTTCTAATTACATACCTATGATCTGTATTCTAATTACATACCTGTGATCCATATTCTAATTACATATCTGTGATCTGTATTCTAATTACATACCTGTGATCTGTATTCTAATTACATACCTGTGATCTGTATTCTAAGTACATACCTGTGATCCGTATTCTAATTACATACCTGTGATCTGTATTCTAAGTACATATCTGTGATCTGTATTCTAATTACATACCTATGATCTGTATTCTAATTACATACCTGTGATCTGTATTCTAATTACATACCTGTGATCTGTATTCTAATTACATACCTGTGATCTGTATTCTAAGTACATATCTGTGATCTGTATTCTAAGTACATATCTGTGATCTGTATTCTAAGTACATACCTGTGATCTGTTTTCGAATTACATACCTGTGATCCGTATTCTAATTACATACCTGTGATCTGTATTCTAATTACATACCTGTGACCTGTATTCTAATTACATACCTGTGATAATCATGTCAAGGAGTTTTACAGCTTTTCCATTCCATTCTGTTCTCAGTGGTAACTGTAACACAAACAACCCACTATCATACCCAATATGAGAAATAATCCCACAGCAGTGATCAGTCCTTCACCCCTTTTGAGTATACTATATATCATCAAAAGTTTGGTATGCAAACATACGCTTTCTGAAGCACATAAAGTTCTTAAAATGATACGTCTGAGTGAGTGAGTGAGTGAGTGCTTGGGGTTTAACGTTGTACTTAACAGTTTTTTTAATCATATGACAACGAGGGAGTCCTTTGGATGCATGTACGTACAATGTGCCTCCTTGTTCCAGGACAGATTTCCACCGCTCTTTGTTCAATTCCAGCTTCACTGAGATGACTTACAAGTAAGCCGCCCTGCCCGAGCCATTATACTGAAAGGGGTCAACCAATCGTTGCACGCTTAATGCTTAATGCCAAGCGAGGAAGTTACAACTTCCTCTTTTAAAGTCTTAGGTGTGTGTGACTCGACCCAGGATTGACCCTGGATCTGCCGTTCCCGAAGCAGACTTTACCAACCATGCTATCGGGGGCCCGTGTGATACTTCTGAAGTCGACACCTTATGTTAAACAATTAGCCCAAAAACTTCACAAAAAGCTGTTACATGGCCCTATAATGTGGATGAAGCATTCAGGATCAGGCAAAATGTGTTGGTAAAATAAAGTACAGTACATGTATGATTTTATTAGGGAACAAAGCCTATGCATGGATGACCTCCAAAATAGGCACCATCAACCGCAATAATAACTGACTGTAACTGATAACTATTCACTGATTTGCTTATCATCACACTTAGATGATGATGATGATATTTATTGGATTGGTGTTTTACGCCGTACTCAAGAATATTTCACTTATACGACGGCGGCCAGCATTATGGTGGGAGGAAACCGGGCAGACCCCGGGGGGAAACCCAGGACTATCCGCAGGTTACTGACAGACCGTCCCACTTATGGCTGGAGAGGAAGTCAGCATGACCTGGACTTGAACTCACAGTGACCGCATTGGTGAGAGGCTTCTGGGTCAATATGCTGCCCTAATTCGCTAACCAACTGAGCCACCGAGGCCCCAACACTTAACTTTAATGTATGTATGTATGTATGTATGCTTGAGGTTTTCTGTCGTACTTTACAAATCTTCAGTCATATGACAACGAGGAGTCATTAGGTGTGTGTACATGTCTTCTTCTGGCAGGGCGAGTCCAATCGGCCAAACTCATGCCGACACTTAAGCATCATGCCAGACAACAGGCATGACACCCCACCTAGTCACAATACACCACAGAAGCATCATGCCAGACAACAGGCATGACACCCCACCTAGTCACAACCCACCACAGAAGCATCATGCCAGACAACATGCATGACACTCCACCCAGTCACATTACACCACAGAAGCATCATGCCAGACAACAGGCATGACACTCCACCCAGTCACATTACACCACTTAAGCATCATGCCAGACAACAGGCATGACACTCCACCTAGTCACATTACACCACTGAAGCATCATGCCAGACAACAGGCATGACACTCCACCCAGTCACATTACACCAGTGAAGCATCATGCCAGACAACAGGAATGACACCCCACCTAGTCACAATACACTGAGCCAACCAGTCCTATTTCCTCGCTCTAACGTCTCAGAGCTGAGCTCCAAGCAATGCAGCAACAAGTACCTTTTTTTAAAGTCTTTGGTATGAACCGCCTTGGATTTGATCCAGGGTTTCCCAACTTTGAGGAAGACACTCTAACAAGTATGTATGCTTACCAGTTCATGTAAGGCTCTGTACTGCTGGTCAATTTGCTGACATGTCTGACTTTCCCAGTTGATGTAAGCCATGGTCCGACTCAACTTGTGAGCTGCAAAGAGTTTTACAAGAAAGTACCTACTGTTTAGAAGACAAGGTTAAATCCATTCAGTTTGGAAAACATTATTGGCCCGCTGGTTAATATCCTCCTCAAACTCACAAAAACAAAGCTAACTCAGAAAATTCATTTCCTGCTCTCATTATGTGTAGTTTAAAATTCAAATTTTGCAAGATTCCTTACCAGCGCATATTTTTTTAATCACGTGAAAAATACAAATGTACATTTTGTATCAGCATTGCTACGTCACTCACCTAATGTCACGCCTTCAGTGCTTTGCTGTACCCTGTTGTCTAAGTGGCTCACCAGATCTGACAGCACCTCTAAAATCTGCTCAAGGAGGTTAAAAATATGTAAAAATAAAAATCTATCCGAGACTTCAGTGCTCTTTCAGTTGATTTCACTGCAATTCTCTTCTTATATCCCTCAAAAGTTAATGCTGAAATACACAAAATACAATTTCTACAAAAAATTTTACAAAAACATTTCTGCCTTTTTTTTTTCATTCCCTCAAGCTCAGCTTCAGCTTTTCATCTTTCCCTCTGGCCATTAACCTGCATGATGTGTGTCACATGCCATGTGGGACAGGTACTTGAAACGTCCTTGGGTAAGATGTCAAAATAACAACCATACAAATAAATACAGAAATTTACATACATGTACATGGCTTGTAAATGAATTGTGTTACACGCAGGTAGGCAGACATATGAATTTTCTAAGGAGAATTTTAGTGAGAATACGAATGCATCCAACTCCACTCCTATTTTTGCACTGCCTCACCAAACTGAATGCGCTGCCTCACTAAACTGACTGCGCTGCCTCACTAAACTGAATGCACTCCACTCTGTTTATACAGTATCTGTCAATAATCACCTGTGGTATTAGACAGTATGACATACATATGTATGCACATGCACTCACCATTTGACTACCCTTTTCTCCCAATCCCTGAGCCAACTCAAGCGTAGTGCACCCAGGAGGAACTGGAAGCTTGACTTGTTTTACAATGGGTCCCTGATCAAACCTTCAACGAGAATTTGCATTCATGTATTTGATTGGTGTTTCATGCCTTACAAATCCATGAAGTCAATGGTTTTCTGCTTGGGCAGAACGCACACATTTCATACAGTTCCCCTAAGCCGTGTGTTGTACAGTCTTTAGGGTCTTCAGGTGATTTTAAAATTTCAACAATTATATATCTTATATTATTAAAACGGTATACCATCTTTTACCTGAAATTTGTTGTGTAAAATGCCAGAAAGAGACCTGAATTGACTCTTTGACGCCAATAAATTTTGTAGATAAGATTTACTTATTTATTTATCTGATTGATGTTTTATGCCGTACTCAAGAATATAAATACAAAATGCAAAACTTGTGGTGACATAAATGACACAGCTTCATTAACTATATATTCATATATACTACAGACAATAAACATAACTATAAAAACATCAATTTTATAGATTTTCCTGAGAAAAAGCAATCTTGTACAGATTTTTTTCCACACATATAGATGTTGTGTCTTTTGTTGTTCCAAACAGTGAGGTGATTTATAGAGTAGGATGTAGAAACTGGTTTCACCTTATAAGAACTGAGTGTCCTTCAACTTGAAACCTTTCACCTATTTGTGTGACACGCCGCCTACCTGGTAGGGAGTATCTGCATGATGGACACCCCAGTCTCCTGGTCTCCATTCAGCACGGTGTGGGGTATAGGGGCTGCTCCTCTCCAGCGGGGCAACAGGCTTGGGTGGATGTTCAGGATTCCACTGACAACGAGAGATATTTTTCATTGGGGCCTAATGTAGCTTCACTTGACATTTGGAACATAAAATGTTCTTTGAGATGCACATATGGGCTTCAAAATAACACTTCTGATGCCAACATTTCTGATGCCTACACTTCTGATGCCAACACTTCTGATGCCAACATTTCTGATCTGATGCCAACATTTCTGATCTGATGCCAACACTTCTGGTGCCAACACTTCTGATGCCAACACTTCTACACTTTTGATGCCAACGCTTCTGACGCCAAGACTTCTGATGCCTACACTTCTGATGCCTACACTTCTGGTGCCAACACTTCTGATGCCAACACTTCTACACTTTTGATGCCAACGCTTCTGACGCCAAGACTTCTGATGCCTACACTTCTGATGCCAACACTTCTGATGCCAACACTTCTGATACCTACACTTCTGATGCCAAAACTTCTGATGCCAACACTTCTGATGCCAACACTTCTGATACCTACACTTCTGATGCCAACACTTCTGATGCCAACACTTCTAATTACTACACTTCTGATGCCTACACTTCTGACGCCAATACTTCTGATGCCAATACTTCTGACGCCAACACTTCTGACGCCAACATTTCTGATTTCTGATAAGAAGTTAAATCAATCTTCACTAAAAACTCTTAGGTGATCCTAAAATGTGGACGAATCAATCACAATCAATGCTAAAATTAAGGTGACACAAAGGGAGATAACTCACAAAATAAACACAAGATTACATGCTACCTGGTGACCATCAGACAGTCTGTTAGAGGAACTGTCATAACATGTACAATACAATAACCACATACAAAGGGAGATAACTCACAAAATAAACACAAGATTACATGCTACCTGGTGACCATCAGACAGTCTGTTACAGGAACTGTCATAACATGTACAATACATTAACTACACACAAATGGAGATAACTCACAAAATAAACACAAGATTACATGCTACCTGGTGACGATCAGTCAGTCTGTTAGATGAGCTGTCATAACATGTACAATACAATAACCACACCCACAACGGGCTTCCATCAAACTAATCACATCTGTGAGTCCTGATCAGATTAATATGAATGCTTTCAGGGAGTAAGATTAACCCTGGTGTGTGGACGGTAGAGTAGAAAGATTTCAAGTTTCCGAATCAGACTTCAATAACCTAATTCTACTGGTTAGAGCGTCCGCCTTAAAGTCGGGAGACTACGGGATAAAACTTGGGTTGGGTCATATCAAAGACTTTGGAAATAATACTTGTTGCTGTGCTGCTAGGCGCTAAGCACTGAGCAAGGAAATAAGACAGGTTGGCCCCGAGTCAGTATAATGTGACTGGGTGGGGTGTCACGTCTGGTGTCTTCAGCATGATACTTTAGTGGATGCAGCACTTTGGTGTCATGGAATGGCCCTGCCACAAGAATACGCAGTATATGTACACGTACCTCATGACTCCTCGTCATCAAATGTTAGGTATGATGGGAATACGTATACACATGATTCCCCTGCGGATAACTTTTGTCGCATATGAAACTATTTATCACCTCCATGACCATGTTGGATGAGCTTTCGTGAGAGTAACAAAAACACCTTAAAATGAAGTTGGAGACGAGGAAGGGTGATAACTCATACAGAAAAAAAATCTTGAAATATGACATTAAGTTTATTTATTTATTTGATCGGTGTTATATGCTGTACTCGAGAATATTTCACTTATACGATGACGGCCAGCACTATGGTGGGTGGAAACCGGGTAGAGCCCGGGGGAAACCCACGACCACCTGCAAGGTTGCTGAAAGACCATCCCACTTATGGCCGGAGAGGAATCTAGCATGAGCTGGACTTGAACTCACAGCGACTGCATTGGTGAATGTAATAGATAATTCCAAAACATGCTATGAATATTTAGTCAAATGAATAAGTTTGGATATTAAATAATTTGATTATTATGCTATGAATATTTAGCCAGGCTTCATGACTAATAAATAAGTTTGGATATTAAACCCCTCTTGATCACTCACTATGCAAACTTGTTGATAACTTTGCTTGGAATGAGCTTCCCAAATGACACCAGGACACCCACGTCAAACTTCTCGGGAGTGATGGATATCGGCCAATCGTGGGTCACCAAACCAGTTACCTCGGCAAACCTTCTCACAGAACACTGTTCACAAAGAAAAGTGTGAATTGAGTTTAATTAATCGTGATGGGATAAAATTCTGATTTAAGGTTCTGGTACGAATATACAAATTTTCCACTGAATTCAAGCTGACATATATGTCAGCATTAACTTATGTATTTTACATGTACCTTCTGCTTAGTGACAACTTCAAGAGTATCCACCAACTTGTAGTCCAGCTGTTGTCTGCGAAAAAACAAAATTTGTTTCAGTTTCAGTTTTGTCGCCAGACTTGGGTCTCAAAAGTGGCAATGGTGCTAAGTGCAGATTCAGTCTTATCGCCAGATTTGGGTCTCAAAAGTGGCAATTGTACTAAGTGCAGATTCAGTGTTATCACCAGATTTGGGTCTCAAAAGTGGCAATTGTACTAAGTGCAGATTCAGTCTTATCGCCAGATTTGGGTCTCAAAAGTGGTAATTGTACTAAGTGCAGATTCAATCTTATCGCCAGATTTGGGTCTCAAAAGTGGCAATTGTACTAAGTGCAGATTCAGTCTTATCGCCAGATTTGGGTCTCAAAAGTGGCAGATGTATTAAGTGCAGATTCAGTCTTATCGCCAGATTTGGGTCTCAAAAGTGGCAATTGTACTAAGTGCAGATTCAGTGCTATCGCCAGATTTGGGTCTCAAAAGTGGCAATTGTACTAAGTGCAAATTAAGTGTTATCGCCAGATCTGGGTCTCAAAAGTGGCAATTGTACTAAGAGCAGATTCAGTGTTATTGCCAGATTTGGGTCTCAAAAGTGGCAATTGTACTAAGTGCAGATTTAGTGATATCGCCAGATTTGGGTCTCAAAAGTGGCAACTGTATTAAGTGCAGATACAGCGTTATTGCCAGATTTGGGTCTCAAAAGCGGCAATGGTACTAAGTGCAGATTCAGTGTTATTGCCAGATTTGGGTCTCAAAAGTGGCAATTGTATTAAGTGCAGATTCCGTGCTATTGCCAGATTTGGGTCTCAAAAGTGGCAATTGTACTAAGTGCAGATTCAGTGATATCGCCAGATTTGGGTCCCAAAAGTGGCAATTGTACTAAATGCAGATTCAGTCTTATCGCCAGATTTGGGTCTCAAAAGTGGCAATTGTACTAAGTGCAGATTCAGTGCTATATTTATAACAATGTCAAACGGGGGAAAAAAAACAAATCTGCTCTAACTGTCCATAAAGACCTGTCCAACAGAAAAAAACATCACACACTTAACACACTTTGAAATTCACCTTAATTCCTTTATGTATCACATAGAAATATTCTCAATTAAAGTTCTCAGATTCGAATGTACATGTACCACGTGCACAGCGGTATGAGCTTTTTATGGGAAGGGAATGAAATGAAATAACCTTTTAGCTTTGTTTTGGTTTGTTAATAAATTGAGAAAGATGGTTAGAAGTGAGCATAAACATGCACTCAGTTCCATCTTACCTGTTTGAATGTAGCACCTTGAGAGTGTGCAGAGAAAAATCATCCGTTCCAAAGAAAAGTATTCGCCACGGTGGTTTTTGTCTTTCTGCCTTCACATTTGGAAATTTTCTGTCAACACCATTTTCTTGTGATGCTGGGAAATTTTTTTGTGATGATGAGATATTTCCAATATGGATGACAAGACATCTTCTCCTTCCCCCCTGGCTAAGAGAAATCCTTGAAAACAGGTGTTTAGTTGTAAGCTTATTGCAACATACACCACAAAGTTGCACTGAGCTTTGAAGCGTTCTGAGTCTCTTCTCAAACCTTAGTCTCATAACCATTACTTCAAGTACACCTACGCGAACTCAACAGTCTTCCTCAGTGTCTTACAGCAAAGGAAAACTTCACTTCAAAGACCTTTTTTATATCACCGTTGTTGCATTTACAGTAATCTTGCGTTCAAAGGCAATCTACAAAGAAAACAAAAAAAAATCTGGCATCGGTTAAAGAAGGAATAAATATTTATGCAGTGGGGGAAAAAAAGATGTGCAATGCCTCGGAAAACGCATCATGTGTCCACTTCATGCCATCATAATCCACCCCAAGGTTTTAAGTGAAAAGTATGTATCAGTTAACAAACAGAACTATTAACTACTGGTATCAGGAGTTTGTCTACACAAGAAGTCAGGCCTGCGTCACAGTGTATAGCCAGAGAGCATAGCTAGGCTACTGGCCTGCATGGTAAGGGTGGTAGTCATGAGAGTGTTACAAATAAATGACAGTACTTATATTCAGTGTCAAATACTTCCATCTTCTGTGACATAAATTCCTCAGAATATTAAGGTGCTTGCATTCTAGTTTGAGATTGTTCTGACGTTAAGTTTAGCAAATATTTATTTGGCAAAGGACGGTCCCAAACCAACATCAGAGGGTGCTCCATTTAAAATCCTGATGCAGTTACTTGCCCTTGTCAAATAAGTTGAGGCTGTCAGTACAGACGTTTGCTTTGAGCATCACCAAAGGAATCTGGGACCCATGCAGCCTAGGAGTGAGTGAGTGCCTGGGGTTTAATGTCGTACTCAACAATTTTTCAGTCATATGATGGCGAAGGAATCCTTAGGCTAATGCGCCTTCTTGTTGCAGGACAGATTTCCACTGCTCTTTTATTTAGTTCTTCTTCAATGAGACGACTCACCGAAGCCAAGTAAGGTGCCCCGCCCGAGCCATTATACTGATACGGGTCAACCAGTCGTTGCAATATCCTTTTCATGCTGAACGCCAAGCGAGGAAGTTACAACTTCCTCTTTTAAAGTCTTAGGTGTGACTCAATCAAGGACTGATCCTGGATCTACCGGCCCCGAAGCGGACGCTCTACCAACTGTGCTATCCGGGCCGGTTGCAGCCTAGGAAATAACAGATCATTGTTGTGCTTAGGACAAATCGACAGATGAAAAGATAACGAACACAAGTGTCTGCAAACTTTTGGCCATGGAGACGTATTTTCTGTCTCAAACGCAAACGCACTGACACACTGCAAATGCAACTGGAAGGGGTTTTTAAATGGAGCGTGCTCTTACGTTGGTTTGAGGCCATCCGTTGCCAAACAAAATTTTGCCAAATCTAGCGACAGAGCAGCCTCAGACTACTTGCATTCTATTAAAGACTGCCTTTCAAAATGAGCCAAACTTGTTCACCTGCACATCTTGTGCTGACTTACATGACTGAGGTTCAGGCCTATGTTGGCTTTTATAGACAATGGTTTCCCTACATGTTCAACATATGCCTTGTACGGCCAGCCATTTCATCTGCATAGACTCCGGACGTTTTAAAATCCTGACCAATGATTAGTAACTAGTGGTATCTGCGAGTTCTAAAACTGTTGTCAATGGAGCCTTGACCTGTTAGCATGTATCGTTGTAGTGCGTATTTATACACCGTGTCACAAACACGTATCGTTTATGGTGAGTGTATAAAAATATATAGTTATGTGAGAAGTCGTGAAACGTGAACGTCAGCGCTAACTTTTAAGCTTTGCCAGGGTTATTGAACTAAACAGTTACATTTAAATGTCAAATGTCCTGTTAAACCCAGTTACATTCAAACGTTAAATGTCCTGTTAAACCCTGTACCCTCTGTTTCAGTATGCTCTCCATGCCTTCAGGAGAACTCTTCAGGGTTAGAGTTACTCTCCAGTTTTCGTACCTTCCCGAAGTAGAGAGTTCCATTCTGAACGCCAGCGGTCAAGTACTTCTGGAATTGCCCTGAGAATGACCTTCAAAGAATGATGACAACTCAAAAATGTCTGACGAGGGTGGATAACGGTATTTTTTAGGTTGTGCATGGTCAATTTTATGTGATGCCACAGATTTAGCACTCCAAAATTGCATTATGCTACTGTGTGTCATTACAACAACAACAGTTCGTTGCAAACATGTATACCAGGACCTCGTCGTGTCGCGGCTTTCATTGTCAGTTTGTATCGCGGCATTTCCTGTTTCCGTGGTGTGTCGCAGAATACGCCGCCTGGCACGACTGTCACAGTGCGTAATGGTTTCTGATGTGTCATAGGTTGTTTGGCTCCGTCTTGGCGCAGAAGAGCTATAAAGTACCTAGCCCCGAAAGCCTCCAACTCCTTTTCTTATAGTGGACTAGCTTCGTTGCGGTCTGGACGCGTGCAGTGTTAATTTCGTACTCAAAAAAGGTCCAAGACACCAACCCAAAGACCTGCTTTCCGAACCTACCGCCTTCGATGTAAAATAGATTTATTACAGCCATGAAGTCTTCCACAGTATACGCTCCTCTGCGACTGCCGCCATGTTGAGTAGCTACGCGCATATCCTGCTTCATAGTGGAGTAGTGGAAAGATGGCGGCATTTGCCGAGGAGCGTATCCCATGGAAGCCCTTATTGCTATAATAAATCTATTCTAAATCGAGTAGGGACATATGGTGGTGGTACAGTGGGTGCGGAAAGCAGGTCTATTGGCTGATGTCTTTTAATTGCGAGAGACTTGCTTGATAACACGACAGACAATCGACCTAGACCTTCATTGAAAACAAAATTACTATTGTAAGCATTGAGACTCCAACGACGCTAGGCCAGTATAAGAAAAGGAGTTGGAGTCTTTTGGGGCTATAAATTACAATGTCTTGTGGTAGTTTGCTTAAAATGAAAATCTTACAGTACCTCAGCAGAAGAGTCTAGAGTGACTCGGGGGGAAAATTTTCAGAATAACATGAATAATGAGCTACGATAACGCGAAAATGCTATCTTGTTGATGGGATGTAAGTGTTTAAGTACGGTAAAATGTGCAGCAACCAGTAAGGGCAGTACCAAGAGGATGCAGGCGTTGCGTTTTTGTTTGAAATCACCACAGAGAGATGTGGTGGTTCGTCTACTGTGAATCATTAAGCAACATTTCAATTTGTAACTCTTGTAGCCGTGCCACTTGAATAAGATTTAGGCTACATATTTGGAACTGTTATAATGGGTGGTGGGCAGTGATAATAAATAAGCAGCTGATCTTGATGTGGCAGATTTCTAGATGATCTTACATGAATTTCTTTGGATACTGCTTGACTTCTACCACTGTAGCAATTGACAATGATTTGTAGGTCATCAAGAGTTGCCAGTTATCATTATTGTGCTTGCTAACTAAAAGGACGGTGGTTTACTGTTTCATTTACAAATTAAGCTGAGCACTGACTAGGGTAACTAGGCTGTCAAATAACAGTTAAGTCAATAAATAAATAAAGATTTTTTGTCTTATATGATATATGCAGTACCTGTGTGGCCTGGTTCAGACTTAAATGCAGGTTATAGTCAGATATCATTGCTGAAGATTGATGATGTGAAGATGTAGGGAAAAGGCACTTACCTGTTAACATCTGCAGCACCCGAGATATCACCCTCATCACTTTGAACTTGATGTTTGGTAATTAGTTGGCTGTCATTCGAATGCTGATTTACATATGTAGTAAATCCCTGAACCAAATCTCAGTTATAGTGGTCAGATAATTGAATATTTACATGTACAGTTTAAGTTTACACCATTCTATTGCATGTTTTCTGTGCCCTGACTCACCTAAGCAGGGTACTCTAAGATGTAAAGGTTGAATTTGTTTCTCATTCTTGGTGTGTTTATTATGTTTCTCAGGTAAATTATGCAGCTATGAAGTTGGCAAAAGTCGTCAGTTCTAGTGGACCAAACATCTGGTATATTTATCTGCACATCCATTAACACAAAAATGGAAGATGTCGAAGGGATTTACAGTTTGATATGGTGACAGTGTCATATACCTTTATGAACAAGTGACATTGTTTTTCTCCTGGAAAAAAAAAAGCTGCACAAAAAACAAAATGGCTGCACCACCAAACGATTTAGCCTCCTTGTCGGATATCATGTACATAGATGAAGATTCTGATGACACGTCAGATATCCAAAGAGCTTGTGCGTCGCAGGCTTCGACAGATTTAACACTGAAACACTCGTCAGAGGCAGGTATTGCAGAACTAGTCAAATGTACTTGTTCCTCAATTGTGCGAAATGAACTACAGAATCTGGAGTCTCAAGAATCTGTAACTGGATCACATGAGTCTTCATGTGAAGTGTTCATGAATGCTGTTGACCGGGTTAGTTCATCTACCTCCAGTGATGCAAGAAGCATGTGTCGTGAAGATCTGGAAAGGTGTAAAAATTTCTCGTCTACACCTAAAACTGATCTGAATCCCCAGACACCTGATTTAGTTTTAAACACAGAAAGTCAAAATGCCCCACCTGTAACTGATTATAAGGGCGATAAGCTGGAATCAGATGTAGAAGAAAAACCGCCCAAATCTGAAACACCAAAGCTAATTGATTCATGTGATGAAGATAAAACTATACCAGATAATCCTGACAAACAGCAAACCCTAAAACAAGCCAAAAGCACTGGTAAAAACGTAAAGATTGAAGCAGTGGAGGAAAGGAAAACGCAGCAGGGTATACAGTTCAGTGAGCCACCAAAAAATCATGCAACACTGGCAGAAGTAGGCAAATGTGACACGGCACCGTCGGCCTTAGCATCAGTTGTCTCTGACATGACAGCGGACACCAGTAACCCTGATAACCTGCCTCAGAACTGCTCTGTCGCTTACACCTGCACTGAATCAGAGCTGGAGGATTTGTCGAAATCCAAGTACCAGGGACTCTCGGGGCACTTGATGGATTATTACCTGACCATGGTGTTTCCAGGACAACCGGGTAACCAAGGCAACACAGAAAATGGCACCTGTGGTCCCATAGAACCAATATTCCAAATCGGAGAGGAACTTATTCAGAAAACACCCATCACTAAAACTGTAAGTGGTCAACAGAACTCATGCTGTTGTACAATTATTACACGTATTTATTTATTTATTTATTTTGTTGGTGTTTTATGCCATACTCAATAAGTATTTCTATTATACGATGGCGGCCATTATACAATCTGAGGAAAACTGGGCCAGCAACCATGCACAGGTTACTGACATGGCAGACCTTTCTGTGTACTGCCAAAGAGCAATCCAGCATGAGCTGGACTTGAACTCACAGGGACCTCATGGAGATGAAATAGGCCCCTAGGTAAATGTGCTGCGCCAGCACTCTAACCACTAGGCCATGGAAGTCCCTACATCACAATGTACAGCTGTAATACACGTACTTGGTATGCATGTGTGGTATTACACATGGTTACATTGAGATATTGGGCCATGTACATGTACATACATGTATATATAAATTCTTTTGGAAGGTAATTGACAAAACTTAAATAATGCAATATACACGAGGCAAGAATTTAAAGGGGTACAATATCGATTCTGATGTGAGAGACATGCAATCCTTAGCTACATTTTAGGTATGGTACATTTATTCAAGTGTGACCAAGGCAGATTTAACCCAGGGAACACTATCTCTACTGTCAGCCAATCAGCGTTGATTTTGTTTCCATTTAACAAGACCTTTCCAAAAAATCAAGTGAGCGCAAAACAGATGAAGCCATTGAAATCTTATTTGAATTACCATCAAGTTTTGACTGCCTTGCACTTGGAAATTGGTGTTCATGTGCATCTATCATGTCTATTCTGTTATCATTTCTCCTGTTTGAAACCCTGACTGGCTAAGATTTTCAAGAGATCCTACTTCTTGTCTGTTTGGATTTTGTTTTTCCAAAGCATGACATGAGAATTCTGGACATCACCCATGATAAATGATACCTGCAAGCTTGTCTGAATTACATGTCGTGACTTTTAAATATATTTTCAGGCCCTGGAGGATGAGTTTGACTCAGGCGATCGTAAAATCATCTTGGGAATTTGTGCTATGGAGAAGAAATCCCGTTCCAAACCAATGCTGGCAATCCTGGAACGCTTGGCCTGGTTTGAGTATATTGAGACGTTGATCTTTGATGAAAACACGATCCTCCACGAGCCGGTTGAACGTTGGCCGATCTGTGATGTTTTTGTATCTTTCCACTCCAGGGGCTTTCCCCTCAGCAAAGCAATTCAGTATGTGAACTGTCGCAAACCTATTGTGGTGAATGACCTGGATCTACAGTACACTCTACAGGACAGGTAGGGTATTGTTCATCATACAGGTGAAATGCAAAGGTTTGGAAATCAGAACTATCAAAATATGACATGATGATTACATTTATACATTCTTTTATCATTCTTATATGTATGCACAATTTGTATCTTATTTTTGGCCAGAAATGATTAACACAAATGTGTATAGTGTATAATGTACTCAAAATGCTATGTCCAGACTGCCGTGAAGTCAAAGTTCATTCATCTGACTCTGACTGTAATACATTTAAGTAAATATAAATGACGGCACCAATGACTTTGTGATGTTCTAAAAACAAATAAATATAAGGGATGGACATTTTGTATACATTCTATTGGATAATTGTAACATTAGGCTATTGTGAAGTGTTTTGTACATTATGGAGTGGTGTTGTGCGAGTCTGTGTTGTGTTGAAAATCGGGATTGGAGGTGTCGATGTCGAGTGTAATGCGGATTGAGGTGTTGAGTGTAATGCAGATGGAGGTGTTGAGTGTAATGCGGATCGAGGTGTTGAGTGTAATGCAGATTGAGGTGTTGAGTGAAATGCGGATTGAGGTGTTGAGTGTAATGCGGATTGAGGTGTCGCGTGTAATGCGGATTGAGGTGTTGAGTGTAATGCGGATTGAGGTGTTGAGTGTAATGCAGATGGAGGTGTTGAGTGTAATGCAGATGGAGGTGTTGAGTGTAATGCGGATCGAGGTGTTGAGTGTAATGCGGATTGAGGTGTTGAGTGTAATGCAGATTGAGGTGTTGAGTGTAATGCGGATTGAGGTGTTGAGTGTAATGCGGATTGAGGTGTCGCGTGTAATGCGGATTGAGGTGTTGAGTGTAATGTGGATTGAGGTGTTGAGTGTAATGCGGATTGAGGTGTTGAGTATAATGCGGATTGAGGTGTTGAGTGTAATGTGGATTGAGGTGTCGCGTGTAATGCGGATTGAGGTGTTGAGTGTAATGTGGATTGAGGTGTTGAGTGTAATGCGGATTGAGGTGTTGAGTATAATGCGGATTGAGGTGTTGAGAGTAATACGGATTTCCAACACAACATGGACGAGTACAGTACCACTCCGTAAGGGGAAACACTTCACAATGACCTATTTATTACATAGCTGAATTTGTCCGAGGACTTAAACCTCATGCAAAAATAATGATTGAAGATACATGTACAGATTCAACTGGCCTTGAGAAAGTTCTTTTGATCTTCCTGTTCCCGGCAGGCAATGCACTTTGTATCTAGCGCTTGTGTATTCCTAAGTTGCTTTTGATCTTTGCTTTAGTATTTTGTGGAATTTGGAAATCAACAAATAATGAGAGCAAACGCTAAACACAGCAGCACACCTGCCCAATGTTTTTAGCAGATAAAGAAACCTCCTTTTCCTGTCGTATTTATGAGAAAAATACAGCTGTCCAGGATCCAATATCTCTCCAAATACAAGACGGTCACGTGGTATTATCCGATTGATTTCATTGGTCCACATTTATAGCGGTATAATAAATATTTATATTAAATATACTTACTGCATTATTTTTGTAAAGAAAACTTCCAAAATCTTACATTTATTTACTGACAGTGGAAGCCCGCTAATAATAATTTTTGCAAAAATTAAAAGCATTGCTGTTCACCTTTGATGAGCTAAATTTGCTTTTTTTAGTGTTCTGTCATTCATTGTTCAGTTTTCATGGGCTCATGTAGATGGACAACGATATTGTATTGAATTTTAATTTGGTATGCAGATTTTAGATGCTTTACATGTGTATAAAATGATTGGTAGGTGAAGAGACAGGAAATGATGTCAGAAAACTTCCCACCTTTGTTTCTAATAATGCCCTGGCGTACATTCTCCTTATGTAGAATGTGCATGACCTTATTTTAACGAACACCTGAAATAATTTTTTAGGTGAATGCTTATTAAATAGTTCTGCAAAACATTGTCAGTGGTGAGACTAACTCTGTTAAAACAAGCGCACCTGTATTGCACAGGCTCTAAGGGTCAAGCTTGTCTAGCGGTGGCAGGGATCTAAAGCGAGGCTAAAGAGTGGCTAATGTACTCAGTGCAAGGAGTATGACATGTCTTTGTGTTGTTGTTGTTGTTGTAGGAGAGCTGTACATAGGATCTTGGAGCAGGAGAATATACCTCATCCACGCTACATGGTGGTGGACAGGGATACATCCCAGGTCAGAGTTTTGGACAGTAAAACAGAGCTGCCACTCAGTAACGGTGAGTAGCTGCCCATCAAATGACTCTTGTTCTGTCTGACATGTTACTGTATGTATCTGTCAGTAACTTGTTGTTTAGGTTAAGCCACCATATTATGTGATTCTAAGCAAATTTGTCATTGGTGTGAATACATGTAAATGAAATACAGTTTTTTTTGTTAAAGTATGTGTAGGCTTAAAAAGACATACAAACAGCTCAGTGTACATGTTAACTCTGCTTCTCCATGCTGTGTATTTCTTGGCGTCCATTAGGCTAGATACGTGTACGAGTCTGTTTCCTCCGTATCTGGCCGCCATTGTTTTAATTTGATTTGATTTATTGGATTGGTGTTTTACGCCGTACTCAAGAATATTTCACTTATACGACAGCGGCCAGCATTATGGTGGGAGGAAACCGGGCAGAGCCTGGGGGAAACCCACAACCATCTGCAGGCTGCTGGCAGACCTTCCCATTTACGGCCCGGAGAGGAAGCCAGCATGAGCTGAACTCACAGCAACCGCATTGGTGAGAGACTCCTGGGTCATTACGCTGTACTAGCACGCTAACCAACTGAGCCAAGGAGGCCCGGCCATTGTTTTAATTCATGTTTACATGAATGAAAAAGCTCAGCCAGTGGCATTATTCCCCAATGTAAACAGATTAGCATTTGAAAACCGACAATCATATCTAATCATCAAAATTCATGTATTTAATCCTTTTAAGAGTTTCCAGACAAAAATCCATGTTTGGTTAAAGGAGAAGAAAATTTAAATGTCAATCAAATACCATTGTAAATAGTATACTTTTTTTTTGCTGGTGCACTCCATAAAAAACATTCTAATATGTACCTCAAGTTGATAAATTATAAATTAAAAGTCTATGCCAACATCTGCTGGCTGGGACTCCATTTTGCTTAAGAACTAGTCCTGAAGTCTTTTGTGTTAGGAGGAAAATTGCCATCGAACTGCTGAAGTGCAGTTCGTACATTTCTGGTAGAACTCTTCTTACCAGAAGGTAGCAAACAGTACAGTTCGTTTTCTGCTTGAAGATCAGGAAAATGGAATGTTGGACGTAGGTTCCGAGTTTACATGAACGAGCGGGCAGTTTTAACGCCTCTCATCGGCTTAGAGACAACACACTCCCAGCACAAATTACAGGATGTTAAAGATGGAGGACGCGATGGGCTCAGCGATTTATGCCAGCTTTTTAGGCTTTACATGCATGGCGAGAAAAATGGCAAAATTATGCAGCAGGCAGCACCAGAAAGAAAAAAAAATGTGCTCTTTTTAGCCTATGGTAACGTGTTTTTAAGTTTTCTTCTCCTTTAAAGATGCTAATGCTTTACAGTTATTATTATCTGATTGAATCCTTTTAGATTTTTCAACAGTATGCACATGTACTAAATCTTTGCCACGTGCACATGTGCATGTTCTGTTATGAAACGATGGTGAATGCTATTTGTCCATGTTAGACTGAATGTCAGTGAGGTTGATCAGCTAAATCTTTCTAGATAAATTCTACACAGTCATTAAATCTCTGTTAGCTGTGGATTTGTCATGGTTTGCAGGCAGCTCATTCATTGAGATGGAGGATTCTGTGGAAATGGATGGGATGGTGTTTCAGAAGCCTTTTGTAGAGAAGCCTGTGTCAGCTGAGGATCATAATGTGTACATCTACTTCCCCACAGCCGCGGGAGGGGGATCTCAGAGGCTCTTTAGAAAGGTACATTGCATGTACATTTATGATATACCTATCTATCTACTTTGAGCAATTTGATATTTATTACAAACTGTGTTTGCTTGCGGGTTGACATGTGACATGATAAGGCACTTCGGCACCATGCTTGAACTTGTAAGTTTGTCGTTTCATTCTTGTTGATTTCGTTGAATGTAGAGGTATTAGATAAATAGATCATCAAGACAGTGTGTGTTCCGCGAAGTTGGCTTGGCTGATACAACACTCAACCTCAGACAACTGGATGTTGATACATCATCACGGATCACACACTGTTGTGATAATCTCTGTGTATGTGTAGTATATGACAGCTCTAGTGGATACATCATCACGGATCACACACTGTTGTGATAATCTCTATGTATGTGTAGTATATGACAGCTCTAGCAGATACATCATCACGGATCACACAATGTTGTGATAATCTCTATGTATGTGTAGTATATGACAGCTCTAGCAGATACATCATCACGGATCACACAATGTTGTGATAATCTCTATGTATGTGTAGTATATGACAGCTCTAGCAGATACATCATCACGGATCACACAATGTTGTGATAATCTCTATGTATGTGTAGTATATGACAGCTCTAGCAGATACATCATCACGGATCACACACTGTTGTGATAATCTCTGTGTATGTGTAGTATATGACAGCTCTAGCAGATACATCATCACGGATCACACAGTGTTGTGATAATCTCTATGTATGTGTAGTATATGACAGCTCTAGCAGATACATCATCATGGATCACACACTGTTGTGATAATCTCTGTGTATGTGTAGTATATGACAACTCTAGTGAATACATCATCACGGATCACACAATGTTGTGATAATCTCTATGTATGTGTAGTATATGACAGCTCTAGCAGATACATCATCACGGATCACACACTGTTGTGATAATCTCTATGTATGTGTAGTATATGACAGCTCTAGTGGATACATCATCATGGATCACACACTGTTGTGATAATCTCTATGTATGTGTAGTATATGACAGCTCTAGCAGATACATCATCACGGATCACACACTGTTGTGATAATCTCTGTGTATGTGTAGTATATGACAGCTCTAGTGGATACATCATCAAGGATCACACACTGTTGTGATAATCTCTGTGTATGTGTTGTATATGACAGCTCTAGTGGATACATCATCATGGATCACACACTGTTGTGATAATCTCTATGTATGTGTAGTATATGACAACTTTAGCAGATACATCATCATGGATCACAGACTGTTGTGATAATCTCTGTGTATGTGTTGTATATGACAGCTCTAGTGGATACATCATCACGGATCACACACTGTTGTGATAATCTCTATGTATGTGTAGTATATGACAGCTCTAGCAGATACATCATCAAGGATCACACACTGTTGTGATAATCTCTGTGTATGTGTAGTATATGACAGCTCTAGCAGATACATCATCACGGATCACACACTGTTGTGATAATCTCTGTGTATGTGTAGTATATGACAGCTCTAGTGAATACATCATCACAGATCACACACTGTTGTGATAATTTCTATGTATGTGTAGTATATGACAGCTCTAGCAGATACATCATCATGGATCACACACTGTTGTGATAATCTCTATGTATGTGTAGTATATGACAGCTCTAGTGGATACATCATCACGGATCACACACTGTTGTGATAATCTCTGTGTATGTGTAGTATATGACAGCTCTAGCAGATACATCATCATGGATCACACACTGTTGTGATAATCTCTATGTATGTGTAGTATATGACAGCTCTAGTGAATACATCATCATGGATCACACACTGTTGTGATAATCTCTATGTATGTGTAGTATATGACAGCTCTAGCAGATACATCATCACGGATCACACACTGTTGTGATAATCTCTGTGTATGTGTAGTATATGACAGCTCTAGCAGATACATCATCATGGATCACACACTGTTGTGATAATGTCTATGTATGTGTAGTATATGACAGCTCTAGCAGATACATCATCATGGATCACACACTGTTGTGATAATCTCTGTGTATGTGTAGTATATGACAGCTCTAGCAGATACATCATCACGGATCACACACTGTTGTGATAATGTCTATGTATGTGTAGTATATGACAGCTCTAGCAGATACATCATCATGGATCACACACTGTTGTGATAATCTCTGTGTATGTGTAGTATATGACAGCTCTAGTGGATACATCATCATGGATCACACACTGTTGTGATAATCTCTATGTATGTGTAGTATATGACAGCTCTAGTGAATACATCATCACAGATCACACACTGTTGTGATAATTTCTATGTATGTGTAGTATATGACAACTTTAGCAGATACATCATCACGGATCACACACTGTTGTGATAATCTCTATGTATGTGTAGTATATGACAGCTCTAGTGGATACATCATCACGGATCACACACTGTTGTGATAATCTCTATGTATGTGTAGTATATGACAGCTCTAGTGAATACATCATCACAGATCACACACTGTTGTGATAATTTCTATGTATGTGTAGTATATGACAACTTTAGCAGATACATCATCATGGATCACAGACTGTTGTGATAATCTCTGTGTATGTGTTGTATATGACAGCTCTAGTGGATACATCATCATGGATCACACACTGTTGTGATAATCTCTGTGTATGTGTAGTATATGACAGCTCTAGCAGATACATCATCAAGGATCACACACTGTTGTGATAATCTCTATGTATGTGTAGTATATGACAGCTCTAGTGGATACATCATCATGGATCACACACTGTTGTGATAATCTCTGTGTATGTGTAGTATATGACAGCTCTAGCAGATACATCATCAAGGATCACACACTGTTGTGATAATGTCTATGTATGTGTAGTATATGACAGGTCTAGCAGATACATCATCACGGATCACACACTGTTGTGATAATGTCTATGTATGTGTAGTATATGACAGCTCTAGCAGATACATCATCACGGATCACACACTGTTGTGATAATCTCTGTGTATGTGTTGTATATGACAGCTCTAGCAGATACATCATCACGGATCACACACTGTTGTGATAATCTCTGTGTATGTGTTGTATATGACAGCTCTAGCAGATACATCATCATGGATCACACACTGTTGTGATAATCTCTATGTATGTGTAGTATATGACAGCTCTAGTGGATACATCATCATGGATCACAGACTGTTGTGATAATCTCTATGTATGTGTAATATATGACAACTCTAGTGAATACATCATCACGGATCACACACTGTTGTGATAATCTCTGTGTATGTGTAGTATATGACAACTTTAGCAGATACATCATCACGGATCACACACTGTTGTGATAATCTCTGTGTATGTGTAGTATATGACAGCTCTAGTGGATACATCATCACGGATCACACACTGTTGTGATAATCTCTATGTATGTGTAGTATATGACAACTTTAGCAGATACATCATCATGGATCACACACTGTTGTGATAATCTCTATGTATGTGTAGTATATGACAGCTCTAGTGGATACATCATCATGGATCACAGACTGTTGTGATAATCTCTATGTATGTGTAATATATGACAACTCTAGTGAATACATCATCACATATCACACACTGTTGTGATAATCTCTGTGTATGTGTAGTATATGACAGCTCTAGCAGATACATCATCACAGATCACACACTGTTGTGATAATCTCTGTGTATGTGTAGTATATGACAGGTCTAGCAGATACATCATCATGGATCACACACTGTTGTGGTAATCTCTGTGTATGTGTAGTATATGACAGCTCTAGCAGATACATCATCACGGATCACACACTGTTGTGATAATCTCTGTGTATGTGTAGTATATGACAGCTCTAGCAGATACATCATCATGGATCACACACTGTTGTGATAATCTCTGTGTATGTGTAGTATATGACAGCTCTAGTGGATACATCATCACGGATCACACACTGTTGTGATAATCTCTGTGTATGTGTTGTATATGACAGCTCTAGTGGATACATCATCATGGATCACACACTGTTGTGATAATCTCTATGTATGTGTAGTATATGACAGCTCTAGTGGATACATCATCACGGATCACACACTGTTGTGATAATCTCTGTGTATGTGTAGTATATGACAGCTCTAGTGGATACATCATCACGGATCACACACTGTTGTGATAATCTCTATGTATGTGTAGTATATGTACAGTAGTGTTAGTCCTAGTCTTCCCTACATGGGCTTGAGGGGCTTTCAGAGGCTCTCTAGACTTACATGTATATGTATATACATGTACATGTACTAGTGAATATTGATGGGAGCAGGAATTTGACTTTCACTTCTTGTGAACAATAAGTGACTGCGTGAACAGTAGGTGACAGTTTGAACAATAGGTTACAGTTTGAACAACAAGTGACTGTGTGAACAAAAAGTGACAAAAAGTGACTGTGTGAACAGTAAGTGACAAAAAGTGACTGTGCGAACAGTAAGTGACAAAAAGTGACTGTGTAGACAGTAAGTGACAAAAAGTGACTGTGTGAAAAGTAAGTGACTGTGTGATGCTCATGTGACTGTGAAGTCAGTCTAATCTTCAACCATTTGTCTTCCACCAATATGGGGGTGCACATTTGTATGCCACAAGTGGGAAAGTTCATCAGTAATTTGCTCTCCGGCTGTACGGGGGAAGGTCTGCCAGCAACCTGCGGATGGTCGTGGGTTTCCCCCGGGCTGTGCCCGGTTTCCACCCACCATAGTGCTGGCCACCGTCGTATAAGTGAAATATTCTTGAGTACAGCATAAAACACCAATCAAAAAAAAAAAAAAAAAATCATCGGTAATTTGCCAAATTTCTGTGATTCATCAATAAAACTGCCATTGTATATTTAGTTATTTATTTATTTGATTATTTTATGCTGTACTGCCGATGAGCTGGACTAGAACTCACAGCAGTTGCATTGGTGAAAAGCTGTAGAGTCATTTTTGGCCGTGGAACACCCCCACCCCACCCCACCCATTGTATAATCAAAGTGAAAAATTCTTGAGTATGGCGTTTAGAGACCATCAAATAAATAAATGAATAACTAAATAAATAATACATCATTTGTAAGAGTAAATATAAAATGAAAAATTTCAGAGTAAGACTTTCCGTATATACTGTACACAGGTGGGCTCCCGCAGCAGCATTTACTCCAATTATACACGTGTGAGGAAGACAGGATCTTACATTTACGAGGATTTCATGCCCACAGACGGAACAGATGTTAAGGTAACTACCTATACAATATGTTATGTATGGCAAAAGACATACAGTTTTGCCCTTTAAAAGTCCAATTTGAGAGGTACAGAAATGTGATTCCCGAACATTTTTCCATTATGATGGTATTCTACCTTCCAAACAAATCTCAAAACACCTGTTTAAGAGGATACAGAATCGATGCTGATTGGCTGACAGCAGAGATAGGAATACAGAATGGATGCTGATTGGCTGACAGCAGAGATTGGGATACAGAATCGATGCTGATTGGCTGACAGCAGAGATAGGGTTACATATACATACGTTAAACCCTATACCTGTGATCATGCTCAAATAAATCTACCATGCCTAAAATTTGTCTCAGACTAGGCATCTCCTGCGCTTGTCTGTCTCTCACACCAGTGAATCAGAAATGATTCTGTATCCCTTTAGGACAAATAAGACAGTCAGAATTAGACAAAATGTACCTTTTGTTTGTTGAGTGAGCAAAAAAGGCCACACTGAAAGCTTAAAAGACCATTTTCACAAATGTGTTTTTCCCAAAAAAAAAAATAATAATTTGACCATCTACTCATCTTCATGTTGCGAATACAAAATCATAATGCTCTAGGGGTAACAAGAACATTGCCTATATAGCATGTATGGTATGTGTGAGAGCTGTATGTTGACAGTGTTGTCTGAGTTGATGGTTTATTTTTGGCCAATCACATTTGCTCAGTTTTGCAATCTTCAGGAGGAATAAACCTCTTACACATTAGCTGTTAATGGAAAGACCTGGGATTTTATCACCTTTATGATGATGGTAACACACATTTGCAAGTTCCTGGAAGACCTTCCAGGGTACGACTAGAGAGGAATCCATCATGAGCTTGACCTAAACTCACAGCGACTGTCATGGTGGAAGGTTCTGCCCTGAGTGATTGTGCTATGCTAGCATGCTAACCACTCCGCCACAGAGGCCTACATGCTTAATCAGTGAGGCCATTATGTATTTGATTTGAAACATTCAAATTTTTTACCTTTTTTTTTTCAAAAGATCTTAAGTTAAGGTGAAATAACCCTAAAAAAAAGTTTTGATGAATGTATTTATTTATTTATTTATTTGATTTGTGTTTTACGCCGTACTCAAGGATATTTCACTTATACGACGGCGGCCAGCATTATGGTGGGGGAAAACGTTGCATAGCCCAGGAAAACCCACGTCCATCCGCAGGTAGCTGGCAGACCTTCCCACTTACGGCCAGAGAGGAAGCCAGCATAAGCTGGACTTGAACTCAAAGGGACCACAATGGTGAGAGGACCCTGGGTCATTATGCTGCACTAGGGCGCTAACTAACTGAGCCGATGGAGGCCTCCTTGATGAATGTAAATATTGGTCAGAGTTATCTGTTTCATTTGCTCAGGTGTACACAGTAGGACCTGATTACGCCCATGCAGAAGCACGTAAATCTCCTGCTCTGGATGGAAAAGTAGAGCGTGACCAGAATGGAAAGAAGTTCGGTATCCAGTGATTCTGAGTGCCAACGAGAAGATGATCGCTCGTAAAGTCACGCTGGCGTTAAGGTTTGTACATGATTAGTACGTGTAAACCAGAGTTGAGAAGATGATCGCTCGTAAAGTCACGCTGGCGTTTAAGGTTTGTACATGAATAGTACGTGGAAACCAGAGCTGAGAAGATGATCGCTCGTAAAGTCACGCTGGCGTTTAAGGTTTTGTACATGAATAGTACATGTAAACCAGAGTTGAGAAGATGATCGCTCGTAAAGTCACGCTGGGCGTTTAAGGTTTGTACATGAATAGTACGTGTAAACCAGAGTTGAGAAGATGATCGCTCGTAAAGTCACGCTGGCGTTTAAGGTTTGTACATGAATAGTACGTGTAAACCAGAGTTGAGAAGATGATCGCTCGTAAAGTCACGCTGGCGTTTAAGGTTTGTACATGAATAGTACGTGTAAACCAGAGCTGAGAAGATGATCGCTCGTAAAGTCACGCTGGCGTTTAAGGTTTGTACATGAATAGTACGTGTAAACCAGAGCTGAGAAGATGATCGCTCATAAAGTCACGCTGGCGTTTAAGGTTTGTACATGAATAGTACGTGTAAACCAGAGCTGAGAAGATGATAGCTCGTAAAGTCACGCTGGCGTTTAAGGTTTGTACATGAATAGTACGTGTAAACCAGAGCTGAGAAGATGATCGCTCGTAAAGTCACGCTGGCGTTTAAGGTTTGTACATGAATAGTACGTGTAAACCAGAGCTATATCTGATGGTAAGTGATGTAAAAGTAAGTGAAATATTCTTGACTATGGTACTAGTATCATAATTAGATACAGGTGTAGACGTTCAGTTACTGTGGCCCTATTTCTTTAACTTTATGGCATGTTTAACAGTAACTTTGAAAGCAGATTCATGAAAAAAATACTTAATCTTTTTGTCGTGGAGATAATTTATTTCATTTAGATTTGCCATCGTAGGAGCTTCACAGAAAGTATTAAGTGGGAACATGTGAAACCTCTTCCTACCCTGTATCAAGACGGGTCCAAAGTTGTGAACTCAATTGTTCTTTCCTTTATTACGTCACAGTTATCAGTGTACGTGTGCCTCATAAAGCATACATGAAGTACACACAAAGTGCAAGGTCACGGAAGAAAACACTGCGTTCTACAGTCATTTGGACCCTCTGTGTATCTCGTCCTTGAGTCTCCTTTTATTTCAATCTAGGAAGAGAAATGCTTAAAACAACATGCATGAAGTACACACACACTGCAACGTCACGGAAGAAAACATTGCATTCTACTGTCATTTGGACCCTCTGTGTATCTCGTCCTCTAGTCTCCCGTTATTTCAATGTGGGAAAGAGAAATGCTTAAAAGAACATGCATGAAGTACACACACACACTGCAACGTCACGGAAGAAAACATTGCGTTCTACTGTCATTTGGACCTTCTGTGTATCTCGTTCTCGATTCTCCTGTTAATTCAATGTGGGAAGAGAAATGCTTAAAACAACATACATGAAGTACACACACACTGCAATGTCACAGTAGAAAACAATTTTGTGGTTTTATTGTCATTTGCACCTTCTGTGTAGCTCATCCTTGAGTTACCCATTATTCCAATCTAGGAAGAGAAATGCTTAAAACACAAGCTTGTGAACATAAGAAAACATTTGAAAATTCCTGCTTTTAGTCTCCAACCAGTCTGCCTGGACCAGTAGGACTTCATGGTCCTACTGCATTAGCTGGTTCCTCAGCAGCGTTACATCTCGACAGTTTTGTCATGAACACCTGGCAGGTGACCAAAGAATGATCTGGCCACTCCACCCATAAACCTGAGTTTGTGCTTTAAACACAAAGTAAATTAAAAATAAATAAGGATGAAGAACATACTTGCATAGAACAAACTTACTTGTAAGGGGTCTGTAAGCAACCTGCGGATGATCGTCGGTTTCCCACGGTGTTTGTGCCCGGTTATCCTCCCACCATAATGCTCGCCACCGTAAAACACCAATCAAATAAATCAAATGCGGCTGTTTGTCTGATGTCTGACATCAGAATGTGGTGTGTGTGTTTCTGTATGTTATTGTCATGTGGAGGAGTAGATGATTTACCACTCTACAGTTGCCTCCATCCATGAAACTGACTGTTATCATACGTGAAAAACGTCTTCAGTTGCCATCTGTTTTTTTTGCATAAAAATGCAAAAATAAATCCATCTACGTAACAATCACATCGTTATATACATATACATGTGTAATTAACTGCTTTTTTCCCCTCACAACTTTTTTCAGCAAACTGTTTGTGGGTTTGACCTGCTGAGAGCTAATGGAGAGTCGCTTGTCTGTGATGTTAATGGCTTCAGCTTTGTGAAGACGTCCAGCAAATATTACGATGACTGTGCCAAAGTCTTGGGGTAAGGGGACTGTGCCAAAGTAATGGGGTAAGGGGACTGTGCCAAAGCCTTGGGGTAAGGAGACTGTGCCAAAGTCTTGGGGTAAGGAGACTATGCCAAAGTAATGGGGTAAGGAGACTGTGCCAAAGTCTTGAGGTAAGAGGACTGTGCCAAAGTCTTGGGGTAAGGAGACTGTGCCAAAGCCTTGGGGTAAGGAGACTGTGCCAAAGTCTTGGGGTAAGGAGACTATGCCAAAGTATTGGGGTAAGGGGACTGTGCCAAAGTATTGGGGTAAGGGGACTGTGCCAAAGTCTTGGGGTAAGGGGACTGTGCCAGAGTATTGAGGTAGGGGGTCAAAAAGCATCAGTGGCTAGTAACTAATGAAAGTATGGAATTTGAATTTCCTTTTGACAGGATATCTCAATTTTCGGATAGTCCTCAAAACCTCTGTATTTACCTCAAAAGTGCAAAAAATACCGAGACTTGAAAAATTTGAATCCAAAAGGCCTATCATGCTTACTAAGTTAAGTAAAAGAAAAAGTCACAATGCCTGCTCTTTGTATAAGTTAATTAATGTAGCAATGTAATCTGGTATACATGTACATTGTATATAATATTTTTTTTTTTTTACCACTTTTTACTATGTTACAGGACAATGATAATGCGTGCCTTAGCCCCCCAGCTACACATCCCCTGGGTGTTAGGCTCCGCACCAGAGGACATCCCTGTTGTACCTACCACATCAGGCACCATGTGAGTCCCAGGACCATTGGTGAAGGACAGTATATGTAGAATTACCGAGGGTGTTAAAGGTCTTTGGTATTAAGATGAAGCTCCAACACTCTGCTATCATGTTTTTAAGTGTGCCAGAATTTGCCACACAACAAACACCTTGTTTGAAAAGTTGTCTTATTTTGAACGAAGAATGTGTCACCTTGCCACAGTGTCAGATTTTCTTCCCGGTTACCTCCTGTTGTACTTACGACACTTGGCTCTCTGGCTATAGACTTGTTGGGCAACACATTTTGACATCAGTTAAACTGTCCATTTGTTGTTCCTGGTTTATCCCAAAAGATCACTAGTCCTTAAAGGCAAAGAAAACACTGAAGTGTAATATATATAAGATGAAAGGCCATTAAACGCTTGCAAATGAATAATGCGACTAGTATGATTTTGTACATTATGTGCACTTTATCTATCAAGCTTCAAACTATACCTATAGTCATCCGCAGGGTGAGTAAGTGGCAACTGCAAGGAACATTCATTATGGTGCAGTATATGTACATAGTACAGGGTAGCAAGACAGGTCTGTCAGGAAGTGACAGTTGCCACTTACTCACCCTGACGATGACTAAAGTTATAGTTCGAAAGCTTGGTAGATAAAGTGTACATAATGTATAAAATTATACTAGTGGCGTTATTAATTTGCAAGATTATCAAACCGCTCCACCATGGAATATTTAACCGTTAAACACTGTCCAGGAAAATTGTTTGATTTTTTTTTTCTAGTATTTTTCCAGCCGAGTAAAAGAGATTTAAAAACTTCAGAATTTACCCAGAGGGTCTAGTATCAATGGCGTCACATCTATATTTATTGCTTGAAATAGATGGTTTAAGATTCATTTGGCAAATGCATTCATATATCTATATGTATATGCAATTTAGAATGATGAAATTTAGCAGTCATTGTGTGTATTAGGGGACAAAATCTGGATGGTACTGGTCCCGGTGTGGTCAGAAAAGGCTACTGTAGAATCCAAAGTTGCATTTTGGGTAATGGAGAAATTATAAAAAAAAAAAGAAAACACAAATACAACTGTATTTGTGAGCAGTGTTCAATTGTCTTTCATCTGAGATACATGTATACTACATTTTATTGTTTTCTTTGCCTTGAAGGATGTTTATCACCTGTCTGGTGCTACGCGGCGATGGGCACTGACCATGATTGGTTTGTTTGTCACCTGTCTGGTGCTATGCGGCGATGGGCACTGACCATGATTGGTTTGTTTGTCACCTGCCTGGTGCTACGCGGCGATGGGCACTGACCATGATTGGTTTGTTTGTCACCTGCCTGGTGATATTTGGCGATGGGCATTGACCATGATTGGTTTGTTTGTCACCTGCCTGGTGGTCCGCGGTGATGGGCACTGACCATGATTGGTTTGTTTGTCACCTGCCTGGTGATACGTGGCGATGGGCATTGACCATGATTGGTTTGTTTGTCACCTGCCTGGTGATAGGCGGCGATGGGCATTGACCATAATTGGTTTGTTTGTCACCTGCCTGGTGGTCCGCGGTGATGGGCATTGATCATGATTGGTTTGTTTGTCACCTGCACGGTGATACGCGGTGATGGGCATTGACCATGATTAGTTTGTGTAAATCATTCAGTTTGACAGGTACATGACAAAGGTTGATGTTGTACTGCAGGCCCTCTGGTTTCCTGAACCCTCAAACCCCACTACCATTACATAGGGGGAAAATTCTGGGGTAAAGTTTTAAACCTCAATGGAATTAAGAAATAAGATTACATGTATATCCGAAAAATCTGATTTTTCATTTATGTACATGCTGGTAAACTTGATCCCCATAGGATGGAGCTGAGGTGCGTCACTGCGGTGATTCGTCATGGAGACAGAACTCCCAAACAGAAGATGAAGATGGAGGTAAAACAGAAGAGGTATGAGTATTTTCATTTTTATTGTATTTTGTGTAAAAACATATGTACATTTGGTATGTGTACTGAAGCATGGATTTCTGTACGTGTCGGAATTACAGTGACATGCAATCCTGGTTTACATTTATTTCATTTTTGCTCTGTCTGTTTTGTTCTTTAGATACCGTGATGACGGTATATTTAGTCTTCTTAGACTGCCATATTTTTGTAAAGAATTTCAGTCATATGCATTATGTAGCATTTTGTATTTTAATTTAATTTTTGTTGTTGTTGTTACTTGTATATGTGTATGTACTTAAAGCATGTGACCATTTTTTTTTTCTCTCTCTTTTATTACTATGTTTTCTTAATGCATCACAAGCATAGTATTCTAATCTAACAACAGAATTCATTTGCAGCATCTTCAAGATTGCTGTTTATGGAGAATGGCCAAGCATAAAAAAACCTGGCATGTCTTTGGAGGATCGGTTCTTGAGTTAATCATTAAACAACAATCAAACGAACAAGAAAAAAAAAAAAAACATTGTATGAAATGATCCATTCCTAGTTACCTCCCTTGATAAAATGAAATTGCATCTTAAAGGGATCTAGACATTTTAGACTGATAATGCTTGTGCATGTCATATTAAATACATAATCTATATATAAAAATGAATTTATTCAGCCTCTTTGAATAGGCCTTGTTAATTGAAGGGAAAACTTCCATGAATGTTAAAAAAAAATTTTTTTTTGTAACTCATTTCATTCAGCTCTCTAGACAAAGCCAAAGACAAGTGGTAGAGAGCTAACCACCTAATCCCATACCTTTAGTAGCTGCCATACATACCACTTATAAGTACATGTCTTCTACCTTTAAACTGATATAAATTACTTCTTTCTCTTCATGAAAATTCTAGTGGGCAGCCCCTTTTTTTATTATTATTATTATCATTTTTTTTTAAGTTGAGAAATTTAGACAGTACTCGACCATGGAAAGAAGAAATGTTTCTCAAAAATGAATGCATTATAAATGACAAAACATATAATGTGTTAAAATGTGCCTAATTTTACTTCACTTTAACTACCGGTAAAACTTGTAATTATAAAAATAAAATATTAAAAAAGAAAATGAGGTGGCAGTGAAAATGGAGATTCACTGTGATGGAAACATAACTGTCGAACAATTTTTTAATGAGGCCTATTATAGTGAAATATATATATCACAAGGCCCCAATCAAGTACATGTGATACATGAAAATGGTGAATTATGTGTGTGGTATTCACATCATAAAAGTGGAAAAGACACCAAAGGTAGTTATTGTATACATGGGGGTGGGGGTGGGGGATATGTACACATACTGCACACATATTTATTTTTGCTTGAACAAATAAATCTGGAATGTGTTTGTCATAAATGTTATGTATGCTATTAATTTTATGTGATGCATGCACATTATATATATATCAGTATTTTGTTTATCCATATGTGCAAATCTTGCATACACGTTTATCCATATGTGTAAATCTTGCATACATGTTAATCCATATGTGTAAATCTTGCATACATGTTTATCTCCTAGGCATATAAAGTCCTAATTTTTGTGTTGAAGAAATGCATGTGTGCACATTTTAGATTCTGTATGCCTTTGATTGTTACTGCACATGGGAACAAGACGGCATTCATTTTTATTGGTACTGCTCATGGAAACAAGATTACATTCATTTTGATTGTTACTGCACATGGGAACAAGATGACATTCATTTTGATTGTTACTGCACATGGGAACAAGATGACATTCATTTTGATTGTTACTGCAAATGGGAACAAGATGGCATTCATTTTGATTGTTACTGCACATGGGAACAAGATGACATTCATTTTGATTGTTACTGCACATAGGAACAAGATGGCATTTACTTTGATTGTTTCTGCTCATGGGAACAAGATGGCATTCATTTTGATTGTTACTGCACATAGGAACAAGATGGCATTCATTTTGAGTGTTTCTGCACATGGGAACAAGATGGCATTCATTTTGATTGTTACTGCACATAGGAACAAGATGGCATTCATTTTGAGTGTTTCTGCACATGGGAACAAGATGGCATTCATTTTGAGTGTTACTGCACATAGGAAAAAGATGACATTCATTTTGATTGTTACTGCACATAGGAACAAGATGGCATTCACTTTGATTGTTTCTGCTCATGGGAACAAGATGACATTCAGTTTGATTGTTACTGCATGTGAGAGCAAGATGGCATTTATTTAACAGGAACAATGCACTTGCTTGTATGATTTATTTATTTAACAGTCAAATAAATATGCTTTCAGTGTGTACCCTCATAGTTTGGTTCATTTGCATGTGTACCTCTCATACTCATCTTTTATTACAAAATTATTAAAAAGGTAAAATTTCAACAGAATCATAATTGTCATGTAAATTTGTCCAGCAAAATCATCTTAGTAAAATAATCATTGCCATTTAACTTTAACTTGAAGTCCTGGTTAATTTTGTTGATTGATTCTTGGTTTGCTAACTTCACAGTTATTCTTGTAAATTGTTTGGATGTTTCATAGTGATAATTGCTATTTTGCCCCACGTTTAATAATAACTGTGTTGGTTTGTCTAACATTTCACATGTGGTTACCTCCCTTTTTGATAGGCCCTGTGGTTCCGCCACTTTCTTGTTCGAAAGGTAGAGTGTTCTTGTTTTGTATCGTAGGTAACTGATTAACCTGTCCTCAGAACTTACCTGCATTTTCACTTTATTGTCTAATGTTGTCTTGGTCATTGGGTAATCAGTGTCTTTTTTTCTGAAATGTTAAAAGAGGTTTACAAGAAGTAGTTCACTAAAATGTGGCAAAATGTTTGTTTTCGTGACGGATTCAATTACAGTATATATATATATATATATATATATATATATATATATATATATATATATGCTATTACATATCACTGTAGTGGAAACTTTTAGCTTCGTGGTAGATTTGCAGCTCAGCCATGATTTTAAAACTTTATAGTCAACTCAGTCAGTGTTATCTTTTTAGTCAACTTCACAAGATCCAACCAATGCGGTCGCTGTGAGTTCAAGTCCAGCTATGTGGGAAGGTTTGTCAGCAACCTGCAGATGGTCGTGGGTTTCCCCTGGGCTCTGCCCGGTTTCCACCCACCATAATGCTGGTCGCCGTCGTATAAGTGAAATATTCTTGACTATGGCATAAAACACCAATCAGATAAATAAATGAATGCATTCATCAAAACTCCTTTTTTAAAGGGTTATTTCAGTTAAACTTGAAAAAAAAAAGAGGTAAAAAATTTGAATGTTTCAAATCAGATACATAATGGCCTCACTGATTAAGGATGTGGGCCTCTGTGGCGGAGTGGTTAGCATGCTAGCATCACTGGCATCTAAGTGAAATATTCTTGAGTGTGGCGTAAAATATCAATCAAATAAATAAATAAAATAAATCACAACATCCAGTTTATACAGGGTGAAGGTTACTTACACCTGCGGAGCCCAGATTTCAGCTACTTAGAAATCGCATCTTAAAAGTCCATACCACAGACAATGCCTTTATCACATATGTATGCAATGGGACACATAGATATGACAAGATATACATGCCTATACATGTAGCTGTCACTTCAGCTGAAATTATACCTTGTGTGAACCTGAAATTGGCCAATCCAGCCTGAATAAGTTTGTCTCCAAAATTAAAGTTTTAATGCTCTGGGTTTAAAATACATGTAAGCTTTATTTTTTAATTTTTTTTTTATATTCAGTTTTATTCCAAGAGTTTTATAGATCTAATCTAATCTTATGAAAAGATTTTCTATAATATTAATAATAATATAACAAGTGTAAATAAAAAAAAAGGCACACAGAGATATGACGGGTAGTCAGGTTGTTGGCATAGCTGAAATCACACCATTTGTCATCCCGAAATTGGCTGACTGAACCTGTATAGTTTTATCTCGAAAATCAAACTAAAAAAGGTCCCGGATGCATATTTGAAGTCGTTCTTTCTGTGGGAAAAGGTCAAGTGATTAAAGCTCTAATGTTTTGGGTGTAAAATACACGTAGGCTGACTGACATACATTAAGCCAGAGTTAACAGGTAAACTTTCCTAAAACCACACAGGATTTTTCGGGCAAACAAGACACATCAGCTACACGTACGTGTATACCTAAGCATGTAGTATAGCCATTTTATTGAATCAGTCTTGTCAGTGAAGGAAAAGATTACGACCTAATGCCAAGTCGATGATGGTATTTCAGCTGTATTGTGTGGAGGATGAATAACCTCAGTAGAAATTTGTTTTTGATGCAGGAATATTAAGTCACATATGGGTTTTTATTGTCAGAAAGCAAAATCCATTTTGCCCTTTTTATTGAGCTACGTCTTCAGAACTGGTTATTGGTATTTTGTCTTTCTTACATCTGTATGAGAATGGAAATTTTCCGTTTTATGATACAACAGTTGCAAACACACATGCAGGTTACAAGTGTAACCTACCGAAATGGGGACCTGGCGTAATTTTGTTTCCCTGGACGTGGTGCCAGCAGGAAATTGAATTGTTCCATAAAAACTGTACTTGTGTTTATAAAGCATTTTATTTACATTACTTTGTTTATTAAAGAGATGATGGAAGATAATGATTAAGACAAAGAAACCAAGATTTTTGTTCATGAAAATCATCAGATTTCTCCTTTAAACCTGGTCCCTATTCTAAGTTATGGGCTGTGTTTTGTTTTGGACACCATTCTGTGATTTCCTGGTTTGAGTTATCTCCCTTCTTCACTAATCTTCATTCTTCTCTCCATTTTAGGAATGACTTTCACAAAACATCATGAATTATTCAGACTTAT
The DNA here is from genome assembly GCF_032854445.1 of Liolophura sinensis. Lineage (NCBI taxonomy): Eukaryota > Metazoa > Mollusca > Polyplacophora > Chitonida > Chitonidae > Liolophura > Liolophura sinensis. Next base: position 13,948,415 of record NC_088296.1, read on the forward strand.
TTTATTGAGATGTTTGAAAATTTTAAAGACATCTGCCCTACATGTACATATACATGTAGGATGCTAATTTGGGCTACAAAATTTACAAGAATTATTGTAACATTAACAAGCAGACTCACAAAGTCTTGTGGAAGTGACTCCTGAAGTGTGATAATCTGTGGCATGCAGGTTGATCCCTTTATCACCTGCTTTCCTTTAACATTTTGCCAATTTTACTTACTACATGATAGTCCTCTGATATACATGTATACGTGCTGTGTTTCACCTAAAATTAAGCTTTTTTTATAAGTGACAGATTTCAGTTGAGTCTGATTGATTCTTCTACCTTATATGGCCCGTTCAAAATTTTTTTTGCTGAAGTTTGACTAAAAGTGATTGTCTTAAAATCTTAAGTGTTGGCAACGAAATTTTTGAGTGGAGTTAACATACCAAACTTTAGGTGAAGTACAGCTCTTGCACTAAGTTTATGTTAACAGGAGCATGTATTTTTTGCTAGGGTTCTGTGCTTTACGTTTTTGGCCTAATATTTAATGTGAGCACTTAATAGTCACTTATATAATGATGACTTTTTAGCTTTTTAGCTCTGTAAGGCTGCTAATCTTTGATGAAGGCTTAGTAAAAACAGAAGTACTATTTGTACTTGTACCTGGTTAAAACTACTGTCGTCTCCACATTATTCACTGTTCAGCCGTCTTGTTGCTGTTTTTCACTCAGACAAGAGCAAGCCAGGGTCTACTGGTTATAGACGCTTGCCTTTCAAGCGCACGAGGTAGGGGTTCAATACCAGCCTTGGACAGGGATTTTGTATACTCTCTTGCTCTCACTGTTTGAGGGACCCGTTTAACAATAAACGGTCGATAACACGTGTGTGGCTATTTGCGCAGCCTTGACAAAGGTCATTGGTATACCCGAGCAATCTGGTGTCCTCCATCCACAATATTGGATGTCGTTGTCACTATTGTGTTAGACAGCAGTCAAGTCCAAATTGAGGAAATCAGTTTTTGCAGCTGCAAGACTGACAGTGTACATTTATTCTAAAAAAAAAATATCTGTATGAAATTTTGTGAAAAAGACAGCTGAATAGTATACATGTATTTAAGCCAGGTCAGAGCCTCAGCCTAGCTATTAAACCTGGTTGTTTCATCTGATCTGATTCCCTGGCTTGTGCTGCAGGGGTAATAAACATGGGCATCGGAAGATGTTCCAGCAATCTGCAGACAGTAGCAGATGATTGTAGGTTTCCCTAAGCCTGGTTTCCTCACACTGCAATGCTGGTCGCCATCATAGAAGTGAAATTTTCCTGACCGAACAAATGAATAAACAAACAATTGGCATGAGCCTTACACAGTCTCTTAGGACCAAAGAGAAAAAAAAGTTTTCAAAGATTTTTGAGACAAGATCCTAGTTTTAAGCCAGCACAATGTACATCTAACTTGTGTAAATAAAATGCACTGTTTCATACATGTTTTTGTAGATTTTGTAGCTGTTGTCAGTCATTGAACTAGGCGTTGTTAGTAGTACGTCCGCACTTGTGGTTCCTGTGCACATCCGTATACACTGTACTCACAGAGGCAGTTACTTAGGCTTTTTTTACTAGAATCTGTTTCAGTTTTTTTCTTTGTGTATGAACAATTTCTGCATGCGAAACTTTTTTTAGGTCCCTTGGGAAATTTGGTAGTTGTATACATGTATCTGGTTTAGTTGATTTTCATTGCATGTACACGTGTATGTAGAATGAATCTCCACTATTAAAGTTTACGTGTACATGTATGTGTAGATGTGAACTGTTTATACTAATATACTCTGTACATGTAAGATTTGGTAGCTTTTAGATTTTAGCTTTTATCTTTTGCATTATTAATTTAGATTTTTACTGATTTCTTGCAAAATAGATCATAAGTAGCACAGCTAGTTTCCGCTCATCCAGTTAACCCTAGCTCCGTCCTTAATAGGAGAGGGTGAACTTTAATTGTGGCACCAATCAAAATCGTTGTTTCAAAAGAAAAATGTATGTAGTGACTGGCCATATTCAAAGCAAGAATTTGATTGGACAATCCGTGCACGAACTAGAAATTCATCTGGATATTACTTTTAGGCATGTCTGTTGTTATAATAATTAAATTTAAAGTGGTTACAGCACAGATTTTTAGAGCAAACAAAAAGGATCAGCATAAATGGAGTCAAACTTTTGCTATTATTTTAGAACAGCCTTAATGTTAAACTTTCACAACATATCAACCTGGTTTGTGCACATTATCGTTTAAATTTTATAACAAAGATCGTAAAATGCATGATATGGGTTACTTTGTAACATTTTCAAACTTTAAATAGAATTATTTTAATACTAAAAATTGTACATACACAAACTCAATGTTGTCTGAAAGTTCATGATTTTGGGCTTTTCTAAAATAACATCAACAGGAAAATTCCATTGGACTCCGGTATATGACTCCCATTATATGACTCCCAGGACAAGCTCTTGGTTCAACCCTTGTCTATGATGATACTGGGACTCTAGGGGATTCCCCTGCCTGTACTGTACAGTCTTGCTGCCTATATTGCTTATAAACATTAATTAGGATTTCTGCCAAAGTTGTGGACCGGGGGTTATTTTTATTTAACTTCATTAATTGAGTGGACAAAAAACATAGAAAAAAATGCCTAAGGAGGAATATTTGAAATGGTACATGTGGGTTTATCAGTTGAATAGATAAGTATATATAAGTTGATTCCTGCTTGATTGTTTATCCCAGTTATTAGACTAATCTTCCTGGTGTAAAAACTCTGAGAAATGACCTGCAGCGTGTTTGCTTTTCTGTGTAGGTTTTATTATATTTAAAACATTTTTCGTTCGGTGCTTGTCATTTCTCTTGAGTTGTAAGATTTATTTTCTTGAATGTTAAACTGGTTTGAGTGTTTCTTGTTGGTGAGCATGCTATTCGGGTGTGGATTCTGGAGAAGATGTCATTTACACATGTACTTGTACATCTAGCTATTTTACCTCTCTCCATCTCTCTCTTACATATGGTAAGTCACCTAACATTTCACCTGTGACTACGATACACATTTGGTCAGGTTTAAGGAAAGTTTTTGTGGTTTGTTTGGAAGATAGAATGATATTGTGCTGGAGATATCTAAGCTTCAGCAGAAAAAAAAACTAACATTTTATAACACAAGTTTTAGGTCATTTACAAATTAAAAGCATTATCTCTTTGTTGTGAGAAAACCCCTTTTTTTTTTTTTGTTATTACAAAATATCCTACATGCTGTTTTATATACATTCATTTGGCTGGAGTTTTATGTTTTTTTAGTACTGTAACATACATGTAGTCTCAGATTTGTAATTTTCTTTTTTTAATTTTTAGATTCTTTGAGCTGTTTGAGAAATATGATGGTTACAAGACGGGCCAGCTTAAGCTGAAGCAGCCCAAACACTTACAGGAGGTTCTGGACATTGTCCGCTACCTTCTCCAGGAACACCAGGTGCGACCTGACCCAGAGATTGAAGAGAAGAAGGCCAAACTGGAACAGCTCAAACTCGTCCTCGAAATGTGAGTGTTCACCATCGGTGCTTTCTACTCTACATTCTTATTTCCGAATGAATTCATACCTAAGACTGGTTTGGCGCTTGGCACAAGTAATGGAATACGGGCCAAGTACTTGTCAGGTGGGTGTCAGTATATTATCATGAATGTGACTAGGTGTCATGTCTGGTGTTGTGGCCATAATATTCCAGTGAGGCAGCACTAAAATGGTTGGATTTCCCATTGCAGGCATGTAACTGTAAAGAAGAGGGATCCACAAATGTAAATGTGTTGATTTACATTTCTGATTTAGTTTACTCCAAAGTTTGCTTATCTTTTTGTTTCCTCCATTGTGAAACTATCATGAGTCAATGTGTGAAACATGTTTCACACATTGACTCATGATAGTTTCCCATGATTGTAGGCTACTCATGATAGCCTACCGTGATCTCTTTCCATTCATGCATTTACACGTCTCCGGTTTCTCCAGTGATTGTAAAACCATGTATATATGTACTTGTACATGTAATTTTGTTCAAACACCCATTGCTTTCTCATCTTGGGTCTTTTATATCATCAACAGTATTTAAAGAAACAAATAATATCTTCTTTCAATAGCATCAGTTGTAAAACCTTCTCACACTAACATAGTTCATTTAAATACTATTCACGTCTGATAAAAAAAAAAGTGCATTGGCTGTATGTTAATTATGTTAATTATGGCATGTGAAATTACTAACACGGCTAAAGTGCACTTTAATGCAATCTGTCATTAAACTTTAAGTTCATTTTTGTCAGATGTTAATATCTAACTATAAAACGTTTGTGGTACCAGTCCATACTTCCTTATGTGACTGAATGGCCTGGTGTTTCAAACCATTTTAACGCGTTTAATAATCTGGCTATTAAAGTATAATGACTCGATTTTCATGTTTCACTAATACCTGCACTTGTGAACAACATGCTGTGAACATAATATGTTGGCACATCTGCTCTAGCTGGCATGGCCACATGTACATGTATATACAGTGACACGAATAAATTTGGATGATGAAATGTTCCAGCTCAAAAATTGTAATACATGTCTGCATATAATATGTTTTAACATGACAACCTGCAGTACTACAAGCCAAGCTACATGTCAGGCTTAACACTATAGGCCAAGCTCACTCTTAGCAGGCCATTACCATTCCGAAGATATGTCTTTGCAGCAACCATAGGCTTTTCCTGGTCATTTAATTATGCCTGGGTGATAACTCAAATTTTAATTTTTGTCATTTATTTATGACTAAAATTATGAAATATTTATGAAAAGAAATTATGAATATTTGCTTGGTATAGTGTCATATTTTGGATGACTTAGACTGAATTAGAGGCATCATATTGATATTGTAGCTCTTAAAAACAAAAAACACGAGCCCTGACCTGAACAATGGGACCTTACAAAAACAACACCAACTTGCTATTATTCAGACCAAACTTTTAAATATCTATTGTATATAATTGTCATGTTAGCTACAAGGGCATTTGAAGGAGTTTACTGTTACTGCATTTTACCTTAAATTTCCAGAAGTGCACATAAGCCATAAAATAATACTGTTAATCTGTTTATGGTAAGAAATCAATCAAATTTCACACAAAAAAACAAAAAAAAATGTTAGGTGGATGAATTAATGAGAATCAAGCAAAGAGTGTCACTTGAAAAAAATATTAAATTTTAGATGAAGTGCAGTACTGCGTATTTGAGCTGTTTTCTGTTGTGACTTACAGTTGTTGTGACTTACAGTCGTTGTGACTTTTTACCTTTACCTCTTTCACACGTGTTGACTGTCTTGACTGCGCATGTTAACAGGTATGGTTACTTCTCCGGGATTAATCGTAAAGTTCAGCTCAAGTACCAGCCAAATGGCCGTCCTAAGAGATCCTCCAGCGAAGATGGTAATGCTCTATCTTTTTGTCTTAGGTTATGTGTACTCTGTAATAAAATATGTGCTGAACATACTATTCTTCAACCTTTTCTGAAGTGCCATACACACAGTGGGCTTTATCTCACAAAATGGTTTGGCAAACGCATATCTGTTCCACCAGCTGTTTCCCATTCTCAAATTTGTAGAGCTCCAAAGGAAAAATTTACAACAGTTTTTGTTTTTTAGCATGTATAAAATGATGAAAACATACATGTAGATTATCAGAAATGGTGAAATATATTTACATCTTTCTTTCTCTTTCATTGGTATAGCATAATTACCAAATTGAATTATTTGGCACATTTTTTTTGTCATTAATTTCTCTGGCTGTAGGACTGTGATAATCTTCTTTTAGTCTGCGAAAATGGGTTTAAATGTAAACTGCGAAATGGGTTTAAATGTAAACTGCGAAATGGGTTTAAATGTAAACTGCAAAATGAGTTTAATTGTAAACTGTGAAATGGGTTTAAATGTAAACTGCAAAATGGGTTTAAATGTAAACTGCAAAATTGGTTTAAATGTAAACTGTGAAATGGGTTTAAATGTAAACTGCAAAATTGGTTTAAATGTAAACTGCGAAATGGGTTTAAATGTAAACTGCGAAATGGGTTTAAATGTAAACTGCAAAATTGGTTTAAATGTAAACTGCGAAATGGGTTTAAATGTAAACTGCGAAATGGGTTTAAATGTGAACTGTGAAATGGGTTTAAGTATAAACTGCAAAGACTGTTCATCTACATATATACATTTATCTATTACACCGTTTTATTATGTATATACATAAATGACTGCAATCTGTAGCATACGTTTGACCAAAAATTAACAGTACGAAAACAGACAATCTGAATTTCTGAAAAAAAACCATGGCGTATTCTCCTCGGATTTTGGAATGTTGTGACATCAGAGTGGCCCTAATTCGTTCATCAGACCATCATTGTCACAAAAATGAATATATTTTTTTAATCATTAATGATAGATACCAGCAATGACGTCACTACATCATGAAGTGATGGACATTTTCCATTACAACGTTACGTTGAAAAGATTGCAAAGATGTATGTTAAAAATGTTATATTATTTTAATGAAGAAAACTTCCACAAACTTTAGTGTCCAATAATAATAAAAAAAAGATGTAGACAAAATTTAAAGTGTTGCAGTTTGCCTTAAATCAGGGTTTTGGGTGGGGATTTTCCCACGCCTCAGGTATGTACATGAACACAAAATAACTGACGTTTTTTCAGGAATTGCTGAAGTGGCAACGACGTCTGATGTGACGTCTGATGTGACGTCTGGTGTAACGTCTGAAGTACCTGAGGAATTTGTAGTGACCCTAGAAACTTTGATGTACTGTATGATTCTCCCAAGTTCATGTGTACTACTCAAGAAAAGTATGGGATATTCCAGTTTGTGTTGATTTTCTTGAAAGTAGAATCGCTTAAATATCAGCTGTGAAGTTGGACACTCGTCAGAAGACACGAGTATCATACTAGGGCTGTCACATGATCGGAATCTGGTTGTGATGAGTTTTGGAAATTTGCATTCAAATTTTTGTCCTTAGGTTTCATTACTCTCCGGCCGTACATATGAAGGTCTGCCAGCAACCTGCGGATGGTCGTGGGTTTCCCCCGGGCTCTACCCGGTTTCCACCCACCATAATGCCAGCCGCCGTCGTATAAGTGAAAAATTCTTGAGTATGGTGTAAAACACTAATCAAAAAAAAAAAAGAAATCGGTTTCATTAAGCTTGACTAACTATAAAATTACAACTGAAACATATGCAAATCAATCCTTGCTAGATGTGTCAAAGTTATTGGTAAACTATTTATTTAGAAAGATATTGAATATGAATAGCTTAATTTATGGAATATCCCCTGCTTTTTTTTAGTAGTATATTGTTGAGTTTTAATATTGTTCATGTTGCAGGTTGATCTATTTGGAATTCATTTAAGTTAAGACAAATCAGAAGGCAGAACAGTGTTTGACCTAAACATTTTGCCTTAATAATGGAAAATAAAGATAATGAAACAGTACTTGGTGCTAAATTTTACATTTTTCTTCCAATAGCATATAATATTGCTTTCGAAAAAAGCCTCCAAATGGCTTTCTAAGATAATACATGTGGTAGCTTTGTTAAGTGTGAAATGCTAGGTCATATACTGTATACTTCATGTAGTGCCATAAGTTTTTTTTTGACATGTTTGACATAAAATAATTAGCTACCCACGTCTTCTAATTACATCCAGCTGTACAATGGGAAGGTCTGCTAGCAACCTGCAGATAGTCTTGGGTTTCCCCCGGGCTCTGCCTGGTTTCCTCCCTCCATAATGCAGGCCGCCATCATATAAGTGAAATATTCTTGAGTATGGTGTAAAACACCAATCAAATAAATAAATAAATAAATAAATCTCCAAATTTTAAATAATAATATTTTCTAATAAACCAAAGAGAATGATGGTTTTGTTTAGAACCAAAAAAATACAAATATGAGTACAAAATCACAGAGCATGGTATATGGTAGGCCTATGTGGCTATTACTGTTTAAAGATCCGACCAAATGATGTGATGCTTTAGAAGAAATGGGCGCTGCAGTAGTTATTTCTATGTCAAACGATGCAGGTCATAGTTCTGATTTGTTTTCAGCCAAGTTTTATCCCGGCTTTAGTTATACAGATTGCATATTACGGTTTCTTACAGTTGCAGTTAGCAATTTGATCTTTTAATATTCCATTTTGTTGTTGCAATCTGCTTGTTTGTGTTGTGTTTACTGCTTTAATGACACATTCTGGACTGCATAACAAATTTAATGTTTATTACTCATACAAACTTCACATGCACATTTGTGTTTTAATCTTTTAAATTTTATTATTACATCAATCTGTATTCATTTATTTTATTTATTTATTTATTTATTTGATTGGTGTTTTACGCCGTACTCAAGAATATTTCACTTATACGATGGTGCCCAGCATTATGGTGGGAGGAAACCGGGCAGAACCCGGGGGAAGCCCACGACCATCGGCAGGTTGCTGACAGACCTTCTCACATACGTCCGGAGAGGAAGCCAGCACAAGCTGGACTTGAACTCACAGCGACAGCATTGGTGAGAGACTCCTGGGTCATTACGCTGCGCTAGCGTGCTAAGGGACTGAACCACGGAGGCCTTGTTGTATTCCTTTTCAGTTTTGATGTGTTTTAAATTTTTGGGTTGTATTGAAAAAATTATTTGTATTAATAATGTATAGTGTTCGTAACAGTATGGCTGGATATTGAGTGTTTCAACCAGTGGTTTTCATATAATACATGTATAATCATGTTCTACATGGAGCTGGTTGGGCCCAGTTGGCTAGCGCAGCATAATGACCCAGGAGCCTCTCACCAATGCGATTGCTGTGAGTTCAAATCCAGCTCATGCTGGCTTCTTCTCCGGTCGTATGTGGGAAGGTCTGTTAGCAACCTGCCGATGGTCGTGGCTTTCCCCCAGGCTGTTATAATGCTGACCGCCGTCGTATAAGTGAAATATTCTTGAGTACTATGTAAACACCAATCGAATAAATAAATATATACATGAAACTGTAACACTTTGTAACTTGTGCATAGTTTTTGTATAGGAACCTCCGTGGCTAAACAGTTTCTCATCTTTCTCATCCGATCAAACCTAAACCAGTTAGATTGCTTGTGGCAATTTCAATATTAGTAGTTTACCATAGGGTTCATTGTGATATTCATCGTATTCCTGGTGCATTTACTTTACATCACTGGGTTTCCTTCACCCATAAATGCTGTACATGTAACCATTCAAGCTACATTTTGTGAAAACAGCGTTAAGAAGCTAATAACATCACAGAATAAGATCTTGGTTGTTATTTGACGGACCACCTGGTCACATTCTTAATGGTTTGGTTTATTGTCTGCCAACATGTATGAGATATGATTTGGCATATTGTCTGCCAACAGGTATGAGGTATGATTTGGCATATTGTCTGCCAACAGGTATGAGGTATGCTTTGGCATATTGTCTGTCAACAGGTGTGAGGTATGATTTGGTTTATTGTCTGCCAACAGGTATGAGATATGATTTGGTTTATTGTCTGCCAACAGGTATGAGGTATGGTTTGGTTTATTGTCTGTCAACAGGTATGAGGTATGATTTGGTTTATTGTCTGCCAACAGGTATGATGTATGGTTTGGTTTATTGTCTGCCAACAGGTATGATGTATGGTTTGGTTTATTGTCTGCCAACAGGTATGAGGTATGGTTTGGTTTATTGTCTGCCAACAGGTATGAGGTATGGTTTGGTTTATTGTCTGTCAACAGGTATGAGGTATGGTTTGGTTTATTGTCTGCCAACAGGTATGATGTATGGTTTGGTTTATTGTCTGCCAACAGGTATGAGGTATGGTTTGGTTTATTGTCTGCCAACAGGTATGATGTATGATTTGGCATATTGTCTGCCAACAGTCAGGTATGAGGTATGATTTGGTTTATTGTCTGCCTACAGTCAGGTATGAGGTGTGATTTGGTTTATTGTCTGCCAACAGTCAGGTATGAGGTATGATTTGGTATATTGTCTGCCAACAGTCAGATATGAGGTATGATTTGGCATATTGTCTGCCAACAGGTATGAGGTATGCTTTGGCATATTGTCTGTCAACAGGTGTGAGGTATGATTTGGCATATTGTCTGCAAACAGGTATGAGGTATGCTTTGGTTTATTGTCTGCCAACAGTCAGGTATGAGGTATGGTTTGGTTTATTGTCTGCCAACAGTCAGGTATGAGGTATGATTTGGTTTGTTGTCTGCCAACAGTCAGGTATGAGGTATGATTTGGCATATTGTCTGCCAACAGTCAGGTATGAGGTATGGTTTGGTTTATTGTCTGCCAACAGTCAGGTAGGATGTATGATTTGGCTTATTGTCTGCCAACAGGTATGAGGTTTGAGGTATGATTTGGCATATTGTCTGCCAACAGTCAGGTATGAGATGTGATTTGGCATATTGTCTGCCAATAGTTAAGTATGAGGTATGATTTGGTTTATTGTCTGCCAACAGTCAGGTATGAGGTATGATTTGGTTTATTGTCTGCCAACAGTCAGGTATGAGGTATGATTTGGCTTTTTGTCTGCCTACAGTCAGGTATGAGGCATGATTTGGTTTATTGTCTGCCAACAGTCAGGTATGAGGTATGATTTGGTTTATTGTCTGCCAACAGTCAGGTATGAGGCATGATTTGGTTTATTGTCTGCCAACAGGTATGAGGTTTGAGGTATGATTTGGCATATTGTCTGCCAACAGTCAGGTATGAGATGTGATTTGGCATATTGTCTGCCAATAGTTAAGTATGAGGTATGATTTGGTTTATTGCCTGCCAACAGACAGGTATGAGGTATGATTTGGTTTATTGTCTGCCAACAGTCAGGTATGAGTATGATTTGGTTTATTGTCTGCCTACAGTCAGGTATGAGGTATGATTTGGTTTATTGTCTGCCAACAGTCAGGTATGAGGTATGATTTGGTTTATTGTCTGCCAACAGTCAGGTATGAGGTATGATTTGGTATATTGTCTGCCAACAGTTAAGTATGAGGTATGATTTGGTATATTGTCTGCCCAAACAGTCAGATATGAGGTATGATTTGGTATATTGTCTGCCAACAGTTAAGTATGGAGGTATGATTTGGTTTATTGTCTGCCAACAGTCAGGTATGAGATATGATTTGGTTTATTGTTGGCCAACAGTCAGGTATGAGGTATGATTTGGTATATTGTCTGCCAACAGTTAAGTATTAGGTATGATTTGGTTTATTGTCTGCCAACAGTCAGGTATGATTTGGTATATTGTCGCCAACAGTCAGGTATGAGCATGATTTGGTTTATTGTCAGCCTACAGTCAGGTATGAGGCACGATTTGGTTTATTGTCTGCCAACAGTCAGGTATGAGGTATGATTTGGCATATTGTCTGCCAACAGGTATGAGGTATGTTTGGTTTATTGTCTGCCTACAGTCAGGTATGAGGTATGATTTGGTTTATTGTCTGCCAACAGTCAGGTATGCGGTATGGTTTGGTTTATTGTCTGCCAACAGTCAGGTGTGAGGTATGATTTGGTTTATTGTCTGCCAACAGGTATGAGTTTAGTGGGATTCACCGTAAGGTGCAGATAAAGGATCAGCCCTACTCTGTGCAGAAGTCTAAGGCCACGCCCCCAGCAAACCGCAGGACGATGAAGGTGCTTGCTTGGGTTTACAGTTATTTTTCGCCTTCAAGCAGACATTTTATTGCTGTTACTGTTATATATTACAGTTACACGATTAACTTCATAACCATCACTGTATATTACATTTGTATGCCTCATGTGTGCCAGTTTGTGTTTGTTTTTTGTGTGACATACTAAGTCCTCACCTGCTTAATTATTCAGATACTAATTATTCAGCTGCAAGTTCATGCCCACTTAACTTTATGCTGAACAGTTTTTTTTTTTTTTTGTTTGCCGAAAACTGTGTTTTGAATTTAATATAATAACACATCATGAAAATGTGAACATTTTTTAAAATTAAAATGAAATTCAATACCCTAAATTCTTCAACCTTTTCAACGACCACAGCAACCAATATTTTGAAGCATTCCGAGAGAACTGTGGGTGTAGAAAAATAATATGCACAGATTTTTGGACCATTTTTAGGGTCATTTTCATGATAACTGTGTGCATAAATACTTCTACTGATAACAATGCTTTAGTGGTTGAAAAGATTGAAGAGTTATAGTAGCTTGGAATTTTAAAAGATATACAATTCTGAAATTTCAGTGTCATGAGAATATGTCACTTTTTTTTTCATGCATTATTTCATAAAATGTGAATGTAAACCCCATGCAAGTTGAGTACATGTACCATGTAATTCTTCTACTAGGTCTCCTGTGAATTACCTCCCTTGCCACATAACCATGACAACTGCAGCTTCAGATATTTACAGGTCACTGAAATTTTCAGAGCTTTATTCATCATGCTGGGATGAAGGAAAATTTCATCTTTCCATTCATCTCTCGTAAACATGTTTATGCATGGGAGGAGGAAAGTGCGTGAAAATGTTTTATGAGCGAACAAATTCATGTTACATTGTGCATACATGCATGGAGAGCATCAATGTGATTCGTGTTTGTTGTGAAAAAAACGAAAACGGTTTTTTAATTATAATGAAAAATGACGTAGCAGTATATAGGCCCTGGTCTCCTCCTCTATTCTGCTTTACATTTATTTAAATTATTTATTTTTTTTGGTGTTTTACGCCGTACTCAAGAATATTTCACTAATACGACAGCGGCCAGCATTATGGTGGGAGGAAAGCACACGGGGCCCAGGGGAAATACACAACCATATACGCAGGTTGCTGCAGACCTTCCCATGTATGGTGTACTGCTTTGCAGTGTTTATAGTTATGCATGCCATGGTCAGTCAAGCACGGATTGTTCTATTATAAACATTTTGGAGTTTTTCACGGCATATACACCTAATTGTACTCATCCTTCTCTGACTGGTGCATGTTTTACATGTATTATATGACTCACTGGACAGTTTTACTGATCAATGTGCCTGTACATCTATACAATCACACTGCTATAATCATTCTACTTGTTGTATAATTACGTGTGAATTTATTGATTTCATTTGTCTGTCTGTCCATTTGTCTTTATCTTAAATTTAATAATATCACATATGCTTTCCATTGAATTTCAGTTAGATGGGATTTAGGAATTGTAATCGGGCCGTAGTCCATCTGGGTGTAAATGATCTGAAATATGATAATTATGAAAATATTCTTTATTTACAGATGGTTATATACACTCAGTCAACAAGAGTAATTGATCTCCCTGAGGCCCTCTCAGTCAAACATTCACACACAAACTGTCAGCTTGTAGTTGATATATACATAAATAGTTTCCATGTCTGTGTACATGCAGTTCATATGCTGTGTGGACAGCTTAAGAGCACTAGATACGATTATATGGTCATACAAGAGAAAAAATGGAACATATAAAAGTCTATTTAAATATTATTTTTTTTATACACACACTATATCTGCCTTGAATAGTTAGTATCACACAGGATATATCTATCATGTACATATACCACGTTATTCACAGTATAAATTTGTTTGTTTGCATGCAGACGACTCGCCCAGAGAGCCTTCACTGTTGTTGATTGTGAAATGGGGAGGGGAGCTAACTCCTGCTGGGAAAATTCAAGCTGAGCAGTTGGGCAAAGCATTTCGCTCTCTGTATCCAGGTGGACAGGGTGAGTACATTATCCCAGAGGTGTGTCTTGAAGGACATGTAGATGTATGTCACCTGGAAGAATCCATTTTCGTACATGTCATTAATAGTTGTCAATTTCCATTTGTAAAATAGGATCATCCCTTCTGCATTTTTGGGGGATTTTCACATGGTCTTTTTGTCGCGTCATCTGATCAAAAATTTCAAATTACGTTATGAACTTGGGTTTTGGTTGGTCAGATCTAGATATGCCAGAGGCAAGGACTGCATGCTAAAACAAAGCATTGGTGGTATCTGTATGCATGTATCAAAAGGAATCTGTGTCCCCCCCCCCCCCCCCCCCACCACCACCACCACCACCTCCGATATGTTCTGCATGTATATCTCACCACGATGAGCATTAAACATGTGTCGCCATTGTACATGTAGGCGTAATACTCTATTAAAGTTGATGGCAACGTTGTCTCTGTATGTGATTCACTATTAAACACCTCTTGCCATTGTGCATGTAGGTATAATACACTATTTAAGTTGATGGCAACGTTGTCTCTGTATGTGATTCACTATTAAACACCAGTCGCCATTGTGCATGTAGGTGACACATGCATGTAGTTTAAGACATTCAACTGAGGTGGTCAGCAGGCCAGCTCGGTGCAATGGCCAGGAACCTCTCGCCAATGCAGTCGCTTTGAGTTCAAATCCAGCTCATTCTGGCTTTCTCTCCAGCAGTATATGGGAAGGTCTCTCAGCAACCTGCAAATGTTCTTAGCTTTCCATGTGGCTCTGCTCAGTTTCTTCCCACCATACATGCCATAATGCTAGCTAGCGGTTGTGTAAGTGACATATTCTTGAGTACAGCATAAAAGATCAATCAAATCAGTAACTAAATAATACATTCAACTTAGACTTCAATTGCTTTGGAGTCTGATTAAAGGTGAACAATCTATTCCACTGAACATATCCCATCATGCAGTTGTGGTGAGCAATGTCTACTGATATTTGGTTAGCATGATTGTAACAATTATGTCCTTGCATTCTTCAATATGGCTTAAAGCACTACTTAAATGAAGAAGTTAAAACAACCCAGTTTGTTTACCGCTTTGTTTTGTCCAGGTGAGTATGGTGCCCCTGGACTGGGAATTCTGCGCTTACACAGCACTTATCGCCACGACCTCAAGATTTACGCCTCGGATGAGGGACGAGTGCAGATGACAGCAGCTGCATTTGCGAAGGTATATATAACATTGGTTGTCTTTGGTGGTCGCTGCAGGGACGATATGAAGTATTTAGGCAGTGTGGGTGTGGAAACTAATGTCACTACGAATTCTTACTTTCATCATGTAAATATTTTGTGTCGCTCCCTTAGCTTGTGTCAGCTTACCATGGTAACGCTTTTATGAGGTTTTATAATATTGCAAAAATAGCAGAAAAACTACTCTGACAGAAAATAATGTGAAATGCGCCCTAATTCTTCAATGTGTTTTAGTGTAGAAAAAAACAAAACAAAAAAAAAAAGGGAAAACATGAGTTTTATTCACCGTCATGATTTCATTTTTGACTGGTCTGACTGCATTTTCTAGATCAGAAATTGTTGAACGAAAATAATATTGTATGAAATAAATAAACCTTCATGTATCTACAGACATGACAGATAAGCATGCATGTATTACATATATATCATAAAGGAGTACATATATACAGCATTACCAGCTTTTACTACAGTTAATACTTATGCTAATTTGTGATTCAGGGCTTGCTGGCATTAGAGGGAGAGTTACCTCCCATTCTTGTGCAAATGGTGAAATGTGCGAACACTAATGGACTACTGGACAGCGAAGGGGAGACAACCAAGTATCAGCATGTGTAAGGATTGGGATATGTAACATATGGAGATGTTGTTTTGTTTTTGTTTTTTTCAATTCCAATTCCACCTCGGTTATTGCGTCCGGCAGTGTTTGGGTAATACCAGTACATGAAATTCTAGGGAGACCACATCACTGTCCACCAATTACCAGTACATTACATTAATACCAGTACATGAAATTCTAGGGAGACCACATCACTGTCCACCAATTACCAGTACATTACAATAATACCAGTACATGAAATTCTAGGGAGACCACATCACTGTCCACCAATTACCAGTACATTACAATAATACCAGTACATGAAATTCTAGGGAGACCACATCACTGTCCACCAATTACCAGTACATTACAATAATACCAGTACATGAAATTCTAGGGAGACCACATCACTGTCCACCAATTACCAGTACATTACATTATTACCAGTACATGGAATTCTAGGGAGACCACATCACTGTCCACCAATTACCAGTACATTACATTATTACCAGTACATGGAATTCTAGGGAGACCACATCACTGTCCACCAATTACCAGTACATTACATTATTACCAGTACATGAAATTCTAGGGAGACCACATCACTGTCCACCAATTACCAGTACATTACATTATTACCAGTACATGGAATTCTAGGGAGACCACATCTCTTTCCGCCAATTCACAGGAATGAGAGTTTTAATGGAAATCAGGATTTTCAAAGCATCTAATCTTTGACCAATCTAATTCTTTTACCAACAGGATTCAGGTAGAACAAATTTCATTTGACATGGGCATAAAACATTCTCCTGCCTGAGTATGGCATACATATTGACCTCCCTGTGTGGGTTAAAACCTTTGTGGGTGAAAGTTCGCTTTCCTCCGGCGAGGAAACTGGTTTCTTCAGAATACTCAGCCAGAATATGGCTGAATTATTAAACACAGGACCTTAAGCCATATTCATTCATTCATTCGTTCATATGGTATATTCATTCCGTCAGTATACAAATGACATTCAATCAAATCAAATCAAAACATATCAAAGCTGATGTTCTGTTTCCATGTTCGTCTAGTGTGAAGGAGAAACTAAGGGACATCCTGAACCAGGACCGAGATTTCACAGAGCTGGACTATGCCAAGGTAGTATCTCAGTCCTCTTCAGTTTAATACCCAAGACAACTGCAACGTCCGTTCTGTTCTATTTATAAGCATTCCTGGGCTCATTTCGCTAATTTAGTTTTAATTACTATTGCAGCAGAAGGGCTGTATTTAACAGCAAGCACTCATCCAGTTTCATTCAGCTATAAACCTGACTGCAATGGTATATGTGATCTCATCTTGAGATGTACAGCACTTAGCACCACTTAAGCCCCCATTTCTACCCTGCTGTTAGTGTCAGGCTGTGTGCAAGTATACGTATTAATTAGAGATGACCTTTCAGACAACATCGTGCCTGCCACGCAACACATCGGCGGGTACATTTACTTCTTTGATCAATGCCATTTCATGCTGTTTATGGTTACAAATAAAGGAATTTGAGTTCACTTACCTGCTAGATTTGCTCCGTGATTTATCTAAGGTGAACTATCGAAATTTCCCTTCAGTGATAAAAGTATTATTTTGCACAGTTTATGGATATCGTCTTTGTTTTTAGATGGTTTATATTTTACACTCAGACGCCATGACGTGGAAAAAGAAACATTTGTTCCAATCTGAGCTCAGCGGTATGACGTCATAATACATGTACAGTAAACTTTTACATTTCTACCTCACGCCGGAATGACACACAAGGTCATACATACGCAGCTTTGACATTATGGGTTCTCTGCTATGGCCTAAGCTTGCTATTGATTGGTCTAAAATGCATGACCACTGTGGAGGGAGTGAAAAAGTATGGCAGCATGAAGTAGTCAGTTTTTGCCACATTTTCTTCTTTTGTTAAGGGTAGGATAGACTTTAAGACCTTCATCTTGGTGTTTGTTGTGTAACCCGATACCACTGAACATTGTTTCGTACCTCATGATTTTGACTCAGTGCGAAACAAGATTAGCAGTATCGCGCTACACAACAAACATGGCTATGGCGGTGTTAAACCAAAGACAGGCAAAATGGAACTGCTCACCACTGGCAAGCTAATGGCTCACCACTGGCAAGTTAATGACTCACCATAGGCAGGTTACACTGTACATGTAGTTACTCATCACTGGCAAGCTAATGGCTCACCACAGGCAGGTTACACTGTACATGGAGTTACTCACCACCGGCAAGTTACACTGTACATGGAGGTACTCATCACTGGGAAGCTAATGGCTCACCACAGGCAGGTTACACTGTACATGGAGTTACTCATCACTGGCAAGCTAATGGCTCACCACAGGCAGGTTACACTGTATATGGAGTTACTCACAAATGGCAAGCTAATGGCTCACCACAGGCAGGTTACACTGTACATGTAGTTACTCACCACTGGCAAGCTAATGGCTCACCACAGGCAAGTTACACTCTACGTTGAGTTACTCACCACTGGCAAGCTAATGGCTCACCACAGGCAGGTTACACTGTACATGGAGTTACTCACCACTGGCAAGCTAATTGCTCACCACAGGCAGGTTACACTCTATATGTAGTTACTCATCACTGCCAAGCTACTTGTAATGTTAATCAAATCTACAGTGGTATACATTCACATGTATGTGACTTCAAGTCGGTTAGCACGCTAGCGCAACGTCATGACCTAGCAGTCTCTCACCAATGCGGTCGCTTTGAGTTCAAACCCGGCTTATACTGGCTTCCTCTCTTGCCATATGTGGGAAGGTCTGCCAGCAACCTGCAGATGGTTGTGGTTCCCTCCTTGATCTGCCTGGTTTCCACCCACCATAATGCTGGTCGCCGTTGTATAAGTGAAATATTCTTGAGTACGGCGTAAAACACCAATCAAATAAGTAAATAAATAAATATGACTTTAATTTTTTTTTTTTTATGTCTAGCTGGCACCTGCGTTGAGGTCAGTCCCTGATCAAGGCCATCCGCTTTATCCGAAATCCATTCCAAATGTGCGAGAAAGTCCACGAAATGGTTCGTGAGATCACCACCAAGGTCCGCAGGCTCAAAGTTGAGCTCAAAAGTGAAGGTATGCGTTCCACCTGTGTAGTCTGGGTGAAAGAAGGAACACCAAAGAGTTCAGGAATTACATTTAACATCTTAAAAATTACAGCAGATCCAAGAAGAAATGAATAGAAATGGACACGACAAATAAATAAAAAGAAAACATGTTATTTTCGGTAAAATGAAGGTACATGTATGAAAAACTGAAATAAAAAAAAGGCATGATTTGCTGAAAGGAAGGTATTTGCCAAGATGTAATTGTTTTTAAATATTTAAATCCATGTGAAAGAAGGCAGATTCAGATGCACAGCTTGCTGTCTTGATTATGAGTACAACATTAAACACAAATCAGGTAAGCTGTCTTGATTTCGAGTACACCATTTAACAAAATAAGGTAAGCTGTCTTGATTGCGAGTACACTATTAACACAAATCAGGTAAGCTGTCTTGATTGCGAGTACACTATTAAACACAAATCAGGTAAGCTGTCTTGATTGCGAGTACACCATTAACACAACTCAGGTAAGCTGTCTTGATGCGAGTACACCATTAAACACAAATCAGGTAAGCTGTCTTGATTGCGAGTACACCATTAAACACAAATCAGGTAAGCTGCCTTGATTGCGAGTACACCATTAAACACAAATCAGGTAAGCTGTCTTGATTGCGAGTACACCATTAAACACAAATCAGGTAAGCTGCCTTGATTGCGGAGTACAGCATTAAACACAAATCGGGTAGGCAGCTAGAAGGCACTTGGAAAGTACTACCCTCTGCAACATCCAATATGCAATTCAACCACTTCAGCACACCCGTGCTTAACCACATTAAGAGTTCAAACGAAGCAACAGTACTTTTCTAGGCCCTATAAAGAGGTATAGATAAAACCACATCTATGTCCCATGTGGCAAAGGTGAGGAATTTATAAAGCAAACTATGGAATTCAGGTTTGTCTGGATCACCTCCGGGTGGTAATGGGTCAGACACAACACACAAACATCCTTGGTGCAGGTTCTGTTTTCACCCAAAATTTTATCCACGTTGTTGTTGTTGTTTCAGAGAAGAAACTCTACCATGGTGAGACATGGGACTTAATGCTGAAGACGCTGGGCCAAGCTAGAGAAGGATTTCAAGATGAAGAATGGTTACTTTGATATCAACAAGATCCCCGACATCTACGACTGCATCAAGTACGACCTTCCAGCACAACCAGAAGATCCTGCAGTTTGACAAGGCTGAAAAGCTGTACGCCTGCTCCAAAGCTCTGGCAGACATTGTCATTCCACAGGTAAATATATAGCGGTGGGATTCTGGGATTGAACTGAAATGAGGCATGTGAGCCCACTACAGATAAGTGTTGTACCATCTGGCTGCAAAACCTGCCATAGTATGGCCGCTATGATGAAGTTACTCCAAATAATGTGGCCATTTAGATCGATATTTCACTTTTATTCAAAATGGCTTTAAAGACATAAGTTCCGTTGCTCTTCATAAAATTTACCTGTGGCTCATTTGGAATTGGGCAGAAGTATTTTTGTGGTGAATTCTTACATTTAAGTCATCACGATATATATGGCTGAAATACTTGTACTGCCATTAATTGTGGTATTAAGCCCCACAGTATATATGGCTGAAATACTTGTATTGCCCATTAATGGTGGTATTAAACCCCACAATATATATGGCTGAAATACTTGGACAGCCATTAATTGTGGTATTAAGCTCCACAATATATATATGGCTGAAATGCTTGTACTGCCACTAATTCTGGTATTAAGCCCCACAATATATATATATATATATGGCTGAAATACTTGTACTGCCATTAATTGTGATATTAAGCCCCACAATACATATTTATTATATACAATTATTTAAAGCCAAACCAGAATGTATCAGCCCTCTACAAATGAAAACAAAACTTTCCCTTCTTGTAGCGATAGTATTCAGTAACAATATTAAAACCAATTTTGGCCAATGGTGGTGTTCCTGTCCAAGCTTTTAAAGTGTTACCGTTCTTGTTAGCCGGGTGCATATGAAAAAAGGAGAAAAGAAAATTGTAAGAATGAAAGTGGATTTAAAAAATTGGATTTGATCCTGTCAGTAACAGCTATTGTATTTTTCTTTGGATTTATCGCTGATAATCTAGGAGCTAACAGAAAAATGGATCACCAGTTTGTGTTGTATAAGACTCTTACTCTTCTTTATACAAGTCAGAGTTTCCTTATTTAAAAATCTGTATGAACAATAAGATATTGATCTAAGCTAAAGTCTGTTGACATACCATGGAAGGTTAGGCATTTTTGTTTTTTGTATTTAGCCTTTCTTGAGGACTGTTAGACAGCAAGACTGATGGATTTGTAATAAATTGCTAGAAATTCTTCTGGTGGGG
The DNA here is from genome assembly GCF_032854445.1 of Liolophura sinensis. NCBI lineage: Eukaryota > Metazoa > Mollusca > Polyplacophora > Chitonida > Chitonidae > Liolophura > Liolophura sinensis. Next base: position 13,969,511 of record NC_088296.1, read on the forward strand.
GTGGGGGTGATGGTGGGGGTGGGGGGAGCTAGTAGCTGTAATGCCAATGATGACATGTACAGCTGAGTGGTTCTGGTTTTTTGGTGATAGGAATATGGTATCACAAAGGAAGAGAAGCTGCACATTTCACAGAGTTACTGTTCTCCACTGTTGAGAAAAATCAGAAGTGACTTGGACCAGGTTGTCTCCCAGGATCATGAAGATGACATCACCAGGCTGGACTCACGGTAAGACTTATCCCTGTTATACAGTGTTATATTCTTGATATTAGTTATTCATTGACTTTTTGGTGTTTAATGCTGTATTTAAATATGCGATGGCATTTCCAGTCGTTTTGTGAGAAGGTCTGCCTACAACATGCGAATCATGGTGGTTTTATCCAGGCTCTGCGGGGTTTCCTCCCAGCTCTGTGGGGTTTCATCCAGGCTCTGTGGGGTTTCCTTCCGGCTCTGTGGAGTTTCATCCAGGCTCAGTGAGTGAATAAAGGAATGCAAAAACGTTAAGCCTTGAGGATAGATGAAACTAGAGTTGCTACATGCGAGTATAAATTGTTTTTTTTTTTTTGTTTTTTTTTTTTTTTGCATCCTGTGTTTTGCATATGTGAATGTTCAGGTTTTGCATCATGTTTTTTTCCTATGTCATCGTGATGTGCTTAACCCAGTGTTTTGCAACAGCTTTCAAACCGGCTTTAGAGACGGTTAAATGTTCTATGTGGCAAGTCACTTTGTTGAATAAAAACATCATAGTTTAGGAGAGAGAGAGAGCGGTAACTTTATGTGTTCTATTTTGATTTGGTATTTTGTAGATACTCTAAAGGTGTGGCCACCCCACATAGATTTGTTCGCACACGGTTGTACTTCACCAGTGAGAGTCACATCCACTCCATGTTGACCATGCTCAGATACGGAGGCCTTATAGATGTAAGTCATCTTTAATACTACAATAAATCAGTAACGCTTACATGTGCTTGTCAAGATGATCCCCATCTCCCAAGAGAAGAATGAATGAATGAAGGAGTCATTAGGTGTGTGTACAGACCCTGTGTCTTTTTGTGGCAGGGCAAGTCCATGCCGCCACTGAAGTGTCAGGCCGAAAACACCAGTCGTAACACCCCACCCCAGTCACATTACACTGACACTTGGGCCAACCAGTCCTGTTTCCTTGCTCTAACCTCTGAGTGCTGAGCGCCAAGTACCATTTTTATTAAAGTCTTTGATATGGCCCGATATGGGTTTGATCTCAGGTCTCCCAACTTCGAGGCCAACGCTCTAGCAATTAGGCTACTGAAGCGGTCATATAACAAGAAGAACAACAACAATAACCACCTTGTGAAAATGACCTTCTTGTCTTCGCTAAAATGTATATGTTTATATAAATGTCCATGATGATGCACAAATATAACGCACTAAATGACTGATGACTCAGGGAAAATTGGTGTTATGGTGTCGGGTCAGTATTTGATAGTGTTGCCAGAAAGAGCTTGGAGGCACCCCAAGTGTATCCCTTAACCTCAGATAAAATGTACAGATTCCCTCACTACAAGTGACAGTTATTCTGCATTTCTGGTCAATCTCCAGTGGTGAAATATCTCTGTGAAAAATCCTGTATCCAGATGTTTCGTAATGGATGGTGTTTGGTGCACAGAATTTCATCCAAATCAGTTTATAACTTTTTGATAAACACTAGATCAGTTGCACATAGGCATTGATAAAGCATCCACACGAGGTACATGTGTTTACTTTTGTGATGCGGCTGGACCGAGAGTAAGCAAAATCATGTACATGAAGGCACTTTAACACACTGCCTAGTTATTAGTTTTTACCAGTAATGTTAGTTCTATAAGCCAAAGACTCATCAGTGTTTGCCTACTACCATTTGAAGATATTTTACCTTTTTACCTCAGGTAGACGGGGTACGAATAAAACGAAATCGTGTTCCCAGTTGCTGTGAAATGAAGCATCCCATGGCCTTGTAAAAACTCCTGATCAAAATCCTCATTTATACATCTGTGCTTACTAAGCACATCAGGAAAAACATCAAGCATGTCAGGAAAAAATATCAAGCATGTGAGGAAAAAATATCAAGCACGTCAGGAAAAAATATCATGTGATTTAGTGCTGTTTCCACTCTTTGTACTTTGCCTTTTCTTTTAAGTTGCTGACAGACTGAAGAAATAAATACTCAGTAAAGGCATATTAAATAATTCTCAGATGTAATAAATCTTAACTGAGATACATGTAAGTGTACATGTATGTGTAATTAAGAGCATGATTAATGGGACCTTGTTGTGTATTCTGTACAGGAGATGAAGGATGAACAGTGGAAACGTGCCATGGAATATATCAGTGACACGGCTGAGCTCAACTACATGACACAGATTGTCATCATGATGTATGAGGACCCCAATAAGGTGAGACGTGACACAGACTGTCATCATGGTGTATGAGGACCCCAATAAGGTGAGAATGCATGAGGACGCCAATAAGGTGTGACAGTGTGACTGGCAGTATACATTACACAGATTGTCATCATGATGTACGAGGACCCTAATAAAGTGGGACTGTATGAGGACCCCAAGAAGGTGAAACAGTGTGACTGGCAATGTACATGACACAGCTTGTCATCATAATGTATGAGGACCCCAAGAAGGTGAGACAGTGTGACTGGCAGTATACATGGCGCAGACTGTCATCATGATGTATGAGGACCCCAATAAGGTGTGACAGTGTGACTGGCAGTATACATGACACAGATTGTCATCATGATGTATGAGGACCCCAATAAGGTGAGACATGACACAGACTGTCATCATGGCGTATGAGGACCCCAATGAGGTGAGACAGTGTGACTGACAGTGTACATGACACAGGCTGTCATCATGGTGTATGAGGACCCCAATAATGTGAGACATGACACAGATTGTTATCATGGTGTATAAGGTCCCCAATAAGGTGAGACAGTGTGACTGACAATATACATGACACAGGCTGTCATCATGATGTATGAGGACCCCAATAATGTGAGACATGACACAGATTGTCATCATGGTGTATGAGGACCCCAATAAGGTGAGACAGTGTGACTGACAATATACATGACACAGGCTGTCATCATGGTGTATGAGGACCCCAATAAGGTGAGACATGACACAGATTGTCATCATGGTGTATGAGGACCCCAATAAGGTGAGACAGTGTGACTGACAATATACATGACACAGACTGTCATCATGGCGTATGAGGACCCCAATAATGTGAGACATGACACAGATTGTCATCATGGTGTATGAGGACCCCAATAAGGTGAGACAGTGTGACTGACAATATACATGACACATACTGTCATCATGGTGTATGAGGACCCCAATAAGGTGAGACAGTGTGACTGGCAATATACATGACACAGACTGTCATCATGGTGTATGAGGACCCAAATAAGGTGAGACATGACACATACTGTCATCATGGTGTATGAGGACCCCAATAAGGTGAGACAGTGTGACTGGCAATATACATGACACAGTCTGTCATCATGGTGTATGAGGACCCTAATAAGGTGCTCATCACTAAGATCTGTGCCATGCCCATAACCTAAAAAATTGTCTCCAAATAACTGGGATACCATCAGTTATATTAAAACACGGTAAGCTACACTGTGCTTACATGACCAAAACCACATGTGAATATTTTATTATTTGTTTAAATATATATATATATATATATGTATATATGTTTATATTTCAGGAGTACACCTCAGCGGAACGTTTCCATGTGGAGCTACATTTCAGTCCTGGAGCCTATACCTGTGATCACACTGCCCCCAAAGATACCCACGTCACCAAGAGCATGACTAACACGGTAAGGTAGTCAGTCACATAATATGGTGACACTTCAGTCCTGGAGCCTATACCTGTGATCTTACTGCCCCCAAAGATACCCATGTCACCAAGAGCATGACATTTTAAGGTGCTTGTAGTCTGTCACAAAGTCATGTGACATGTAAACCATGCTATTTTTGTGACCCCGAGCAGATTGTGCCCGAGTGGTTAAGAATCTTCAGCATTTTACGTCAGCAGTAGACAGAGAATTTCTTGATTTTCCCCTGTCATTATTCAAAGACCCTGGGCCCAGTTTCACAAAGTTTTTTTTATCGTACATTTGTCGTACAATATTTTGTGCATCAGTTAATACCATACCACTGACCTATATGCGCGATTATCTTACATGTACGACATCTTTGTGAAACTGGCCCCAGGTGACTGTAAGGGGTGGACGATTTTCTACCATTTGCTAACAAAGTCTAACATTTGTTGAAGACCATTTGTCTTCCGTCTGTAGGGTTTGCATGCCAAAATCATGTATTTATATGTCAATAGTGGAAAAGTTTGTCAGTAACATCTTTACCAGATCAATGCTTTACCTGTGGTACTCATAAAGCTTACAGGTATCATATACAGCACTGTAAATGACCTAAAATTGCGCCCCAAAGTGCATTTGCAGGCAAATAAAGTGTCACAAAATATTATTTTTTGTGTTTGAACTGATTTTTTTCCGGTGGTATATGACCCTACCTTCATCTCAAAATACATTTCTTTTTCTCAAAAATTGGGTAAAATGTTAAAGTTAAAAACTGCCGTGTAACTACAATCAAATAAATAAATTAATGAGTCAAAAACTGCCTGATTGCAAGGCTTCCACACTTTATCCCTGCAGCCCCTGTCCCATGTACAGGAGAGGACCAAACCGGGCGGGGCACTCAGACATCACCATGCCAAGCTGTTTGGTGGACCCATTGTAGCTGTGTCACTGGACCCAGATAAAGCCAATATTTTTGATGCCATCCACGAGGAACAAGAGAAGGTACAAGTACATCATGGTCAAACATACTGCCCTAATTCCTCAACCTTTTTTGTCTACGAAAGAGCAACTTTCAGTGCAATTAATGTAAATTTTTTATTTGATGTTGGACACAAAACTACATTGGATGGATTGGCCAATTTCGGGGCTTTACAAAAGTATAATTTTATCAGTCTACACAGGTGTAAAACACCTTTCAACTAAATAATTACACTGCATTGAATGAAAACACCCATTGGACGACGAATATTATCCTTCTCTGATCGTGTAGTAGCAATGAGCTCTCTGAACAGTGTTGTTGTTCGGTCAGGACCACATTTCCTTCACCAATTCTGAACAGTGTTGTTGTTCGTTCAGGACCACATTTCCTTCACCAATTGTGAACAGTGTTGTTGTTCGTTCAGGACCACATGTCCTCCACCAATCCTGAACCGTGTTGTTGTTCATTCAGGACCACATTTCCTCCACCAATTTTGGACATTGTTTGTTCAGGACCACATGTCCTCCACCAATTCTGAACAGTGTTGTTGTTTGTTCAGGACCACATGTCCTCCACCAATTCTGAACAGTGTTGTTGTTCGTTCAGGACCACATTTCCTCCACCAATTTTGGACATTGTTTGTTCAGGACCACATGTCCTCCACCAATTCTGAACAGTGTTTTTGTTCGTTCAGGACCACATTTCCTTCACCAATTCTGAACAGTGTTGTTGTTTGTTCAGGACCACATTTCCACCACCAGTTCTGAACAATGTTGTTGTTCGTTCAGGACCACATGTCATCCACCAATTGTGAACAGTGTTGTTGTTTGTTCAGGACCACATGTCCTCCACCAATTGTGAACAGTGTTGTTGTTTGTTCAGGACCACATGTCCTCCACCAATTCTGAACAGTGTTGTTGTTTGTTCAGGACCACATGTCCTCCACCGATTCTGAACAGTGTTGTTGTTTGTTCAGGACCACATTTCCACCACCAGTTCTGAACAATGTTGTTGTTCGTTCAGGACCACATGTCATCCACCAATTGTGAACAGTGTTGTTGTTTGTTCAGGACCACATGTCCTCCACCAATTGTGAACAGTGTTGTTGTTTGTTCAGGACCACATGTCCTCCACCAATTCTGAACAGTGTTGTTGTTTGTTCAGGACCACATGTCCTCCACCGATTCTGAACAGTGTTGTTGTTTGTTCAGGACCACATGTCCTCCACCAATTCTGAACAGTGTTGTTGTTCGTTCAGGACCACATGTCCTCCACCGATTCTGAACAGTGTTGTTGTTCGTTCAGGACCACATGTCCTCAACCAGTATGACGTGGATATCTGTGCGACACCTGGGAAAGTGAGGCCTCCGTGACCAAGGTGGTTAGCACGCCAGCACGGCGCACTGACCCAAGGAGCTTCTCACCAATAAGGGCTACCGTGATATCAGGTCCATGTCATGCTGGCTTCCTCTCCAGCCATATGTGGGAAGGTCTGCCAGCAAGCTGCAGATGGTCATTGGTTTCCCCACGGGCTCGTTCTGGTTTGCTCCCACCTTAGTGCTGCCTGCCGTGGTATAAGTGAAATATTCTAGAGTACAGCCTAAAACACCAATAAAAGAAATGAATTAAAAAAACACATGGGAATGTTCTGGGAACCACACACAAGTACACGTTTGTCACAGGCACTCAAATTTTCTTCCCCATAAAGCTTAGGTGAAAAAATGAATAATGAAATAAATCAAAACTCAATAAAGTGAATGGCTTATGGTGGTTTTTATGAACATTCATCTCCTACTTATAGGTCCCACAGCCCAAGTCCCCAGATCCCAACATCCCAGAATGGGACTGGGGTGAAGGTGAGGAGGACGTAGAGGTCAAGGTCAATCTGGAGGACCGGTCAGAGGGCAAGGACATTCAAGAGGAAGGTCAAGGATCACGCAGTGTCACACCCCAACCAATGGAGGTCAGCGTAAAGTTGAACCTGATACTTGTTAAATCTGTTTTGTGAGGAGGGTACAGTGATAATGTCTCGAAAAAACAAATTGCTCTCTGGACACATCTAGCTTTGTTTTGAAAAAAAACCTTGAACAATAATCCTGACAGTTGTCCGATTAACAGCAGATAGGTTTGATGCATTTGGCATTTTTGGACAGGGAATTTTCAGGAATACCCTGCTTCCTTGGTTCTTGAGGCCCTACACTCAATATAAACTGGTCTGTAGTGCTCTTTTGTGTTGCCTTACATGAAATTCCTTGGATATGTGTGTCAGAGGTGGGAAGTGTCGTCTGTACATACATGTATAACTTGCCAAAGGTTGGTGGTTACCTCCATTCATAAAACTGACAATCATTTTGAACAATAATACAAGGAAAAGTTCTGCAAAGATGAAAGGCCTTGAAATCTCCCTGTATTTTTTTTTAAATTTTAATAAATGCATATGGAAAAACATGTAGTATATTTTTTGTTTGTCTAGCTTGTAAAGCAATTTGTGAAATGTGGCGATGCATGGGGTTATGCGTGATTTAATGCTTCCACCTCGAACAATGGCTATCCATTAATGAATGCTGCTCTAGAGCTAATAATAATGAAAGAGCCTGGAAAATGTCTTGATTTTCACATTACGAAAAGAGTAGGAACCCTAACATTTCAATGGATCATTTTTAGTTACATGTGATGAACACCTTATTGGTGTCTTGGGTTTTGCTGTACATTAGCAGGGATCAGAATTTTTAGCTGACATCAGTCGATTTAAAGGGATTTTGGGGAAAGAAATTCTCTTCAGTGATAGACCCTGTGGTACATTACAGGAGGGGTTGAGCCAGGACGACCAGACCTCCAGCTCCACAGTGTGCAGTAGTCATGGCAGTAAGGAGGGAAGCTGGGGCCAGGGGCTGGACTCTGAGCCAGGGACCTCCTCCCCCAAGCAGGAGAGGGGCATGCACAGCAGGACACCCACACAACCCATCAGTATCGCCAGAGACAAGCCCATCATTCAGATCTCAGACTCAGGTAGTATAATAGGAGAGGCATGTGAATTGTACCCTTGTGAATCCTTGGGTACACTACATTGTCTTGGTTTTTCTTGTAATTTCTCACAATAATTTGGACGAGGTCAGAGTAGATCATAAAATAAAACAAGATCTACTTCATCTTACAAGGGAATAGAGGAGGACATGCCTTATTGGTAAGGTACTGGATTCTCTACGCACAAGGTGCGTGTTTCATACTTGCCTTGAACAGGGACTCTGTACTATTCTCCCTCATTACAGCATTGTTGTTGTTGTTGGACAAATGTGAAGCATATTGTATTAAAGTTTGTTAGCTTCTGATAGCTTGTGCCTTATGTAATATAGCAACATGCTTAGTTACATGTTGAACTGGACCAACCAAGATTCTTTGTGCAAAGAATTAACAAAATCTGAAGGTTTGTTCACTGAAACTTTTGAGAGTACGTAAGTGTATCTACAGATGTGTCCAAAAACAACTGCGGAAAAATTTGATAGATTCATCCCTTATGCTGAATCACATACTCTAATGAATGGTGTTATAGTGGAGGAGAGGTGTAGACGGGGTCAATAAGCAGTCATTTGCTCAGTGATTCATACATGTAGTTGGGAGACCTCTTGTCTTCGATTAAGCAAAATGTCAGTTGTTCACCAATGTGGAAGTGAGAGCCATAGTAGCAAAATTTCAGTTGTTCACCACTGTAGAACTGAGAGCCGTAGTAGCAAAATGTCAGTTGTTCACCACTGTAGAACTGAGAACCATAGTAGGAAATGTCAGTTGTTCACCACTGTAGAACTGAGAGCCATAGTAGCAAAATGTCAGTTGTTCACCAATGTAGAAGTGAGAGCCATAGTAGCAAAATGTCAGTTATTCACCAATGTAGAAGTGAGAGCCATAGTAGCAAAATGTCCGTTGTTCACCTCTGTAGAACTGAGAGCCATATTAGCAAAATGTCAGTTGTTCACCAATGTAGAACTGAGAGCCATAGTAGCAAAATGTCAGTTGTTCATCAATGTAGAAACAATCAAAAAGGCCACACCAATTAATTTTTTGGGGGTTTTACACTCTGAAGGAATCTCTTCTCAGTAGCACTGGAGGGTGTAAAGAAAAACAAAATAAAACAGTACTGGAAAAAATAACCCAAGAAATGCGGACTGTCTCAGGAATTTTTTTGTTTATGTTCAGTATGTATTTTACATGTATGTGATTGGAAAGCCTTAAAAAAAAAGAAATATTATATGAATAACAAGATCGGAAAAAAATAAAAAGGTGGATTTACAGTTTTAATTTTTGTCTGTTTTGGGATTTTGTAGTGAAAAAAAAAGATTATCTTTACATAAATTTGGATATACTACACGTATATTACACTAGGTGTAATAACCTAGCTTTGTTCAGCAATATCTACATGTGTATAAAGCAGCCTCATATTGTTAACATTGTTTGCATGTGTATGTTACAGATGAGTCCCGGCCACAGAGTTTAGAAGAAAAAAGAAGTCAAAGTTTTGAAGAGAAATCTGAAGGACCAGAAGGTATGTGTGTACTTGTTGTCTACCTGCTACATCTGTACTCAGACTTGCATTACATGTATTTTTGATAAGGGTGAATAATAAGCAAAGCCCTGTGGAAATCTTGCAGTGGAGAGCAGTGGATTTACTTGAATGAAGGCCGCTATACACTGAGCACTTTGCTGCGACCCCACCTGACCTGACTGTAGTCTTTGCAAGTCGGTCTGGGTCGTGTCTAATCGCTGGGAGGTATATACTGGGTAGCAGGGATGTATACACTAGTGACGTGCCCATTGTCCTTTGCTACGACGCGACCTGACCTGACTGTAGTCTTTACAAGTCGGTTTGAGACGTGTCTAATCGCTGGGAGGTATACACTGGGTAGCAGGGATGTATACACTAGTGTCGTGCCCATTGTCCTTTGCTACGACCGACCTGACCTGACTGTAGTCTTTGCAAGTCGGTTTGAGACGTGTCTAATCGCTGGGAGGTATATACTGGGTAGCAGGGATGTATACACTAGTGACGTGCCCATTGTCCTTTGCTACGAGGATCGGAATATAATTTCCAGATGATGTTGCACTTGTTCCAATTTTTTTCTACCATTTCTATTTACCGGTAAACAAATATTTTCTGACTATACATGCATCTCTTCGCCGGACATGGACTCATCTGATAATAGCAATATCCGATATTTTGATTGATTGATTTTTTTTTTTTTTTGATTGGTGTTTTACGCCGTACTCAAGAATATTTCACTTATACGACGGCGGCCAGCATTATGATGGGTGGAAACCGGGCACAGCCCGGGGAAAACCCACGACCATCCGCAGGTTGCTGTCAGACCTTCCCACTTACGGCCGGAGAGAAAGCCAGCATGAGCTGGACTTGAACTCACAGCGACCGCATTGGTGAGAGACTCATGGGTCATTACGCTGCGCTAGCGCGCTAACCGACTGAGCCACGGAGGCCCCCCGATATTTTGAAGCTATTGCAGCAATCGGTATTATTCTTTGCCGAAGACGCCATCGGAGACAGCTACTCAAGAGTTGCTGGGTAAAGACGTGGCTGCTGTTGCGTGAACAGCAGGGGTTTTTTCATAAGGCTCATCACTCCACTCGATGAGCATGTCGTCAGCCTGTGTCGTCCACGTGAACTCCGTGTGCTCTGTTTAGATACCAAAAAGTGGCTGCATGACTATCCATCTAGTTCTGATTGGCTGAAGGTTGAAGACTGTCACCGACGATAGTCGTTATAGTTGATACACTAGTGGAAAGAATGCTCGACTGGGCCCAACATTTTTTACAAAACACCTAGCATGATCAGCTCACTCATGACTAGACACGACTGCAGCTGATTGGACACGATTTTCGTGGTGGAGAGGTATACACTTGAAATTTGTCACCAACCCAATGCTGGGTTGGGTTGGGTCGCATCAAAACACTCAGTGCATACCAGCCTTTAAGGATATGAACAGACTGAGGATAGATCTGTCACTTCCGTCACGTCTGTCACCATTGGCTAGATTTCTGTGGAATTTGCATATCAGCTACATGTATGTGTATCATGCCAATTATACATACATATTCTGTTTTCCATGAAAAAAAAAAAAAAAAATCAAAGACGGATAGCTTTGGAAAGGAATGCTAACGTGTACTTTTTGATTTTTTCATTTCATCGTCTTTATAATTTTGTGTTGGTGACATTTTTCTCAGTGCATTGGCTCTTGTTGCTTTAACACACGCGGTATTGATTTATATGACGTCCAAAGTATACGTGTTCATCTCAAGTACTGAGTAATTAACTTTCTGTCCACATAATCGTGATGTCGTTGGTTTCAATAATACGCTAACTATTCTGTGATCCACTTAACATTCGTCTTACTTGTTTTGTCAGCTGCATTCTATTCTATATGTGATGTATGATCAATGTGGTAATTTCAAAACTGGTGGTGGTAGCCATGCTGTTCAACCTGACAAGGTACATGTACCTGATTGGACGGATCTGTATTTCTCCTGCTAGCCTGTCTCTTTAATGCGGACATGTAACTTAGCAGCTCGATTTACTCTGGTCACATTTTTTATTGATTCTTGAAATTTCATCAGTGTTATAATTTTGTTAACATATACTTTTTAAGAAAGAAGGAGGGGATATTCTATATTTTTATTCATGTCGAACTAAACAATATTACACTCACACAACATTGACCAGCATTATGGTGGATGGAAATACGTTAAAATAAGACACAGCTATAAATAACAAGTGTTTAATCAATATCAGTGAGATATCTGATGAAAGATGTGATACACAGACATATATACAATAATTAAAAACTGAAATGTTTAAATGCAATTTTCAATTTGTAACCTATCGAGATTCCTGTTCATTTCATGCAAGAAGTCTTGGTATTGACTGGCGTGTTCTGACGATTATCATGACATGGAGAACAGTTTACTTGCATTCCTTAATCACTCGCATTCATGGTAATTGTGTACTTGAACAGTTATCATGATATGTAAACAGTTTACTTGCATTCCTTATTCACTCGCATTCATGGTAATTGTGTACTTGAACAGTTATCATGATATGTAAACAGTTTACTTGCATTCTTTATTCACTCGTATTCATGGTAATTGTGTACTTGAACAGTTATCATGATATGTAAACAGTTTACTTGCATTCTTTATTCACCCGTATTCATGGTAATTGTGTACTTGAACAGTTATCATGATATGTAAACAGTTTACATGCATTCTTTATTCACTCACATTCATGGTAATGGTGCACTTGGACAGTGATTCTGATATTTAAACAGTTTACTTGCATTCTTTATTCACTCACATTCATGGTAATGGTGCACTTGGACAGTGATCCTGATATGTAAACAGTTTACTGGCATTCCTTATTCACTCGCATTCATGGTAATTGTGTACTTGAACAGTTATCATGGTATGTAAACAGTTTACTTGCATTCTTTATTCACTCGCATTCATGGTAATAGTGCACTTGGACAGTGATCCTGATATGTAAACAGTTTACTTGCATTCTTTATTCACTCGCATTCATGGTAATAGTGCACTTGAACAGTTATCATGATATGTAAACAGTTTACTTGCATTCTTTATCCACTCACATTCATGGTAATGGTGCGCTTGGACAGTGATCCTGATATGTAAACAGTTTACTTGCATTCTTTTTTCACTCACATTCTTGGTAATGGTGTGCTTCGACGGTTAGCACTATATGTAAACAGTTTACTTGCATTCCTTATTCATTCATATTCATGGTAATTGCGTACTTGAACAGTTATCATGATATGTAAACAGTTTACTTGCATCATTCCTTACACATTTTACATTTCTACAAGAAAATTTTCAAGAACTATCAGCCCAAATTTGAATACCCCCCTCCTTCTTTTTTTTTTTTTTTTTTTTTTTTTTGAATGGTACACGTGTACCTAATTTTCATATGAAAAGACAGGCTTGTAGGGCTGCAGATCAGTCACTCTTACATGAACATTGAATTTCATATAAAACTAATTTCACTTTCATTTTCCGCCACCGTCTGTTTAATTATTGCCTGTTTTGTTTTCTCTTTGATGTGTATAGATGTTCAGCCAGAGAGTAAGTTTGTGTTAAGTTTTGTTGGGGTGGGGCCAAGGGATGAAGGGCGGTAACGGCTTCTTTTACTGTGGTGGGGCAGTGTTCACCTTGTGTACCCATCAGGTCAACAGTGTATCAATTCAACCTCTTGGCCTGTGACAGAGTCTATTCCCTGGTGGAATTTTCATCTGCCAAATTGCATGTTCTGAAATATCTGGAAAATTTGTAATATATAAGTAGAGTGATCTTCCCCATAATTATCACTTATTGCAGTTTTAATATCTTAAAACTTTGAATTTTTTTTTTTATTTTTGAGATTGTCTTATTTGTATATCTGGCAGATTTGACAAAATACTATTTACATACTACACATGACGTGAAATATGATTTCTTCAACATTTTTCGAAATATTTCTTTAAATCTCTCTTTTAACACATTTGAAGAAAAATGCCATAAAAAAAAAACACATGTGACTGTGAACATTTTTATTGCGATTGAATACACCAAAACTTTGGAGTGGTGTCAAGGAAAGGGATGAAAGGACGAAGCATTACCCCACTGCAGAGAATTTAAACCTGTAACTTTGTACATCTGGTGTATATAGGCTAAAAGGCTGATATAGAACTTAATGTAACATTTTCACACTTGTGTACACAGAATAAACACATCCCCTCAGTTTCTTTTGTTTTTTTTTTTTTTCAAGAGTTAGTTGTTTATTATTATCTGTCAGTTTTTGTTCACTTTGTAAATTTTGAATATTTAAATACACTGCACGGATCTTAATTTTTCCGTTTTCTTGTAGCTGTTTTGTTATTTACATTAGTGTCGGCACTGCTGATTGTTACACACACAGGCTGAAATGACAAAGCACCTTAATAATTAGATATGTAGTAAATATTTTTTTTTTTTAAAAATCATGCATGTGAGCAATAAAGTGGTAAATTTGTTTGCTTTATAGACTAATGTCATTAATTACAATATACTATACATATTAGCTAACATATAGACGCCAGTACATATCTTCAAGTCCAGCTCATACTGGCTTCATCAACGGTAGAAACCTCTGGTAATTTTAACTGCATATGTACCAAATCATAACCATGCAGTAAACCTGATAGTGTATCAATTTATAGCACTTAAACCATGTTAACTGTTTTTTTTTTTTTTTCCCACAACATATAATTTGCGTATGTCACACACTAAGAGAAAAGTTTTTAAATGAGACAAGCATTAAACAGCTGTTAAGTAGCAAATATATGCCTTCAGTATGCATATTAAATGTAGGTGCATGTGAAAGGCTTTAATTGTACTATGTTCTCATCTCTACATCATGCAATTAGAATGACTTAAAAGAAGCCTTTATCTCATACAGTTTGTTGTCAAACTATATACTATTCTTTGTTTGGAAACCAGAGCTTTGTTTCTTTTTATTCACTCTTTGATGTCCACACATCATCTTCTGGGGTCTATTTCACACAGCATAATAATCAACGAGTAAAATTTTCAGTTTTCCATCATTTTTTTTTTCTCTTTTTTAAATAGTTTTTGAAGAATAAAGTTTGGATAATTTGTAATTGTCAACACACAGTATAAGTTTCATCATCTCCAGATCAGATATGAATATCAGGATCGTGTGAATGAAAATACACATGTACAGTGTAAAACCATGTAGATTGTAACCACATATGATCAGAATTTGGAGGAAAAGAAAAACTATTGAAAATGCTTTTCCATTGCTTGTAAGGCACAAATGCTACTCCTGCTTTGTACCTCTTTTGAGGTTGTTTTGCGACAGAGTTACATTACAGGTAGTACTGATGATTTACATTTTACTTGTAATTGATTTACATTTTACGTTTTACTTGTAATTGATTTACATTTTACTTTTTACCTGTAATTGATTTCACTTTTTACTTGTATATCAGATCCAGAGCTTCACCTCACTTCTAGTTTTAGAAGTACAGTAGGTAGAAAAGTTATTAACTTCAAGAAGAAACAAAGTTTTCATTTTGGAACTCAGTATTTTGAAATCTTTAGTATGTTATTTCTGGTATTTCTTAAAAAAAAGGACGGTAAGCTGATGGTGAACTACAGAACACCAAACTGAAGGCTGGTGCCACATTTGGTATTATTTTCTTTCACCAAAAAGCTTACTGTATAGATTGTCAAAATGATTTCTAAGGCACACAGAATTTTTTTTTTTTGAAACAGATCTGTCTCATTCTATTATACTAATCAATCATTTACTGTGGATTTTCTAGGAATAATACAAACACTTTGACGATAGTTTGGAAGTTTTAAAGATTCTGAATCTAGAAAAAATGGAAAAATTATATTTGACTTAAAATGTTAAAATTGCTCAACCCTTGACTGTATGATATCCCATTTGGCTTGGCCATTTGACTTTCTTCCAGTTTTTCTTTTTATACCTTCATTAATGTTTCTTTAACAGCCTATACTATTATTAAACAGCTTTGAGTGTTTCTGTCTAACATCTATGTTTTGATTGGCATATAACAGGTCGTCCGCGACTTTTATCTTTGCCACCTTCACCAAACAAACTGAAAGAGTTTCACTCGAACAGATGTCAGCGTTCGTCTTCGCTGCTTGAAGTGCCAACGTCGTGTTTGTATTCGGTTTTTCTTGGGTTCAACACAATTATCTCCCCTTGCAGTCACTGCCTGAAATGTTCCAGTGTGTGTTTGGAAATATCTGAGTTTCTTGTGCTTAAATGTACTCTAATGTAGTTCTTGTGATTTTGACAAAATGTTTCTCTCTGAAAACTAACTTTATATATGCATTCAGCTGAAAGCATTTTGTTTCAACAAAAATTGATGATGTTGAATTTGTGAAGTGTGGCATTCATTATTACTAACCTGGCTGGCCTAATATTTAGAGGAGAAATGACGAGCAACATTTGATTTTTGAAAAAGAATCGACAAGGTGCCAAGCTACTTAAATTTGTTTGTAGTGATGTAACAACTATCGATTGTTTTTCAAGAATCGTGCCGTATCATTTCAAATAAATAAATGGTTAATCACAATTACAGTCAATTAATGCTGTTTTTTGCCAGCTGAGCGGCATTTTTTCTTGGCCAAGTTAAAAATAATACGTAGCGTGGTTGATCTTTCATGACAGTATTACATGAAGTTTTAATGCAACAGCATTAGAACTTTTAGCAAATTGGAGTCCAGTCAATTGTACTGTATACAGGTTACTACATGCGCAGACACTGGGCGTATAAGATTATGAACAGTGACACTGACCATGGGGATGGGGAATCATTATTTTTGACCTGGTGCAGTAATGGAGCAGATCCCACCCTCAATGCATTGCTTAATAATATGTGTGACCTCTGGCACAGATTTTTTTTTCACTGGCCATAATGTTACAAAGGTCGTCTATAACATGACGATAGAGTTTACACTCTTACATTGTATCCATACACGCTCCAGAAGTGGTAGACAACAATTTCAGATAGCAAAGCAGTTAACTGAAACAACTAAAGTTGGTGCACTATCACAAGTAATGAGAAAATAGTTTGTATTTGTTTTGTGCTGTGACAGCCGCAAATTACTAACTGTGTTTTTGTTGTCACTCTGCCGTGACATACAGGTTCTGTATACGTTTGCATCGTAGTTGGTGCCTGATGACAGTTAGTCCCTGGCAAAGATTAGTGCAGTACTCAGTTTGGTGTCACAACAAACAAAGAAAGTTGTATGGTCTTCCCAGATAGCTCAGTGGGAATGTTTTAGAGCCATGTGTTTGTGCTGTACTTTACACCAAACGAAGGCACCACTGCTGAGACAATAGTGTCACATCACAGCAAACGTTCAAGAAAACTCAAGTTAAATGTTTATGTTCAAACAATTTGGCCCAAAATTGCTTGTGTTGAACAAATATATCTGATAACAGTACACTCACCTTGTACCGGTCTTGTAGTGTGGAATGTATGCGAGTCACAGTCTCTTGAATGTCTGGCATGTTTTCATTGGATGTTTGATTTCTTGTGGTATCAAATTTAACACTGACTGTCTGTGAACTGAACCAAAACACTCTCAATTTAGTCTACATCCAATACACATGTGTTACATATTGCAATGAAAATAGCATTTTTTTAAAAAACAAATTGGTTGATAATTTATTGATTTTATTTCAGTGGCTATAAAAAGATCCTTTTTTATGAAGACACACGTAACACTCATTCATCACACATTCTGCATTTGAAAAGCAGGGTTCAGTGAAATGAATTGGCCATCCAGTTTGTGTCCAGCTTTGTGGGGGTGTGTCATGAACTATAGCTGTCCCTCTGTGCTTCCACATGCCCTGGTACCTGTAGTGCTTGGTTGGGTTATCTTCATTAGTGTTTTGAAATTAATTGAACTGTGAAGTGTGTGCATTGTAGTATCTTGAATTCACACAATGTTTCAAGATGTTCACATAAAAACCTGGCCCCAGTTGTTCAGTAATGATGTTCACATAAAAACCTGGTCCCAGTTGTTCAGTAATGATGTTCACATAAAAACCAGGTCCCAGTTGTTCGGTAATGTTGTTCACATAAAAATCTGGTCCCAGTTGTTCGGTAATGGTTTTCACATAAAAACCTGGTCCCAGTTGTTCAGTAATGATGTTCACATAATAAAGCTGGTCCCAGTTGTTCAGTAATGATGTTCACATAAAAAACTAGTGCCAGTTGCTCAGTAATGATATTCACATGAAAAAGTGGTCCCAGTTGTTCAGAAGTGTATTAGCTATTAATTGTATTAACTCATATTTTATATCTAAAAATTTAGCCAATCTCCGCACCCAATGCAGTTGTCCAAAATCAAAGTTTAACATCAGCTGCAAATTTGGTTCATCTTCAGTGTACTGTTATGCAATTGTTTTAGGATTTTTCTTTTAGTCTGAAGGCTTGGCTTACAGTTTAATTTGGTATTAAGTCTTAAAACAATTTTGAACAACTGTGCTATGTATCCTGTAGGTAAACTCATAATCTGGTGGAGGTAAGCACATGTGTACACTTCTTCTGTTAGATGAACATCCAGGTACGTTCTACATGTAATAATATAATCTCACAAGCTTCCAAGACACAAAAATTAGTTTTTCGTATATCTAAATATTACGTTAAAATTAGTTATCTCATTAACCATTAACATTGCTGCTGTTCAGAAATGTATATTTGTCTGGTTGTCTTTCACATTTTCTAGTGCCGATGGTGGAGCGTCATTATCTAACAGTACAGCTCCCTCTGGTGGACCCGAAGCAGAAGCATCGTCATTCATTTGCCAACATTTTCACAGTGCCAGACTTCATTGGTACAGGAGAGACATTTAGAGGTAAGATCACATGCAGTTGGCATAGTATAGAGTCAACAAGACAAAAAAGGGACACAGAGTATGACGTGTAGTACATATATGTTTAGGTGAGAGAGACAGAAGTTTGCTCATCTCACTAAAAGTGAGATTTACTTGTAGTGGCCGTGGCTGAATTGTCACTGATAAAATCTGAAGTAAGACCTCCTTCATAGGGCCTGTCTTACAAAGTTGGTGCAACCTGCTGCCAAGCTTATTTACCATGGTGACATATCGTAAGATGGGCCCCCCAGAAATGTCCATTCAGTAACCCCTTCTTTGTTGGAGAAACCAAACCATGAGGGATCAGTGAA
Source organism: Liolophura sinensis (assembly GCF_032854445.1). Classification (NCBI taxonomy): domain Eukaryota; kingdom Metazoa; phylum Mollusca; class Polyplacophora; order Chitonida; family Chitonidae; genus Liolophura; species Liolophura sinensis. Next base: position 13,988,128 of record NC_088296.1, read on the forward strand.
TGGTTTTTCAGTTGACAGGTGAGTGAATGAACTAACTTCAAATCTCAAATTGTATTTTAAACAAGAGCTTACATTTGACTGAAACAGTGGCCGACAAGTTGAGAGTACATGTCTAGGTGTTACTTCACACTTAGTCAGTGGCAATTATCAGTTTATAGAACGTCAGAGTGGGAACGTCTGCCTTCAGTCAGATGGTTGTACATACACACTTGCAAAGTGTTGTTTCACGTAGACCAGTCTGAGAGAGACAGCAATGTTTCTGCTATAGACCTGATAGACTAGTCCTGTGGACAGGCAGAAACTTTTGTGCTTTAGACATGATACATGTAGGTCAGTCAGAGACGGGAAAGTTTTTGTTATAGACCTGATAGGCTAGTCAGAGAAAGACAAAGTTCTGTGCTATGAACATTAGCTAGTTGGAGGAGAGTCAGAAGGTTTTGTGATATGCTAGGCAAAGACAAGGAGAATTTTATGCTGTAGACATGATGGGCTGGTCAGAGAGAGACAGAAAGTTTTGTGCTGTAGATCTGATAGGCCAGTAAGAGATGGACAAAGGTTTGTACTATAGACATAATAGGCTAGTTAGAGACAGGCAGAAAGTCTTTGTTATACGCACGATAAACCAGTCGGAGACAGAAAGTTTTGTGCTTTAGCTAAACATGATACATCTATATAAACTAGTTTGAGATAAATAGAAAGCTATTAATTTTTGCCTATAGATATATGATACAGTAGACTTACCAGAGGCAGAAAGTTTTGAGGCATAGGCCTGTGAGGGAGAAACAGTTGTAGAGCAAGGTGTGTAACATGCACATGTCTCCCTGTCCAGCAGGTACATGTAAAATACACGAAAATTCATGTCCTCTTACATGAAAGGCATACCAATATACCCCTCTAGTCTCATCTGAACTACATGTAAACTGTTGTGGTAAGTGGATTATCACATCATCAAATCACGTGTAGGGATTATGCAGAAAGGAATCATGGATGTTCACTTCACACCTTTTTTTTTTTTTTGCCTTTGCTCAAACTGAAATTAGTTTATCAAGCTCTTGTATCCATGTACTTCTATGTATGGGTGGAACTGAGTATTTGTTTGATTGTGTTCAAGCAATCCTCAGGAAGGGGCATCCGTGGCTCAGTTGGTAAGCGTGCTAGTGCAACGGAATGACCCAGGAGTCTGTCACCAATGTGGTCGCTGTGAGTTCAAGTCAGTCTCATGCTGGCTTCCTCTCCGGCCGTACCTGGGAAGGTCTGCAGCAACCTGCAGATGGTTGTGGGTTCCCCCCCCCCCCCCCCCCTCCCCGGCTTTGCTGGGTTTCCACCCACCATAATGCTGGTCGCCGTTGTATAAGTGAAATATTCTTGAGTATAGCGTAAAACACCAATCAAATAAATACAAAAATAAATTCTTAGGTATATTTTATGAAGGCCTAATATATAATGCTGAAGGAGTCTGTGCAGACATGTGGCTCAGAGAGAAAGCAATAGATTTAGGGCATTATGCAATTCTTCTGAGAGAATAAGTGGAAAAATCTATGTGAGCGAGCTGGAATATTAATATGTGAAATTTTGAAGGGAAATCCATGTTGACCATTGGTCATGCTAAGGTTTAGAATACAGCACTCTGTACAGCTTGGCTAACCAAGTCCAGAGGTGTACAAATTCAATGTGCTGGCATGCACCTGTAGAGCACAATAACATGTCATGAGAACAGAGGAGATCCCAAGATGGAGATTAATATGCATTGTACATGTACTTGTAGTTTATTCTTTGCCAGTGGAATGTGTTTATTCTGCTTGTTATAAAAATCAGTGTTTTAATGAAGCTTTGGACTGCCACATGCTGGGAAGATTAGAACATCTTCTGGTATTCGGGTGGAAAAGATTGTCTTTGCTATTATACTGTACAGAAATCAGTTGAAATAATTCCATTTCTAAAATTCTATACCTGCTGCCTAGCCGTGTGCATCTCTCATGCTCATTGCCATACAAGTTCCTCACTGTGCTGAGAACGGTAAATTTACAGCCTACAGTATCATGCACAAGGTAGAATAAACAAAACAAGAAGAATAAAAGACTTACAACCTGGCTATAAACGATATTATGTGCGGCTATGTATTTAAATGTACGTACTTTTACTTAACTGGCAGATTTGAGGCGTATATTGGAAAATTGTGGCTGTCGTCATTAACCATGTGTATGCGCTAAAATGGCTGTCGGCAACCAAACGCCCATTTCACAATGTTACTATGCTAATATGGTGGCAGAATTCATCATCAGTTTCATTTAAACGTCCCCTGTCCTTTAACATACTCATAGTGGAGACATGGAACAAGTGGTGAACATGGACAAGTAGTGAACAAGGACAATTACTGAACAAGGACGAGTACTAAAATCTCACTTTACTTACACATAGTGGAGACATGGAACAAGTAGTGAACAAGGACAGGTACTGAACAAGGACAAGTACTGAACAAGGACAAATACTGGAATCTCACTGAAAGTATTCATTGTGCGTGTACTATGGGTCATCTCCAGTAAACTGTGTGTAAGACCACCTTAAAATGTGCCATGTTAGCGATGTCAAAGGTTTAATGCCATCGAGGTGATGGGAAGATACAGTAAACTAGAGGCTGGGGAAACCCCACCAGTTTTCTCATGGTGCTGAAGTAAGATGCTGTTGTTAAAAAACTTTCAGACATGAACTTATTTCCTTTTGCTGTCTCGATTCCGTGAAACGTACAAATGGTACTGTTCCATTGCAGTGTGGTTATTTGAATTTGCATGTAGCAGGGGCATTGATATGTGCGCTCGCACTGGTTTTGTTTTATTTTGGCCGTTTGTAAAACCATATTACGAACACAACCTGAACTTTGATTATTAGGAAGTCAACAAGATACATGCACGTGTCTAAATCGTGTTATAAATGTCCTACCGTTTTAACTTTCTTTAGACAACACGAGTATTAATTCTACTTATATAAGTACATATGGATGTATGTATGCCGAACCTCTCTTATCCCTAAAAACAGGTCTGTTTGGAAACCGTGTGCTTTTGGGCTCCAATAGTGCCCCTAACCTGGAATCCTTAAATCCCTCCAAGAACGACGGTATGTTACCATCCATCTCCTCCGCCTGCCAAGTAACTGAACTGTGTGTTGATCACATCATTGTCCGTCATGTAGTGTTACCCACCAATCAGTCTGGAATCATGAGTTGTTGTGTACATGTAGTTTTCTGCATGCAGTTTTCTGCATGCACCAATCGGGAGTTTTAGCTTTCACTCGTGAATACACCCTGTACATGTATCAGTTGGTATTGTTTCATGGTATGACGGTCATATCACCTGACTATCCCATGATACTCCATTAATCTTTCAGTATTTGCGATACACTAGTTGCTTCAGGTTTTTTTCATTCTGGGCCTATGGGATGGTTTTGCACTAGTTCCATAATCACATGATCACCTTTGTGTTGTAAAGATGCATGAAATGTCTCTAGGATCACAGGTTTTGCACATTTTAAGTAGTTTTTGGACAGTGTATTTACAGTGTAAACAATGACTAAATAATGTTTTGAGAATTCAAAAGCATTGAGATTTTGCATGTTATATTATTACTTTTGGCATTCAGATAACATTTGGAGATGAAAGCTGCTTGAAGTTTTGAACAATTGATGTCAACAAACTCTTCACAAAATAACTACGTCCAAAATTCACAAGCAGGGTTTAGATTAAATACATTTCATAAATCATTTTTGATTTTTTGATTCGGGCATTGATTTCATACAGTATTTAAAAGAAGGATTAGAAAAACACTAAAATGATGAATAATGAGAAATTTGGATCAGTGACATTTTATATTTAACTCTGTATACATTGTCTTTATAGGTTAACAATTTCTAATGCAAAAGCACATAATATGCACACAAAATGACCAGTGTGTGTATTGTTGGGGAAATTGTCAGTCCGCATAACTTTGGCACTTCTTGAACAGTTTAACAAAAGCTACGTCTTCATAACACTTCTCCGCACTCTTACTGTATGGAACCGTACCATTTCTTCATTGTGTGGTGTCCGTGTACTGCAACTGGATTGGGTGTCTTACCTGGTGTCCTGGATTAGCATGTCCCTCTGAGGCAGCACAATATAAACATTTCAGCATGGAGCCTAGCGTGATGGAAGCGTCATTTCACTGAAATACTGTTCACAGTGACCCAAAACCTCTTGCATGCAAGCTCCCCTAAAGCAGACAATATTTTTGCTATAAGCATTTCCTTATTAACCAACCAGATCTAGTCTAGTGTAATTTCTTCAACCTTTTCACATGTTTACAAGATGTTTATTGAGGCATATTCGGAAGGCATTATTCTGTGACGACTGATAAAATTGTACTTTTTTGTGAAGCCCTGAAACTGGCCAATCCAACCAGTATAGATTTGCCTCCAAAATCCAAAATTGCTCTGAAAGTTGCTCTTTTATATTCGCGAAGAGGTTGAGGAATCAGGGTAACCTGCTTTTTATAAAGCATGCTAACTCACCTAATTAAATGCGTGTGCTTTATATGTCTTGCTTTATGCAGAAATAACATGCTAATACATATAGTAGATTTTAGTTCAGGTAGGATAGAGTGACATTTATTGCATTTATAGTTTGTTAATGCATGTTTTCTAGAAGTTGGCCTTAAACACAGGTTGATTAAAGAGTATCTTGCAGGAATTTAATCCCAGATTCATATACTGTAGTCCGTAGATATAGATTTAATGTGTATTTAACATAAGACTAACGTGTTATCTTTTCCAGTATGGTAACTCTGGGTTCGGTTAAATTCATAAGAGCAAAGTATAATGAAATCGTGCCTTAGTTACAAGTTAAATCTACCGTAAAAACGTCCAAGGTAAATACAGACAAACGGCGATGATCCAGAAAAACGGCGTGTTTCAAGAGTATTCTATGTTTACAGTTTGTATGCTGTATGGCGTGTCATTTTGCCTTGACAGTTGTGTGATTGTTTGACTTTTTGGTTTGAATGATGCGATATGACTTTGGCTTTCCAGTGTATTTGTAATGATGAGCATTCTGTGCCATTTTTTGTCAGTCGTCATTATCCCAAATTATATATATAGGTAATATATAGGTGTGTTGTAATACTCAAAATTAACTGTTTTGTATTTGATTTTATACAAGTAAATAACATTGCTGTTTTGTATATTTTTTAGAAGATATGATGGCATTTCAATGGAAAACTTGCTTATAGCCATATGCACATGTATTCAAATTTAAACTTACTGTCTCTTTCTCTTCTAAAAGCATGAGTGCTCGATGCATATAGGTGGTGGTAAATTTGTATTGTATAAGACGAATAATTTCATTAGAATACGTAGTAAGAATCTGTATTGAAATTGAGACAGATTAATTGGTCGTACATTTTTAGATTTCCCTGCACAGTGAAAACCATTACTAGGCATATTATGCGATGGTACTATAACTATGGTTTTCGTAGTATGTGTAAATGCGATTTGTGTTGTTTTTTGTTATTATTTTTTGGAAATGTTCATTTTGGCATATTACATTATTCACCAACTGGAACTTTACCAAGTGCTTGATCCAAAATGGAGAATAAAAACGATCATTATGTTTAGCATGGTTAAAACCTAGAGTGTAGACACTTGTTCTTTCTTTTGGATGCCAGTCCATGTCTTAATGATCAAGCACACTTACTTCACTGTTTTCAGAGGCTTTTACCAAGCTGCACGTACCCTCTATTCAACCCTTGGAAACCTTATACAACTCTCTTACCCTTCGACAACTTGACAACTTCCTCGAGAGAATCACCACAGTGAAGTTCATGACACCTGCGTCCACACCCCCGTCCCACCTCATGTCACCGCACGAGGGAGGGTCGCCCCATGGGGATGCACTGCCAACAGGTAGGATGATGTTAATTCGGACATTGACAAATGTCACTGTGTTGTGAACTACTCTGGTGCCAGGAGAGATTGTCCATCTTGATTCAGAGGCTGAGTACTGATATCGATCGTTTCAGCAAATGTTCGCATTGTGCACATACACAATTTGTATACGTTGATGAACTTAAAGAAAACTTTCATTATTCACACATCCTATCAGAATTCACATTTTTGTTGTATCGCATGATTTTGAGGGCAGAACTGCCTGTTACACATACAGTTATGCTGAAAGAGGGGAGCCGAGATATCCATTTTCACATCCATGCTGAGGCTTCACCCTAGCTTTTGCAACATGTAGCTGTATTGTGTCCTTTCTTGCCACGTCGTTTGCACCCTGTCAACCTTGCATTTACCTCTTGTGGCCACACACCGGAAGTGAATACTTCTTGTGAGGTTATGATGCAGCTCATTATTACTCTAGACTTACGCTTGAAAATCCACGTTTGACGAAAGAAGCTGCGCTTATGCTAATATTATTTTCTATGGTAATATAACATTAAGAGATGATGGTGGATAAAATTGTGGTTAATACCTCGAATAATCATCCCATTTGCCATTAGGGTTTATCATTTCCACACTAGAACATATTCCACCAGTGCAAAGAGTTATGTTTGAATTTTTGTACCGTGGCTGCAGCTTTTGGTCTGAACAATTGCCACACACCTGAGGAAGGGCAATTGTTCATTCAGAGCACTCCAGTCATCTCATCCCTTAAACCCGAACAATGTCATATAACTGAAAACTGATTTAGTATTGTGTCAAACACCAATCAAGTTAAAAATATAATAAACGGAGCAACAGATCAATCAAATTTGCTAGAAGAGATGTTTCTAAGCTGAAACACAGTAGGTAGATTTGTCCATAACTATTAGTGTGTTTCCCTAAAGATTGGGGTGTAAAAAAAAAACAAGTTTTTCAGAAGCACATAAAGACCTTATATTATACTTTTGTAAAACACAAGTACGATTTATTCATTCTGAGACAGAAATTCATTCTTTTTATTTTTTTTTTTTAACCAAATGCTTCAGTACAAAGGGAGAAAGATTTATTTACTAAAGAATGCATACTGGATGTCTGTTGCCATGCTTTGTTTGTAACAAACGAGAACGCAGCCCGTCGTCATTTTGCCACTGTCGTTGAGATATTTACTCTAATCTGTCTTTTGTACCCAATGTTGTTAAATATGACTGTAATTTGGAGACTCAGACACACGAATTTACCTTTGTACTCATGTTCCATGCGTGCAGTGTGCTTGGCTATGTATGCGTATTTAAATGAATGGGCCGCTTCTCCTACCTAAAGCATTTTATTTCTGCCCGAGAGGTTACGATTTGTGGGCAAATTCAGCTTGGAACCAAGCCACCATTAGGCGGGATCCAGTTGCAAAATTATCGTTTTACTGGTATGGCTGGTGTAAGTGTTTGGTCCCTTGGAGAGCTTGGTCAAGTGTTGGTGCTAAGGGAAAGGGAATTGTTTTGCATTCTTTTTCTGAAATTCCTAGGGTATTCCAGGATTGTAATTGGAAGACAGTCTGTCACCTTGTTGGTGACGCACAAATCGATGTTTGGAATATTCTAGGAATAAAAGGGAACGAACAGCTATTTTTACTGTACTGGCTAACTTTCATTCGCTTTGCTATGGTATCCAAAATGCATGACGACGGGCGAGCTCTGAGGGTCTGACGATCGTCGCAAGGGAAAGCAGTGATGGCTTGTTACGTTAAGAGAGCTTAATTAAGGGGCGAACAAGGTTACATTTGTCATGTAGTTGGTGAAAAGCGAACGTGTTGTCATTGCCATCCTTGCCATGAATCGTCCGGCCCAGTTCATACGATTGGTTTTTGTTTGCTGTGGCACTGCATTACCTCCCCTTTGTTGGTTTGGCTTTCAGCCTCCAGCCTTTCCTCCTCTGCTAAGTCGAGTCCCGGATTCACTTCTCCCATGACAACGGAAGACGTTATGATGAAACTTCGGATCTATATGATGGAGAAGCAGTTTGCCGCCGAGACCTCTACCTACCATCAACCGAATCGTGAAGCTATTTCCCAGCCTTACATCCCACCCGGTCATGAGCGTCAACCCCATCATCTTCTCCACAAACCCAATCCTCATGCCCGAAAACAAGACCAATCACACATACACTGCAACATACCTGACTATAGCCTCCCCGGCAGCGGCCCAGGCAGGAAGCAGTTCCTGGGACATGCACCGTTCCTTGAACAAACAACCACCGCAACCCCTAGCCAAACACAGAATTCAGCACCAGATAGTGTTCCTACGGGTGGTTATAGTCAAACTTCCGAACAGTTGTCCAGTTACTGGCCTGATAGTGATATATCCTACAGCTTTAAGTCCCAGGAAGTCAAGGACGGCCAATGTCCGACAGAACTTGGCCCGGGACAAGCTTTATTTCAACTAAGACAACAGCAAAGCCAAGAGGGCAGTCACTTTACCGAACGTCATTGTGTTGAACGGAACCAAATGTCTTCTGAAAGTTACCCACCGACTTTAGATCAAAGTCAGTCGGAGGGTCAAGGTCAAATCTTAAGTCAAGGTCTATGTCATGACAAAGGGAAAGGCTTATCGCAGAGTGAAAGGGCGCTGTCCAACAAGTAGAGAATGACTGTGTTGTCCGTCGTGCAGGATGACACGGTACAAGTGTCAACTTCACCATACATTGGGGGTCCTGTTTACAGATTGTGTGGCATAAGCAGAAAAGATTTTAGTTCGATGTAAAAACCTTCAGATAATATAAAGTATTCACAACAGTCAGAGTGTAGTCTTCTTATAGCCAGCTGTCTAAAAGCAATATTGTATTTGGTCAGTAAATTGTTATTCTTTATAATAAATGTTGTTTTTGGGTGGAAAATAAAGAAGGTTGACGTACTTGGTTTGGAAATATGTTCATAAGTTGGGTATTTATATGTACTTGTACGTTTTCAGACGTCCTCTGAAGCGACGCCTTTGTCGGAAGACATTCTAGGCCCTGTCAAGAAAAATTTCCGTCAACATATTCAACACCCAAGCCAGGTTTCAGACTGGGTTGCTGTCTGCAAGAAAAAAAAAAGTTTTACAAGTGTTAACTTTTTAGAATACAAAATAATACAAATTGAATTAAGCGGGGTTCAGTTTGCATTGAATTCCTCTACCTACATGTGCATAAAGGTCTGGATGATTGGCCGGCAAAGTTGTGGCCAATGCCTATTTGAATCAAAAATCCACATTTGGTTTGCACGTTCTTGTGCATGACGTAAACAGCAGTGAAGACAATGGAATGCGTAGTACATAGTGATATCATTTTTTTTTTCTGCTGGGTGTGTTCTATATTTGGGACATTTATTGCAGACCATAACAATATCATTTTTCGGTATTAAAAATTTTGTGTGTATGTGTTTTTTGTCAACGTTGTCGAATGTCAGAAGTAGACGTCACTCCCAATTATTCCAGAACGTATTTTACAATGGAAAATGCTTATGTTTCTCGTAACCCTGATAAGTTGGTTTATGGCAGTTATTTAAGCATGTCTAAGTTTAATATCAGGTTTTTTTTTAGGGTGTGTATTATTTGTTCTAACATTTTCTTCCATATTTCATTGGTTACCTTGTTATGACGTTGTTCTCTTGTTATGATATTTTCAACCTTAAATCATTGTTGTCTTTGTCAAGAATTTTTTTTTGTCATGACATTGTTTTCCTTATGTAATTGTTTTCCTTATGTCATTGTTTTCCGTGTAATGACGTTGTGTTCTTTGTCATGACATTGTTTTCTTTGCATGACATTGTTTTTATAAGCAGATTTGGTTCTTATTTATGTGTCTATGAGAGGACAGAACCGAAGAAAACAAGAAGCCGATCTCAGCAGTACGAACTGGAATATGTACAAATACAGGAATCAAATAACATATCTTCTGCATTTTGCCGTCATTTTCGCACCTTTGGGTTTTCATTTGGAATGAATTTATAAGATAAAAATATAAACATAGGCCTATTCATCAAAAAGCTAGATGGCATCAAAACACGATAGTCCCTACCACAATGACGAGCAGAATTTTTGTCTTCCAGGTGTTGTTGTAAGTGTTTTGTAGAGGTACATCCGAGTTGGTTAAAATTGTAAAGACAATTTTACTTATCACCGGAAATACACGTGCATGATCCAATTTAAGAGTAAATTCAGAAACAGTAAATGTTTCATTATATTTATTCTGATTTAAAAGCGTCTCGCTCCCATTTCCCTGTTAATATTGTAATGCTTAGATCATCTTAACTATAGGCATATTTTCTACTTGTCTTTGAAAAGAAGATTGCAGTTTACAAAAATTGCCTATTCCTAACCGTACCAAAATCTCTACATTAGCTCGATCTGGTCATATGCATATGATATAAAGATGCATTCTTTTTTATTATTATTATTATTTCTGAGGGAAAACTGTTACATGACCTAACTGCAAAAAAGAGTAGATGATTGTTTACAAGACATAGCCTTGTACTGTTGGTATAAACACAAATGCCTGAAATTGTTTCGTGTGCTTTTGTTACATTTGCTTTAGCATTTATTACAAAATAGTGGGTTTGTCAGAAGTAGTACCTCATGTCCACGAGACTTGCCCTGTTTCTTAAGGAGAGAAAATGCTGCTAACGCTGATTTTTGTCTTTTCATGATCATTATGGACTTCCAGTGTTTGGAAAGCATGCATGTGTGGGTAACAATTATATGATGTGCGCCAATAACCACTATGTCGTTAAGTATTTTAAGAGTTCGGGACGAGATCTCTTGTTGACTTATTCACCTAAGGGTAATTCTGGTACGCTGCCGATTGGCCTCTAGACAATGAGGTCGCACGCTCGAACCAGCTCTCATTCGTTCGCTTATCAAAGTTTACCATATACATGACACAAGTCTACTCTGGATTTCCTCCAGCCACAAATCTGACTGCCGTCATGAAAAGAAATGAAATTGTCTTGATTAGGTGGTAAATGAGTCAATAAATAAATGTATACTCTTAGGAGAGAGATAATGTTTTGGCGTATTAACTCTTAGATAACAAATTTACCAAGCGGTTAAATATATAATCAGTGTCGCTCGCACCGAAAGATCACTTTTTAATCTTTGGGTATGTTTTTTATGTTACTTTATGATTTATGTTGAACAGTAAACCGTCCTGTGTTGAGAATGTTCGTCATGTAAAGAGCGTAACAGCTCTTTTTATATAATATGTATATAATATGTATATATAATCGGAGGGCTTTGTTTAGATATATACATATATATGTTGTTATGGTCTTTTTGAGATTTATCGACTGAGTCTTCTTTGTTTTTTTTTTTTTGTTTTTTTGTTTTTTTTTTAACGTTGGTGTCCCTTATTTACTAAGTTAGCTGCTTGGGTACATACCATACTCGCACTGGTTATTATGACACCGCTACTCCAAACCTAACGTCAGTTAGCTTAATGAATTGACAAACGTTATCTATTTGTACTGTTTTAACGATTAGCAGCAAGTTTGTTCACGCACAGTTTCCTGTATAAAGTTGAGTAGTAAAGTGTTCCTTTTACCCCTAATCATTTTTAGTCGTTATAAGCAACATTTTGCTCACTCTCAGCCTCTCTTATCTCTCCCTGGTCATATCTAATAACTGTTTCCCAAAAATGGTTCCACACCACATGGCGTCTTTGCACCACGGCAAGGTGCCAGGGTTCCCAGTTCAGAAATGCAATTTAACATAAACTAGGGCTGATTACTGCATTTGTCGAATGATCGACGCTATCATTTTGTAGTTTATTTATTTATTTGATGTTTTACACCGTACTCAAGAATATTTCACATATAAGACGGCGGCCAGCATTATAGTGGGAGAAAACCAGGCACAGCCCGGGGTAAACCCACGACCATCCGAAGGTTGCTGGGAGACCTCCCCACATACGGCCGGAGAGGAAGCCCGCATGAGCTGGACTTGAACTCACAGCGACTGCATTGGTGAGAGGCTCCTGGTTCATTACGCTGCGCTAGCGCGCTAACCACGGAAGCCTCCAGTGTCCCCCTGTACTTTATAACACAAGTGTCCCCCTATGGTTTCTAAGACAAGTGCCCCAATGTAATGGAAATGTCACACAGACAGAATGACCCGGCTTTCTATTTCATACAATATGACAGTGTTTGCTTCTTTCAGTGTCGGCTTATTCAATTTTCCAAACTTCGTGAGGTAAAGGCACAAGTGACCACTAAATACCGTCAGTCTCGATGACAATTACTTGCATTAGTATTAGTTATCATTCATATTCACGTTGTCACAATCCGGCTTTGCTATTATAGACAACGGCACTATTAAAGACACTTGACACCATTTGTGACACAACCCATGACTCCTGGTTCATTACAATTATGAGAGGCGTCATGAAACCTTAGCCTTGCGGTTTACCTTTGGAAGGGCTAATTTGATCATTTTTTGGTGTCGTAAGTCCAGACTTCCCAAAAAAGGAAACCATTCTCGTCGAAAGTAATTTTTGCCTATAAATGTGCATGGTCTCTTGTTCCTTCTGGTCTCTTGTCCCTTCTTATACTCATGCGATGACGTTTTTTGGGCACGTGTTGTGACGAAGTCCTTCTATATTGGTCAAGAGAACAATGATCATCAGGTACCTTTTCCCGAGCATTGGCGACAAGCACCCAAGCCGAACGTACCAATGTTCTCTTGTAATGCAAGGTATTTCCCACAAATCGTCGTCGCAACAGCAGGAATAAGCTACGCTGTACCAGTCATTTAAGGTGAATTGCTTAAGAGCCAGATTTGCAGTTTATAGGATTATAGGATAGACTTGCACGCGTTAGCCCTAACATTTTGAATTAAATTCACGTTGAGAAGCGAGATTTCGCATTACATGAACTACAAACTTTACACCGCTGAGTTCCAATTTAGGGTGACTCTAGGTTCCCTTTTGTGCGTGGATTGCGCAATCTTAAATTCTCAATGCTTGGAAATGGAGAAACTAGGCGTGTATACAACATGTACCTTTCAAACTGTGCTCTACATGCAATATAGTCAAGCGAGTCCAATTGCCTCTATTTCAGACATTGTCCTTCCTAGGCTTTTGTTTTCCTCATTTGTTTGAATATTGTGTGGTATCTCGTTTATTGTATAAAATAATCCAAAAGAAAGAAATCAAGATTTTTAATTATAATGCCAGTGCATTTTTTTTTTAATTATGTTATATTGATAAAATATACCATTTCTTTTTTCCCCAAAGGTTATCTTTCTGCAAATTAATTAATAATTTGAAATCTTATTGATGCTATCGACGGTATACAATTCAGTGTCAAAATATGATTTATTTGTAAACAGTTATTTTTGATTTGGTTAGCAATTTTAATCTCAGACACATACGGTGTATTTCCTTATTGATTCCCACAAACGAATGTGTTCATCAAAGATTTGATTATTGTATAAATCCAAGAGTTATCTATTTAGTATGTGATGTATAAGAGAATTAACTATAATTTACTTGTGAATGTCTTGTAAATAATTATAAGAAAATTTAAAAAAATCTGCGGATTACCTCTCAAATTATATCGTGCCCAGGAGATAAAACATTCTCTTTTGTATCAGTTAGACTATCGGTGGCGGTTATCTGATGTCTGAGTACTTCCTAAAACGTATCAAAACCCCAAAATAATAAGGAAAAATAGCAAATAAAAAATCACTATACGAGCTCAGATCTTTTTTTCTTTTTTTTTTCTTTTTTTTAGGGGAATAAGTGCTCATTTAAAAAAATGTTTGGGATCTAAATTATTGGGATCTAATTTTATCTAAACCGAAAAATTTCTTTCTTAGGATTCTTCACATTTATTAATAAGTATTCACTATTAGTACATGTATAAACAAGATTCTGTGAGAAATAAAAAAACTTTACTAAACTTATCTGAGTACAGTGGCATTAAAATGTGTAATGAGAACGAGTGATAATAATTGCAATTTGTATCTGAGGAAAGTGTCATTTGTAGTAATTTTGAAGAGTTGTATAATTGATATATTTGTATAAGTGTGCACATTTATACAAAAGGATTGCAATGGTGTTGCGTTAAAACATAAATAGTCATTTTTAGAATTATTCGTGGGTTTGGTTTCTTTTTACTCTTCATGTGGACATTCATGCTGTTACTTTATACAGAAAATGGTCCGTGGACGAGGGGATAAGGACCCAGGAGTATCCCACCAATGCGGTCGCTGTGAGTTCAAGTCCAGCTCATGCTGGCTTCCTCTCTGGCTATACGTTGGAAGATCTGGTAGTGAGTTTCCACCCGGGCTCTTTCCGGTTTCCTCCCACCATAATGCTGGCTGCTGTCGTATAAGTGAAATATTTTTGAGTATGGCGTAAAACACAAATCAAATCAAATGTACAGAAGATGGTTTACGTTTGTTTGTTGGTTTGTTTGGATTTCACTCGTCTTCAGAGTTTACTCCCAACACTGATGCTTCCTCCATCCATAAAAATAATTGCCTTTGTGTAAGTGAAAAAACTTTGAGTATGGCGTTCAAGAATAATGAATCAGTCAGTTAGTCAACAGTTAACCGGCCCTTTTTTCCTCTGTCGTTGTTTTATTTAATTTTTTTTTTTTTACACTTTATGAACTGTCCATGTAGGACCACATTGATTACGAATATATACGTATAAACTGATTATTTATGTACATATTTGATTGGTGTTTTACGCCGTGCTCAGGAATATTTCACTTATACGTTAGGGACGAGCATTACAGTAGAAAGAAACCGGGCAGATCCTTCAAATGATTAAAGGTAGGAAAACCTCATCAAACTTCTTGGTTTCCGACAACAGGTAGATAAATATAAACATTGCATACGTAACTTGTTAACGACTAGTATTTCGACTAGTTATAAGGTGAATGCAGTCGTCAAAAAGGCTATATTTAGTTTGCTCTGACCTAGACGTGCTATCTTTCTCTGCTTATAAACAGGTCTATAACTGAGAAAATGAGACTGTAAAGGACCTCGAGAAAGATGTGAATAGAAGGCATGGGCGTAGTGTCGGTGTATGTTCAATGCATGCTCGAGAGCTAAGGCTTTTAAAAAGACACCACCAGCCTGTGTAAATATAGGAGACAGAAAGGACACTTTTAACATAAGTAGTGAGCAGAACATAGGAAACAGGTCAGGTAGCTAGTCTACCGACATGGTCATAAACCAGGGATTGGCGGAAGATACGAGGAACATTGCGGGAGATCCGTGTATACACGTCCATAGCGAGGGCAGACCTCTTACCCAACATAAATAAACCAGCCGTTTAAAATAAAGCCAACAATGCTGCCGTAGAAAAATAGTTTGCAACCTGTAGGTACAATGTACGTGAGTAGAAGTTTCTGGTATGCCGCTCGCTGGGTTAGTCGTACACAGCAAGCGATTGGCCCTAAACGAGGTTCGAATCCACCTCAGGTTAGACTTGCTGCGGCTTATACATGTGCACTGTGCATGGCGAAGCGCCGTTGTTTACAGAAGGTTATCGTCAACTTGTCTAGCACTTCGTTTTGACCAATTTCGTTGTCGTCTATCTTTTATTATTTATCATTCTATGTCCTTTTACTTTTTTTTATTCTGCATTGTTCCTCACACCATACCAACTGCATTCCGTGTTGTTCATTATCTATTGTCTAGCTCGGTTTGTCAGTTACATCCTTGACCTAGCCATCACGCAAAGTCGACTATATTCTTTGCTTTTTATTCTCCAATGTGTATCACCCCATGTCCATTCCATTATTTGTCGCCTGTTCTTCATTGTCTGTTAGTTAGTTGTCACCCTGTTAGTTACACTGTTTGTCAATTATTTTCCATTGTCTACCATCTCATTTATTCTCCAGTGTCTATACCCCCACTCCCACCCCCACCCCACCACCATGTCCATTCCATCGTCTGATGATTATTCTCCATTGTCTATCGCCCCATGTCAATTGCATTCTTTTGTTGTTTATTCTCTGTTGTCTATCATCGCGTGTTAATCACATTCTTTGTTGTTCATTCTCCATTGTCTGTCGCCTCATATTAATTACATTATTTGTGGTTCATTCTTCATTGTCTAAGTATCACCCTATGTTCTTTGCTTTCTTTGTTGTTTATTCCCCATTGTCCATCCTTACTTTCTTGCATGGTAACGGCATTCCTTCTCGTTTTTTCTCCATTGTCCATCATCTCGTGATAACTGATTTTGTGTTTCTTTATTCGCCATTTTGCTGTTTATACTCTAATGCCTATAATCTCATGTTATTGGCATTTTTTGTTGTTTATTCTTCGTTGTCTATCACAGCATGACAATCATATTCTGTGCTGTTTACACTCCATTGTCTATAACCTTGTGTTATAATAGACATTTAGTGTTCGTTGATTCTCCCATGTCTATTACCCCATGTTAACTGCATTCTCTGTCACGTAATGTCCATTGTCGATCATCTCATGTTCCGTCTATTCTTTGTTTTTGATGTTGTTAAATAAATACGAAGTACACAAATAAATACTGCCACTATGTCTTTACAGTGAAGTATGCCGGTATAAGAAAAGCGTGGTTGGGAGGAAATATGTGGTCGCACACGTGCTGACAAAATGTCTTTATAATTTATGCCACACTTCCGATTACCTCCTATCTTGTCATCGTGAAAAAACCTTTTTCGTCCAAATATTTGGTTACTTCGATGATGTTGTCAAATCCAATATGTTACCTGCTAGTTTGACGAGTGATTGATTATATTGCGACATTCAAAGGATGTCACAATATTTTCTGCTAACTCCAAACTTCACTCCAAAAACGAAGGTGAGTTGTTGTTGATAACACGTTCCAAACGCATGTTTTTGTACAAAGTTTGTATTCGTGCAGCGATTATGGTAGACTAACTTCGGGCTGGGTTTTACTACTACAAGGAAAACATGCCGTCATGTAGCTGTTGATCTGTATTACCCTGCTTTTCTATGTCATTAAGGTTGTTCAAAGAGCATGATACATCAGCAGGTGAATGTGATGGTAAATGGATGTGATTTTGAAGAGCACTTGAATAGGTCCTTGTCATCAACTAACCACAGGCGCGTCACTACCTCATGCATGGTTGTGAGTGGTTTCGTTGGCCCGGTTTAAGGCCACAGCACATACTGCAATTCTTTGAAAATCTTCACATGTACGTCGGTAAACCAACCGATGAGTCTTATTTGAATGCGTTGGTCAAGTCCTACGGCTTGAATCTGCGACTGTGAAATATTCTTGACCATAGGATAAAAAAGAAATAAATAAAAACATATTGAGAAAAGCCGAAAATTGAAAGCCACCAATCACTCATACGAGCATACCCCTTCAATGGTGAATACCCAGTCCCTGTAAGACTCCGTCATTTTATTAAATAACACTTTTACAGTGCCTTATCTGGTATACATTCACAAACTTCCTGTACATGATATGTGTTACCTTGTTTATTTCATTTGCATTTGTGTTTTCATTTCCCAGAATGTTTAATTACTCAACAAATATTAGGTTTGTGAGTGGGGAAAAGACACATTTCTCGATGTAAAAATGCATACCTTTTCTAGTACCTGACTAATCTCCCGACGCTAAACAGTCACCTAGCTATCCAGAGCTGGGTTCGATCCTGCGTCACTTTGGGCAGAAACCGATCGGCAGCGCAACGATATGTACCAACGCCTTCTCAAATACACAAACAGGTTATTTGATATTAGCATATCGAATTACTAACTACGCTGTCCCGACGTCTGATATTGACAATACTAATGTACCGTTCCATTCTATATTTTCCTCTCGTGAATTGTCATTGTCCAATCAACCAGTTGTATACAGTGCACGCAGTCAGCCGTGCGGTACAAATACAGTCCAATGGTAACAAGGCACTCAGCTGGCCGGGACTCCACCGTTCCTTGTTGTCGCTTTGGTGATTTACAGTCCTGTACTTGCAAATTTCTTCACACGCTTAACTGCACCCGCTTGGTATGCATATAGCATGTTTCTAATAGACGACTGCGGAAATCTGTATTGGTAATTCACCTGCTATATTGATCGCCCAATGTGTTTATTAGGTGGGAGCTATACATCTGAAACACAGTATACATGGGCATTGAGCGTTCCCCTCCATTCGAATACCTCGCGTAAGGCACTGGACCAAAAAACCCGTTTTCTTTACGATATGCATGTATGTGGATGATGGGGCGGGGGGAATTTCTATAAAACACATTTATGTAGCCTTCTCGGGGTATTCTATAGCCGCCTTTGTTAGCATGGTTTCCTAAGGACACGAGCTATGTATTCACATATCTGTACTGTTGTTTGTCCTGATACAGCAGTGTAAGTGTCTCAGATACCGTCTTGGGTGTGATACCGGCGTGACACGTTTACCTGTACTGCACGACAGATGAGTATATATATACATCGGATGTACACACACCAAGGTAAGCTATCGATGACACGAATCTCTGATCGGCAATTGCTTTTTCATGCATTTAGGTTAAAATCCTGTACCACAAATGTTTCTTTCCGCCTTTACGGGGCTTACGCTTATAAAATTAGTTCAGTTTTGACGATTTTTGTTGAGTTCATCATGTACACATTATTCAACATTATCAACAGTTTTAACGATTAACTTCTTTGGCCAATTACATGGATATGTGTCGACCTGGACAGAAAAAAATCTATATGTGTAGCTATTGGTGTTGACAAGTGGAATATAGCGCTTTAATGTAGGATTCGACCATTACCTATGTACTAGTATTTAACAACTGGGACGGACAAATCTATGTATACCAGATATTGGTTTCGACAGATAATGGTTTGGTAACCAGACTTTTTTTGCACAAATAAGTGGACATATTCTGGCATGGATGGAGAAATCTGTTAAAAGTAGATCTTTGGTTACACAGATGTATCGATGATTTGATGTGGATTTGGACAATGGCAGGGGCATTTTGTCGGCCTCTGTGAACACATGTACGTGTAGATATATTCATAAATATATTTATCACATTGATGTTGGTTTCGATAGTCATGCGAAAGCGTGATAGCTTGGACGGACACATTTATACGTGTACAGGTATTTATTTGGACAAATGTATGAATACTTTGTCGTAGATTTCAACAATTGCCTAGACGTATGTGAGCTTGGGTTAACGCAGATGTTTTGAGGCTCGAATGTGTATGTCAGAACGTATTGTAAATTTCGATGATAACGTAAATAACCCCACCCAGTTGTCGTTAAGCGTGTCAGCCAGCTAGTATCGACTGTATCCACTGGGCAACTATTTATTTTGTCTGTACCACAGGAATCTACAAGACAACATCAGAATATTACTATGATTTTGGCCAGGAATATCGGAAAATAACTATCGCTGAGTCTCGTAATACCAGAAAGTACACGTAGTTGTCTATTTTGGCCCGTAGTTCATGTATATTTATTTATTTATTTATTTGATTGGTGTTTTACGCCATACTCAAGAATATTTCACTTATACGATGGCGGCCAGCAATATGGTGGGAGGAAACCGGGCAGAGCCCAGGGGAAACCCACGACCATCCGCAGGTTGGTGGCAGACCAGCACACGTATATATCAAACATCCTTTGCAACCATGACCAACAGTATCAGGTTATAATTGTCAGCATGGCATAAAACATTACACGTAGCTTTCATTTTGGTGTTTATACAGTTAATTACCTATCATTTGGTGTGCAACGCTAAACAGTAAATGTTATGTGTAATATCATAAATGGCTGTCAGGTTGTGGTGTCATATACATACCATGCAGTAACTATCAGGTTGGCATGTAATACCATGCCATCACTATGCGAATTGCATGTAATATTATGCAGTAACAACCAGTTTGACATGTATTGTCATGAAATAGATATTAGTTTGGCATGCAATACTATCCAGTAACAACCTGTTTTTCATGCAATACTATACAGTAGCTATCAGTGTGGCATGTAATATCATACAGTAAATACCAGTTTGGCATGTAATATCATACAGTAAGTATCAGTGTGGCATGTAATACCATACAGTAAGTGCCACTTTAGCATGTAATGTCATACAGTAAGTATTAATATGCTATGTAATGTCATACAGTAAGTATCAATTTGTCGTGTAATGTCATACAGTAAATGTCAATGTGTCATGTAATGTCATAAAGTAAGTATCAGTGTGGCATGTACTGTCATACAGTAGGTGTCAATGTAACATGTAATCATCCTACAGTAAATATCAATGTGGCATGTACTGTCATACAGTAAGTATCAATGTGGCATGTAATATCATACAGTAAGTATCAATGTAACATGTAATGTCATACAGTAAGTATTAATGTGATAGAGCAAATATCACAAAAGCGTGTAATATCGTACACAGTCAATATCTTTCTTAACAAATATGCAAAGCTACACGTAAGCAAGTTCGTAAAGTCACTAAGCTCGCGAATGTTTTCGGTTTTGGTTGTCTAACAATCAAACATTTCTGTACAAGTACAACTGTGTCTTCATTTGCACACTGTTGGGAATTTCCCCCAAAATACTAACGCCATTGTGGATGCCTATCTAAAGTTTTGTGTGATAATTTTATCGGCAAACTGACATTCTATCTATAACGCTTTTTTTAGTGGCCCGACATGGATATATATTATTTTTAACAAATGATAAAATTGCGCGCTAACTCGTGTAGAGAGATACAGTTTTGACATTGGTTCTTGCGAGCCTAAACTAACAGAGAGTGTTCCGAAATCAGTACTAAGGGCTTTTACAATTACATTTAGCTTGTCTAAACAGACATCACGTTACATTATGTGCATTGTGTATATAAGCTAGCTGACTTGTCGTTTTAAGGGGTCCATATGCCGGTGTCAGACTATCCATTCCGCGCGTGCTTAGATCAATGAACGAAACAACTGTTTATTCACCTTCAAGACAAACAATCACACAGAGATATAAAATACAATATTAGATGTTATCAGAGGGCACCGCAGTGCAACCTCCACAATGGGGCGAGAAGACTAATTTTATTTCATCTAGGATATGTCATGGGGAATGAGCGCGCATAGGTTAGAGACACCGCTTTGGCTATCTTTGACGGACGCTCTGACTCGTGATCATTTCCCTTCTAATGTAATGCTTTTGCGATGACGTCTTGTAATCAACTTGGCGATGCACTCTTCTTGAATAGCAAGGGAACAATGATCAATACAGCTTGGACCCGAATCCTAAACTCAGATACAGCAAATCAAAATTTAACTCGCTTAGCCAAGTTATATACCTTTCATTGGTGGGTATTTGTTTGGTATTATTTTTGACTGATACGACAGCGGTCAGGTTGAGCGTTTGAAAACATAGAGGTACACTATAGTGAACCATCGCCCTTTACCGGCTTCCTGACAAACCTCCTGACCCCAAGCTGCAGCTGGATTCCAGCCTATGACCTCAGTGGCTTTGGCTGAGACATGATCAGAGTTTCGAGTGACTTACCGTTTCACTCTAACTCATGTGTGTCAGCGTAGTTTTTAATTCTGGGCCCTGATCTACATGCAGGGTCAAATCAGCAGTTTGGTGTGCGCATGACGCACCAGGATCTAAGGGGGATAACATATGTCTCTATATGTTAATTGTAATCCCTTAGCGGTCACATATAATTCAGTAAATTGCTGTATCATGGTGAAAATAGAAACATTAACAAATACACATAAAAAAAATTAAACTGAGGCATACCTTCTGGGCTTTCGCCAAAGACTTTATTGTATACCCATCCTGGGCATGCGTAGTGGAGCCCACTGAAAACCGCTGTCTAGCTTTTCTGTAACTCTGATGACTACATGTGCTGGGGACAGATGTTGTCATGTAGTTACAACCAACCTAGCCTACGATCACTATGTGAACGGGCGTCAGGAGATTTGCAAGGCACCTGGGGAAAAGGTCAAGGTTGTTTTTCTCTGGACACTTCTCCATTTCCACTACTCATTAGCCTCGTGTTTGTCGATTGCATGTCAAATATTTTATACTAGATTACTAAACTCAGATCGAACACCTAAATAAATATATAAATAAATAAGATGTAGTTTTTGGATAAGCATAGTTTATTCCCATACTAACAACGTTATCGAGCATTCGGTGTACTCTGCCCATTAACAAGTGCATCGATTTGACTCTACGGCAGTAGTGCACACACTTTGGCGATATATTGATTCTTAATTAAATTTAAATTTATATCTTAGATATGATTCTTATTCGTCAAACACCATCTGTATATGCGTTACATTTTTTTGGCTTTGATACATTCACCCACTCACCTATGAGTAATGGTGTATCGCATTATAAGTATTATGCATGTGACGGGTTTCTCGGGTCACAGACTTCTCTCATCGCCTACATTGGTATAAAGGCCATACATGGCCATAATGGTGGGCGAGGAAAGTGATGTGTGATGTATGTATCTGTACCAGCTGAATCCGTGGTGTTTGTGACCCTGAGCACTTGCCTCGCTTTTGTCGATGAGCGTAATCATTTGCAAAATTCCCACGACGTATGAATATCCTATAACATAATAGCATCGCCTCTCTATGTACATCTATGCAGATTATGCAATGATTTAAGGGTTATATTTTCCAGCGCGAGGTAGACCTATCACAGCTCCGTCAATGGCATTGCCACTGAGAAAGTACATGTTTACCTGGAGAAAAAAAAAATGAGTAGTACGTGGATAGTTGGATTCGAACCTAAGATCGGGTTCGTTAAATGAAGCTGATCTTTTGCTTGGTGTTCACCCCTTCATTTCTTTAGGTTAAATTAAAGCCTCGCGTTCATTCGTGTGTTTTAGTTTGTCCTCAATGAATATATCAATGAATATTAGCATATTTATAGTGATGTCACGGTAAAATCGTATATTAATGACACGTGACAACACAACCTGTCACATTGTATTGAAACCATGCTGTCAAGTACTTGACTCATCTGACATCAGTTATTCCGTATCAAAGTCTAGAGAATTGTAAGAAAAGGGTTTTACGCAGATCGGATTAAAGTTAGCGTAATTAATCCTTGTCACCGATGGATTTCATGCCTTGAGGCTGTTTCCTCTTTATTATTGGGTGATAATTCTGATTTATTGATTTAGCTTGTGTTTCTTGCCGTACTCAAGAATATTTCACTTATACGACTGAGGCCAGCATTATGGTGGGAAGAGCCAGAGGGGTGAGAAGTTCTAATATGTTCTGAAGCTCTTAACACAGGGGTTAAATTACATACTCTTCGGATGTAATTTCCACACAACCGAAAGAGATGTTTCCCTTTCTCTTCACCAATACGGAGATAATGTCACATACACGAAGTCACACCTCTTAGATATGTCAAAATGTATATTTTTGTCCTTTGTAGAATACCTGTTACATATTTCTATAGGCTTGTCATTCTTCCAACATATACCTGTATCTGGGACCTTACGTTGGTCGTGTACAATCTAATAATCTATCGTCCAAAAGCGGCACACACGCGTATCATTAAGACCAAATATGTAATTGTTAGCGTGGTAATCCAAGTATGACCAGTTCATTCAAGCTGTCTTTCATTTTCACATTTAAAGCACTGTTTCCTTTCGCCTGACAAAAATAGGTCGCCAGTAGCCGAGTAAGAGGGTCAACTCTCTTCTATACCGTATCAATAGGTTGTATGGCTTTATTGTCCAAACTTGTCCGTTTTTAACCCCTTTGATCTACACGTAGATATGAAGTTATCGAGTACAACACACCCAACTGGTCACGCTGGGCGGGATGTTATTTATTTACTATGTTGTCACGTAGACCCGCCTTAACTCTGCTCAACACGGGAGTAGAGGTCGTCTCCGTGTGAAGTATTCTTCCTAAATTTGACAGTGAGTATAATGTTTTTGGTGTCGAATAATTCGGGACGGAATGTTCACAAATGGTACACCATTTGGACACTAGTTGAATGTACCGCCTAGATCCTTGCTGCTAACCGATTCCCAATACACAGGTGCTTCCAAATTTCGTACTTTATACACTTTCTTACTTTGTTGGTAGTTTTTGTGTTGATAAAGGGTTGATTGGCAGAAACGCTGTATGCTAGTGACCCAGAGAGGGTACTTCTATTATAAATTATAGGCCCATTTTTCTGTATCTTCAATGTTTTTGGCCAGTATCTATACAAATGCAAATATGGTATAGAATAGATGGAAATTTTGCGTTTTTCTTAAAACCAAATATTTGAACTTCACAATTATTAAGCAGGGCAATTTTATGTAAATATACTTTATTAATTTGATCAGTGTTTTTCGCTGTGCGCAAGGGTATTTCACTTATACGATGGCGGTCAGTATTATGGTAGGAGGAAACCGGACAGAGCCCGTGGGAAACTCATCTGCAGGTTGCTGACAGATTTTCCCGGGTAAGCTGGAGAAGAAGACAGTATGAGCTTGAATTGAATTCACAGCGACCGCATTGGTGAGAGGCTCCTGGGTCATTGTGCCGCGCTGGCTAACCATCTCGGACAAATAGACCCTAAGTATGCGCAACTTAAGTTATAAGACATATTCACATTCATGTTTGTGTTGGATTTAAGGGCTTCAGTGGCTCAGTTGGTTAGCGCGCTAGCGCAGCGTAATGACCCAGGAGTCTCTCACCAATGCAGTCGCTGTGAGTTCAAGACCAGCTCATGCTGGCTTCCTCTACAGCTGTACGTGCGAAGGAACATTCTATTCTCTAATGTCATTCCTGACCCATATGGTAACCATTGAGGTCATTGGAACAAACACGAGTGTATTTATAATTTACAAAAAGACGTATTGAAACATTCACCGAAAAGATCTTAAAACGAACGATTTTAATGACGTCATTAGAATGAGAATCACCTCATTATTTTCCAACAGACCGCTTCAAATTAAAATCCGATGTTTACAGGGATTTTACTCCGCTGTTAAGTACTATAATAAAGTGCTATCTGTTTTCGAAGACAATGTTTTATACTCCTTCACCTGATATATACTACATTTTGATGTTCTCTTTTCTTTCCATACAATCGTCTTCTTCTAAGCTATGTGGACTTGCTGTTTGACTAGTGCAAAGGACTAGAAATTTATGTCAGTTTTGTGAAAAAAAATGTAACATGAAACGACTATATATGAATTTCAACAAACTGAAAAACGTTCTCATTTTCTTTTTAAAAGAAATCCTATAAAAGCAATAATACTGTTTGAAAGAAATCTTGGTAGATGAAAAACACGATGGGCTTTGTTAAGTATAAACCTATTACCCTTCGTTAACAGGTTCTCCAGCAGTCCTTTCACAGTGTGGTATAATACATCGCCCAACCCAAACCACGCATTCCAACTTCCTGATACATAGTAATACACTAAACACATTATAGACTTGTTATAAAGTTTTCACTTCAATAAAGCAGCATCGTTGTTTGGACAGAAGATGTCCCACCCTTATATACAGGACTTTTGCAATAATCAACGTTATTCACTAGACAAACCGAGGCTTTCTATAGGTTACATAATTTTGTATGGTTCAAAAACTCCAGTTTTTCGCTCGATGCACAGCTGAAATAAGACACAGTTCTACGTAGAACCCAAAACAGGTTTTTTTTTAACATCACCCAGCTTTTGTCGGTCGGTAGTGCCTCGCCGAAATTTTTTCATAAAACACTTTGAAAACTTGTAACCATTGGCGTAACTGTAAAGCCCTCGTTGCGTTACAGATGTGTTAAAAGGAACTCGACTAAGTTATCTTGTTGGGGTCCCTTTGCACATTTTATGTTTTTCACACGTTCACATTGATCAACCTCACGGCCGAGCACATAGAGATCACTGTTAGAACATTTCAGTATTTTTGAGCAAAGAGAATCAAGTGTAATTTTAGCGGCACATCCTTTTGTTATTTTGTACATACTTCGTCTTTATCTCGCGTTTAAATACCTTCCTTCCACTGGATAAAATATACTGTACACTTGTTAAGAAAATGGCGTCTGGAATTATTAAAAGAGTTTTAATGTCGGACACGTCTTATCACCTAGACACTGTGTATATACAATGGACTGCTGGCTCGTTTATGGTTACAAGAAACCGGAGTGTGCTTATTTATTCCGGCACTAAAGGATGTCTGGGATCACCATTTAAATGTAATGAATTGGTCATTATAAGGCCAACTTGAGCACAAATCGTAGGGCAACTTTTTCCGATAATGTTACTACCAGACAGACAGAGAGACGGACAAAAACGCACCTCTTAGATATATCAAGCAAACGATAGTCAAACTGTCACAGTGAACGCGACACATTGCTATTACTGTCACCATGAACACGACACATTGCTATTATTGTCACCATGAACATGAGACATTGCTATTATTGTCATCATGAACATGAGACATTGCTATTATTGTCATCATGAACATGAGACATTGCTACTGACACACGACTCATCTGACTATGACTAATTTTTACAGCTCATGGTCTAGCTGTCTAGGAGAAATGAAACGAACAATTTGCCAGTTATGGAAGCGGGCGAACGATGGTACGATGGTACGATGACGGCCCTATCCCGATTCCATAGCCAGTACCTATCACATTGATTTATTTAATATCTGATTGTTGCTAAATGCCATGCTGTAGAATTTCACTTATAGGACATCGGCCAGGTTCATTGTTGAAGGAAACCCGATGTTCTCGTTAATTCACTGCTCTTTATAATGTATCCGGCAAGCCTGCTGACCTAATACTATGTACGTCCGAACTAGCGACAGCTGGATTCGATCCTGGGACCTCAACTGAAACTTAACAACCTATCACACTGTAGAAGTGATAATTAGACTGATTAATCCCTATACTTAATTGGGCTGACTTAAAAATAATACAGATCACGTTTGCCGAATACTGTCCTAATTGAATCATCACTCAATATTTTAGGCTTTTCACTATAATCTTTCTCTTTTACCTAATTTTGCTCTAGCCATGATGCCAGGCGCCGAGTAAATTTGCTACTATCCACGCATTTACGTGAATAGTTAGACTAAAACCCTGACTGAGGTAAACTGACAAGAGGCCGTATGTCACTGGTTACGTGTGACCATTAGCCAGCTGTCACACTGTCGTCGCTGCTCTGAATTTACTGTCTATGCTGTACGTCTTTAATCATATTTCATTCCAGGTTTTAGTCTGTCACATTTGTAGTACGTGATATTTAATTCCAGATGGCCCACCGATCCTTACCAAAGCCTTACCAAACTCTGGCCTTATCAGCATTCCTCGTCGTCTTGATATCAGAGAGTACAGTAGGTGAGTAATTATCACCCGTAATTAAATTCATTCGCATCGATTAATTAATCAAGTGTTTATTATATAACATTAAAATGGCCGCTCTATGATGACCACTTCTAGTAAACTTTTCTTTGCTTCAAATTGCTCTAAATTTGACCTAGGAAAGCATGATGCGTTGCGAGTTCAAATCCCATGAATGAGAACCATTTAAGCCCATAAATGAACGATGGGGATTCCGTGGCCTCCCTTGCACCGCTGAGACTCGGGAGCCTCTCGCCAATAAGGTCGCTGTGAGCCCAGATCACTCTGGCTTCCGCTCCGGCAATACATGGTAAAGTCTTCTAGCAGCCTGTGGATGGTCGTGGGTTTCCCCCAGGCTCTGCCCGGTTTCCTCCCACCATAATGCTTGCCGCCGTCGTATAAGTGAGATATTTTTGAGTACGGCGTAAAACACCAATCAAATAAGTAAATCAATCAAAAATGAGAAGTTTTTCAGCTTGACGTGAAACAGCGCTCAATTATAATTATAAATTAATGATAAATTATAAATATAGTGAATAATACGTGTTAATAACATATCTAGACACAAGGACAGAAGTTCCATTTTCACTGAAACGGTCATTAGCGGCCATGCTGGATCACTACCAGACATAGTCTGCCTTTTCATTGTATCGCCTGGCTTTAAGCACCGGGCCACGGAGTCTTTGGTGACAGATCCAACATGACCTCGATTGCTACAGTATTCAACTATACCATCCAATCCTCATCTGTTACTGCAGTTGTAGTCTGCCATATGATTTAACAGAACACATTAGATTCTCAATTAGGCAGACCTTAAACGGCATAAATTAAATGTTAAAATTTGGAAATTGAATTTTCATACAGCACGAATATGTCCGATATGTTTATCACAGATTTAAATTTCTAAGTGATTTATACGAGAACTGCAGATCAAACCCTACTACATGTTGCTGACAGCTACTACACACATCATTTCTTTACATGAAATCATTCACCGATATGCAAAGCCCCCGTATATCCGAAGAAAAAATACGGAAATCCACCAGACGAATATTCTCACTTGAGCTCGTGGGTCGACGAAATATTGACAACATCTTGTCACTAACTGAGCATCTCACTGAGCAGCCATTTACATTGAAGAGATTTTATCTTTAGATCCGGGGTACTCAATCAAATGGTCTTTTTGTCTTGAGCGTTTGTATACAGAAGTATTAAGAGTGAGGCATATAGTCAAGCTTCCATGGCCATCCATGGCTACATGTTTCAGTGGCGAAGACAAGACGTCATACTCTCAAACTCCACGCAATAATGGTGATCAGCTCTATCTTCTTTTGAAAAAAAAACGATAACATTTATTTATGTGGTTGTATTATACCTTAGCACAATGCTTTTCTATTACGCTTTTCTGGCTTACTGTCCGGTACACTCTTTAAAAAAGCTGATTTTTTTCGAGTTTTTCTTTGACAAGAATACGAAAAAAATGATAACCAGCACCGTGGAACTGCACTATTCCTAACAAAAACAATGTTGCCTGAAAGAACTAAAAATGTTAGATAGTGAATGAATCAGTTTTTAAATGGCGAGACATTTTCACCACTGCCCCTTTCCTCATTTGAGCTCATTTTCTTACGTCATTGCATCACGAAATAGATCTGCACCCGCTGTGAACAATAAAATCTCCAAAACAGAGGTGACAAAATGTTCAAATAGGGATCGTGTCCATTAGTACGTATTTTGTAAAAGAGTTCCCTGTGTAATGAATGAACGTAAACCCTTCGTGGACAATATTACAGACACATTAAAGCCACATTACAGCCATATTACAGCCACATTAAAGTCACATTACCGCCATATTACAGCCACATTACAGCCACATTACAGCCATATTACAGCCACATTGAAAAACATAATGCAACATCAGGATTTTTTGTCCAGAACCTCGAACGGTCAAAATTAGAAACTTATGTTAGTACTTTTGTCGATGAAAATATAAGAAATTTCTATTTTTCTCGTGACAAGGTACTAAAATCCGTTGTATTTTTTTTTTTTACGCTTTCCATAATTCTGGAAGAGCAAGTACTGAAAAAGTAATTTAAATAATCTCATAATAGCTTGCCAAAAGTGAAATACAGCTCTAGCTGCTCCAACCACCTTCCATATAGATTAGATTCCATGGCTTGTCGGGACAGACATCGATTTTCTGTTCTTTATGAAATCCCTAATTGCGTGTTTACATCGGCTCAAGTCGTGTTCGAATTACAAGTTCAGTCAGTTACTAGAACCGGTTTATGTGCGGATACACGGACTTCCCATCGTCTCACTTTGTATTCGTTTCGCAGGCACCGGTTATCGGTGTATCAACAAACATTTCGTATTTTCTTTTCAATGCGGTATTTAGCCCAAACCGGGAACCTTTCAGACTATACGGCTACGGTGTGTTTAAATAAAAGCTATGTAAATGTCGGATGTTCTGCATGTATCATTAGAGCAGATGAACGGATGCTGTTTGTAAATATACATGTATACTGAGTATTACAAAACTCTGTGTAAAGATCACGAATTTGCCAGTATGTACAGACCTGACCAGTAGTGAAAACAAACGAGCAGATCCTGATGTATAAAAAACGTACATCCAGCATTTCTAATATTATACATGAAAATGGGTATTGAATTTTTCATGTCATTTTTTCTTCTGGCTCCTGGT
Source organism: Liolophura sinensis (assembly GCF_032854445.1). Lineage (NCBI taxonomy): Eukaryota > Metazoa > Mollusca > Polyplacophora > Chitonida > Chitonidae > Liolophura > Liolophura sinensis. The sequence goes on from NC_088296.1 coordinate 14,018,112, forward strand.
TTCTTTAAAATGCAACTACACAACAGGCCTATTTTAAGTGTATAGTTTTTCAAACGCACATCAATACAGCTTCTATATATCTGGCTCATTGCGACTGCGATTTTTGGACACAGGCTCGCTGGCAAAGGAAAAGCGTTGAGTGGCGACGCCGAACACATTGTTGTGGATCTTCCTTTCGACCGTATACAATATATGTATCTTTTATTTAAGAAAACATCAAGTTATGAGCGTGACATATTCGGATGGGCGGGAGCTCTTATTCCTTGTGAAAGAAAAATACACGTTCCAACGAACATTTAGCAGGATTATGAGACCGTCTCACTGATGTGGGAAACAAAGTTTAGAAATTTAGTATGGCGTTATGAATCAAGACGCGTGGTTTCCGAATATAGCCAGACCGGGAATATTTTAGGGCGCACTTTGGTATTTGCCATGGAGTGTGCGATATATTTCTCAGTCACGATCTCACCATTCAAGGCCGATATAAGCGTTTTGTCCTCACGTGAACAGCTTTATGTTGTCAAACACTGGTCTCGCCCTTGTATCGTGCTGTCCCCCTGTAGCATACATTTCTTTCACAATAGCGGTATTTGTGATATTTCGAGCGTCTTTGTAAGAGGTGGAATTTCATAACATATATGTGACCCAAATGCTGGCATACTCCTCACAAAGACGTACACCGTAGGTATGTGCAAAGGGATAATGCACTGAGGTGTATCCTGAGACAGAGAAGGCTTATCCACTGTCTCGGCGTCTTTTTCTAACTCCATTTAAAGATTAGTACAAAATACACCCGTAATTATTTGACAGCATTGTTTCCTACTTACGCTTTTCTGAATAAAAATGTTCTCTAAAAGCTACCATGTACGAGTAGTGTACAGTATTGTTTGGAAACTGACAACACATACGATTTTGATTTATTTTTGTTTTACGTCGTACTCAAGAATATTTCACTTATACGACGGCGGCCAGCATTATGATGGGTGGAAACCCAGCAGAGCCCGGGGGAAAACCACCACCATCCCGCGTACGGCCGGACAGGAAGCCGGAATGAGCTGGACTTGAGCTCACAGCGACCGCCTTGGTGAGAGACTCCTGGGTCAGTACGCTGCGCTAGCGCGCTAACCAAATGAGCCACAGAGGCCCCCCACATGATTTTGTGTACTAACAGTGAACGAATTGTGTACTTTTGTGTTTACAGATTAACAGTGATCAATGTGACTACGAATATATATACCTGAATTTTCTTTCAGGTGTCTATCAACCTTTCAACTGTCGTAGAACGAACGTAATATGTATTGGAGGGGTGTGCAATTTGGACGGCAACTGTTCATGCTCGACCGGAAGGGAAGGTCCTGATTGTAGCCTCAGCGCAGGTGCGTCCAGTGTGTGTCCCACAAGAACTCCCCGCCATGTTAAAAACTGCTGTGAATCGAGGCCTCTCCATCTATATAGTTTAACGTATGTAGCGACCGTTTTATTCTAATAAGTATCAAGCCAGTTAACAAACTGCATCACGCTCAGAACTTCTTATCCCTGAATTCCCTGGCAGATTCATATCAAAACCTAGATCTGATGTAAAAGTCTTTTGTCCGTATGTATATTGCCACGGAGACAGTCCAAAGCAGGCGTCCTGGGATGAGGGATGGGGGGTGAGGGGGTGAGAGGGGGGGGGGGGGCGGCCATAGTCTAACGCTCATGTTAATGGAGAGTATTAATCTGTTTACCAGTAGCCTGTCAAACGTTGGTGGTTTACCCCAGGACAATCCGAATTTCTTCACCCACAATACTGGAAAACTCTTGGGCATGGTGTTAAACAATAATCAAACAAAAAAATAAATGTTTTTTTTTCTTCTTTTTAGCCAGTATTAATCCGTCTATGTGTGTTGGACGAGAATGTTCAAACGGTGGGTCGTGCTATTGGGATGGTAACGTACACAAGTGTTACTGTCCCGCGGGGTATTTCGGTGAGCGCTGTGAAAAAGAAAGAGGTATGTATTATAATGATCCTCTGTTTGAATTTGACCCAGTTTGAACTGGTAGAATTATTTTGTCATCTCTCCAGCTCATTAGGCTTTAAGGAGCGTCGCTCTAACTCAGAACCACATAACTCTGTCTGTCTGTATCTTTGTGTCTGTGGTATCTCAGAACCACATAACTCTGTGTGTCTGTATCTTTGTGACTGTGATATCTCAGAACCACATAACTCTGTCTGTCTGTATCTTTGTGACTGTGGTATCTCAGAACCACATAACTCTGTGTGTCTGTATCTTTGTGACTGTGGTATCTCAGAACCACATAACTCTGTGTGTCTGTATCTTTGTGACTATGGTATCTCAGAACCACATAACTCTGTGTGTCTGTATCTTTGTGACTATGGTATCTCACAACCACATAACTCTGTGTGTCTGTATCTTTGTGACTATGGTATCTCAGAACCACATAACTCTGTGTGTCTGTATCTTTGTGACTATGGTATCTCAGAACCACATAACTCTGTGTGTCTGTATCTTAGTGACTATGGTATCTCAGAATCACATAACTCTGTGTGTCTGTATCTTTGTGACTATGGTATCTCAGAACCACATAACTCTGTGTGTCTGTATCTTAGTGACTATGGTATCTCAGAACCACATAACTCTGTCTGTATCTTTGTGACTGTGGTATCTCAGAACCACATAACTCTGTGTGTCTGTATCTTTGTGTCTGTGGTATCTCAGAACCACATAACTCTGTGTGTCTGTATCTTAGTGACTATGGTATCTCAGAACCACATAACTCTGTCTGTCTGTATCTTTGTGACTGTGGTATCTCAGAACCACATAACTCTGTGTGTCTGTATCTTTGTGTCTGTGGTATCTCAGAACCACATAACTCTGTGTGTCTGTATCTTTGTGACTGTGGTATCTCAGAACCACATAACTCTGTGTGTCTGTATCTTTGTGACTGTGGTATCTCAGAACCACATAACTCTGTCTGTCTGTATCTTTGTGACTGTGGTATCTCAGAACCACATAACTCTGTCTGTCTGTATCTTTGTGACTGTGGTATCTCAGAACCACATAACTCTGTGTGTCTGTATCTTTGTGACTATGGTATCTCAGAACCACATAACTCTGTCTGTCTGTCTGTATCTTTAAGACTGTGGTAGCTCAGAATCACATAACTCTGTCTGTGTGTCTGTATCTTTGTGACTGTGGTATCTCAGAACCACATAACTCTGTCTGTCTGTATCTTTGTGACTGTGGTATCTCAGAATCACATAACTCTGTGTGTCTGTATCTTTGTGACTATGGTATCTCAGAACCACATAACTCTGTCTGTCTGTATCTTAGTGACTATGGTATCTCAGAACCACATAACTCTGTCTGTCTGTATCTTTGTGACTTTGGTATCTCAGAACCACATAACTCTGTGTGTCTATATCTTTGTGTCTGTGGTATCTCAGACCCACATAACTCTGTGTGCCTGTATCTTTGTGACTGTGGTATCTCAGAACCACATAACTCTGTCTGTCTGTATCTTAGTGACTGTGGTATCTCAGAACCACATAACTCTATCTGTATCTTTGTGACTGTGATATCTCAGAACCACATAACTCTGTCTGTCTGTATCTTTGTGACTATGGTATCTCAGAACCACATAACTCTGTCTGTCTGTCTGTATCTTTGTGTCTGTGGTATCTCAGAATCACATAACTCTGTCTGTCTGTCTGTATCTTTGTGACTGTGGTATCTCAGAACCACATAACTCTGTCTGTCTGTCTGTCTGTATCTTTGTGACTGTGGTATCTCAGAATCACATAACTCTGTCTGTGTGTCTGTATCTTTGTGACTGTGGTATCTCAGACCCACATAACTCTGTCTGTCTGTATCTTTGTGACTATGGTATCTCAGAACCACATGACTCTGTCTGTCTGTATCTTTGTGACTATGGTATCTCAGAACCACATAACTCTGTGTGTCTGTATCTTTGTGACTGTGGTATCTCAGAACCACATAACTCTGTGTGTCTGTATCTTTGTGACTGTAGTATCTCAGAACTACATAACTCTGTGTGTCTGTATCTTAGTGACTATGGTATCTCAGAACCACATAACACTGTTGCTTGTATTTTTGTGAGTATGCCATCTCAGATCCACATACTCTGTCTGTACCTTTGTAACTATGGTACATTACAACCACTTAACTCTGTCCGTATCTCTGTGACTATGGTATCTTAGAACAATATTACTCAGTCTGTAACTTTGTGTCTGTGGTATCTCAGAACCAGAAAGCTATCTCATTTCGTATCTTTGTGACTGTGGTGTCTCAGAGCCACATAACTCTATCTGTATCTTTGTGACTATGGTATCTCAGAACCACATAACTCTGTGTGTCTGTATCTTTGTGACTATGGTATCTCAGAACCACATAACTCTGTCTGTCTCTCTGTATCTTTGTGACTGTGGTATCTCAGAATCACATAACTCTGTCTGTGTGTCTGTATCTTTGTGACTGTGGTATCTCAGAACCACATAACACTGTGTGTCTGTATCTTTGTGACTATGGTATCTCAGAACCACATAACTCTGTCTGTCTGTCTGTATCTTTAAGACTGTGGTAGCTCAGAATCACATAACTCTGTCTGTGTGTCTGTATCTTTGTGACTGTGGTATCTCAGACCCACATAACTCTGTCTGTCTGTATCTTTGTGACTGTGGTATCTCAGAACCACATAACTCTGTGTGTCTGTATCTTTGTGACTATGGTATCTCAGAACCACATAACTCTGTCTGTCTGTATCTCAGTGACTATGGTATCTCAGAACCACATAACTCTGTGTGTCTGTATCTTAGTAACTTTGGTATCTCAGAACCACATAACTCTGTGTGTCTATATCTTTGTGTCTGTGGTATCTCAGACCCACATAACTCTGTGTGTCTGTATCTTTGTGACTGTGGTATCTCAGAACCACATAACTCTGTCTGTCTGTATCTTAGTGACTGTGGTATCTCAGAACCACATAACTCTGTCTGTCTGTATCTTTGTGACTATGGTATCTCAGAACCACATAACTTTGTCTGTCTGTCTGTATCTTTGTGTCTGTGGTATCTCAGAATCACATAACTCTGTCTGTGTATCTGTATCTTTGTGACTGTGGTGTCTCAGAGCCACATAACTCTGTCTGTCTGTCTGTCTGTATCTTTGTGACTGTGGTATCTCAGAACCACATAACTCTGTCTGTCTGTCTGTATCTTTGTGACTGTGGTATCTCAGAATCACATAACTCTGTCTGTCTGTCTGTATCTTTGTGACTATGGTATCTCAGAACCACATGACTCTGTGTGTCTGTATCTTTGTGACTGTGGTATCTCAGAACCACATAACTCTGTGTGTCTGTATCTTTGTGACTGTGGTATCTCAGACCCACATAACTCTGTGTGTCTGTATCTTTGTGACTATGGTATCTCAGAACCACATAACTTTGTCTGTCTGTCTGTATCTTTGTGACTATGGTATCTCAGAACCACATGACTCTGTGTGTCTGTATCTTTGTGACTGTGGTATCTCAGAACCACATAACTCTGTGTGTCTGTATCTTTGTGACTGTGGTATCTCAGACCCACATAACTCTGTGTGTCTGTATCTTTGTGACTATGGTATCTCAGACCCACATAACTCTGTGTGTCTGTATCTTTGTGACTATGGTATCTCAGAATCACATAACTCTGTCTGTCTGTATCTTTGTGACTTTGGTATCTCAGAATCACATAACTCTGTCTGTGTGTCTGTATCTTTGTGACTGTGGTATCTCAGAACCACATAACTCTGTGTGTCTGTATCTTTGTGACTATGGTATCTCAGAACCACATAACTCTGTCTGTGTGTCTGTATCTTTGTGACTGTGGTATCTCAGAACCACATAACTCTGTCTGTCTGTCTGTATCTTTGTGTCTGTGGTATCTCAGAATCACATAACTCTGTCTGTGTGTCTGTATCTTTGTGACTGTGGTATCTCAGACCCACATAACTCTGTGTGTCTGTATCTTTGTGACTATGGTATCTCAGAATCACATAACTCTGTCTGGCTGTATCATTGTGACTATGGTATCTCAGAACCACATAACTCTGTGTGTCTGTATCTTTGTGACTGTGGTATCTCAGAACCACATAACTCTGTGTGTCTGTATCTTTGTGACTGTGGTATCTCAGAACCACATAACTCTGTGTGTCTGTATCTTAGTGACTATGGTATCTCAGAACCACATAACTCTGTTGCCTGAATTTTTGTGAGTATGGCATCTCAGATCCACATACTCTGTCTGTACCTTTGTAACTATGGTACATTACAACCACTTAACTCTGTCAGTATCTCTGTGACTATGGTATCTTAGAACCATATTACTCAGTCTGTAACTTTGTGTCTGTGGTATCTCAGAACCAGATAGCTATCTCATTTCGTATCTTTGTGACTGTGGTGTCTCAGAGCCACATAACTCTATCTGTATCTTTGTGACTATGGTATCTCAGAACCACATAACTCTGTGTGTCTGTATCTTTGTGACTATGGTATCTCAGAACCACATAACTCTGTCTGTCTGTATCTTTGTGACTGTGGTATCTCAGAACCACATAACTCTGTGTGTCTGTATCTTTGTGACTGTGTTATCTCAGAACCACATAACTCTGTCTGTATCTTTGTGACTGTGGTATCTCAGAACCACATAACTCTGTCTGTCTGTATCTTTGTGACTGTGGTATCTCAGAACCACATAACTCTGTCTGTCTGTATCTTTGTGACTATGGTATCTCAGAACCACATAACTCTGTCTGTCTGTCTGTATCTTTAAGACTGTGGTAGCTCAGAATCACATAACTCTGTCTGTGTGTCTGTATCTTTGTGACTGTGGTATCTCAGACCCACATAACTCTGTCTGTCTGTATCTTTGTGACTGTGGTATCTCAGAATCACATAACTCTGTGTGTCTGTATCTTTGTGACTATGGTATCTCAGAACCACATAACTCTGTCTGTCTGTATCTTAGTGACTATGGTATCTCAGAACCACATAACTCTGTCTGTCTGTATCTTTGTGACTTTGGTATCTCAGAACCACATAACTCTGTGTGTCTATATCTTTGTGTCTGTGGTATCTCAGACCCACATAACTCTGTGTGTCTGTATCTTTGTGACTGTGGTATCTCAGAACCACATAACTCTGTCTGTCTGTATCTTTGTGACTTTGGTATCTCAGAACCACATAACTCTGTCTGTATCTTTGTGACTGTGGTATCTCAGAACCACATAACTCTGTGTGTCTGTATCTTTGTGACTGTAGTATCTCAGAACTACATAACTCTGTGTGTCTGTATCTTAGTGACTATGGTATCTCAGAACCACATAACTCTGTTGCCTGTATTTTTGTGAGTATGGCATCTCAGATCCACATACTCTGTCTGTACCTTTGTAACTATGGTACATTACAACCACTTAACTCTGTCAGTATCTCTGTGACTATGGTATCTTAGAACAATATTACTCAGTCTGTAACTTTGTGTCTGTGGTATCTCAGAACCAGATAGCTATCTCATTTCGTGTCTTTGTGACTGTGGTGTCTCAGAGCCACATAACTCTATCTGTATCTTTGTGACTATGGTATCTCAGAACCACATAACTCTGTGTGTCTGTATCTTTGTGACTATGGTATCTCAGAATCACATAACTCTGTCTGTGTGTCTGTATCTTTGTGACTGTGGTATCTCAGAACCACATAACTCTGTGTGTCTGTATCATTGTGACTATGGTATCTCAGAACCACATAACTCTGTCTGTCTGTCTGTATCTTTAAGACTGTGGTATCTCAGAATCACATAACTCCGTCTGTGTGTCTGTATCTTTGTGACTATGGTATCTCAGACCCACATAACTCTGTCTGTCTGTATCTTTGTGACTGTGGTATCTCAGAATCACATAACTCTGTGTGTCTGTATCTTTGTGACTATGGTATCTCAGAACCACATAACTCTGTCTGTCTGTATCTTAGTGACTATGGTATCTCAGACCCACATAACTCTGTCTGTCTGTATCTTTGTGACTTTGGCATCTCAGAACCACATAACTCTGTGTGTCTATATCTTTGTGTCTGTGGTATCTCAGAACCACAATACTCTGTGTGTCTGTATCTTTGTGACTGTGGTATCTCAGAACCACATAACTCTGTGTGTCTGTATCTTTGTGACTGTGGTGTCTCAGAACCACATAACTCTGTCTGTATCTTTGTGACTGTGGTATCTCAGAACCACATAACTCTGTCTGTCTGTATCTTTGTGACTATGGTATCTCAGAACCACATAACTCTGTCTGTCTGTCTGTATCTTTGTGTCTGTGGTATCTCAGAATCACATAACTTTGTCTGTCTGTCTGTATCTTTGTGACTGTGGTATCTCAGAACCACATAACTCTGTCTGTCTGTCTGTCTGTATCTTTGTGACTGTGGTATCTCAGAACCACATAACTCTGTCTGTCTGTCTGTATCTTTGTGACTGTGGTATCTCAGAATCACATAACTCTGTCTGTCTGTATCTTTGTGACTTTGGTATCTCAGAATCACATAACTCTGTCTGTGTGTCTGTATCTTTGTGACTGTGGTATCTCAGAACCACATAACTCTGTCTGTCTGTATCTTTGTGACTATGGTATCTCAGAACCACATAACTCTGTCTGTCTCTCTGTATCTTTGTGACTGTGGTATCTCAGAATCACATAACTCTGTCTGTGTGTCTGTATCTTTGTGACTGTGGTATCTCAGAACCATATAACTCTGTCTGTCTGTCTGTATCTTTGTGTCTGTGGTATCTCAGAATCACATAACTCTGTCTGTGTGTCTGTATCTTTGTGACTGTGGTATCTCAGACCCACATAACTCTGTCTGTCTGTATCTTTGTGACTATGGTATCTCAGAACCACATAACTCTGTCTGTCTGTCTGTATCTTTGTGGCTGTGGTATCTCAGAATCACATAACTCTGTCTGTCTGTCTCTATCTTTGTGACTGTGGTATCTCAGAACCACATAACTCTGTGTGTCTGTATCTTTGTGACTATGGTATCTCAGAACCACATAACTCTGTCTGTCTGTATCTTAGTGACTATGGTATCTCAGAACCACATAACTCTGTGTGTCTGTATCTTAGTAACTTTGGTATCTCAGAACCACATAACTCTGTGTGTCTATATCTTTGTGTCTGTGGTATCTCAGACCCACATAACTCTGTGTGTCTGTATCTTTGTGACTGTGGTATCTCAGAACCACATAACTCTGTCTGTCTGTATCTTAGTGACTGTGGTATCTCAGAACCACATAACTCTGTCTGTATCTTTGTGACTGTGGTATCTCAGACCCACATAACTCTGTGTGTCTGTATCTTTGTGACTATGGTATCTCAGAACCACATAACTCTGTCTGTCTGTCTGTATCTTTGTGTCTGTGGTATCTCAGAATCACATAACTCTGTCTGTGTGTCTGTATCTTTGTGACTGTGGTGTCTCAGAGCCACATAACTCTGTCTGTCTGTCTGTCTGTATCTTTGTGACTGTGGTATCTCAGAACCACATAACTCTGTCTGTCTGTCTGTATCTTTGTGACTGTGGTATCTCAGAATCACATAACTCTGTCTGTCTGTCTGTATCTTTGTGACTATGGTATCTCAGAACCACATGACTCTGTGTGTCTGTATCTTTGTGACTGTGGTATCTCAGAACCACATAAATCTGTGTGTCTGTATCTTTGTGACTGTGGTATCTCAGACCCACATAACTCTGTGTGTCTGTATCTTTGTGACTATTGTATCTCAGAATTACATAACTCTGTGTGTCTGTATCTTTGTGACTTTGGTATCTCAGAATCACATAACTCTGTCTGTGTGTCTGTATCTTTGTGACTGTGGTATCTCAGAACCACATAACTCTGTGTGTCTGTATCTTTGTGACTATGGTATCTCAGAACCACATAACTCTGTCTGTCTCTCTGTATCTTTGTGACTGTGGTATCTCAGAATCACATAACTCTGTCTGTGTGTCTGTATCTTTGTGACTGTGGTATCTCAGAATCACATAACTCTGTCTGTCTGTCTGTATCTTTGTGTCTGTGGTATCTCAGAATCACATAACTCTGTCTGTGTGTCTGTATCTTTGTGACTGTGGTATCTCAGACCCACATAACTCTGTGTGTCTGTATCTTTGTGACTATGGTATCTCAGAATCACATAACTCTGTCTGGCTGTATCATTGTGACTATGGTATCTCAGAACCACATAACTCTGTGTGTCTGTATCTTTGTGACTGTGGTATCTCAGAACCACATAACTCTGTGTGTCTGTATCTTTGTGACTGTGGTATCTCAGAACCACATAACTCTGTGTGTCTGTATCTTAGTGACTATGGTATCTCAGAACCACATAACTCTGTTGCCTGTATTTTTGTGAGTATGGCATCTCAGATCCACATACTCTGTCTGTACCTTTGTAACTATGGTACATTACAACCACTTAACTCTGTCAGTATCTCTGTGACTATGGTATCTTAGAACCATATTGCTCAGTCTGTAACTTTGTGTCTGTGGTATCTCAGAACCAGATAGCTATCTCATTTCGTATCTTTGTGACTATGGTGTCTCAGAGCCACATAACTCTATCTGTATCTTTGTGACTATGGTATCTCAGAACCACATAACTCTGTGTGTCTGTATCTTTGTGACTATGGTATCTCAGAACCACATAACTCTGTGTGTCTGTATCTTTGTGACTATGGTATCTCAGAACCACATAACTCTGTGTGTCTGTATCTTTGTGACTATGGTATCTCAGAACCACATTACTCTGTGTGTCTGTATCTTTGTGACTATGGTATCTCAGAACCACATAACTCTGTCTGTCTGTATCTTTGTGACTGTGGTATCTCAGAACCACATAACTCTGTGTGTCTGTATCTTTGTGACTGTGGTATCTCAGAACCACATAACTCTGTCTGTCTGTATCTTTGTGACTGTGGTATCTCAGAACCACATAACTCTGTGTTTCTGTATCTTTGTAACTGTGGTATCTCAGAACCACATAACTCTGTGTGTCTGTATCTTTGTGACTATGGTATCTCAGAACCACATAACTCTGTCTGTCTGTCTGTATCTTTAAGACTGTGGTAGCTCAGAATCACATAACTCTGTCTGTGTGTCTGTATCTTTGTGACTGTGGTATCTCAGACCCACATAACTCTGTCTGTCTGTATCTTTGTGACTGTGGTATCTCAGAATCACATAACTCTGTGTGTCTGTATCTTTGTGACTATGGTATCTCAGAACCACATAACTCTGTCTGTCTGTATCTTAGTGACTATGGTATCTCAGAACCACATAACTCTGTCTGTCTGTATCTTTGTGACTTTGGTATCTCAGAACCACATAACTCTGTGTGTCTATATCTTTGTGTCTGTGGTATCTCACACCCACATAACTCTGTGTGTCTGTATCTTTGTGACTGTGGTATCTCAGAACCACATAACTCTGTGTGTCTGTATCTTAGTGACTGTGGTATCTCAGAACCACATAACTCTGTCTGTATCTTTGTGACTGTGGTATCTCAGAACCACATAACTCTGTGTGTCTGTATCTTTGTGACTGTAGTTTCTCAGAACTACATAACTCTGTGTGTCTGTATCTTAGTGACTATGGTATCTCAGAACCACATAACTCTGTTGCCTGTATTTTTGTGAGTATGGCATCTCAGATCCACATACTCTGTCTGTACCTTTGTAACTATGGTACATTACAACCACTTAACTCTGTCAGTATCTCTGTGACTATGGTATCTTAGAACAATATTACTCAGTCTGTAACTTTGTGTCTGTGGTATCTCAGAACCAGATAGCTATCTCATTTCGTGTCTTTGTGACTGTGGTGTCTCAGAGCCACATAACTCTATCTGTATCTTTGTGACTATGGTATCTCAGAACCACATAACTCTGTGTGTCTGTATCTTTGTGACTATGGTGTCTCAGAATCACATAACTCTGTCTGTGTGTCTGTATCTTTGTGATTGTGGTATCTCAGAACCACATAACTCTGTGTGTCTGTATCATTGTGACTATGGTATCTCAGAACCACATAACTCTGTCTGTCTGTCTGTATCTTTAAGACTGTGGTATCTCAGAATCACATAACTCTGTCTGTGTGTCTGTATCTTTGTGACTATGGTATCTCAGACCCACATAACTCTGTCTGTCTGTATCTTTGTGACTGTGGTATCTCAGAATCACATAACTCTGTGTGTCTGTATCTTTGTGACTATGGTATCTCAGAACCACATAACTCTGTCTGTCTGTATCTTAGTGACTATGGTATCTCAGACCCACATAACTCTGTGTGTCTGTATCTTTGTGACTTTGGTATCTCAGAACCACATAACTCTGTGTGTCTATATCTTTGTGTCTGTGGTATCTCAGACCCACAATACTCTGTGTGTCTGTATCTTTGTGACTGTGGTATCTCAGAACCACATAACTCTGTCTGTCTGTATCTTAGTGACTGTGGTATCTCAGAACCACATAACTCTGTCTGTATCTTTGTGACTGTGGTATCTCAGAACCACATAACTCTGTCTGTCTGTATCTTTGTGACTATGGTATCTCAGAACCACATAACTCTGTCTGTCTGTCTGTATCTTTGTGTCTGTGGTATCTAGGAATCACATAACTTTGTCTGTCTGTCTGTATCTTTGTGACTGTGGTATCTCAGAACCACATAACTCTGTCTGTCTGTCTGTCTGTATCTTTGTGACTGTGGTATCTCAGAACCACATAACTCTGTCTGTCTGTCTGTATCTTTGTGGCTGTGGTATCTCAGAATCACATAACTCTGTCTGTCTGTCTGTAGCTTTGTGACTATGGTATCTCAGAACCACATAACTCTGTGTGTCTGTATCTTTGTGACTGTGGTATCTCAGAACCACATAACCCTGTGTGTCTGTATCTTTGTGACTGTGGTATCTCAGACCCACATAACTCTGTCTGTCTGTATCTTTGTGACTATGGTATCTCAGAATCACATAACTCTGTCTGTCTGTATCTTTGTGACTTTGGTATCTCAGAATCACATAACTCTGTCTGTGTGTCTGTATCTTTGTGACTGTGGTATCTCAGAACCACATAACTCTGTCTGTCTGTATCTTTGTGACTATGGTATCTCAGAACCACATAACTCTGTCTGTCTCTCTGTATCTTTGTGACTGTGGTATCTCAGAACCACATAACTCTGTCTGTCTGTATCTTTGTGACTATGGTATCTCAGAACCACATAACTCTGTCTGTCTCTCTGTATCTTTGTGACTGTGGTATCTCAGAATCACATAACTCTGTCTGTGTGTCTGTATCTTTGTGACTGTGGTATCTCAGAACCATATAACTCTGTCTGTCTGTCTGTATCTTTGTGTCTGTGGTATCTCAGAATCACATAACTCTGTCTGTGTGTCTGTATCTTTGTGACTGTGGTATCTCAGACCCACATAACTCTGTCTGTCTGTATCTTTGTGACTATGGTATCTCAGAACCACATAACTCTGTCTGTCTGTCTGTATCTTTGTGGCTGTGGTATCTCAGAATCACATAACTCTGTCTGTCTGTCTGTATCTTTGTGACTGTGGTATCTCAGAACCACATAACTCTGTCTGTCTGTCTGTCTGTATCTTTGTGACTGTGGTATCTCAGAACCACATAACTCTGTCTGTGTGTCTGTATCTTTGTGACTGTGGTATCTCAGACCCACATAACTCTGTCTGTCTGTATCTTAGTGACTATGGTATCTCAGAATCACATAACTCTGTCTGGCTGTATCTTTGTGACTGTGGTACCTCAGAACCACATAACTCTGTCTGTCTGTATCTTTGTGACTATGGTATCTCAGAACCACATAACTCTGTGTGTCTGTATCTTTGTGACTGTGGTATCTCAGAACCACATAACTCTGTGTGTCTGTATCTTTGTGACTATGGTATCTCAGAACCACATAACTCTGTGTGTCTGTATCTTTGTGACTGTGGTATCTCAGAACCACATAACTCTGTGTGTCTGTATCTTTGTGACTGTAGTATCTCAGAACTACATAACTCTGTGTTTCTGTCTCTTTGTGACTATGGTATCTCAGAACCACATAACTCTGTTGCCTGTATTTTTGTGAGTATGGCATCTCAGATCCACATACTCTGTCTGTACCTTTGTAACTATGGTGCATTACAACCACTTAACTCTGTCAGTATCTCTGTGACTATGGTATCTTAGAACCATATTACTCAGTCTGTAACTTTGTGTCTGTGGTATCTCAGAACCAGATAGCTATCTCATTTCGTATCTTTGTGACTGTGGTGTCTCAGAGCCACATAACTCTATCTGTATCTTTGTGACTATGGTATCTCAGAACCACATAACTCTGTGTGTCTGTATCTTTGTGACTATGGTATCTCAGAACCACATAACTCTGTCTGTCTCTCTGTATCTTTGTGACTGTGGTATCTCAGAATCACATAACTCTGTCTGTGTGTCTGTATCTTTGTGACTGTGGTATCTCAGAACCACATAACTCTGTCTGTCTGTCTGTATCTTTGTGACTGTGGTATCTCAGAATCACATAACTCTGTCTGTGTGTCTGTATCTTTGTGACTGTGGTATCTCAGACCCACATAACTCTGTCTGTCTGTATCTTTGTGACTATGGTATCTCAGAATCACATAACTGTCTGGCTGTATCTTTGTGACTATGGTATCTCAGAACCACATAACTCTGTGTGTCTGTATCTTTGTGACTGTGGTATCTCAGAACCACATAACTCTGTGTGTCTGTATCTTTGTGACTGTGGTATCTCAGAACCACATAACTCTGTGTGTCTGTATCTTAGTGACTATGGTATCTCAGAACCACATAACTCTGTTGCCTGTATTTTTGTGAGTATGGCATCTCAGATCCACATACTCTGTCTGTATCTTTGTAACTATGGTACATTACAACCACTTAACTCTGTCAGTATCTCTGTGACTATGGTATCTTAGAACAATATTACTCAGTCTGTAACTTTGTGTCTGTGGTATCTCAGAACCAGATAGCTATCTCATTTCGTATCTTTGTGACTGTGGTGTCTCAGAGCCACATAACTCTATCTGTATCTTTGTGACTATGGTATCTCAGAACCACATAACTCTGTGTGTCTGTATCTTTGTGACTATGGTATCTCAGAACCACATAACTCTGTGTGTCTGTATCTTTGTGACTATGGTATCTCAGAACCACATAACTCTGTGTGTCTGTATCTTTGTGACTATCATATATCAGAACCTATTCACATAACGTCGTAAACTTTTGCTGAGACGTATATTCGTATATGTATCGTTTGACCTTCGTAGTCATGTGGTTTGTTATCTAGTTGATATTCCATGATTGGCGCACGGATTTGGAATTAAAGGTTAAACATATCTATTTGGAAGGTCTACGATTGGTGTACCGATTTGTAATAAAACATTAGATTATCTGTTGGAAGGGCCCTGATTGGTGTACCGATTTGTAGTAAAACATTAGATGTATCTGTTTGTTGGTCCATTATTTGTGTACCAATTTGTAATAAAACACTAGATGTGTCTGTTTGAAGGGCCCTAATTGGTGTACCGATTTGTAACTAAACATTAAATGTATCTGTTTGAAGATCCATGATTGGTGTACCGATTTGTAATAAAACATTAGATGTATCTGTTTGAAGGTGCATGACCTGTGTACCGATTTGTAATAAAGCATTAAAGCATAAAGCAACAGGCTTCGGATAGACTGAGAGATTATATACAACGATTGGTATACGCATTTCGGAGAAAAGATCAGATACATTTGTTTAGAGGCCAACGAGCTCAGCTGTATGGGATTTCGGTTAGAAACCTTAAAATGTCACCTTTCCGTTTTACAGTGTCCATCAAATGTGCACAAGGAAAGCTGGATGCATTCATACTTCCGTACGTAAATGGCAATGCCGGATTTGGTGGGAGAATATACATTTACAATTTTCATAACGATACCAACTGCGAGTTTAACGAAAGAACGGAAGATGGTTACCAAGGTTACGGTATTACACTTCCGTTGTCTGGCGCCGGCGCGTGCTCTCGAGGCAGAAAGGCTGTGGATGATGGAAACGTGAGAAAATTTCCAGTACATTTACTAATTTGTTTTAACTTACTTTGTTTGTCTTGGCTTCGTATTGATAATATATTGAAAATAATGAGATAAAATAAATGTAAAACACATGAGACATAGTACGAAAACACTGAGCAGGAGGTGGAAAAATCTTTGCCGATGACATAATCATGGTTGTTCAACCTGGTTTCATAGACATTTAGCGTAGATGGATGAACTTGAGCACGATCAAAACAATCCACTTTGCCGTAGCTGTCAATAGCAGGTCGTAATACATGTATCTCTCCTTGTCTCCTTCTTTGAAATGGTACTCCAATTTAATATTGTTTTTTGGGAGAAGACAATCTTTTTTCAACCTAATGTGAAGTGAATACTTGGATTACAGCAATTTGACTGAAAAACAGGTCCACTATCAGAGTTCTCAAATATGCGACATTTGTGGGCAGATTAGGAGTATTGTGTGTCATCATACATCTCGAGATCTCTATAAATCGGCTGCGGCTTTATGCCAGAAATTTTGCCCGATACCCGTAGGCGCATGATAGGTGGTTTCTCCGGGGTACTGCCCAGTTTCCTCCAACCAAAACTTGAATTTCATCATACAAGTCTGGCATATAAACAAACAAACAAACAAACAAATAAATAAATAAACAAATAAATATATAAATATCTTTGTCAATTTTTGTTTGAATTTGACTTAATTTAACTGTTTTAATTCAGTGTAACACTGCCAAAAAACAAATAAATAAATAAACAAATAAATATATAAATATATTTGTCAATTTTTGTTTGAATTTGACATCATTTAACTGTTTTTATTCAGGGTAACATTGCCTACCAGTACGAGGTATTCGTACGTTATGACACTCGTATAACCTCCACAGTGGATGAACGTCACACGTTAAGGTGTGCCTTCACAGCAGACGGAGTTCTAACAGCAACTATATCAACAGGTTTTAGCGAAACGTAAGTTACTTATGTATGATTTGCTTGATTGGATTTTATCCATGCCAGACAACTTGAGCTCCCATTTACTTATTTATCATATCTCCCGTAGTAAAAAAAAATTCTCCCGTAATAATTATATATGGTGGCAGGTTTAGACCACGTCTGATTGTCCTCCCAAAATTATAGTTATTATTTCTTTAGTGACATTAATATTATAGCTTTTACTTCTCACGTAATATTTATGTACGGTAACAGGTTTAGATCACATCTCTTTACTTCCTCTCCCCCCCCCCCCCCCCGACCCCCGACCTCCCAAAAGTAAATCTGGTTATTTCCTTCGGAAAGATCACTGAATTATATCAGAGATATTGAATCAATGCGACTTTTCCGAGTACACAAGGCATCTTGGTATTGAACAATGAGAAATCATAAAAATGATGCAAATATAACGTGAATGACTGCAAAAAGCTATTTGTGAATGTGATTGTCAAGATTTTGTATATTTTTTAAGGACAATTTAAACCAAGCCGCGGCATACTTCGACGCATGTCAAATAAATTTATTTCAATGTAAATTTGTTCAAACAAATGCGTTAAAACTGAATTCTGACAATACTTATGAATATATTAAAACGTAAATATTATCAATGCATTGGTTTAACCCATTTGAGGTTCTGGCACAATTATGTTCTACTAAGTTTGCACCACTTTATGCTTCCTTATGCTCTGATGATTCAGCCTTTATTTGAGATTACAGCAGTGAAATTAAGATTGGAAACTAGGGTTAAGAGATCACATTTTATGCGAGAGAAGAATAATTGTGAATGAAATGATTTCATCGATAAATTTACTTTTGCATTGTTGCTTGATTTCTTTTACGCTTTAAGAATCTCGTTTTCAGGTTTTATGGTTCAGTGTTTGTTTAAAATTTGCTTTAGTTAATAAGTATATTAATATACAAATGCGAATTTTTGTTTTATCCGGCAGAGAGTTCGGATCCTTAACTGGCACTAATGCACGGAGAGGCTACCAGCCTGTCTCATTACTCGTAATGGCCACTGACACCAACGCCGTCATCAGCGCTCCTGTCCTTGTTGGAGATGACCTCTACCTGAAGTTTGACCTCCCAGAAAATGATATCAGTAATGCATATTTGTACTTATTTTAGCTCAGGGGTTTTACATCATACCCACCAGTATTTTCACTTATGACGCGTGCCCTAAAAAAAATAGCTGTTTGAAACACGCTACTTGGTACTTTTTAAACCTAAGACACACACAGTCATTCCTTTAATATTAATTAATTAATATGGAAATATCAGTTTCATACATGAAATAGATTTAAAGGTAATTTTGAATAATTCTGCTTTACCTCATATAATGGTATTTTTTTAAGATGCCATGCATCACTATTTGTTGATGAAATCAAGTACATCTCGTTTTACTGGGAAGAATTCAAAGTATTGCCTTTCATAAAAAGTCGACTCGAACTTTGAAAAAGCTTCAATGCGAACCATTTTATAAATTGTCAGAGCTTTATTGCAGATTTTTAACGGTATGATGTACTCGCACAGACTATGGTGACATTTTGTGAAAGTCAATCGTTTGGGTTGTTCTAAAGTAATAGCTGATAGACTTTTTTGACTAAAATTTCTGGCATGGTCTCTTTCGCCTGATAAAAAATTGCTGTATTTTATGACTTTGAATACATAATTATTGTTTGCAGTCTATTCAAACTACCGGGTAGATTCCTGTGTGGCTGTCAACACAGACGTCAACGTAACAACAATTCAGCAGGAAATGGCGCTTTTGAGCGACAGGTAAGTTTCTATTATACGTAGTAGTCTTTTATATATAGTATTCTATTATATATAATAGTCTGTTATTTATAGTAGACTGTTATATACAGTCGTTTATTATATATAGTAGTCTGTTATATACAGTAGTTTATTATATATAGTTTATTTATTTATTTGATTGGTGTTTTACGCCGTACTCAAGAATATTTCACTTATACGACGGCGGCCAGCATTATGGTGGGAGAAAACCGGGCACAACCCGGGGGAAACCCACGACCATCCGCAGGTTGCTGGCAGGCCTTCCCACTTACGGCCGGAGAGGAAGCCAGCATGAGCTGGACTTGAACTCACAGCGACCTCATTGGTGAGAGGCTTCTGGGTCATTACGCTGCGCTAATGCGCTAACCAACTGAGCCACCGAGGCCCCTATTATATATGGTAGTCTGTTACATATATAGTAGTCTGTTATATATAGTAGTCTGTTATATATAGTAACCAGTTATATACAGTAGTCTATTATTTATAGTAGTCTATTATATATAGTAGTCTGTTATATGTAGTAGTCTATTATATATAGTAGTCTGTTATATGTAGTAGTCTATTATAGATAGTAGTCTGATACATGTAGTAGTAGTAGTCTGTTATATGTAGTAGTCTGTTATATACAGTAGTTTATTATATATAGTAGTCTGTTATATATATAGTAGTCTGTTATATATAGTAGTCTATTATATGTAGTAGTCTATTATATATAGTAGTCTGTTACATGTAGTAGTCTGTTATATGTAGTAGTCTGTTATATGTAGTAGTCTATTATATATAGTAGTCTGTTACATGTAGTAGTCTGTTATATATAGTAGTGTGTTATACATAGTAGTCTATTATAGATAGTAGTCTGTTATATATAGTAGTCTGCTATATACAGTAGTCTTTTATATACAGTAGTCTGTTATATATAGTAGTCTATTATAGATAGCAGTCTGTTATATAGAGTTGTCTATTATATATAGTAGTCTGTTATATATAATAGTCTATTATATACAGTAGTCTGTTATATATAGTAGTCTGTTATATATAGTAGCCCATTATATATAGTAGTCTGTAGTATATATTAGTGTGTTATATATAGCAGTCCATTATATATAGCAGTCTATTATATATAGTAGCCTATTATATATAGTAGTCTATTGTATATATTAGTGTGTCATATATAGTAGTCTATTATATTTTGGTGATTGCATTTGGAATTTAAAACCATTCTTTGCCGTCAATAGATTGTACACAAATCATTTTTAACTTAATACTACTGGTGGCCTCCGTCGTATAATTGAAGCATTCTTGAGTACGGTGTAAAGCACCATTTAAAGAAGTAAATAAATCAACTGCTTACAGCGTATACACCTCTGTCTAAGTTCGCTTTACACCACTGCCACCTCTAGCAAAGTTTGTACAGAAATTTTTAACAACGCCGAGGTTATCATGGTCACGGTGATGAGGGAGGAAGCGATGTCGCAAAAAGCGCTGTCTCAACCCCTGCTTCTTAATTAATACTAAATACATACTCTTTATCTAAAGTTTACACAACATGATTCTAACCAGAACCGGGAACAATTTTATCACTGAATGCTGATTAAATAGTTTTGCACGAGGAAACCAGTGTTTAGGGTAAGTCTAAACATGTATTACATTGTTGCCTTTCTTATCGGCATAGTTTTCTTCTTCTTTCTGATGTTCAAAATGTAGGTAAAATTTATATATCATTATTTGCCAAAGGCTAAAGCATAAGCGATGTATAGTAAAATCTTAGGGTCATTTCAGACCCTACTAAATGTGATAACCTGTCAAACCGTACATGTACGGTATAGGAAGCATGTTCCGTTAACGTAAAGTTACAAAGTAAGTGGTACCGGCACCGATAGCACAGTTGGTAAAGCGTCCGCTTCGGGAACGGTAGATCCAGGGTCGATTCACACCTAAGACCTGACAAGCATATGGTTAAGTGTATGAGGAAACCAGTATCTCATTTTTTCCTTGTGTGTTTTCCCCCAGCTGTCCAGATCCTATGGCAAAATCCGTTGTGAAAGGAATCAGCAGATCTGGCAACACGACCATGCTGCTCTTCGACGCTTTCAAATTTGACGACACATCGCTTGTTCGGTTTATCTGTAGAATCAGTTTGTGTAATAGCAGTAACAGCGCCGCCTGTGACTTTAATTATGTGAGTATAACACATTGCTTTAAATTTATTTATTTATTTGATTGGGGTTTTATGCCGTACTCAAGAGTATCTCACTTATACGACGGCCGCCAGCATTATGGTGGGTGGGAACCGCGCACAGCCCGAGGGAAACCCACGACCATCCGCAGGTTGATGACAGACCTTCCCACGTACGGCCGGAGAGGAAGCCAGCATGAGGTGGACTTGAACTCACAGCGACCGCACTGGTGAGTGATTCCTGGGTCATTGCTTTAAACCATCCATATGTAGCAAAGCCTGTGCAGATATGTATCCAACTTCGTTGGATTTAAAGGAAACCGCACACTCCCCAGATTGTATATCTAATCTAGACCTTTATTGACAAAATCAGTTTCCTATCTCGCAGACTTCGCGAAAAGAGGGATAGTTTCAGTTTTGACATCGTAAAATTACTATAATAGCAATGTACCATCGGGTCCGGCATATCTCCCTTTGTTAGTTCATATGAGTCATGTGACGATTTCCATCAACGTAATAAGTTATTACTACAAAAGTTAGTCTGCCAAGGTTATTCCATGAAACGACTTCACCCTAAGTTTCTTAAGTTTTACAATGAGTATAATATTTTGTGAGTAAATATGGTCAAAGCTTCCAGAATCTTCGACTCCATGATTGTGTCTACTTTGCGTAATTCCGGGCTTGGGGATGTATATTGATCGACAAATTGGATATGTGAAGTGCTACAATCAAAGCGCAACTCAGATACATATTTTATGATCGACAAATTGGATATGTGAAGTGTTACAATCAAAGCGCAACTCAGATACATATTTTATGATCGACAAATTGGATATGTGAAGTGTTACAATCAAAGCGCAACTCAGATACATATTTTATGATCGACAAATTGGATATGTGAAGTGTTACAATCAAAGCGCAACTCAGACACATATTTTATGATCGACAAATTGGATATGTGAAGTGTTACAATCTGATTGTGTGATTATTACATTGATCTGTGATTATTAAACTGGGACCGGTTTCATGAAGCTCGCTTAGCTAAGTTTGCCCTTAACTACTATGAAAACGTAATTTATGGAGATGAAAAGTGCACTTAGCTAAGGGCAACTTAACACTAAGTGAGCATCATGAAGCCGGACCCAGGTCTATTCATTATAAGTAGAAAATTTCAGCACGGCGCTAAACTCGAATCAAACAAATAAAATGTTCAATAAATAAATAAATGCTTAAATTCCTGTAAACTTTAAGTACTTAGTGTGCAATGTCCTGGGATCCATTTATGTTTTTTGATGTTCATGTTCCAGACCTCCTGTTCGAACAACCTGGGTGGCGGTCGAAGGCGACGACAAGCTGTTACCCAAATTCTGAAAACAGATGTCATTGGTCAGTCAATTCAAGTTACGTATAGCTCGGCGGAGAATGTAGTCGGTGAGTACACATGTGCCTAATTGCTCGATGTCAGATCATACATCTGGCACTCTCAGATTGTCAAGATTCTAACTCATGTGAGTTAACAGTCTGTTTAGCAGCAAGAAGGAATCAGTGACGTCACTGTGCTTAACCTTGTTCAGCATGGTAGAACTTCAACGTCCCCTGCAGCTTATTCACTGTAGAACGAATCTCGGAATCTGCCTCTAATGGCCTTTTAAATGATGCCTTCGTTATTTAAAAATGGCCAATTTTTTTTTATTACAAAACGTGTACACCATAATTCACTCGTGATGAGTACGTGTTTTCGTGATTCAGACCTGTGTATGACAAGTGTATCATTCAGGCTTGCTTTACTAACAAATGCGATGCCTGCCTTGGTGACTTAATTTGAACAACAGTCTTAAAAATAAATAAATAAACATCAGTCTCATTTTTTGCCATTATTTACTTTTTTAGTTTGGTATTTGTACATTGCTTCCGTTATTTCCATTTACATTACGGCTCTTGTACGTTGTACATTTGTGCCAAAGGTAGCCGTAGTGGATTTCCCCCTATTTTTTTCAGCTTCTTTGCACCATAATTGTGTCCGCCTTGGTTTAAGTGAAATATTCTTACGTTAAATAAATAAACAAGTATATAAATAATTTATGCATGTGCTTGTTTTTGTGGGCTTTTTTTTTCTTTATAATTTTTGCACGTATTTAACTCATATGTATGTTCTGTTCTGTTCTGTTCTTTTCCTTACTCACCAGTATAACACGTTATATTTCAGGTAGGGATGTTGAGTGTAACATGATGTACTTCTACATCGTGCTCGCTGTTCTCGCCGCATTCGCTCTGCTCACTCTGATATGTGCCATTTACCTGTGCTTCAAAATGGCACGCCGTCGTCGTCAATACGACACGATAGTTATCCGCAAACGGGTGATGCCTGGTGGAGATGTAGTCCGCACCGTGGAGGAAGTGCATCCGGCGTACAGCAACTCGAGCGATCGCGGCCCCATTATAAGGTCATAGCTGCCGTGTAAGTCAAGGGACTGAATTGTCTCCCTTTACCTTTTTCTCAGGGGCTGCATATTCTGTCTACATTTGTGATGGAGCCGAATTCATTGGATCAGATTTTTAAGGTCAAACGTATAAAATGGGACACTAACGTTTGCCTTTGAGCGCAAGAAGTTAAACATTTTAACGTACTGGGCGCTATGGTATATGTGAATTTAAAAAATCTTAAATCACAGAAGTTTTAAACTAAGAATACCGATAAAGCGTTAAGCAATGACTTGTGAAAACACCTATATGTGATGTCGGCCCTAGTTGATTCTGATGAACCCTTGTGTAGTCAAGGAGTTCTACGTGATATTTTTCCATCTTCTTCACGTCACGCATTTTTGTGCGACAATTTCACCAAGGTGCACATTACACTCGTGCAACACTCTGATCACATATATATTCAAGACATGACGTGAACTGTTCGGGTGATCTGGTATGTAAGTCTTCTCGATGCCACACGCCCTGCAGTTTTACCCCTTTTTATCCTGCATGACGTTTTTGGTCATTTTCGTTAATTAATTTTTCTTTATTATTATTATTTTTTGGGAGAAACAACGTCTACATTGCGACTCAATAAGGTCACGTGATTTGTAAAAAAAACCCCAAAAAAACAGTTGAGAAAACGTTAAATTTCGCAGCCCCGACTGCAAAAGTCGACCCAGTTGTGGTGCTATTTGTTTTATGGTATAATATGATAGATGCGAGGAATCATGGGAAATAAAATAATCTTTTATACTAGGTGATCTGGCTGAATTCTCTATGCCATTTCAATAAATCACACAGTTAGCATGTCTGTTGATTCCTAACGTCATGTGACCTCAGATTCACAAAAGAGTCCATGTATTTTTGTCAGAAGTCCGTGACCATATCTTTTACCTCATCAAGTTTTCCTCAAATTTTGAAATCTAGATGACTAAAATTACAACGTTATCGTGTTTGAAAACCCACTATTATGCATGTTGTCTATGCTACAATGCGGTGATTTTTTTTACATGTTAACTGACTGATGTCTTGTTACACAAATGTCTTGTAGACGAATAAATCTGGATTGTAACTACCCGATGGTGGACAGTCTCGTTTTATTGTTTATTGACATGTACAGTTGATTTTGGCTAGGGTATATATGCATGTTTGCAATGTTACGACTCTTACTGAAATAAAGCACCCTTTTTGACATAATTGTAATCAGCGTAATAACTGTTACGCTTATCGAGACGATTATTTTATTACATTGTTACATTGTTATCCTTATTGGAATAATGGCAACATTTAATGAAACAATATTTCAATAGTGGTTACATTTGCAATGTTCACTATAATGTTTATTTCAGTCAGGCTAATCCATAAACTCTGTTATGGCACGTAAAGTGTCTTATTTTAAAAGATTATGATAAAATTCAGGACTTTTTCCTGTGTATGTAATTCCACAACTCCGTGCCTTTTCTGTGATGATTACCACAGTGAAGGAAGCGTTTATTAACACAGGGAAAGAAGTGATGATTACCACAGTGAAGGAAGTGCTGACTAACACAGTGAAGGAAGTGCTGACTAACACAGTGAAGGAAGTGTTTATTACCACAGTGAAGGAAGTGCTAATTACCACAGTGAAGGAAGTGCTGATTACCACAGTGAAGGAAGTGTTTATTAACACAGTGAAGGAAGTGCTGACTAACACAGTGAAGGAAGTGTTTATTACCACAGTGAAGGAAGTGCTGATTACCACAGTGAAGGAAGTGCTGATTACCACAGTGAAGGAAGTGTTTATTAACACAGTGAAGGAAGTGTTTATTAACACAGTGAAGGAAGTGCTGACTAACACAGTGATGGAAGTGCTGATTGTGGTGTTAGCAGTATGTGTGGTGTTTGGTGACGTAGGTGAATGGGTGTTCGGCTGGGTGGGTCTTTTTGGGTTGGGGGTGTGGGGATGGAAATTGTAGTCCGATCGTGTGCGTTCTTATGACTGAATTCTGTTCCAGCTTATCGTTTCAACCTGAACTTTCTTTGCAATAGCGGGATGGTAAGACGTAGTGTTGTGTCATAAAGGGGCATTACTCTGCTTTCTTAACTCATCTACATTCAGTTGAGCCTAAGAATACCGTGTCGAGTTACATATTCATTTTCGCATATATTCATTTTATCTCACAGCAATGGGCTAATGTTTACTTTGTGACATCCGCTAAAAAAAAACAAACAAATAAACAAACAAACAAAAAACAAATAATGCACAGTTCACTGTTGTGTTAAAACAACTTTAACCCTCAGCCTTCCTTCTGCTGGATGAGTTGGAAAGCCTTTTGATATCGTGAAATATAAAAGCCAAGCTGATTTCTGTCCAGATGAGTGTCTTAAGCGTTATATATGGCGTATATATCTTCTTAGATTCTACCACAGTTTGTGATATTGGTCCTTAAACAGTGTGGATACACATGAAGCTCAATAACTTGTTTGATACATTTTATTGTAATATAGGAGGGATTGTTTGATACATTTTATTGTAATATAAGAGGGATGTTTTTGTTCACATTGTAGATTTGTTTATTTATCTTACATTGTATTATATTCTGTCATCATATGACTCACAATTTACCAACATAAATATCCTTAGATAATTCCTTATGCAAAAAAACAAAAAGCATTATTGTAAAATTCACGTATACAATTACACGGGCATACGGCTCCAAGTTTGTGAGTGATAAAGGGCGTGGTTACACAGTATATCCAGCCTACATTAGCCGGTTCCAAGCTTTACAAAAACTTTATTCTCGGCGGTTACACTGGATTGCGTGTGAATTACCTGGCTGTTTTACGAGCTCAACTTTATAGAAACAGTGAGCTAGCTTCTTTCAAGTCTGCAGTGTCCCCCATCTGGTCCACAAATCATTTTGATTCACCAAACTACTATAAGTTTATTTAACCAAATTAATCGTGTTTTTACAAAACCACAATTTTCACCTTACAAATTAGTGCCATTTGATTTTTTATCTTCTAACACTAATGCTTTTGGTTATTATAAAGGGGACTCGCCACTGCGCATGACCTTTGTGTAGCCTGTGTATGCAGTGAGTAATCACTTCCGTTATACCAGGCTACCGAGTGCAGTTTTTGCTAAGTGCTTGTGAAAAACGTGTAATGGCGTTTGTGTATCATACCCATGCTCTGAAAGACTGAAAGAAGTTCAGCCATTAACAAATTTGTGTGTGTATGTGGTTTTAAAATATTTTAAAATTTAATTGAATTGATTCACAGAATAAAAAACAAAATATTCGGGTAAATTGTCGTAATGAGTTCAGTCGGAAGTGCATTATTTTCGCAATTTTATTTTTCTTGATCCCAACTTTTGTGTGTTATTGGACACACCCATTATATGGGTGTTATTATTGTGTCATTGTTGTGTCATTATTGTATATATTTATGTGTTCTTTATTTTCTCTTCACCGACGTCTTATGTGATTATGTCTTTGTATTGTTAATGTCTATTATATTTTCCGCTTAATATAACCAACATAATATTTTGGCAATGTTGATCATTCATGGTATATGTCTCGTAAATTACAGGAACATATGTGTGTATATCGTTGAATTAAGATGTTATATTTTAAATAAATATTCCTCGCCATCACATCTTTTGTTCTATTTTACTTACTTTATAGGTTACATGCATCGTTGACCGAGTGCTCTGGAATGGCACATTTCCAACTGTTAGCCGTGCTAGCATCGTGCGCTCAAATCCAGCATTTGATGGATCATGTACCGCTTTACGTCGATCAATTCTTATGTGCACATTGTATGGTCACTCGCAGTTACATGTACCTCCACAAAGCAGACCACAGTGGTATACGTGAAGTATTATGGAGTAATATACAGTACAAAATATCAAATGAAAACTATTATCATTTATTTTTCAGAATTTTGGATGCCCCATAAAAAGAATTTAACGTAGGATCAAACAGGGTGGTCTATCTAGAGCGCATCTACATGTAGCACGTGATTCGGTGGCACTTCATTTTCTTCACGAGAATCTCACCTGTTTGCTTACAGAACATTTACAAACGTGTTTTCTGCAAAATGTCGAACCCTAGTAAATTACATTAGGATCCATGTAATAAATTTTAATGAATTTTAACACGCAAATAATGTGAACTTGGTGGGGGGGGGGGGGGGGGGCGGGAGTAAAATATGATCTCAAGAACCTAGCCTACACATAATTTTTTTTTTCATTGTAATACAAAACAGACAAATACAAAGATATGCTCAAGATCACTTTTCAATGATACAATAGCTATTAAGTTTATTGAGGGAGAAAACCCGTTAATCAGCCAGGAGAAAAAAAAGCCCCAGACGAACCAGCGGCAGCGAGATTTGATCCTCTAAACCTCGCTGGTCAGGGTTTGATCGCCTACGGCTAAAAACATGCTTGAATTGGTGGAATGACTCAGGGAGGAAAGAAAAGGGGACAGCTAATGACCGGAATGAAAGCCTGGAGTACAGGAAAACCCGGAGTACAGGAAAACTCGGAGTACAGGAAAACCCGGAATAGAAGTACCCAGGTACCTGCAAATGGCGTTTACGGGAAAACTACTGCACCAAAATCAGCGCATTTAGGAAGTCCTAGCTCTAAGTTTTCTAGACATACTATATTTGTGTCATTAATTATCGATCTAAGGGATTTTGAGTGATTTTAGACCAGTGACGTCAAATAAATTGCAATAAATTGCAATTATCATCAAGGCCCTAATTCTGCTTAAGCCATGATGCTAGGGGGCGTGTAAATTAATACTATTTATGCATTTACATAAACTGTTTGAATAAAAGCCTGACTGAGGTAAACTGACAAGAGGCTGTATTTCACCGGTTACGTGTAGTCATTTGCCAGCTATCATACTTGTATTTATTTATTTATTTATTTGATTGGTGTTTTACGCCGTACTCAAAAATACTTCACTTGTACGACAGCGGCCAGTATTATTGGTGGGTCGAAGCCGGGCAGAACCCGTGGGAAACTCACGACCATCCGCAGATTGCTGCAGACCTTCCCCCCGAACGGCCGGAGAGGAAGCCATTATGAACTGCACTTGAACTCACAGCGATCGCATTAGTGAGAGGCTTCTGGGTCACTACGCTGCGCTAGCGCGCTAACCGACTGAGCCACGGAGGTCCCCATTATACTTGTACTTGATAACGAAGCTAGTATCTGCATCGAAACGCCGTGACAACAAAACAAGAATGCATAAATCCTTAAGCAATGCCTTGTCTAGTTAACAAGCTATCACACTGTCGTCGCTGTTCTGCTTTACTCTCTATGCTTCACGTCCTTAATTAAATTAATACTGTAATCCTGTCCTGGTTTTTATACCGGTCATTAGGCTGGCCTGCAGAAATCTCTAGATTCAAGCCGTCATCTCACTGGTCAAGTTACATCTATACCGAATAGGCTTACGTAGGGAATAACACCTTCTTCCTCCAACAAAATGTATTCTGCCCCAAGGGTGCACATATGATACAGACAAGCAGTTTCATGGTTTCACTGGTAACTTGGGCTTAATCTCACTTTCAGATATTTTTTTTTACATTTCGCTCATTCTGTTGTTTTTGTCACATTCCCTCGAGTGGTCTTGCACGAAGTTCACTAGTGATAAAAGGATATCTGGGGCTTGGTTCTTTTAGCATTCCTTTTAACCTCACTTGTGCTCAAATGACAGTTTATGGTCGTTGTAGAGAGCAACATTTTAAATAACTGACTTAAAAACATTCTTTAAAATATAACATGTTTCCCCCCGTTTTTACGTACACTGTTCTCTTGACACACTGATCGACAACCTGGAGCACTCGATGACTTCAGCACATGTGTATTGTATCATGATCCATTCCATGCCAATGTTATGGACGATTAGAGAAGATTCGAGAGTGAACTCTTTTGTCGCTGAAGATAAAAAGTTCTATTATATCATTTGACCCGCCAGACGTGTTAAACAACTTTTTGTGATTACATTTACTATAACATGGGCTTAACAAAAAAAGTTTCACAAAGCCATCCCCGGGGCCTAGTCCTTTATCCTTGTTTTCTAAGTTATTCTTTAGTAAATGTGAGCACAACACAGTATTTATAGTAAACCTGGACCATACAGTAACGTTTACAATATTGCAGTTCTCAATATTGCACTTTTATTTATATCAAATCCGCTGCGTGTAATTTACGTCTATTTATTTAAACGAGGATTACAGTTTCTAAATACAAACTTTGATATTTATTCTGAACCAAATCATATGCAGAAAAAATAAAGTATTTGGACAAATGCATCTACATATATATGACGCTTTCGCCAACTCTCAAATTGACGAAGTCCATCCCACTGCTGCAAACCCTGTTTCTTCATGCATGACATATGCATATGTATAACAAGAGAAAGAGTTCAAAGGGGAACTGAATAATATCAACTAAGTCCATGATGATTTCATCACATCACCTAAGTCCATGATGATTTCATCACATCACCTAAGCCCATGATGATTCCATCACCTTTCATCACATCACCTAAGCCCATGATGATTTCATCACATCACCCAAGCCTATGATGATTTCATCACATCACCTAAGTCCATGATGATTTTATTAATCACCTAAGCCCATGATGATTTCATCACATCACCAAAGTCCATGATAATTTCATCACATCACTTAAGCCCATGATGATTTCATCACATTTCATCACATCAACTAAGCCCATGGCAATTTCATCACATCACCTATATCCATGGTGATTTCATCACATCACCTAAGTCTATGATGATTTCATCACATCACCTAAGCCCATGATAATTTCACTACATCACCTAAGCCCATGATGATTTCATTACATCACCTAAGCCCATGATGATTTCATCAGATCACCTAAGCCCATGATGATTTCATCACATCATCTAAGCCCATGATGATTTCATCACATTTCATCACATCAACTAAGCCCATGGTGATTTTATCACATCACCTAAGTCCATGATGACTTCATCACATCACCTAAGCCCATGATAATTTCATCACATCACCTAAGCCCATGATGATTTCATCACATCACCTAAGCCCATGATGATTTCATCACATTTCATCACATCAACTAAGCCATGATGATTTCATCACATCACCTAAGTCCATAATGATTTCATCACATCACCTAAGTCCATAATGATTTCATCAGATCACCTAAGCCCATGATGATTTCATCACATCACCTAAGTCCATCATGATTTCATCACTTCACCTAAGTCCATGATGATTTCATCGCTCTCACACTAAACTGTGTTCAGATTACAAAAGGCATTGGATTTACATATTACACAGTTTACAGGCAGTATTACGTTACAAAAAAAGTAATTTCTGCCCTCGAATCCTTTTGCCAACTTTTCAATCATCAGTAAAAAAGACTACGTGCCAAGGATGGGCGTATATTTTGTAAGAGGGTGTTGTAAACACGGTTGTGTTAGAGTATTGAGATTGTTTGTATATTGCGAACGTAGGGAAGCCTAAATTCACATGGAAAGTCATTTGGATGATATCAGTATACACAATACGTCTTTCAAATGCTAATTCTGGTCAATGAGGTCTTCCATTTGACTGGCTACATTCAAATATCTGCCAGCGTCTCCAGAGCACCTTGCAAAGAAACAACGCCCTGAAGTAAATCTCAACCATATGGGAACCACGGCCTCGTGCAAATCTCAACCATATTGAAAGCACGCTCAGATGTAAATCTCAACCATATGGAAACCACGCTCTGATTTAAATCTCACCCAGTTGGAACCACGCTCAGATGTAAATCTCAACCATATGAGAATTTATTTATCTCCTTGTGGCAGTGATGGAAACTGGGCTTGTAATAAAGAACCATAAAGCAAGGAGAGCAAAATACTGTAGAAGCATGGAGCGACGGTGATTGGCAAATGGTCACAAGTATATGGTGAATCAGGTACCTTGTCAATATTTCTCAGGAAGTGTTTATTTCTAGCTGCTCATATAAATGCATACATATAAACAACCTGCACTCCCTCTTGCACCATGGATTAAGCAGAATTAGGTAATATGATATGCAGTCATATTTTCAATTTATTTAACTTCACTGATCAAAACGGTGTTGATACCGTCATCTGGTAAAACAAAATTCAAAGTTAAATTTCCAAAGACCCGGTTAATCAGTGAAAATTTGCATCGAATTCCTCTTAATATTATGTACGTAGAAGTTTTCTCTCTCATTTTGACTGTGATCCCTCTGCATGACCAACCTAAAACTATTTATGAAAACACTGTCACTAACACATTATAAAAGACTAAATAAAATAAATAATCAAATAAATAAATAAAAAAAAAATCCAAAATGACAACCTTGGCTTCCACTCAAAGCTTCAGTTAGAACAAAAGCGCGTGAAAGGCGCCTCCGGCTACTTGACACATCACAAGCGTTATACCAGGTATGCCTTCATAGACACTTTTTGTTTTGCTTCTTTGGACTTCCCTGGCCGAAGACGACTTCAGTAGTTGTGGAATTTATTGTTATAAATTACACACAGTATTTTCGCCTTTCATTTCCAGTAATATGGACATTCAACATATCAACGTATAGTGCTTGTCTCGTTATGTTGTAAAGCAATTTCATTAGTGAGCATATGGGCGTAATGTTAGAGGTAGCTGGACATAGAGAACATTTGAAAGGAAACAGAACACGGCGTGTTCAGAGAACACGTGCTGCTATTGGTTTAAGTTCGGTAAGGATGTGTACATGTCGGCTGTGGCTTTACGTAAACGAGATTTGTAAGTTACCCGAGGAAGGGCGGTCGTTTACTTCGGGCTCTCCCGTTTTGCTTCACTCTTAAACTCATAAAAAATCGAACAAAGGACAAATGCTTGAGTACTGCGTTGAACATCAATGGAAAAATTATTTAAAAAAAAATTTTGGTGCAAGGATTTTTAGATTTATTTCACGAAGAGGAGAGATACAACTGAAATCATAACATCATCGGTCATTCAGACCTCTCCTTCCACACACATTTCTAGTAGATGAGAAATCTGAATTTGCTTTTAACGACAAATGCAGTGTCAGCATTTGTTATGTTAATGTCATGACTGAAAGCGAAAACATTGCTTTCACTCAGTCCATCGAAATAACGCAGTTTTGATTCAAAAGCACCGATTTGGCTGTCGTGACTAGGTGGTGGCGAGAACGCATACATAATTTCAAATCAAAAAAGATGTATATTTTGCTTTTTGGCGTGTCAAAAGTCTCTTCTCTGTGAAAGTAGACCCACTTAGCATAATATAAGATGTTACATAAAGAATATTTACTTGTCATTTTCCATCTAGGCGTGTATTTTGGCAAAATATTCATGTCGCCACAATATAATAGCAGGTGATCATGAGATAGACCCAGTTGACGCCAGAGAAACAGACACTGACGAAGTCCTCGCTGTTGCTCTACAGTTAAGGTAGGTGAAATATTTTTTAAAAAGAAGAAGAAAACGTAAATATTATACCAAAATCAGACGAAAGAGCCTAAAATCGTATTTGCAAATACCAGATTCTAGTGCAAATATACTATTATAGTATTTGTCTTTTCGAGAGTCGCCTATATTCAGCTCTCTGTAAAATCAGTCATACTCGCTACAAAAATTGGCCTTAGTCAGTGACACGTAACAACACAAGCAACGCACGGACTATGTTTGAAGTCTGTATTATTGCAAGGAAAATTAAGTTAGAACACTCTTTCTAATTCATAATGTTAAAGTCAACAAGCTCGGTTTCGACGGCAAGAACATTGCCTTGGGCGACGACTTAATTTTTCAAAAATCAGTGGCATGCGGATTAACATGTTTTGGCGGAGGACGACACCAGTAACCTAAACTGCTATCGACTTAACTGTAAACCCTGTTACTGACACCACCATATGTCAAATTGTTTACACGTTTTAGTACGATATATCCTTCATAAATGAATTTCATTTTGTCTCCTGTAGTGTATGATCTTACGGCGGTGTGGATTTAGAGACAGATGGATGTTAGCTAATTAAAGTCATGTAGTCTATTCGCAGAGACAGTAGTGTAGGCTGTGTTACGGTGTGGGATTTGTTCTCACCGCTTGTTGGTGCAGCCACAGTAAAAAAATAACTCTCCACGCCCATTGTCCAGCTTGAAACTTGCTTTTGATTGATTTATTTCATTTATTTATTTGATTGGTGTTTTACGCCGTACTCAAGAATATTTCATTTATAAGACGGCGGCCAGCATTATGGTGGGTGGAAACCGGGCGGAGCCCGGGGGAAACCAACGACCATCCGCAGGTTGCTGGCAGACCTTCCCACGTACGGCCGGAGAGGAAGCCAGCATAAGCTGGTCTTGAACTCACAGCGACCGCATTGGTGAGAGGCTTCTGGGTCACTACGCTGCGCTAGCGCGCTAACCGACTGAGCCACGGAGGCCCCTCGCAATGCGAATAAGTAAATAACTAATTTAAGCGTTTAAAACCTGTTTAAAATGCTGCATTTCGTTCTGACGCACATTCACACCTAGGTAAGTTGGACATTGTCCTTCATAATAACATAATTTCATAATCATTTTCTCTAACCTCAATTTAGCTCTAACTGATGTGTTGACCACGATCATTTAAGAAAGCTCTGAGTCGCTCAAAATACCTATTAATTGCATGCATGTCAGACACATTTTTTTGTCTCAGCAAACGAAAAATATTACTTTTTCTGGAATTTAATTTTACACTGGCTGGAAAGAAATGACGTCACGGATTTATCGATACTGTCGCTGAATCAGCCGCGGCTTTCAATCACGAAGTCTTTCAAGTATTTAGCATAGGTCGTCGGTTTTCTCCCGTTTTCACTCATGACCTTTGCACTGTAGCCATAGAATATCAGGAAAATGTAAACAATGGCATTAAACATGGATAACAGTAAATCAATACTTGAATATTTATTGTCCAGTCATTGGTTAAGTACTTACGTTTTGTTCAGTTTTTAGAGCTCGACATACATCAAACTACACCCGGTTTCTGTTAAAATTGCATTTCTGGGATAAGATCAAAAACGCAAGATAAGTCAAAACGAAAAAGGTATGAACATTTTTGTAACACCAACAGATACCTGACCACCGTCACAGAAGAAAAAGGGAAAAGAGAGCTATACTTTTTTTTCTTGTCTCTATCTCTGTGGGCGCCATATACATTTTATGCATGACGGAATGACATGAGGCCTCCTGTAAGTTTACCAGATATAGGATTTTACCGTTCATGAAAACGCTTAAAAAGCAGCAAATTACGTAACTCCTAGCACCATGGTTTAAGCAGAACTGGATAAAAATGCAGCCATGTCTATAAACTTAATATTAATAACTTGTACACTAGATTTTAGGTAACAAAAACTGTTCAGAACAGAATCATTGGTAGTCACAATTTTCAGAATATCTCCATTGAAAACCTTTTCAATTCCAAATGTATTCGTGTATAGACCCAAGTATATGTTAAGTGTCACAGCCGTGGCTACATAGCTATAACCCTAATGTTCACTACACAGGCGGACTCATGTCCGATTTAAAATGCACAGTAACTTTGTAAATAACATCTGGAAAAGGTTAAATAGTTTCATCACTGATGCATTAAATATAAATACATCCAGTAAAAACTAACCTTACTTTTCAAATATACGTCGCACATTTTGTATATTCAAGCAAGGGGCATGTACTTTGCTACTTGTAAGGGGCGTGTACTTTGCAACTTGTAGGGGGCGTGTAATTTGCTACTTGTAGGGGCGTGTAATTTGCTACTATTTGAGCATTTACTTGAACACTTAGAATGAAAACCCAACTGAGGTAAAGACAATAGATTGTATTTCACCGGTTATGTGTTACCATTTGTCATCTGTTACACTGTCGTCTCTGCTCTGATTTTACTCTTCCCATTCGTTTGATGGCTGGTATACAAATGTCTGTTTGGACGCACAGACGTCAACCATGTATAGATCTTTGACGTTTCATGAGATACGTTCAGTACACATGACTACGCTACTTTGTGAAGCGCATTGTTGAATTTCAATGCATTAGGTAATAGTTGTCTGGTCTTAAAGAAACTCAGTCCACAAAGACATTTCAAACTTTAAATCGAGAATCTTCTGTATGCCAAAAAATGGGCCGCCTAATCTGTTGACAGCGTGCACAATGCGCGACAAAAGGGGAGAAATGTTGACTTCAACTCTTTATATTACCTGTCAAGTTCTAAATTTATAGCAGTCCGCCAAGTGCTTGTGTATTATGGTGTTCTAATATTAGTCCATTCGAAGAATTAAAAACTGGGCAGACCAGTTTGACTAAAATATTCATCATTATCCATCTCAATATACTTTCATCTGAATTGAGTCAAATAAGCGCCAGGTTTTCTTAAAGGTTTTTTCCCCATAACTAGAGAATCGTGTGACATGAAGATGTATAGATAGTGCTAACAGTTTTGTTATGATCAGCATGTTTTTGGGCATGCTTCAGGAAACCGAAATGCGGTGAGATAAAATTATTTTCCATAACTGGTTTTGAACAGCTTTGTACGAGAGGATAAACCGCTTATTCCGAACTGCCCTTCTTTGTCGGCATGTGGCCAATGTTTTACATCACTATAAAGGATATGTTGAAGAAGTCTGTTTACGTGTATCATATCTAAAAGGGACAATACAAAACAAGAAACAGTTATTCTTAGACACAAGACTGAAAACTGTATTTTAATAACTTCATATCTTTCAATAACACTCTTTTATTGGCCATAATTTGTTTTTATTTATTTATTTATTGATTGATTTATTTGATTGGTGCTTTACGCCATACTCAAGAATATTTCACTTATACGGCGGCGGCCAGCATTATGGTGGGAGGAAGCCGGGCAATACCCCGGTGTTGGAGGTGGGGGGGGGGAACACGACTCTCCGCAGGTTGCTGCAGGCCTTCCCACGTAGTGCCCAACTTGCTGTAGGCCTATACCTATTAAATCTGCAAGCCCTTGAGTACGACGTCAATCCGCATAACTTGTGTTAGCTTTATTTATAAACTACCGAGGCTCGGAATTCATTCATTTGATTGTTGCTTTATGCAACATTGAATATGTTGTCAAGTATTCGGTGGTGAGTGTTAGGGGTGGATTAAACACGACTTCTCGTGTTAAACCACTGACCTTTAGCATTTAGCAAACTTTCCACACATCACATGCGGGTAATGTACATCATATTGGTGAAAGACAAGTGGTCCACCACCAACACTGGATTACTGGAATGGCCACGTAAACCCTGTCGAGTGTGAATTGTTACCAGTGCCCCAATAGCACTGAACTATACGTGACAAACAATATAATATAATGTATGCGTCGACATTCAACCAATAAGTACGTTCAACCAATAAGTTCAACCAAAACTATCGTCAACCAATTAGGACGCTCCAGGTCAATAATCCCAAGGCTAATTCTCAAAACGACGTATAACACAAACCACAGAAGAAATAAGAAAGTATATGAAGAACGGAAATAGGACGGATTCGTAGGATATCCGTATTGGGGCAATTTTACTGTGCGAAAAAAGTAAGACACCCCACACACGCAAATAAAGCACAAAATAATGCATGCTTTTAAATGTCCAGATAAGAAATGGCCAACAAGCGAAATAGTTGGAATTTCGCGTCACGCAATACTGGTTTTGTCGACTTGTTACGTCGTCAGATAATTTCAGATTGACATATTTATCTTCTACACAAATTGATATGAAGCCCCTTGGGAATTGTTCTGCTGTGATCCCCGTGGCCGAGTGGTTAACTTGCTAGCGCAGGACAACTACCCTTGAGCCTCACCCTACTGCGAGCTCTCTCCGGTCATATGTGGGAAAGTATACCAGCAAGCTGCTAATGGTTGTGGGTTCCCGCGGACTATGCCTGATTTCTTCCAACCATATTGCTGACCGCCGTTGTGCAAGTGTAAATCGAGAAGCCCATATCAAATAAATAAATGAACTATTCAGGGGTCCTTAGGTTAAAGTTTCTCCAAATCTTCCTTTCTTTCAGAACAATGAAGTTCTTCGTGTGTGCTGCCTTTCTATCTGTGTTGATCACAACGGGTAAGAAACAACCTTCAATGCATTATAAGGCCCAGATCACACAGACAACTCTTGTCGAAAACAGGATTTCTCAATGCCGCCTACAAAATATCCCCAAGATTAACTCGTAAAGTGTAACATGAAGTACACTATGGATTTTTATTCCTAAGTTAATACGCCAGTCTCAAAATGACGAACACTACCTGCCTAGCATCGGCCCTGGCGTTGTACTCTTTTGGTCTCTGTGTAGATGACTAGAAGCACTGCAGCGTAATGGGAGAAACTGATAGTCGCATGTTTTCCTCACAAAAGGATCACACTGTTTTAGGCAGGAAAGTTAAAAGGATAATGCCTATTGTTTGTTTACAATACAATTCTATAAGCATGACCTTTTCTTGAATACACCGTGAGTAGTACAGCAAATAAGTAGTACTTTTAAAGCCTATTTGCATTTTTTGTTTTGTTTCAGCACTGGCCGTTAATATTGACACTGGCACTTTCACGTACGACTGTCGCCGAGCGACAAACTCGTGCGGAAATGGAGTTTGCAACTCGCAGACTGGACAGTGTAACTGTGGTAATACTGGATTAGGACGTGATTGCAGCATACCGTGTAAGTGTTCTATGGTACGGTGAAAACTGAGATGACATCAATCGACGTCACTAGTTATTGATGCAAAAACGTGCTCGTCATGGAGACTCCATCGAGTGCCACATTAAGTTTCTTAAATTCTATAATAAGTATTTTATGGCAAATGAGGACAGGCCGTCCAGGATAGGAAAAGGGCTGGTAAGTTGTGCCATAACTGTTTCTAATTGGTCTTACCCCGGGGCTACAGGCTGTATGAACATTCATCTGTATTACATCGGCATGATGCTTTTATCAACAGCTGCTATCAAACCGCGACTGAGGTAACTACATTTGTATATGACATGTCAGTCGGTAACGGACGACGAGATAAAAATTTGAACAGGATTTCATGCCTGGGCTGTCTCTCAGCGGTATTACTTATCTCATCTATGTTAAACATTCATCTGGACTTTTAGTACAAAGGATAGATATTGAGAATGTTTCATTTAGTCGATAGCTACCGGTTTTGTTGGTGGAAGAAACCAAGAAGGGCCGATGGGATATTTAGTACGAAGAGTACATGGATAAGGAAACCATAAACAGTTGTAGAAAACAGACCCCAACGATAATGTACTCCGCTGAAGATGTAAGCTGATGTTGTTCTCCATTATTTGTCCAGCTTCACAAATGTTACTGGCCTTGCAACTCCTGTTTGCTTTTAATCCACGACTATAGAATCTTACACCTCATGTAGGTCTGAAGTCTAATTACATATCAGTAAATTTTTACATTGGAAATATATAGTCAACATAAATCTCTCGGAAATATGTCTTAGCTGGATGTAGTTGGTCAACACTTTGGAGATAATTTAAAGGAGAATTTCTCCGCTACATAATGAACACAATGCATTCACATAGAGTACATAAAACGAATGGTATAATAATGCAAAGGAGAGTATTGTAGCTTTGTAAAGTTCTCGGTCCGATTCAAACACTGTCATTTCTGAGTTCAAGTTTGAAATCCGATTTTATTTTAGTTTTTTTTTTAGCCCTAAAGAAATTATCATTTTTACCACCTTATTAATCTTATAAGACAATTAATGTGTCTAAACGTCAGCTTTCAATAACAAAGAATAAGCTTTGTGACAAAGTTTTACATTTTGACGTTCAGTATTAAATGAGTTTATAGTATCGCTTCCAGGGTTATAGAAGAGAAGATCATCAATCTGGCATCGGGAGAAGTCTGCTTTAGTCTAAGTATGGGGCTCTCCAACACTAAGTTTTGAAACAAAACATAAACTCTATAATGAAATTATTGATTCTAAAATTATATGTTATGTTTAAGCTTGTAAATAGTTAAAGTATTTAGGCCACACGAAGCCCCCCCCCCACACACCCCCCCCCCAAAAAAACAAAAACAATACCACCCGCTTCTCTTTGAACTTAACCGTCTTACGTCTTTTTATAACTGCATTCCATTTATTACGTAATGGACTGTAATAAAGATTATGACAGGGAACTGTGCCCAGTTTACTCTTCAAGACAATGGTAACTCGTAAAACTCCTTCCCGCCTGCAACAAAACGGTTCAAAACTATGGACTGTTGTGTTCTTTCTTCATTACGTCACAATTATCGCTGTATGTGGGCTGATGAAACACATATGTACACAAGCACTGCACCGTTACAGTAAATAACTATTTGTTTTAATGCGATTTGGACTGATTATGCAGCTCCTCCAAGAAAATAGTCATGATGCCCCGCCCCTTGAAGACAACACTCATGGTGTCCCGCCCCTTGAACACATTAATCATGGTGCTCCACCCCTCGAAGATCACAGTCATGGTGCTTGAAACTACTGAAACATTTACACTAACAGTTAATAGAATCAAACTAAGTTAAACTGAAAAGATTTATTTATTTATTTGATTGGTGTTTTACGCCGTACTCAAGAATATTTAACTTATACGACGGCGGCCAGCATTATGGTGGGTGGAAACCGGGCAGGTCCCGCGGGAAACCCACGACCATCCGCAGGTTGCTGGCAGACCTTCCCACTTTCGGTCGGAGAGGAAGCCAGCATGAGGTGGACTTGAACTCACAGCGACCGCATTGGTGAGAGACTCCTGGGTCATTACGCTGCGCTAGTGCGCTAACCAGCTGAGCCACGGAGGTCCCAAACTGGAAAGAAGCTTGTAATTTACTGGTTACGTGTGACCATTTTGCCGACTGTAACATTGTCACCGCTATAATATGTTAAGCTGTGCACGATTCCATTTATGTTCCATGTGAAGTTGAAGTCGTGGGACGTTCTCCTTAAT
The DNA here is from genome assembly GCF_032854445.1 of Liolophura sinensis. NCBI lineage: Eukaryota > Metazoa > Mollusca > Polyplacophora > Chitonida > Chitonidae > Liolophura > Liolophura sinensis. The sequence goes on from NC_088296.1 coordinate 14,058,741, forward strand.
CTAGTGGGCCTCCACTATTGGAGCCGTGCAGTCAGTGTATACTCTCCACTACTCTGCTTTTCTTCTTTATCAATTTCATGTGCTTTTACTGAATTACCTTACCGTTTGTGACTCCCGCAGTTTGTAACGATATCCGTTTGTTTTTCTGTGCTTGTTTGTTAGTGTCGAACACTAGAGAGAAGTTGACAAAAAAGGTATATGTGCTTATTTCATTTTTATTCAAACAGTTGGCTATCAGCCGAGCAACTCATTTCAGTGCAACTGCCAGCAACAGTCAACGTGTTACTCAAACTTCCAAGCCTTTAGGTGTGATTGTTTACCTGGATGGACCGGGGGGGACTGCAACACGTGCAGAGGTATGTCACGGCCCTTCTGCAACACGTCATTAATCTGTCAATGGTTATCTTGTATGAGACAATGTGCTGAGCAATTTCAACATGTGAACCATACTATTTAGACTGTGTTGTTCTATCATTAGTACCTGATCGGTATCAGAGGGGACTTACGTCAATCAAATCCAGAAGTTTATAAGTCCATTACCGATACTGGACAAGTTACAGGTCAGATTATAGAGTTTCGCGTTGCTCCATGCATTTTCGGCAAAAATCTGAACATTATTGTCCTGTGCTGAAGTTTTACAGTTAACATTTTGTTATTTTTTGAAATTTAAACTCTGTAAGTGACTATGTTATGGCAAGTTAAAGATCGAATTTGTGTGTGATGAGATCTTGTTCATGTGTAACGAAATGGTGGTTGTTTTGTCCTGTTGTGGACTGAAAACGTTGTTTTCAGCATTATGGAAGTGGAAGGAGCGCCGTTTCGACAAGATTATACCTTTGTGTTCCGTTAAAAACTTTCTAAATGCTCAAAACGGAAGGTGACACTACTTTCAAAATGCTTACTGTTAGTGGCATTATCAGCTGTGAGTAAAGTTGTTTTCTGTTGACAGTAACTTTGCAGTGTAGTTCAAGCAGAATGGATGTCGTAATAATACCGCAGAACAATCAGTTTGCTGGACACCTTGATTTCGTCTCTCCAAATGGCCAAGTCATACCAAGATGCAGGCAAACCCCCACTTTTTCTCAGACGTGGAGTGGTAACCAGTATAACCTACAGCTGGGCCTTGAAGCATTCACAAGTTCTCCCTGTCAAGAAGCCATTGAGACACGGGTAAGAATCCTACAGTATGTCACACACGTGGCAATGTCACTATTCTAACCGACGACAGCACATTTAAAAAAATCAACACTAGATCAAGTGAATATATGTTCTGATAAACAATCCCAGCCAATGTTTTAAAAGCGTATTATAAGGAGTGAAAGAATTATTCTGTGTGATTCACTGAAGAAGTTCAACGCTTACATCCAAATCTATGCGTCGAAGCAGACATTTGCATACCAGCCGTCAACGAGTAAAGGCTTTCCATGTCAATAATCGCAATGTCAATTCCCCAAAACGATGCATAACACAAACCACCAAAGAACTAAGAAAGTATATAAAGTACAAATATACGACGCAGTCTTGCAAAAAGAATCAGTTAACAGTTGTCAATGATGTTGGACAGACGCCAGGTATCTTCTAGGCGACTGAGTGAGTCTATCGCTCCACCACCTGTGCTAAAGGGAACTTTCCCTAGCCTGTTGCTAGTATAAGCGCTGGAAAACTGCTTCGGTTACAGTATCTATGTTTTTGTGGAGTTGTTTAACAGAGGTATTGCAGTTCAAAAACGCTCACATGGAAAGCGCCAGTAGGTAATCGATCAAGCGAGAGTTATTTAAATAGCTCAACAAAGCTTCTCTTTCCACTGTTATTCACTGCTGTGTCTTATTGAAACCATACAGACTGATGAACGTAGGGTACACGTGATGCGATATTTTGTTTGGATTTTTGTCTAATATGGCGTACCCTATGGCTTCACAAGAATTAGAGATGACACATTGACTTAAAAACTTATCAAGCCCTTAAGAAAAAATAGCTGTGGATGTTAGGGCCTGTTCCCAACTTCTGCACGGCACAGAAATTTTGTTATTTATCTCCTTTTTTGGACATCGAGAATAAAACTGTAACTGAGGTAAACTGATGGAAGTCAGCATTCCACATGCTTTTTATACACGTTCCAAGTTTCCTTTCTTTTAACATAGTGTGGTAGTGTACCTATTTCATGTTGCATGCCGCCATTAGCAAATGATCATATTTCACGTCTGTATTAGCTACGTGACGTTACAGTGTGATTTACTGACAACGCGCCTTTCAGTCTGTATAAATTCTTTCACCATTCATAAAAATGTTATTACAGGTTTTGCTATCTTAAATTTTTGTGTCGAATATTAATTTTCCACGACTAAATTTTGCTTTCTGTATAAATGGATTGACATTTGGCAAATAAATGACGGTTCTATTTTTGTGAAGCACCCAAGCTTGCGAGCAGGCTCGTCAACATCAACCCGTATATCATTCAAAATAAAACCTTCCATTATCAACAATGTGTCGATGATTTTACTATCCATTCCTTTAAATTCTTCCTTTCTATTTATCTAACAGGCAAATAACGCGAGGTGCTATACCCTTCAGTTGCGGTACAACAGTAACTTGCGAACCTTCCTTGACGAGACTTTCACCTTGTGTTGTGAACAAACCGGAAGTCAAGCCCAGGATGGCGTGACCATCAGCCTGATGTAAGTGTGTGTGTTAGCAAGACACATTCAGTCATTATTGAGAGTTTCAAGGGGGAAGGAAATGACCATCAGTGGAAAACCATTAAAATTTATATATCAAAATACCCTTACTGACATTTGAAAATACATTTCACTTCTATGTACCAGTTAATAAGTGCATTTAAATGTGTGGATTGCACCAATGAACTATGTTGGTAAGGCACGAGGACGTGTGATTTACTAATTTTTAAACATTTACATAAACAGTTACACTAAAACCCTATTTGCCGTAAACTGGCAGGAGACTATATCTCAGTTATATCACACTGTCTTCGCTGCTCTGTTTTAACTCTTTTTACTGGTAATCTTCGTTACAATGCGTTCGTGCATAAAGCAGCGATGTGCTGGTGGACTATGCATCAACGATGCAGAGTATTTTGCACTGTTTTAATGGTATTGTATGTTAAATGTGTTGGAACACAGCAGTTTGAGTAATTCTAGAACAGTGTCGTTTAATAAACTGCAACTCGATTGATGTATTTTTTTTACACAATTCTACTTATATTGCCTGTAGTCTGTCGTAAGGCCACATTTCAGCGGTAATGTGTGGCCATTTCCTAACTATCTACATTAAGACCTATATTTGGGAGTGTTAATAAGTATTTTTATCTTCAGCAACGGCGTTTCTCCAATCACCCTGAGTGTCAGTACCCTTACAGGACATTTCCGTTACACAGCTTCGAACACACCCATTCCCGACGGCGCAGTTCTGAACATTGGGGATGACATATCATTTTATATCCCGAGACCAGGTGAGTATATATGCGATTTTGCGAAAACGGAGAAGACATAAGGAGGACAAACCCACCTGTACGCACGTGAGTCACACATAACAAAGGAGAATAGGAATGTGAAGAAAAAAAAAAGGAAATTCGAAAGCATATGCATTTGTAATTTCTGGAAATCGCAATTTCTTAAGTTTTGATACTTTGTGGGTTAGTGTGTCAGTCATTTTATTTTTACAGTGGAAAATGCACCATTGCCTACCAGTCACACAACTGGTCAGACATTTTTTGCGCGTAGGTGTCGTCCAGTAATGAACCATTAAAATCATGGGAAAAGCTTGTGTTATTCAGATATTAGTATAGTTGTAACGCCCGGTGTGTGGTCTTTCGCCAATGCATTAATAGAAAAGACACGATATTTTATAATCCGAGTTATTTAGAAACAGATAACAGACCTATAAGTCACAGACCACTTTTTGGACGTGCTCGGCAACTCTATAAATCAACTTTACTCAAGACGTCTTCCGGATACATGGGATATGCTGTTAGAGCGAAACAACATGATTTTGTGTCTTGAGGACGTCTTTCATCGGTTATGTGCGACAACTTGCCAATTATTTCACACTGTCTTCGCTTCTCTGGTTTTGTTCTCTTTGCTGTTTGTCTTTAATTATATAAAACGCACGCACACATGATTAAAAGGCAAAATAGGGTTTGAGTGGTGGCAGTAGTCCTCTTGTTATAGAAGTAACTTACGCCTGACTGGATTAAAATGATATAACATGCCGGCGCTTTTGATCATCTCAAGTTGCGTGATTTTGCTTACGATATATGAGATATGCGATATCTCTGTGGGGCAACATCACAAAAATAAAAAAGTTATGCCTTTTAAAATGTTTGTATTTAATTTATTTGGTTGGTGTTATACGCCGTACTTAAGAATATTTCGCTTATACGACGGCAGTCGGCATTATCGTGGGAGGAAACCGGGCAGAGACGCATGGAAACCCACAACCATCCACATGAAGCCAGCATCAGCTGGACTCATAGCAGCCACTTTGTTAAGAGGATCCTGAGTCATTGCACCGCGCTGGCACACTAACCACGAAGGCCCTAAAGTGTCTTTAAAACACAAATAAATAATAAAAAATGATATAAATAATATTCTAGCTGTACTGGGAGATTACATGACCGTGACGAATAGTGGACGGATATTTGTGACAATAAACACGTATGCCGTTCAAATACAGCCCTCCTTGTATATTTTAAACGTAATAACCAAAATCTGATCGCCACGGTATAAGTTAAACATTCTGAAATACTGAGTTAGCAACAAGCTAATAAATAAGTAAATAAACTGAGAAGTATAGCTGATGTTCATGTTATTGAATTAGACAAACCCTCCGCTAGTACCCTGTCAGGAGAACCAAACCATCACAACTATCAATATAGGTGCAAATAGGCCCTAAAATGTGGAAAAAATTAAATTCTGTTATGTAAGACATTATTTCCGATAACTTAATTAAGGAGGTTCGTACAACGGCAATGTCATAACTGTTTTCTAGTTGCTTAACTCACACACACATATAGATGTATCTAAGCATTTTAAGAAAAATTACTTTATATAAATGACACCTATGTCCTGAACCATTATATAGAATATGTACATCTATTGTACCAGTATAGCAAGCTTTATCCCCGGGATACAGCAAGCTTTATTCCGGCAAGAGTATCACTGAAGGTCTTTCCTCATATTGTATGCAAAACAATGATTGTAATGAAATGATAACATTTGATAGGAAGTTTCAAATTGGTCACATTGGTTTTAAATGGTGTAATATGTTAAATGCTGAAAATAGGAGCGCCTATTATATTATACTAAAAATATAAAATATATTTTTGAAAAGTTACCACGCGTTGCTTCCAAATTTTAACATGATATTACATATATACTATAACGTTACAGAATTTTCTAATTGCAGCACTTTGAAAAAAGTGTTAAGGTAAGGATATATACATGTATATGAGTGTTCAATTTAAAGGAGTAGGCATGCAAAGTGTATTATTGTTTGTTTTCCTTTTTTACTTAAAGCCGGCGTTGATGATTTCCGTGTGCACACGTGTCAGATTAACAACCCCCAATCCACACCCATCAGTATCATCGATAGCAATGGGTGAGTTTTCCTGACTGAAAGGCTCAAGAACGTGTGAGATCCAACCACAGGGCAGAATGTTCATGTTGTTGGACATTCTTCCAGTGGAAGAAGAATTCACTGCAATCTGTGTGGAAATCGGAAGTGACCACATTGCGTTTTTCGTCACGACAAACATGAAAGGGAGAAGATCCTAAACGGGAAACTGCAAAATTGAAAACACTAAGGTGCAAGCGGAATGTAAGAAAATACAAGGAGAAAACCAATGATGTAAAGTCGGGTTTTCGGCCATTTCCCAAGTGGGAAGTTAACTTTGGTCTTTTGCTTATAATTAACACCGTGAAAATTTGTCTTTCAGTCGTAAAGACGGCGTGAAAGGAGACCGTTAAATGTTTCGGACATAGGCATACCTGTGTTAACAAGATGCACAATTTGGATGCTGAAGTTTCCTTCAAATCCATCGAATGTGGATATATTTGTTTCACAACCTTTGCTACATGCTAGTTATTTAATAATAATTATAAAACAGGCATCAGGAAAATGGTCAGCTGTCTTTTACTACCATGAGCGCAATTCGATGCTCCCGAGTACTACATATAACTGAAAAAGATTATCTTCCGTGGCTGAGGTGATTGGCGCACCAGCGCAGCGCAATAAAACAGTAGAATCTCAAGAAGGTGGCCGTTGTGATTTCGAGTCCAGCTAACGCAGGCTTCCTTTCTGGCCGCATGTGAGATGCAGATGGTCTCGGCGTTCCTCGGGCCCTGTTTCCTCCAGATATAATACTGGCTGCCATCGTATAAGTGCAGGGTGTAAAACACCAATGAAGTATATAAAAAAAATATACTAGTAGTCTAAAAAATCTGTAATCCATAAATTCTAATGTCCTTGAGTATCTGTTTCACATGGAATTACCATTTCCTAATACCGTGACAAAAATATTTCTCATGTATCGCAATCTTTATTAAACAGGTGTCCTGTGAGGTCAAGTTATGGCATGTTCAAAAACATAAGGAAGATTACTACCACTGGATCGGCTGGAGTTTATATCGACATGGAGGCCTTTGCGATGGAAAACACAAACAACATTGTTATGACCTGTCAAATGACATCATGTGGAGGGAACATATGTGTAAGTCTTATCATATGTACCCTGCATATCATTTCCTTACCTGTACTAACCACTGCCCTCAATAGCAAGGCATCCTGGATCAGTGATGCGAATGGGGTCGATTCCATTTGAAGTATCCGCCCAGTGTGACGTGAACCGCATTGGGAGGTTGGTTTTGCAAAAACATCGTCGACATTTGACCAATCACTCTTCTTTCGTATAACCCATCTCCTCTTCCTTTCCTTATCTTCCGTCCCACCATCCTTTTCCTCTTCCTCTTCCTTAGCATCGTCGTTCTCCTCTTCCTTCTCCTACTCTTCCTTCGCATCATCTTTCCCCTCATTCTGCTCCTCTCCTCTCCTTCCACATCATCGTTCCCTTCCACATCACCCTTCTCTTTCACCTTCTGCTCTTCCGCCTCATGATTTTGTTCCTCGGCCTTTTTTATCCTTGCCCACATCCTCCTTCTCCTCATGTCCCTTTCCCTTTTTCTTTCTTGTTTGCACCTTAAGATCACGTCCATACGCTGGAGACACTCATTGCGTAATCACTTTTCAAGTATTAAATGAAAAGCATTAACAATTGTGAAGCCAACATTCTTATCTTACCAATAAGTGTTAAACATTTTTTCTGCATTGCACTAATCAAATAACAATGAAACAAATAAATAATGATAAGTTTGATTTTTTTCCTTCAGCCTACCAACATTTGTTCCAGTGATTCTAGCTTTCAAAACATCGGAAGACGTCGTCGAGAGGCTGCCAGCAATGAGACAGGCGAGGCCACAGCTTCATACAGGATTAGAGTGTCTTTCACCGACCAATGTGAGTATAATATAATTCAGAACGAGTATTGAAAAGATCGATGTTTGCCAATTTGTCAATTGGTTATGTTCCTCATTCGAAAGTCATGATATTTAATGAGTAGAGAACAGTACAAACTCATGGGTTACGCTTTTGTGTAGCAATAACATGTGACGGTATTTATCAGCCAGGAATGGAGGTCTCTTCACTTCTTCGGATAGTTAAAGCGCTGACCTGATGCAGCCTTTAGACGCTTGGCACATGAAGTCACTTGTTCGAATGCAACTCTCGGTGTTTCGGATGTGTTTTAAGTCACAAGGTTTGTTAGACGTCTGCTGAAAGTAGGTGCTTTGCTATGGGCACTTTGGTTTCCCCCGATCAAAACCATGAGCTCGATCACGAGAGACTAAGTGGAAAATACCTGAGTTAGGTGTTAGACACCATTGAGTCAACTAGCGAATGCAGATATTTATATTACAGTGGGGAAACCATTATGAATTATATTAATAACTCTATTCTATGGGTTTTAAGTACCGATGTCTCCAAACTTCGCACATGGTCCTTCAGACGTTTACGGATTAGGTTCTGTTTCAAACCTAGTCAGCAACAAGTCAGTACAAGGATCGGCGGTTATATGTGTATGCTTGAGTTTTAACGTCGTACTTGACAATTTTTGTCAGGGAATGTGCTGCCGTCACTGAAGTATCATGCCGAAGACACTAGACATAACACCCCACCGAGTCACACTGTATTTACAATGCGTCAACCAGCCATCTTTCTTTACATTAACCTCTCCGAGCTGAGTGTCAAGTGAGGCAGCATTAAGGACAATTGTTAGAGCCTATGGTATGACCCGACTCCGTTTTTTCCAGGTCTCATGATTTCGAGGCAGACGCTCTAACCATTAGGCCACCTGAGCTGTCAGGAGAGGCTATTATATCTGACGATTATTTTATTGACTGGTACTAAATATCAGGTCGTTCATGACGTTTTCAAAATAGCAAAACAAAAAGAGAAAAAGGCAAGCAGATTAAAAATAATTTAATCTTTCCACAGGTCCAGCCCAGAACACCTGCAGCATGCATGCAGCGTTCCTCCCTGTCGCTATTGTGTTCGGTGTCCTGCTACTTGCGGCCATCATGGTAGCTGTCTACCTCTGCGTCAAGATGTCGAAGACGTCCACACGTGAGAACATGCCAGCCGATTCCCCACCAACCTACTACAATGCAGCAATGAAAGCTTAAGTCCATGAGAGAGATACATTTCTTTCTTCAAAGACTTAAATGTCTGTGTTTTTGACTACTGCTTAATTTACAGTTAACATTTTTGGCTTGTAATCTGCTTGATATATTAGTGATAACAATGGAAGATAATCATTAATTTTTAATATGATATATTTTATTGCCAAATGCAGTGTGTACGACAAGCAATGTCCGAGATGCAATGTCGATGTGTATATGAGAATGCACGTGAGGAAGTGTTTAAACATTTAAACATTAATGTGAAATTTCGACTTACGAATATGAATGACACACCTGCGATTTAAACCTAATTGTTAAGGTCAAATGTATGATTTCGCCAGCTTTTGTTTTATACATGTATTTGTCTAAACTGTGCACATCTTTCGACCTGCTTTTATTAATACATTTAGAGTAAGTTGATGGGAAATAATATTAAAAATATATTTAGCAATTGTCATGGTTTTGTCAGAAAATATTTTTGTGGTTAAAAAAAAAATAAAGCCTGCCATTCATTTTGGTTGTTAATTCGTTTTAAATTTTCAAAAAGTGTAGATGCATACAATGTTTTGTAATAACAACTTTTTAACCTCATTTATCTGTGTTTCATCTCATTTTTTCTTTCATAGAAAGACAAGTTTTAGACGTACATATATATACACAGTTTTATGTGAATGTATCTTATTAAGATTTAAGTGTTTACCCTTCGTGACTATTCAAAACATTTTCCAATTGAAACAGGGTTTTTGATTTCATTATCTGGACTGTAATTTTTATGATTTTAATACATGTGACTTGTTCGCATATCTTTTATTAAAGTATATTAGCTTTAAGCGGCTGTTTATTTCTTACGTCTTTTCGCTTAATATCGTTATGTTTAACTAAAATTCAAGATCAAATTGCCTTTACGTTTGTTCTTCTGTCCCTCATTATGTAATCTTTGATATTCAGAATCTATGTGTGGAAACAGACTTTCGTAAACCAGCTCTCAACCGATAAGGACATTCCAGACCCATAATCGCAAGGCCAGTGGAGAAACAAAGGGAAAAGTAACTCATAAAACAGCACTGCCCTCCACCTACCTAAACAATACCGCTGATTTCAATACCAACACCAGTAATCATGAATAATCATAGCTAGCATTGTCATTCAAATAGATAGAGGGCACTATTGTCCCGTGAGTTACAAGATTTGCTTCCCTTTGTAGAGGGCTAGTGAACCTCATTCCCGAAACGACGTACAACACAAACTATCTCAGTACTAAGAAAGTATATAAAGTACGAATGTCGGACGGAATCATGCAAAGAAATGCAGTCAACAGTTTTCATTGACGTTGCGAAGCATCAGTATTCAAATTGTGTACCATGCTAGCATATAAAATTTGCTTTTTTACATTCAACGTTCCGGATTTTCGGGTCTACATTTGTCAGACAACCACCACCCCCACCCCCTACGCCCATCCCCTTCATCGATGCCAGTGTGTTAGTTTTCCTCACTGAAGTGTGAGGTAGAACATCACGGGAGATTGTTTATTTTGTTGGGCATTTTCCCAGTGGTAATTCAGTGCTAGGTGTGTACAAATGAAAATTAAATGAGTATAAGTAGATGCTTCAGAACGTTTGAATTGAAAATTGGGTGCCTCCGTGAGTTAGAAGAGGATTACACCAGCGCGGTGCAATGACCCAGGGGCAATACATCAAAGCGGTCGCTGTGAGTTCAAGTCCAGCACATGCTGGATCCATCTCCGGCCGTACGTGTGAAGGTCTTGCAGAAGCCTGCGGATGGTCGTAGCGTTTCCCCAGGGCTATGCCCGGTTCCTTCCCACCATAATGCTGGCTGCCATCGTATAAGTCAAATATTTTTGAGAACGGGATAAAACTCAAATTTATATAAAACTGGAGTTTATATCGACATAAAGGCCTTTGGCTTGGGGAACACGAACGAAATTGTTATGGCCTGTCAAATGCAGCCATGTGGACGGAATACACGTATAAGTGTTATAAGTCACATGTACTTTTCATATCATTTCCTTATCTGTACTAACCACTGCCCTCAACAGGCACTCATCCTGGATCAGTGATGCAAATGGGGTCGATTCCCGCCCATGGGACGATAGTCGACATTTGACAAATCACTCCTCTTTCGTATCATCATCTCCTTTTCCTCTTCCTTGATATCATCACTCTCTTCCTTAACATAGTTTATCCATCTCCTCTTCCTTCTGCTCTTCTTTCGCATCATCCTTGCAGTGTTCCTTTGCATCATCTTTTCGTTCTCCTTGACATCATCTTTCTCCTCATTCTGCTCCTCTCCCACTCTTTCTCATTCTCTTCCCTTCCTCTCCTTCATCTCCATCCTTCTCTCTCTCATCGTCCTTCTTCACTATCTCTATCTGCTCCTCCGCCTCATCATTTTCTTCCTCGGCCTTTTTTTCCCTCGTCCGAATCCTTCCCTGCCTCATCTTGATCTTTTCCCTCTGTTTTTTCCTTAAAAGGGATTGTGCCACATTCACCCGCTAAAAAAAATTAATGGTACACTCACTTTTACCAAGTATTAAATGAACATTAACTCTAACAACATTTTTATCTTACCAACTGTCAAATATTTTTCTCCAATGCACTGATCAATAAACAATCAAACAAATAAATAATGGGAAGGGTTTTTTGGTTTAGCTTCTGAATCTTTCTGCCATAAAAGAACATTAGTCCGCTTTCTTTACTCGAAATCCAAGTCTGTCTACAGTGATAGAAACCTAAAGATACCTTGAAGAAATATATAGTACGGGAACGTTATGCCACAGGTGTTTTGCGAAACCCACGCAGGGTCTTTTCCATTTACTTCTTACCTGCTTTTCAGGAATAAAGCATACGTACACTTAATCCATGTAATAAAGAGAAGGAAACATTTTCTTGTGCTATATCTTCTTCGAAAAGGCCCATTTTTTCGCTACAGATGATAGATTGCATAGATTTTTTAAGTATTAAAAGCCTTTATCTGAGCCATTGCATAAGTCATATGCGGGTCTGGATGGATGAACTTTTCGTCTGGGCGCAAATCCTCTTCAAACGGCCAGAAGTAAATCAGGGGTAGAACTTAATTTCTAAAATTGTAGTTTTCTTAAAGACAATCACTGAGTGTAAAGGAATATTATTTGTTTTACGACATGTGCTCAGTAAGGCGAATTGTATCGCGCTAAAGCCCATACATTTCGCTTGCACGTGATCCATTTTGCTGTATGAAGTTTGTCGAGGCTGATCAGCTGTCTACTTGTGACGTCACGCGATCCTTACCATGCTCTGCAGGCGAGTTCGGCTACGTTCGGTCGGCAAGTGCAAAGCGCACATGCAATTGTCACCCAAGCAGCTCATGTTCGTCTTGTTATTATTTTTACACCCATGGTATGAATTGGTGTAGTGAATCATTACCACTGAAATCACACTTTAAACGAGAGTTTTTCTCCTACTAGAAGTTTTGAAATGGTGAAAATAAACAATTTCTGTTTTCTGTCCAGGACATTTGTTTAAGCACCATATTTATATAGTTATATCTAGTTAGGCTTAAACAACATTGATATATATGACGTTCAATAATTTATCTGTTAAACTGTGTTGTAATATAGGAGTGATATATATATATTTTTTTATAAAATTGTAGATACCTATCTCTATTTTTTTCTCACATTTGCATTATATACTTACATTATATGACATAAAATTCACAACATTATAGACCCTGACAAAATTGTTATCTAAAAAGAATTAGTTTAAAATGCACCCGTACAATTACACGGATATATGACGCCTTATGAGTGATGAAGAACATGGTCCCACAATATTTCCTGCCTACGCACGACGGTCCGAAGCTGCGTAAAAAAAAACACATCCTTCTCTACTGTTACCCTGCCATTCTTGTTAATTGCGATGATTGGTACTTGTTGCTGCATCCCCGGAATTTATGCGTCAAAACCGACACTCGTATAACAGCAATCAACCAACATGGATATTCCAGCAGAATGACAGCATGACGCTTGTTCTCCGTGACAGGATATAGGGCCTACGAGAAAAGTGCCTGCGGTGGAACCTGGCGGACCTCTGGCTTTACTCTAAGAAAATCTAAGTAGAGCGTTCTGTAGCTCTACCTCGTAGTGTAGAGGTTTCTGGAGCTAGGGTAAATGCGTCTACGTGTATGACGCTTTTATCAATTTTAAATTCACTGCTAAACCCCGTTTTTTTTTCATTCAAACACCATCTACATGCATAACAGAGGTGAGAGGTCGAATGGAAACTGAATAGTATCAAATAAGCCCATGATGGATTGATCGCTCTCACACTAAACTGTATTTGCATTACAAAAAGCGTTAGATTTACATATCATACAGTGTAAACGCAGTATTATGCTGCATGAAAGTAATTTCTGCTCTCGACCCCGTTTATGGACGTTTTCATTTATTAATATGAATGATTACTTGACTTGCAAGCATATGTTTTATAAAGAGGGAGTTTCAAACGCGGTTTTTTAAGTCTAAGCAGACTTCTTCTATTCTATTCTGTGAACTTATAAACGTTTACATTCACGTGGAAGATCAGTTGGGTGATGTCAGTTTTTGAAATGCTAATGCGGGTCGATAGGATCCGCCTTTTGCGTGGTTATGACCCAAGCCAGTGGGCCACAAGTTTACAAAGGAATCATGCTCTCGTGCAAGTCTCGATCATATCGAGACTCTGATGCAAACCTCGGCCATCTTTAAACCACGGCCTGGTGCAAGTCTCGGCCATACAGAAACCACGGTCTCATGCAAGTCTCGGCTATATTGAACCCAAGTTCTGGCCCAGATCTTTGACATACAGTAAACTGCTTTACAAGACTATGCTTCAGTCTTAGTTAATTGATGATAATTTTACAAGATGGCGGGGGATTGACACCAGTGTCCCTGTTTTCTATAGCTCTCAAGATACTTGAGACATCTTCGTAAAACATTTATATTCTATCGCTGTTGTGAAGTAAACTCGAACCACCAGGTTAACCGCTTTGAAATTATCCCTGCCAGGCTTTGAGTGAAAGTGAGCTTGTAATAAAGAACACTACAACAAGGAGCGCAAAATGTATATGGCAGGAAAGACAGTTGTATAACTCGCGGATGGACACACGTCGCCAGTGAATCAGACATTTTGTCAGTTTACCTCAGTAAGGGTTTAATTCTATCTGCTCATATAAAATGGCTAGACAACTAACACTTCAACAGAAGTCATATTTGCAATTCATTTGGCGTCACTGGTTCAAATTGTTCTGTAGTAAGCAAAAACTAGCCTGTCAAAGTTATTCCATCATACTCCTTCTCTCCAAGTTTCTTAACTTTTTACAATGGGTATAATTCTCTTGTAAGCAAATATGGACAGTGTGTCCAGATTCTCTTGCGCTCTGCTTTATGACTGTGTCTAATTCCGCTTAACCCTGGGCGAGGTGCCAAATATTCATTAATCATGTTTAATTAAATCACTATCGTAAATATATTAACAGTTGCAATCAAAGCGCATCTGAGATACATATTTCTTTACCGATAACTTGCATGATACATGATTTGAATACTGATTTCACCAGAACATACCGTGCGTCTTTCCAACTTTATTAAAAACTGTTGGGTACTTCTTCCGTGTATGATTGCGTCCAAATTTCGCATTTTATATACTTTCTTAACTCTTTGGTGGTTTGTGTTAAACGTCGTTTCGGGAACCTGCCTTGCGATTTTTGATCTGTGACGTTATTATTGGTTGAAGGCCGGTATACAAATGTCTGTTTCGACGCATAGGTTTATTGCAACTGTTCGTATAAACACAGAGGTGCAAAACTGTGCTATGTTCATACAGTCGCTACCCGTATGAACGCATATCTTGTGCAATTGGCATCTCGCTATTATGCAATAACTACACTTACCTAATATACATGTCTGTGAAGATTGATCCTACTTCCCGGTTCAAATTCACGTGTGACGATACATGTATAACTCCAATTTCATGTAATTAAAACGGAATTGAGATGCATATTTTCGATGAAAGACTTCAGGCAATGAAACTATCATTGTTGATGTTACGGATACACATAAAATTTGACATTTTCGTTATAATTCAGTGTGTGTTGTGTTGCTTACATTTACACCTGGAAGTTAATATTTGCAATACTGGCCTTAACAATGATAAGAATACTGTTCGGAAATGTTTTCAAATCGCATGTCTTTATGCCTCAAAACTGTTATCCGTTTACATGTCCAGCCAAAATGGACGTCTTAAAAGGTCAATTCCCAAAACAACACTCAACGCAAATCACCAAAGAAGTGTAAATGTATATACTACATTCAGGTTTGAGCATCAGGAGTTAGAAAATAAAGAAATTCACCAGATTTCGATGCTGATGTCGAAAAGTTAACACTTTGTAGATAGGACACCGTTGATTCTGTAAGTGATTTGCTCAAGACTTTTGTCTGTGATAGTCGTTCCACTGCTTTTATTAACCCAAAATTGTATGGCGCTCCACCGAAAGTACAAATAGCGTTATCAAATAAATAAATCTAAAAGGACAACCTTTTCCGTCTTCGAGTCACAGGAATGACCCGGATAGCACAGCTGGTAGATCGTCCGCTTCGGGACCGGTAAATCCAGGATCAATCCTTGATCGAGTCACACCTAAGACTTTAAAAGAGGAAGTTGCAACTTCCCCCTTTGGCGTTCAGCATGAAGGGGATAGTGCAACGACAGGTTGACTTGTATCAGTATAATGGCTCGAGCCGGGCGGCTTACTCGCCTTCGGTAAGTCATCTCAGTGAAGCAGCACTAAATGCAAAGAGCGGTGAAAATCCGTCCTGCAACAAGGAGGCACATTACACGTACATGCATTCTAACGATACCTTCGTCGTCATATGACTAAAAAATTGTTGAGTACGACGTTAAACTCCAAGCACTCGCTCACAGGGTTAGTGGCACGGAAAGCGCCTGAAACGCGTCTCCGGTTGTCGGAAGAGATAAAAGCGTTATATTTGCTGCGCCTTTAAATAAAAAAAATGTTTCCCTGCTTTATTTTGTCAGCGACAAACGGTGCTATAGGTCGTTTAGTCTGTCAACATGTGAATATTTACTCTCACAACATCGACTATTTATTTTACAATTGGCCTACGTCAAAGATCATTTTGCTTGTGGGGTTTACTATATGAATGACAGAGAGCATATCACAGAGAGCATTCTAACTGTATTTTCTTTGTAATAGCGGATGGATGTTCAGTATATTAACATGTAGAACTTGTAACGTTACACTGTACTTTTCAGTGAAGAAAGGCAATTTTCGTAGAAAGCAGGAGTGGTTTTTAGTCAAAAAAGCAAACATAGATGACAGTTACATGGAAAATGGATGTAACACGTTTATAGCAACAGTTGATCTCTTCTAGATTGTATGAGATGAGAATGTTCTGAAAGTTCAGAGTTCCGCTGTGAGTTGAAGTATAGGGAGGATTTGCTTGCTATGAAGGCGTGTGGTCACCTATGCCGCCTAAGGCAAACCGACCGCTTCAATAGCCTAATGGCTAGGGCGTCCGCCTCAACGCCGAGCGGCCCAAGATCAAACCCGGGGCTTGTCATACCAATGTGTTAAAATGATTGGTCCAGTGTGAGTATGATGTGATCCTGTGGGGTATCTTATCTGCGGCTTTTGGCATAACACTTAACTGGCGTCCGCACATTGGCGACCGCACCTTGGTGTCATGGACCAGCCACGATGAGATAGTATATGTGCACACACATGGTGATTCCTTGTCGTCATACGACTGAATAATTGCTTAAAAACGACTTGAAATGCGCCCCTAAACGAATAATTCAGTCAAATACATACATACATTTTTTTTTACCATCCTTGACTTTTCTATATTCATTTAACGAAGAGGGCAGATGCACTTAGAATCTCTGCATCAGCGGTCATTTTTATCTTTCTTTTCGCGCGCATTATGAGAATGAGAACTTTGAACTCGCTTTTAATAACAAATGCAGAGTCGTCATTATTATGATAATCACATGGTTAAAAGCCAAACTATCTCTTTCACTCAATACATTGATATAAGTCATTTCTGATACGGAAGCACAGATTTTATTGACCTGAATAGCAGGTCGTGTCGAGCGTGCGTACTTTTTTTTCAAATGCAAAACAACTGCAACAGGGTCTTGGACTTTGATGCATCAAAATTCTTTTCACCCTAAAAGGTAGACACAATTAGCATAAAAGAGGACGTGACATAAAGGAAAAAATGTGCTTATCGCTTTCCATTTAGGTATATTTTGGTAAATTATTCATAAAAACACATTATAATATCGGGTTATCATGAGATAGACGCAGTCAAAACCAGGGAAGAAGACGAGACTGTTTCTCTGCCATTTAGGTATGTAATTTTTCATAAACTATTAAACAGAAACGCTCGATACCATACGATTCCAATTCCATGATGCGTCATCTAAACAGTGAATTGCACTAAATAATTACTTGCCACAGTGGCATTAATTAAAGAAATCCTAAAGAAAATAAAAGATGATTAAAATATCATTGAAAATATTGTCTGATGAGGTGTTATACACAACGCAAATATTTAAAGTAACTTCAACGTTTAAAACCTATGTAAACATGTGCATTTCTTATTGACACACATAAATAGATTCCAACAACCTGCGGATGGTCGTCGGTTTCCTCCAGGCTCTGCCTGGTGTCCTCCTACCATAATGCTGGCCGCCGTTGTATAAGTGAAATATTCTTGTATACGGCGTAAAACACCAGTCAAATAATTTTTTTTCATTCGGTGAGACTAAGAACACATTAGGAGCAGTTTCTCTCCGTAACCATCGCAACACTTTGTGTTGGTCGATTTATAATAGTATTCCGCAACTAACTTGACGAAGTGAAAATATTTAGAGTTTTAATGAAATCTCGCTTTTTTTTCTGTACCCCGGCTGGAGGCATACACGGTGTATTTATCACAGCGAAACAGAATGACTTGTGGCCCGTTGTGGTCAGTTTGATTCTACCCTAACTGTTCATCTAAACGCTTGAACAGTAGCAACTTACGCAAACCCCTAGCACCATAGCTTAAACAGAACTGGATAAAAATCCAGCGATGTCTATTACTTTATAAAAAACGTCAATAATCTAGATATGCTCAAATGATGTATTGTCATTGCGATTGGTAAGACTAACATGAAAATGTATACATGTAGATAAACTATTCTTCAAGCACATAAAGGTAACAAAAACTGTTAACAAAACGATCTCTTGTAGTCACAATCTTCAAAATATGTGTAGAAAAATCTTTTACTTCGTCTTGTGTTTATGTATGAACTGAAGAGTATGTTTATTTATTTGATTGGTGTTTTACGCCGTACTCAAGAATATTTAACTTATGCGACGGCGGCCAGCATTATGGTGGGAGGAAACCGGGCACAGCCCGGGGGAAACCCACGACCATTCGCAGGCTGATGCCAGACCTTCCCACGAACGGCCGGAGAGAAGGCCAGCATGAGCTGGACTTGAACTCACAGCGACCGCATTGGTGAGAGGCTCCTGGGTCATTAGACTGCGCTAGCGCACTAACCAACTGAACGAAGGAGGCCCCGAAGAGTATGTTAAGTGCATTCTTCAATAGTTCTTCCGTTGTTTAGTAGATTGATTAATAATCGTACTAGCCTCCACATATGCGGACTCTTTTATCGGAATTAATTGATGTTTTAGAAAATAAATACAAAAACTTTACAAATATACGTTGACGTATCTATTCAATAAGTCTTCTTTTAAAAAATATGAACTTATTCAAACAGTTTCTACAGTTGTGTCTGTAGATAACCAGGGAGATCTGAATTATTACAATTAGCCTCACTGCACTCGTTCCCCATTGCTACGTGGGGTGTAATTTGCTACTATCGGAGCACTTATACAAACCCTTTGTATAAAACCTCAGCTGGTGTAAGCTGACAACAGGCTGTATTTCACCGATGATGTGTGACCATTTGTCAACCATTGCACGGTCGTCTCTCTTCTGATTTTACTCTCCGTGCTTATAATGATGATATTCTGTACGGATTATGTCGAAGAGCATGAGATACAAATATCTTTTCATCAGCTTCGCCTTCATATACCGGGTTTTGTTTGGACATACATTTCACGTTTATGGATCGTATAACGAATCTTCTCCCTTGGTTTGGTGAACTGTGCTGCTGCAAATTTTATTTATTTATTTATTTATTTATTTGATTGGTGTATTACGCCGTACTCAAGAATATTTCCCTTATACAACGGCGGCCAGCATTATGTTGAGTGGAAACCGGGCAGAACCCGGGTGAATTCCACGACCATCCGCAGGTTGCTGCCAGACCTTTCCACGTACGACCGGAGAAGAAGCCAGCATGATCTAGACTTGAACTCACAGCGACCGCATTGGTGAGTGACTCTTGGGTCATTACGCTGTGTTAGCGCGCTTACCAACTGAGCCACGGAGGCCACGATGCTGCAAATAGCTGACAGTGTGCACAATACACCATAAAAGGGGAGGCATTTTTAAATCGACGCTTTATGTTAAGTGTCTAGTTTTTAATTTATTGCAGTTCACCAGTGCTTGTGTTGTGTGGTGTTTTAATATTATACCATTCAAAGGATTAAAAACTGGCCTGACTAGTTTGACTAAAGGATTCAACACCATCCATCTGGAGAGAGTTTCACCTGAATGGTGTAATAAAGCGCCAAGCATTCTTTTTTCGGGACTAGAAAGTCACGTCACATGAGATGTTAACATAGCACAGACCAGAGATTTTTCGCATATGCGATTAATATGCGATTCAGCAAACCGAATTACCATAAGTTGAAACTATTTTACCTAGCTACTTTTATAAAGCTTTTGAATAAAAATAGCCTACGTCAAACCGCCTAACGTATTTATCCCTGTTTGTTGACGTGTGAGTGACATTCTATATCACAATGACGTATATGTTGAAAAGATCTCCATATCCGTATATTGCAAGGGCTGAGAAAGATATTTACACACCTTCCCTAGATTTAAAGGAAACACAAACTCTCCAGATGTTAATCTTAACTGGATCTAGATTTGTACAAAGACCAAAACGGCTTTCTGTCTCGCAGACTTTACGACTGTTGCATTTGTTAAGCCCTGTGTCTTGTGTAACGATTTCCATCAACCTCACAGGTTATTACTTCAAAAACTTGTGTGTCAAGGTTATTCCGTCAAAGGCCATCAACCTAAGCGTGTTAAGTTTTACAATGAGAATACCTGTAATTCTCTTGTAAGTAGATATGGACAGACTGTCCAGAATCTTTGGTAGTTTGCTTCATGATTGTGTCTATAGTTTATTTCTCTTTGTGAGTACTCAGTCATACTCGCTACCAAAATTGCCTTTAGTTAATGACACGTAACAACAGAAACCGTTTAAACTTTTGAATCTCACAAACGAAACTAACGTCCGTTATGTTTGGAATCTTTTTTTCACCTTCGGACAGGGTGATGGACCTGAAAATTTTCATCTTACCCAACATTCTGTTTACAGAGCATGCAATCCTTAGAGGACTACCCCAACGCCTTTTTTATACTAAATGTTCCCTAGACACAATATTTTTGCTATGCTAGCATATAAACTGCATTTAAAAATGCATGCCCTGTAAACAGAATGTTGAGTTAGATAACATTGTCGCGGCTCATGATCCTGCGCGAAGTTGAAAAAAAATTCCAAACATGGCGGACGTTAGCTTGGTTTGCCCAATTCAATGGTTTTAACGGTTGAATTTGTGTTGAAAAGTTGTTTACAGATGCCGGCTTTGACATATTTACTGTGTGTTCCTATCAGGGAATCGGTCGGAAGCAAAAGAAAGGTGTTCAAGCCGGTTTTCTTTAAGTCCATATGACCGAACCTTCGCGTTATACGGTAGGAGAGACCAGCTTAACTTTGGGCTAGGTTTCAACGGCAAGAATCCATGGCCTCGGGTGACGACAGAATTATTAGAAAACAGTGACATGCTAGATACTGGGCGGAGTTCAACATGCTTTACCGAAGGGTAACACCAGTTACGTGAACAGCTGCCGAATTAACTATAAACCCTGTTACTGACACTGTCATATTTGATATTGTTTACACGTTTAAATATAATTCAACCATATTAAGTGAATTTCATTTTATCTTTTGTAGCATATGATCTACGGGCAGTATAGATACAGAGATGGATGATAGGAATTTAAAGCGAGGAATTCTATTCGCAGAGTTTTAGTGTAGGCTGTGAGTCTAACCGCTTGTCCGTGCAACCATTGTAATACAAATTACACTGTTAGCCCATTTTCCAGCATGCAACTTGCTTTTGAACACTTATGACGCCACAGGGGGCAATGAGTTCCTGGTGTGGAAACTAAGATTATAGAGTTTAACATTATGAACTAGACACTAAGTGTAAATTGTAGTAGTATGGACATTCAACGCATCAGTGTGTAGAAGTTGGCTTGTTACATGTCACGGACTAGATCGCCACGTTGAATACATAAACGGGCGCAATCAAAGCGCAAAGTGGTCTTCAACGAACTTTGAACATCGCGAATAGCCGTTCATCGAGTGCTGATTGTTACCAGTGCCCCAAAAGCACTGAACTAAACACAACAATTTACCCATCATACACTGCAATAAATAATGTACATCACTTCCACGACTGGGCAACATTAATTCTAAACACAAAGGTCATCGACAGCGAAACAAGGAATGACCAACATTCGAATCTCGGCTCATTATTTTTCTGTTTTTTTTCTCCAGATCGCCTTTTGTTTCACAACCATGAAGCCGTTTATCTCTGTTGCCTGTCTGTTTTCGCTGATCTTAGCAGGTAAGAATCCATCTTCGGTGATGCATTATTAAGTCACCTGCACAAGGACAACGTTTATGTTGGAAACAGGATTCCTTACTCCCGGGGGGGGGGGGGGGGAACAATATTTAGTCTCGTTCTATAACAATCGAATACTAGTAACACGGTAACATGAAGTGAACAGTACATTTTTACAGGGTTATTTTTTATTTCGAAGTTGATACATACGTCAGTCTCAAAATAGGGAATATTACCCGTCTGACATCGACCCACGCCTTGTACCCTATTGTTCTGTGTATAGACGTGTGAAAAGAGACTGATACTCGTATATTTTGACTGATACTCATATGTTTTGTAGACAACAAACTATTGTAGGCTGGAAACATGAACGGGTAATGATCATTGTTGGCTATTGGCCTTTCAAAATAATGTCTTACCAATAAAATTTTATTCAGTACACCCTGAGATGGATTAAAAATAACTAATACTTTCATAGCGACGTTGCATGTTGTTTTTTTTTTTGGATGTTTTGTTTCAGCACTGGCCATTAATATTGACACTGGCGCTTTCACGTACGACTGTCGCCGAGCGTCAAACTCATGCGGAAATGGAGCTTGCGACTCGCAGACTGGAAACTGTATTTGTGGTAATGCTGGATTAGGACGAGATTGCAGCATACCGTGTAAGTGTTCCTAGAAAATACCTTGCGTATTTCCGACATAATTGAAAACTGTTGACTGCTTCTCTTTGTATGATTCCGTCCTGTTCTCTTACTTTATATATTCTCTTAGATCTTTGGTGGTTTGTGTTATACGTCGTTTTTGGGAATTGGCCTTGCGAATATTGACCTGGAACGTCCTTATTGGTTGGTACGGCTAGTATACGAATGTGTGTCGATTCAACGCACGGCTTGTAACATTTGCTAGATCTTCTGCAAACTGAGATGACATCAATCAGCGTCACAAGGAACTGATTCAATAAGAAGCGTGTCAAGGGCATCACATGTCACAACAGGGTTTTTAAAGTTTACAAATTATTTACACCTCATTATTTACACCTCCAGAGACGGTCACATGATATTCTGCAAAACATGATGTACATTGACCACGTGCCTAAGGAAAGCAACATCACTCTCACAAAAATAAAATCACACGTTCACGAGGCAGTATCCAACGATCTCCTGATAATACCCAACGATCACGTGCGTTTATTCCACGACAGTTATCTCCCTTTGTTAGCTGCTTGTTCGTAAAGTAATCAACGGTTTACGGTCATGGTTCCGTTATCGACGTACAAATCCAGCGATTTAAGCACAACCCAAAAAGGTACACTTCTCTCGAGCTGACAATTCATCATATCCCATCCCACAGTATGAACGATCTGTATAGTAAAACACTCTTGTTTGAAAATAAGGACTGAGGTTTCATTCCATAACTGTATCTAATTGTTTGTTTCATTTTTCTTCCAACAGTTGGCTCTCAACAGACTAACTCGTTTCAATGCAACTGCCAACAAGGGTCATCGTGCTATACCCCAAATTTCAATGACTTTAGGTGTGATTGTTTACCTGGATGGACCGGGGAGGACTGCAACACGTGTAGAGGTATGTCACGGAACTCCTGCAACACCTCAATAATCTGACAATGGTCATTTTGTATGACACAGTTTCAGCTTGTTGTGAAATTAGCATCCACGCGGTCATCACAAATGAGCTAGCTGTGAACCACTCTGTTTAGACTGTGTTCATGTTTCATTAGTACCTTACCGTATGTGAGGGGACTAGAGGTTCACAAGTCCACTCCCGCTACCGCAGGGTACCAGAGGTTAGTTAGGTCCACTCCCGTTACCGCAAGGTACCATAGGTTCATAAGGTCTCTACTGGCCTGACAGGGGAATAAAGGTTCATTGGCTGTGTATCAGTTTGTCAGTCGGTCTAGAAAGAGTTTTATGGATTTCTTTTGTGTGTTTGTGTCTCACGCTCCTCAACGTTTAGCAAAATTGTGGTCGTTGTGTAATACAGAACAAGTTCGAAGTTTATGTCATCTTGACCTAGTTATTCCCGCTTTTGTTCCCTTAAAGACTTTGATGTAGGTATTATTCTGAAGTTTCAAAGCAGTAGGTGGCCGAGCTAGCAGAAGGCTTATTTTTCTTGACATTACCACTATGAATCAAAAGACGCGGTCATTTTCAATTTCACAGTAAGTTTGCAGTGTAGTTCAAGCAGAATGGACGTCGCCATGATACCACAGAATCTTCCGTTTGCTGGACATCTTGATTTTATCTCTGCAACTGGCCAAACCGTGACAACCTGCAGACAAACAACCCTGTTTTCACCCTCGTGGACTGGTAGCCAGTTCAACCTACAGCTGGGGACTGGCTCATCTTCTTGTCCTCAAGCTCTTGAGCCACGGGTAAGAATCCTACCGTATTTCATGCAAGTAACAATATCAAACTTCTCCCCGACGACAGCATTTGTTTTAAATCAACTCTAGACCAAGTGAATATATGTCCTGATAAACAATCACAGGCAGTTATAAAAGCATATTCTAATGGAAAGCGAAATTACTCTATGTGGTTGGCAGCAAAAGTTAAAGTAGGATCTCCACATCCAAAGTCCATCGCGCTACCAAGTAAGCTGGAATTTCCCATTACCTACTGGTAATATAATCGCTGGAAATCTACTTCCGTTACAATATCGATTTATTTTGGTGGCGTTGTACAACCAACGCAGTTCAAGGTACGTAAACACGCATACATCGAATGCTCGTCCAGGTAATCAATCGAGTGTGAGTTATTTTATTAGCGCAGCAAGGACACTGTTTCCATTATAAGCGTTCTGTTTTGTCTTATTGAGGTCATATAGACTGACTGTCGTAGTTTAAACGTGTTGGGATGTCATTTTTATTAATATGGCGTATTCTGTGATCTCACAAGAATTTCGGATTACGCATTGATTTATACCAAACGTAGTGAGGCGAGGCCGAAGGCTGAGCCAAGAGAAAGGAGGCATATTGCTAACGTATGAGCTAAATTATTTTACCGGTCATGTTCATGTAAATGTGAAAGCTGAACTTCCGGTTTTTATGACAGCTGCCATGTTGAAGTGTTAACCTCACCAGAATGTAACAATTATCTGTACTACATGCTTATGATTTTCACTGCCTTGTAACTCATAATCATCATTAATCTTTCAAACAGCGTTTTCTCTCTCTCTCTCTCTCTCTCTCTCTCTCTCTCTCTCTCTCTCTCTCTCTCTCTCTCTCTCTCTCTCTCTATGTCAGTCATAGCGGTAGTCTCCATAAGAGCCCGATGGTGAAGACGCGACAAATGTTAGTGTCGAAGTATCCTGGCACACACAATCAGCGATCGGCTAGTCCATTAACAAAACCATGGGTATTTCTCCTATCCGCATTTGGAACTTTCGTACAGCGTTTTCTACCTGACATTTCTCAATCAGCCATGCATCCATGGCCGAGGGGATCGCACTTTCATTACACCACATTCGGCGAAGTGAACTATTCTCCGCGATATGGATGTTTCGTTTGTCATGCACAACAGACGATATTTATCTGTGCAGCTATCCATCGTGGAGAATACTTGGTACAACATTGAGAAGGAAGCATGGCTGGCCCAAACTGTTGCCGTCTTTTCGGTTAAAATTACCGATTTAAGCAAAACAGAAGCAGAACATTGTCCAATAAAAGTGCGATCCCCACGGCTCGGGGTTAGCCTACTGATCGACAAAATGTAGCAAAAGCTACAATGGTTCCAAATACAAATAGAAAAATACCGATGGTCTTGTGAATGAACCTCTGTTAGACGTTGTTTTCGTTACAATACATGCAACGGGTTATTCATTAGTCTAAGGCTACATAGGCCGCTCATCTCCTCGGCAATCGAAGGGAAAAAAGTAGCACAAAGACAGGCTTTTCCCATGTACTACGACTTGTTGACAATGAACTGATTCTTCATTAGCAATTCTTTTAAACTACACCACACTTAATTGATAAAATGAGGAAACAGTTATTGAAAAAAAGTACAAAGTTTTGCTGGTCTACAATGAATATATTTCAGGCAACCCTTGAAATGCGTATTTATTATCGGAAATTCTGCATGTATTTTCCAATCAAAATATGTTTAAATTTTGTCTTGTTTCTATATGGAATACTTACATTACTGCTGCTTTTATGATAAATAAAAAAAAACATACTTTATGGCAAACGTCCCGGTTTCTTTTCATCACAATGCTTACAATTGTCGTAGTCAAACACCTGTTCACAGCCCGGAACAGCTTCTTAATTAAAAGCATTGGGCATGCGTTTTCACTACGTTTATTTCATAAATGCCATGCACTTACTAGAAATCTCGCATCACATTTCAATGCCTTCTCAAATGACACCCCCCCCCTCCTACCCCCGACGTCATGATAATTATCCATGTTGTTAGAGGGAGTGATGATTTATGTATTTATTTATTTATTTGATTGGTGTTTTACGCAAGAATATTTCACTTATACGACGGCGGCCAGCATTATGGTTGGAGGAAACCGGATATAGCCCGGGGGAAACCCACGACCATCCGCAGGTTGCTGACAATCTTTCCCACGTACTCAAAGAAGGTATAAAGAATGGAGAAATGCACCATATGCAATACCACAGATACATATCCAACCAATTCCTTGTTTATTGTTTCAGCTACTGTAAATATAGCCTAAATAATAGATAATATTTTTTTTATTAATCTGCTAAAAATTTCTCAATAATGGCCAACACGCTACGTTCGATCTTAGGGTTTGCCTGTTTCATATTGGGCTTACCTAAAACTGATATAAGTCCGCGTTTCACATGTTATTTATACACTTTCCAAATTTACCCCTCCTTTAACATTGTGGCGACAGGAGGCATTCAGTTAACAACACTCAAGACGCACGATTTTTCTTTATCGGTGACCAAATTTTGCTTCCTGCATGAATGGATTGATGCCTAGTAAATAACAAGCAGCGTAGTTCTATTTTTGGGAGGCTCCGAAGTGTGCACCAGCTTGCGCATAGAACTCGTCCACATCAGTCGGAATATAATTCAGAGAACTATAACATTTTAGTCGCTGGTTTTGCTATCCATTCCTTGATATTCTTCCTTTCTCTTTTATCTAACAGGCAAATAACGAGAGATGCTATACCCTTCAGTTGAGGTACAACAGTAACTTGCGAACGTTCCTTGACGAGACTTTCACACTGTGTTGCGGCCAAAACGGAGATACTGTAGCTCAGAGCGGCGTGACCGTGAGCGTGAGCGAAAAGTAAGTGTGTGTGTTAGCAGGACACATTCAATCACTGCGGAGAATTTCAAGGGCAAAGAAATTGGAAACAGGAAATAAACATCAGTATAGAAAAAAAATGTAAAATGTTTCTTTGGAAATAACCGTACTGACATTTGCAAATGCATTTTACTTACGGGTGAATTAATAGCAGTGAGCTTTATGGATTTTACAGTCGTTTCAATGAACCCCATTGATAGTGAATGAGGGCTTGTAATTTGATGCTTATTAGGCATTTATATGAAAAGTTAAAATCCTATCTGACATGAATTGACAAAAGACCGAATTTCACCCGGTTACACGTGGCCATTTGCCAGCTATCACACTGTCGTCACTGTTCTGGTTTGACCCTCTGTGTTGTTAGTCTTTTATTATATTGTATTCGAGCATGAAGCATCAATTTGCTGGTGAACTAAGCTGCTTAACCCTAACAGAGTTAATCTGTAATACTGTATGTTTACTACTGACTTAAAACATTCTTCGAACAAACCAGTTGACTCACGAATATCCTACCACGAACACACCAGATGACTCATGAGTAATCTACTCCGAAGACACCAGATAACTCATCAAAAACCTAACCCGGACAGACCAAATGACTCATGAATAGCCTACCCCGGACAGGCTAGATGACTCATAAATAACCTAACCCGGACACAACAGATGACTCATGAATAACCTAACCCGGACACAACAGATGACTCATGAATAACCTAACCCGGACACAACAGATGACTCATGAATAACCTACCCTTGACAAGCCAGATGACTTATGAATAACCTACACCGGACACACCGGACACACCGGACACACCAGACACTACTTTCTCACCATTCACATTATGTTTATATAAACACCGGCCTGAGCTGTAAGCCACATAACTTTTGTGTTAAACCCTAAGCAAGGAAGTACTGAAAATTGTTTTTCTTTATAGTGTCTTCAGCAACGGCGTTACACCGATCACCCTGACGGGATCTATCGGTGGCCTTACAGGAGAGTTCCGATTAACAGCTTCCAACACACCCATTTCAGCCGGAACTACCCTAAACATTGGGGATGACATATCGTTTTATATCGCGAGACCATGTGAGTATATCCGTGATTTCGTCAGAACGGAGGAGTCGACATGTGAAAGACACGACCTCTCGTATGCATTTGTCACACAAAACACAAGAAGGCAAAAGGAATGGAAGTTCGAAAGAGCACTTCATCATAATATCTCACAAATGTAATTTCTTAAGTGGATAGCTTAACAGTGAGGCGCCCAAGGGATCTGTTTGATTTTATCGTGGCAAATATACCCATGGCCTAACAATCACACAACTAGTTAAACACTTTTTTAAACGATGCATATTTTATACATTGAAGTAGGCCAGTATTGAATCATGAAATGAAATCATCGAAAAAGGATATCTTATTAAGATGATAGTGTAGGTTTAACCCCCTGTTTGTGGTCTTTGAGCAATGCATTAAGAGAAAAGAGAGCAAAAGTATAACATGAGTTATTCAGAAAGAGGGGAGGTGATGACAGATCGTAAAAGACACAGCTATTTTTGAACGTGTTAGGTGACTCTATATATCAACCTCTGATCAGAGAACTTCCCGAACTCATGGGATGCGCTATGTTAGAGCAACATAGCCCTCATAAAACCGTGGATGCATCCGGTCCTCTCATGAGGCCGTGGAGTCATCCGGTCCTCTCATGAGACGGTGGAGTTATCCGGTCCTCTCATGAGAAGGTGGAGTCATCCGGTCCTCTCATGAGACGGTGGAGTCATCCGGTCCTCTCATGAGACGTGGAGTCATCCGGTCCACTCATGAGACGGTGGAGTCATCCGGTCCTCTCATGAGACGGTGGAGTCATCCGGTCCTCTCATGAGACGGTGAAGTCATCCGGTCCTCTCATGAGACGGTGAAGTCATCCGGTCCTCTCATGAGACCGTGGAGTCATCCGGTCCACCCATGAGACGGCGGAGTCATCCGGTCTTCTCATGAGACCGTGGAGTCATCCGGTCCACTCATGAGACGGTGGAGTCATCCGGTCCTCTCAGGAGACCGTGGAGTCATCCGGTCCACTCATGAGACCGTGGAGTCAACCGGTCCTCTCATGAGACCGTGGAGTCATCCTGGTCCTCTCATGAGAGCGTGGAATCATCCGGTCCACTCATGAGACCGTGGAGTCTTGAAGTCAAATCGTGAGTCCGTCTTTCACCGGTTACGTGGTTACGTAATTATGCCATAAAACAGTAACTTGCCACTGATTGGATTAAGATGATACGTGGCGGCACTTTTGAGCAGCTCAACACGGTGCCTCATTTTGCTTACCTTGAACAGTAATATCACAGTTGGGCAACATCACAAGAATGTAAAGTTGTGGATTTTAAAATGTCTGCGTGCAATTCATTTGATTAGTGTTTTACGACGCCCTCAAGAATATTTCACTTACGACGGCGGCCAGCATTATGGTCGGAGGAAATCCGGCAGAGCCCGGGGGAAACCCACGGCCATCCACCATTTTGGTAAGCCGGCCCGGCGAACCCATGCAGTGTATGTATGTACATGTTTGTATGCATGTATCGTTGGGATTTTATGTGATACTTAAAATTTCACATGACGACAAGGAATTATTAAGTGTGTGTACATATATATCGTGTCTTCTAGTGGCAGAGAGAGCCCATGCCGCTAAAGTGCTGTCGCCACTGAAGTTTCATGCTGATGACATTAGACATGACACCCTACCCAGTCATATTATGCTGTTTTTCCCCCCCCCCCTCTAACCCCCTGGATGCTGAGCGTCAAGTGAGGTAGCAGCAAGTACCATTTTCAAAGTCTTTGGTATGACCCGTCAGCTTCTCTACACTGTATATACATGTATATAGGGCTAGCAACCAGCCGACAACAACTCAGATGCAGCATACATAAGTAAACAGAGACCAGCGTAAATTCACACTCCATGGAAGATGTGCCTTTCGGTATACAACGGTATCAGTTTGAACCAAGAATCTACGGGCGTTTTATGGCGGAGTTTGACAGCGACAGCTCAGAGCGACAGCTCAGAGCAGTGCATTGTCGTCGAAATGTCACATCACGTGGAAATCAAACTGGCACAACAAACCATCTCTGAGTGTAAGGAAATATCTATAAATGAGAAAAAAATGGCACGGACTGATCAGTTAAAAATACGCTCGGGCTCGTCACTATATCGACCAGGGCTCACCGTGCTCGGGGCACTTCGGATTCACCATGCTCTGAGAAAGATTAGCAATGGCGTAACTGCGAAAAAATCCAAACATTGAAGGAAAATATACCAAATATTCAGAGGTAATTAAGAGGTATAAAATATCCCCTAAATGAAAATTTTAAAATGTTTTTGGGCAAAATTTTCTTCATTTGGTTTAGAAACATAATCTTTGTTTCACAATTCTGTTTCATGGATCTTATAATTAAGAGATAAGTAAACATATTTAAATGTACCGCAGGTGTTCTTTTAATGAATTAGACAATCTGTCCACCTAATACCCTCTCAGATGAACTAAAGCATCACATCTATCTATCTATATGCATATCGGCCCTAAAGTGTGGAAAACAATTAAATTCGATTGTGAAAGATATTATTGCAATTATATTGTTTAAATTTAAATAATCAACTTCGTATGACGGTAACATCGTAACTGTTTTCTAATTGTCTTAACACAAACACTTACGTATATGTATCTTAGCATTTTAAGAAAAATTACCATGTGTAAATGACACCTATACTCTGCACCATTATATATGATGTCTAATGCATTACGTGGAACTATGCATCTTCCCTATAGCTAGTCTCCATGGCACATAACACATGTTATGTTATCTGTAGAACCTAGCGCCACCTAGAGGAGAAACATGCTCGCCTCTTGGGTGGAAATTGTGAACTGAATTACAGGAAATCTAATGTGCTGAGACTTAACCACACGTTGCAACCGAAACTCCGTATTTAAAAACTACGATTTCGCCAATCGTTGATGCTATCCGGTTAGGAAACCACTGAATATTTTTTTTATTTAAAAGCAAGTCTAAAAAAATTTATATCAAATACATTGTTGTCCCTTTACAAAACTCACTACAACTACCTTTGTAACATTTTCCCACCATGCATCAGCCGTTTTTCAAACTTTTGCTGCTCATTAGAGAGAGAAAAAAAAATACATATTTGCGCGGATACGTCACATAATGTGTTAGAGATCGAAGAAAAGTGTAAAGTGCCATGGAGACTAAACATAGAGATGTTGCATATTTGTTATCGTAGCTAATATATATACTTTATTCCAGCAGGTCCATTATTTTAGGTCTTCCTTGATATTGTGCGTTATACAAATTCCAATGAAATGAAAGAAAAAATATTAATTCTCTCGTTAGACGTAAATGTTAAATTGGCCACCTCTCCGGCCGTAAGTGGGAAGGTCTTCCAGCAACCTGCGGATGGTCGTGGGTTTCCCCCGTGCTGTGCCCAGTTTCCTCCCACCATAATGCTGGCCGCCGTCTCACTAGTGAAATATTCTTGAGTACGGCGTAAAACACCAATCAAATAAATAAATAAATGAATAAATTGGCCACATTGTTGTTTAAATGATTTATTATGTTCAATGTGTTAGTGCCAACATTTTTGAAATGTCACGACGCGTTGAGTCCAAGTTGTAACATGACATATATACATGACATACATACTATAATATTACAACATTTTCTAGAAATTGTGTAAGTGTTAAATGTAGCAGTTGACAAAACCGTTCAGATAATCGTGTATAGAAATTTTCAGTTTTAAGAGAGTAGGCACACCAAGTGTATTATTGTTTGCTTTGTTTTTTTGTTTTACAGCCAACGTTCAGGATTTCCGGGTCCACACTTGTCGAATTAACAACCCCGGGCTCACACCCATCAGTATCATCGATGTCAACGGGTGAGTCTGCCTGACTGAAATGTTCAAGAACCTGTGAGGTATAACCACAGGGCAGAATGTTCATTTTGTTGGAC
The DNA here is from genome assembly GCF_032854445.1 of Liolophura sinensis. Lineage (NCBI taxonomy): Eukaryota > Metazoa > Mollusca > Polyplacophora > Chitonida > Chitonidae > Liolophura > Liolophura sinensis. The sequence continues at coordinate 14,090,682 of NC_088296.1, forward strand.
ATTCTTACACTGATAATTGAATGCGATCTGTGTGGAAATAAAAATTTAAATTTTTTCCCAAATGATAAATGCACATTTTCGTTTTCGAGCGGCGATTCCTTCTGATTAGATTTCCGGTCTGAACGTGTTGTCAGCGTGCTGCATAAAGTGATTGCTAACCTATAGCGCGACATAACACAAACAAAGTGAAGAATACCTTGTAAATGTATTAAAGTTCGGTACACTGCCATGCAATCAGCGATAATTAATGCTGTCAAAATTTAAACTATCTTCCACTCTCGGCGTGAAATGATAACATTTTATTTTTTGTACATATGCATACAAGTGTAAGCAAGATGCACCGTTTGGACGATATAGTTTCCTTTCAGTTCATGGAATGTGAACGTATTTCTTTCACAACCTTTCTTATATACTGATTATTTAACAACATTTCCAAAAATAGGCATCAGTAATCCTTAAGTACACGTAAGTGCACCGGAGCGTACGACTTATAATGATAAAATGGGGTGTCTGTGGGAGAGGTGGTTAGTGCGTCAGGGGGGAGCATCGAACCAGGAGTAATGACACAGGAGCCAGGTTGCTGGCAACCCTGGTATAAATACGCGTTAAACACAAATCAAATAAATAAATATAGTTGTAAACATCTGTAATATATAAACTAGCGTTTGGGAGTACCTGTTTCTCATGAAATCAGCACTTACGAATCATGTGATAAAATATTTTTCATTTCTGTCAATTTGAATTAAACAGGTGCCCAGTTAGATCAAGTTATGGCATCTTCAAGAACATAAGAAAGAGTTCTGTCCTAGGGTCGGCGGGAGTTTATATCGACATGGAAGCCTTTGCCTTGGAGAACGCAAACGAAATTGTTATGACCTGTGAAATGCAGTCATGTGGAGTAAATACATGTGTAAGTCTTGCCAAATGTACCCATCATATCAGTGCGTGTATGTTCCTTCACATTATCTCTCTTCCTTCGCATCACCGTTCCCCTCTTCCTTCTCATTACTGTTCTTCTCTTCCTTTGCATCTCCTACTCTTCTTTCGCACCATCCTGCTAGTGTTCCTTTACATTATCATTTCCTCTTAGTTCGCATCACCCCTTTCATCTCTTCCTTCGCATCATCTTTCTCCCCATTTCTCTCCACTTCCTACTCTTTCTCATTCTTTTCCTTTCTACTCTTCCGCCTCATGTATTCTCTGCCTCCTCCTCTGCCTCCTTGTACGCTTCCCCTTTCTGTTTCTTCCTTAAAAGGTTTTGCTTGTGCTTGAGGTCTTCACTTTAACCAAGTCCTAAAAAAAACATTAACAGTTGTGAAGTCAAAATTCTTATCTTACCAACAACTGTGAAATATTTGCTCTATTGCACTGATGAAATAATGAAAAACAAATAAATAATATCAGGTTGTTTTTTTGTTCAGCCTCTGAGCAATTGTCAGAACGATCCTGTCTTTCAAAACATTGGAAGGCGTCGTCGAGAGGCTACTAGCAATGAGACCGGCATTGAGACTGGGGAGGCCACAGCTTCATTCAAGATCAGAGTGTCCTACACCGACGAATGTGAGTGTAAATATAGTACAAACCGAGTTGTGTTTCAAGTTTCCTGTTTGGTGATGTTCCTAATTCGAAAGTAATGACATTTACTGACAAGAAAATAGTAGAATCTAATGGCATATCCTTTTGTGTAGGAATAACATATGACCATAACATATTTACCCAGAAATGAAAGTGTCTTTCCTGGTTCAGACGGCTAAAGATGGCTAAAGAGCTGGTTCGAAGCTACTTTTACTTCAAATGACACTCGACGTCATATATACCTACCCAGCTTTGAAATATCTAGCTCAGTTGCAATGGCCTAACCTTGCTGTTGATTGTTCTAATACGTATGACCTATGCTGAGGAAATGAAAGAACATAAAATATGCTGTTTCTGTAACATTTTCCTCATTTTTGAGATAGAATACACCTCAAATAATAAGCTCGAGAGGAAAATTCATGAGTTAGGCGTCAAACACCTAACAATCAGTTAGTGATTCCAGATATCTATATTACTGTGAGTAAAAACCATTATGACAAATATAAGTAAGTCTTCCTCGAAAAGCAATACTGGTGTGAAGTCTGCATGTATTCTAGTGGTGCTTATTGCTGACAAACACAGATGATCCTTCACACATTCAAGGATTAGGTGCTATTTCAGGCCTAGTCAGCCATATGTAAATACAGGGATCAACTGATATGCCTGTATGCTTGGGTTTTATCGTCATATTCATTTATTTGACTGGTGTTTTACGCCGTACACAACAATATTTCACTTATACGACGGCGGCCAGCATTATGGTGGGAGGAAACCGGGCAGAGCCCGGCAGAAACCCACGACCATCCGCACATTGCTAAAAGACCTTCCCACTTACGGCCGGAGAGGAAACCAGCATGAGCTGGACTTGAACTCACAGCGACCGCATCAATATAATTAAAGACGTATAACATAGAGAGTAAATTGTTAATTGCAATTTATTAGACGCCACTCTCTACACCGGCCCGGATAGCGCAGTTGATAGAGCGCCCGCTTCGGGACCGGTAGATCCAGGATCAATCGTTGATCGAGTCACACCTGAGACTTTAACAGAGGAAGTTGTAACTTTACTTGGCGTTCAGCATGAAGAGGATAGTGCAACGACTGGTTGACCCGTATCAGTATAATGGCTCAGGCGGGGCGGCTGACTTGCCTTTGGTAAGTCGTCTCGGTGAAGCAGCACTAAATAAAAGAGCGGTGGAAATCCGTCCTGCAACAAGGAGGTACATTACACGTACATGCACCCTAATGATTCCTTCATCGTCATATGACTGAAAAATTGTTGAGTACGACGTTAAACCCCAAGCACTCACTCACTCACTCTACAATTACTCAAAATACTGTGTTGTCTTTAAAAATGTAACATACAATCACATTTTCATAATAGCAAACAAAAAGAGACAAAACAGAAAAAAAAAAAACAGGTAAGAAGATTAAAACAATATTACATATTTGCTCAGGTCCAGCCCAGAACACGTGCAGAATGCACGAAGCCTTCCTCCCAGTCGCTATTGTGTTCGGTGTCCTGCTACTGGCGGCCATCATGGCAGCTGTGTTTCTCTGCGTCAAGATGTCGAAGGCTCCCAAGCGTGAGAACACGCCAGCCAGTTCCCCACCAACCTACTACAATGTAGCTATGAAAGCTTAAGTGCAAGGAACGGACTTTCCTTTTCACCCACGTAAATGTTTGTGTTTTTTTTGTGGTACTACCACTTGTACCGTTAGTTTACCGTTATATTATCGGCTTAAATATATGTATGCGTGTAGTACTGTAATAATATAACATAACTAATAACAGAAGATACTGTTCATAATTTGACGCGTTGTGCTCCAATGAGATACACTTGTGTTGCAGAGTTCAGTTTGTACAACAAGATGGTAAATAAGGAAGCGACGTCAACTATTTGTGTTACAGCGCCCAGTGTTTATGTTACATAAGCTGAAACTTATGTTTTAATGTCAGCTATAGGATTTTACCAGCCTTTGTTTTCGTATGCATGTGTTTATCTTACCACAGCACACATTTTCGTCCTGCTTTCAGTGGTCCAATTTGAAAAAAAATATCGACCTAGTGGAGAAATATATGTTTTAAAAATGATTTTTTCATTATGTTTTAGAACTCCGAATATTAGAACATTTACCACAAGGTATGGTTTTGTCGAAAATGGTTTCTCTGTTTTAGCATAAATTTTGATTGAAAAAATTGGTTTTAACTTTATCATGAAGTGAGCGGAAGAAAATTGTCAATACATGGAGATGTATACAACTGTTTTGAAATAACGACTTTTCATGTCCATTTAGCTGTGCGTAAACCCCTTTCATTTCTTCGCTCCTAGAAAGAAAATAAGCCAAGTTTTATGTGCACGTCTCTAAGACTGCTGTAACAAGCCATGTACTGTTTTATGTGCATGTCTGTAAGACTGCTGTAGAACATTTTACCTTTTAATATTGTGTACAAAAGTCTCACATTCAAAACGATATTTTTGATTTCATCACTTTGACTATAACTTTTTTATTATCAGCTTAATTAATTTTATTTGTTAGATAAAAGTATATTAGCCTGGAGCAGCTGGCCTTTCCACTGAATAATTGTTATGCTAAAATAAACTTCAGGTATCAAATTGCCTTTACGTTGCCATTCTGTTTCTCAATACTTAGTTTATGATATTCAGGTTTACTCTAAATGCTTTCAAATATCCATACATTACCCGTTTCTTGCAGCAAATGGCGGGTGGTTGTCGGCTTCCCTCGGGCTCTGTCCGGTTTCCTCCGACCATAATGCTGGTCGCCGTCGCATAAGTGAAATAAGTGTAAAACACCAATCAATCAAATCAAATAAACACTTACTTCATTATTGCTTTGGTCGTCTTGCCAGTAAGCGGTTGACGGTGTTCGTGAGTCATTTGCAGTCTTTTGTTCCGTTAAGATCTGTTCTCTTCCATCACTATGGTGAGGAAGTTTGTATGTCACACTTTTACAGTAACTTTGCCAAAGGGCGATCTGATGAACCCAGTTTGGAAACTGGTTTAATTTATTCTCCGTGTATATTCCTTGTGTTTCTACGTCATCTTAGACAACTGTTGTCTGATTCTCCCTGCATCAGCGAGAATGTCCAACCTAATGTACTTTAATAGTTATTTAGTAGTTTTTGTCCTCGGATTGTTAACGGATAACGTCAACTTTGATTGACATCTTGTATACGAAGGTCTGTTTCAAACCATGTGTCCAGTGTAAATATAGCCAAAATCTTGAATCTTTGATCACCAGCAACAAAGTTGCATACCACAGTTTTTCATATTAGAATACGATTTAAAGAGTTGCATTCTTTTAAAACCTCACATTCACATCACAAATTCTACATCAAACCAGTTTGATTATTCAAATAGTGATTTATATAGGTTGTACACCTACGATGATGACGAGACTGAAGCGTCGTGCTAACCCTATATAAAATATTAATATGTTATAACAATCTGTAAACTGCATTTAAATATAACATGTTCTCTCGTTCCGATTAATCAAAACCCCCCAATAGTCAGTCCGCCTATCCAGTACGCCGCGGTCCTCTGGCTAGGTGACGTCATGCAGTGAAAGTGCTGAGACCAGGTACTTCAGACTCACCACTCACAACTTCATTTAAAAAGAAAATCATTTTTGGATATTACCGTCTGTGATGAATTATAGATTTCATCGGTAGAAGTAGCTTTCATAATAGATGAACAAACGTATTCCTCAATTAGCGTGTCCACAACATCCAGTTTGTCCTCATGTGTAGGAGAAGTTGTCTCCCTTGCGAAAAAATTTGCTAACGTAATTGTTTTCATAACAGTGTTAATTCCAACAGCTGAATCTAAGCCGACATGTTGTTGGAAGAAATGGAATATAAGATTTACAGCATACAGAGCACCGACAACAGTGTGACAATTGACAAATGGTCACAAGGAACCGATGAAATACTGCCTCATGTCAATTTGCATCGGTTAGGGTTTATTCCATTAGCTCGTATCCAAACTCTAACACACCACACTACACTTAACTTTATTTTAAAAAAAAAATAAGTTTTGGATATCACCGCCTATAATCGATTGTAGATTTCACTGGATTAAGTACCTGACATATACGATGAACAAACGTTCCTTTATCAGTGTATCCTAAATGTCCAGTTTTTCATACCTCACAGGATAAGTTGTCTCCCTTGTATACAGACCAACGACTACAGTGTGATAATTCAATTTGCATCAGTCATGGTTTTGTTCTAAGTGTTAATGGAAACTAAAAGAGAACAGATGTTTGCATGACGCATATTGTTCCCACTCATTGATCATTTTATCACTTCACATACGTTTAGAATAAGATCATATGAATGGTGATATTAGTGGCCAGTTTTAAGGATCTCGTGTGAAAACTGCTGGAAATATCATTTTAATTTCAAATCCGAAGTCCAACTCCAAACAGACAGCTTTAACAGTAACGGTTCTTACAGGTATTTACCGAGTAGGCGTAAAACGGTCGATGCTTATACAGTCCCCGGGGTTGTAGGTGGATTGACTCAAAATATGCATGTTAGATATCGCAGGATGTATTTCTCGAAGCCGGGTTTGCCTAAAGCCAAAAATTAAATCTGGTTTCAACAATGACTTGTGAACTCTAAAATTTGAAATGTGCATTTCTAGCAAGTGCTAAGTGCTAAGTTAAAGGGAATGAACATTCCTGTATATGTATTTTAAGCAACTGACATAATTAGAAAATTCTTAGAAATTGTATTTAACAATACCTTCACCTACTTGTTAAGAGCTTTTACACCCTAAATCACTGGTTGTAAAACATGTAAATGATGTCAGATTTGCTTTCTCGTGTACAGGAACTCGCACACATTGTGTGATTGAAGTTCAGAAAAATTGTTATTCAAACCTGGAAATCTAGAGGCTTAGAGAAATTTGCATGACGTTACTGGCTATACATTGTCAATATGTTCCATAAAACCTAACTAATGACCCATGCATTGGTCTGCCTGTGACCAGTGAATTAAGGTATTTTCGGATACAGTTTCAAATAATCATTTGTGTGAGGCTTCTTCCATTCTTATGAGAAAAGCTGACGCGGTTTGTACTTTGAGTCAGGTGCTGCTTGTTGTGATGATTTTGACTAACAATTATAAATAATAAATAAACACTGATTTGTGAAAATGGATCCTCAACGTACTGTGTTGTAATGGCAGCAAACAATGAGAAATTTGAAAGGGCGTTTGCATGACATAAGTAATCCTCGTGGCACTGTGGTACAATGAAAACAATGCTACATGTATAACCGTGACTGAAATTAAGCAGACCAAACCAGTGTTAAATTTTATTTCATTCATAAGATATACAACAAACTGTTTTACGCTCATTTATGGGAGGAGGGAAGGAGGAGAAAAGTGTTACATGCAGAAAAGCTGTTTTAACCAAATATAAGGGGTGAATATATACTCAATCGCACAATCTGTTGTACATTTAAATATGAGAAAAATCTTCAAAATTACTCCAGCTTTTGTCTCCACAGGAGACAATCTCGCTGCCTTCATATTTATGCACCCACACTCCAATATCTGAACCAGTTTTCAAGGAATGTGATTTCCAGACAACACATATTTATTCTATAACATATTTAGGGCATATAATTTTCTAAAAGCTATAAAAGGACATATCCAGAAAAGTTCAATTGGTTTCACCGTACGATTTGTGTGGTCGGTGCAGAAAAAGAAGAAATAGTAATGCATTTCAAAGCGACTTAACTAACCAGAAATTCACTGATAAATGTAGATGTGGCAAGATTCGGATTTCAGCCTGTGTCATGGGATTACAAATCACGTAAGATAACGCGACACTTCACGAGATTGTAACAAGACAAGAATATGAACATTCTACAATTCCATCAACATTCGTGTATTGGTTTAAGCAATAAATACACACTACTACAGTAAAAAAAAAATAGGTGCTTAACTGTTTCACCCATCAGTGACTACAGGCCAAGTCAACCGAAGAGAGAAATAGGTATATACATGTAAGGAGCAAGACGAGAAAATTTCATATGGTATTTACATAAAAAAAACTTGTTTTTCTCCACTGTGAAAATGGTTGCCCAAGCTGTTGAAGTTAATTTCGTTCTAGGCTCATCGTACATGTAATATATACAAGTATTAGTTGAATATAAACAAATATAATTTCTACTGTTCTCATCTCTGCAATCCGAGAGTAGTTTTTGTACATATTTGTTTTCTATTCTATCATTTCTCCATATTAGAAAAGTCATACTTTTACACCTATGTATATGTACATACATATTTTGCTGTGATGGCTAAGCAATTTTGTTTCAAAACCTGAACAGGTGAAAACATGCAGCTACAGTCGTAAGTCAGGTAAGCGTACACACAAAAGACTTACAGCATAGCCTGTAAAACCATAGCAGCGTTAATTGGCAGATGGTCACACGTAAGCGTTGAAACAGCGCCTCTGTTTTATTCTAACTCTTCATATAAATTCTTAAAATAGCAGTATATAATACAGGTCCTAGCATAAGACCTTGAGCAGAATTATATAAAATGCAATTTATTCGACGACACCGGTCTAGATTAGTTAAAATGCTGTGGTGTCATTTAACACACAGTTACATGAAAAGAATGCAAAGGCATATCCACATTATTTTGTTTTAAGAAATTTCAACGCAATCGATGTACCTGGTATAATTCTCTAAACAAAGTTTATTTTATAGCCTGTCTAATACAGGGCTTTATCATGATAGCTGCTTTCACGTGCCGTGGTAAAGTTTAGCATTTATTACGAACTATGTGAGCTTGCGGATTTAATCGACGAGTGACATGATGAGGCCTTTGAGGCAACCCTATAAAACATGGTGAAGCAAGTACCGTCATAATAATCTCTATGCACCAATTGTCGAGTTCGAACTCTTTTTTCATTGAAGGTACAGTCCTCCAGTACAATGTGGCTTGTGAAAAAATGCTAGGCAACGTTTACTGACACTAATTTACCGCCCACTTGTCTCACCGGGTAGCACAGTTGGTAGAGTGTCCTTTTCGTGACCGGTAGATCCAAGATCAATCTTTGATTGAGTCACATCTAAGACTTTAACAGAGGGAGTTGTAACTTCCTCGCTTGTCGTTCAGCTTGAAGGGGATAGTGCAACGACTGGTTGACCCGTATCAGTATAATGGCTCGGGCGGGGCGGCTTACTTGCCTTCGGTAAGTCGTCTCAGTGAAGCAGCACTAAATGAAAGAGCTGTGTAAATCCGTCCTGCAACAAGGAGGCACATTACACGTACATGCACCCCAAGGATTCCTTCGTCGTCATATGACTGAAAAATTGTCGAGTACGACGTTAAACCCCAAGCACTCACTCACTCACTCTCACCGTGTTCCAGAGGCTTAAAAAGCAACCCTTTCCTTTAGAAACTTGTCAATTCATAAATGTTCAAGTCCTCAGTTTCCTCAGTAGTTTATCTTCTCCAACTTTTAGTTAGCTAACACTCTCCTGTTGGAATCATTCACATAAATTATATCTCGTGTTCTTTTTTCACAAAATATATTGTACGTAGTAGAATTTTCCACACATTGTTATATATAAATAAATTGTGGACTGGTCACCGAGGAGAAATTAGTAGGGCTGATAGACCAGAAAATGTTATATTTCATATGTATTTTGTTTTTATCGTTCTGCTAAAAAATGTTTCTCGTTTTAGATTTATGGACGAAGGAAACCGGAATGAACGGATTGGGTCCCTGAACTTAGCCAGGTAGACTACTTGACAATCTACTGACGTCAATCTTCATTTAAATCACCGAAATAAAAAAATCAAGTTTGACATCGTGGATGAAATGCCCATCGGATTCCGGTAAGAACCACGCTAAAGCACATTAAGCAATGTTTCAATGCCTCTCTACACTGAGGCAAAACTCTTTAGAACAACATAAAAACACAACAGCATAAAAAAGTTAAACCAGAGCAGCAACAACGAGGGTTATAGTTGACAAATGGCCACACCTATTGCGTGCAATTCAGCTTCTTGTCATTTACACTGAGTTAGAGTTGTATTCTAATCGTTCATGCAAAGCTTTGAATGGTAAAAACTTACAATCTCACATGCACCGTGGTAGAATTAACGAGAAAAGTTATTTTTAACTAGGCCTACTGATGTCTTCGAGCCTGATGGCTGCTCGTATCTTAAACTTTTGGCAACTGAAGTTTATCGTACAAAATATCTGCATCAGTGTTGGTGTGAGCGTTTGGGCCTTGACTGGTGCGAGACATATCCACATATCCACAGTCAGATGAAAGAACAGCGTTTCCGCTTCCGTCCTGACCGGGCAGAATATTTTCGGGGTTCTGATTGGCTGATTTTACACCCACGCTGTATAGACTGTCATAGTGATAGGCTTTACTCCGGGGACTAGGCATTTTCACCACATCCTGTTGCTTTTGTACAGCTGTGCCGTGTGGAATATTGTCATCTGAATGAAGGGAGTCCCCATCCAGAATCTCGTGTGGCTTCTTCGGTATTTTGTGTACCACACTGTATTCTACCGGTTCTGAATTCTTCAGCTCGTCACTATTATTAGCCTTGGTGTCATCTTTTATCGATGATCTGCCATCAAAAACGGATACTTCCGTTCGAATAAGAACTAACGGAGTGACCTTGGTATTTGTAGGTGTGGTTGATTGATCAGCCTCTGAGTTGTTGTAGTTTATACGGTTGGCACTGGCTTCTTCCGTAACCTCTGAACTCGTGTTTTGGTCGACGCTGTGCTTGTTGTGATGACATCTGAAAATAGAAAGACTTACATCCAGTGTTTGTATGATAATGAATAATTCTAACACCGTCTTCGGGGCCTCTATGGCTCAGTTGTTTAGCGCGCTAGCGCTGCGTAGTGACCCAAAAGTCTCCCACCAATGCGGTCGTTGTGAGTTCAAGTCCAGGTCATGTTGGCTTTCTCTCCGGTCGTACGTGGGAAGGTCTTGCAGCAACCTGCGGATGGTCGTGGGTTTCCCCCCGGGCTGTGTCCGGTTTCCACCCACCATAATGCTGGCGGCCGTAGTATAAGTGAAACATTTTTGATTACGGCGAAAAACACCAATCAAATTAATAAATAAATAATACTTTTGTTCGTTGCAATTCTTTTAGCTTCTATGCGATTGTCTGCGTCAGCTGTGGAGAGAGTTGTAATACTTATTGAAGCAGCAGAAGAATGAAACAAAGTTGAAACTCTACGTTTATTAAAAAAATACTGTTAGTTGTTATACCGTGTTTTAACAAAAGTTTTGTTCACAATCAACGGAATGCAGGCTGAGTGTTATCGAGTAACCTGTAAGGCTTGAAACCAGCGTCTGCATGTTGGTGACAGCATTACGTCAAGAAGATCAGTGCCTGGTGTATTTCGAAGCGGTCATATCTTGATGACTATTTATGATCTGGCATGAGACATGATTTCGAGAGGGATTTAATGCATTTATTCCCGTAAGCCAACCATCGGATCTTCATCACCGCCATCACCTCTGCTTCGATTTTTATGAATCCGTTGTAATTTCTAAATTTATATGTTTCTAATTCGTGCAAGGTTTGTGTTGATTTTGTTTTGGAAATTTTTCTTGTGATTTTTAACCCGGATCGTGCATTACTGTAAGAGAGCTCGGACCCAAATGTCCGTTTAATTGTTTTCGAATGGCCTTATTTCCGTTTGCTCTTACCTGGTTATCAGAATGATAACTACAATGGCTATAAAAACAACGCCACCGCTAATTCCTCCTGCCAGAGCTATTACTAATGTTTGAGATGCATCGTCTGAAAATCAAAAATATGGTCATTAGCTTTCTCTTATGTCACAACAGTAAGAACTGGAATCCAGACTTATAACGTATATAACGAAACATATAACAGCGTTTATCCTAAAATCTGCAATAAATGCATGTTCGTTTCCATGTAGCTCACGATATCTCAGGCAGTGTTATCGTGTTGCAAGTGGATTAGTCCAAAGTAAAGGTGTACAGATTCTGCTAAGGCACTTGCCTTTTCCAGCATGTCTTTGACATATTCTTAAAACGAATCTGATCATAATTGGACGCGGTGTAAATTTCAGTGGAAATGCTCAAAATTCAATAATATTGTGCGTGAGGTATGTGATATGGTAAAACATTTCCACTTTAAATAATTTTGTAGAAAAAATGAAATTCAAAACTTTTAAAATTTGATGTATTTTGGGGAATTTTCATAACCCAAAGGAATGCCATTGAATCGCCAAACGCTTACGATATTTTGGTCAAAAAGCTGTTTCCACTCTTGTTTGTAGAATGGTGACACTTGCATGTACAGTGTGAAAAGAAGACAAAATGTGTAGGACTACTGAAGATGTTCCGACCGGATTCTGATGTGTTAAAATATATGTAGAAATAAAAAATTGATTCTGTGTGGTAAAACGCCTATCGTACATAGATAGAAGACAAAGGGCGTCTCTTTTAAAGCGAATCCTCTTATCGTTGCCACGTCTGTTTTCCCAGAAGAATATATTTCAGGCATTTAACGCCAAAAAAATCGGGCCGTTTTATTTTGAGCAAACACCTGTTCTGACACTTAGGTATACACTGGGGATAACCATCTATTTCACGTTTGAAGGTTATTATCTACCTTTTTGATCCATTCTTTTTTCTGATGAGGTGGTTGTTTGGCCTAATGGAGAACCTGGTGACGTCTTCTCTGAAGTTTCTGGTTTTGACGAAGTTCCTGCTAACAAATTTTTGATAGAAATGCTTTGTCTGTTTGCATAGTTTTCATATTTTTTATTGTTTATCGGATCCAAGGATAAGAGAACTTCTGGATTTTTTTCGACTAGTGATGTCTAAAAAATTCCTTTTGCACTCATATCATAATATCACTCACATTTTTGTGGATCTAATGTTGTAGGAAATCATATAACTTTATTTATGAAGATTATAAATTTGAGAAGAAAGACAGTCTCATATAATGTAATATGCCAGTGTGGAAACTTTGGCAGTACTGTAATGAGCTATGTATCCAGGTAGTCTTACCAAGGCTCTGTCAAGAAATAATGCCAAAACCAAAGCTGCCCTGGCAAACAGGTCATGAAGATACTGATTCAAAAGAGTCAGATCACACTCAATTCGTAGATCAACAAGCCGCTCACGCTTACAACAGCACTAGTGTCTCACGTTTACAAAAACTTTGAACTCTCGCGCTTATGAAAACGATAACGTCGCGCGCTTACAACAACATTAACGTCTCGTGTTTGCAAAACTGTTTAGAAGTTGTTCACGAGTACGTAAATAAAATGATCAACCCAACTGCTTATTTACAGAATTTATGGATAAATGATTAACTTTTATCTTTCCGCTTTGATTTGTTATTTCTCAGAAATGAGAAGGATAAGTATACCTGTAAACATGAATATGAGGTTACCATGACTTTCCACTGGCTTGTGCATGGACATTGTGTGAGTTGGAGGCGTGGTCAGCCTGTTTGACTGCTTTGTCGATGTTGACACTGTTATGTGTGGAAACAAATGAAGGACAGGCATTGTTATCGACGATAAACAGGTTTGCACAACAAGTATCGGCAAAAAACTGTCTAGATAATGAAATATCTAAGAGCTGTCAGTTGCTTAAACAGTCAGATACATACTGAAGATTTAAATTGACCTGATTGATTTCTGAAAAGGCTGCAGTGAGTATCCAAGTTAGATGAGAAACGATCTGTCCTGTGCTTTTTATAACGTTACTGTTTTATGTGTACTTGTTTATAAACCTGTCATTTGATGAACATACCAATCGGTGTTGTTGTTGAACTCTTGTGTGTAGATGGTGTGGTTACAACGGTAGTTGACGATGAAACTGAAATAAAGCAAACACATGGTGTTAAAGGTAAGTGCAACCCCCACTACAACATTTCAGACCTACTCCAAATAACTCAATGTGTAGGAGTTGTGACATAAGATGGCTTCCATCTTGACTTTCATGTAAGCTGAATATATTAACTGAGAATAATATATTTAGAAAGGACTGAATTATCCAGTTATCTAAATTTTAAATGTGGGTTTAAACAGCAAATAGTCATCAAACAAAAATGAATATAAGCACATAGCTACCGTTTTGTGTCACTTCCTTCAACGAATACAACATTTTTTCAGTGAACGGACGTAAAATGTAAATCATACATATCTTCATACGGCACAGTGGCTGTTTCGTTCGCGAGACACCCAAAACGCTACATATGACGCATACAATTATTTTGGTAACCCTGCAATTTAGTAACGGCTAACAACAAAGTTCATTGATGGTTGATGTGTTACACTGAGCAACTTATAACGCATGTGTTTTAATGGGGGTACCAAGTACACTGGAATCCATCGCAAACTGAGAAGCAAATCTTAGAAGGTCGTGTAGGTTTAACTATCGGAATAATTACAGAGCAAAACACAAAGATGTTATGTAAACAACCTGGAATACAGCCATTTTCCCCAGGAGGTCCAGTCCTATACCCTTCTTCACACTGACACATCACAAAGACAATTTGTAGACGAACCTTGAGTTGGGTTAAACGTTGTCTTACTTTCGAGCAGTGTGCATTGCCCATGCGAAGTTGGGTATGGTCAAGAACGCCTTATCATGTCGACGGTGTACTTTCCATGAACACAAACGTTTATCAGGGTTTACTTATTACATCCCATTCACGCGATGAATCACATTTTACACTAGACATGTTCAACTTTCATCCGCGATAAATTATGATTTAATGTAATTCTAGCGAATGCCTTATATTATACTGATCCGTATAATTTTGGTTCTGCTCTGTCAACATTTGCTTTGCCTCGCCATTTTTCAGTAAAACGGTGGTATTTGACATTCGGAATTTCTGTCAACAGTGTTTTTTTTCATTCCGTCCCATGATCAACGACCGGGGTTGACTTTGTAATTAAAAGGTGGTATTTCCTATAGAGGTAAGACACATCCAGTAAAACGATGCTTACGAATATCTCCATTAATGTCAAATTGCTGTCTATCTCACTCTCATGTATAGTGTGTTTGCTTGTACATTGCATAAACGTGAAAGACGAATGCCCTTTACACAGGGCTACAAAAACACTTGTGCAGTTTTAATGCTACATAGCGCCTTCAGTATAACTTTACTGCATACCACTTACGAATTCATGCTACATATGAAGTATTGCCTAATGTCAAACTATCACCATTTTCCTGCGATGCAACTTAAATGGGTATATATTATTCCGCCTAGTACCCCCTACCGGTACAGGTTACCAATTATCGGTTTAGGCTTAACTGTACGATCTTACCACATAACGGTACGATCTTACCACTTAAGGTTACAGTCTTATACAGGGATCACGTATATATCCTAGATATTTCTTTTACTTTCCTGAGCTTGCACATGCAGGTCATTGAGAGTTACAAAAGATGAACACTAAATATCGATGTGATAACGGATTCTGCAAAATGATTATGTAAAGTGGTCTATAACCGAATGACTAATCATTTGTATGCAATGATCGAGACTTTTTCAGGCCGTTGTTCCCATACAAGTCATACTTAAAAGTGCGTGTTTTAAATTCATTTAGATAAACCACTCCACGTTCCCCTGTTAACTAGTAACGACTTGTTTATGATGCAGTATGCAAATATCAATATAAAGCCTTCGTATTATTTAGTTGTTTGAAGGTAATATTTTTAGCAATACTTTATAAATGTAATTTTACCCAAGAGGTGCACAAAAACCGAACCAGCTGACATTAAAACCACAACACATACCGCCCTTTTTCCCCAGCAGATAAAAACACGTTTACAGAAGGCAGCTGATGCTCACATGTATGTCATATTAATTGAAGGAATTAAGGAATCCAAATAATGCCTTTCTACTTTGAGCAGATTATACATTTTGTTCTAAGCGAAACTTATCGTTAAGGTAAGTGTTATTCCAAAATAATTGAAACTGCTTCTATTAACTCGTCCCGTGCAGACATTTGTCCATCAAACACTGTCACCATCACCCACAAAACTCATTTAATATAAAATTTGTGTGTATTATACTAGGGAAGTCTTACCACTTACCGATACACTTTGCTGCATTACTCTGAGAGAGAGGCCGATGGTAGCCTTCTTTACAAGTACAGGTAAATGAACCCGGGATATTGGTACAGACGGCGTTAGCCCCGCATGGAGCCGACGAACACTGGTCGTTGTTGGCTGTAAGGAGAGGCAAAGTAGTAAAGTAAACAAACAGCCTTTGCATGCTAAAAGACATTAAACGATTTACGAATCATTTTAGCTCCACTTGCAGATGTCATCGTTACCATGTAAAGCACACATAATTAAATTTTTAGGTTGTATGAGTGAAACTTTATCAGTGTATTTTAAAACACTTCAGGTGTACATAGTACACACTCAGTAGCAGAGTACACTGTGACAGGATGAGCATATACGACTCGGTTCAGTACATAGCTGTCACGCTGACATGAGCCAAATACATTCCTCGCTGTCATGCACTAAACAGATGTCTCGCTGACATGCGCCAAATACATGTCTCGCTAACATGCACCAAATACATTCCTCGCTGTCATGCACCAAATATATGTCCCGCTGACATGCACCAAATACATGTCTCGCTGACATGCACCAAATACATGTTTCGCTGACAGACACCAAATACATTCCTCGCTGTCAGGCACCAAAATACATGTTCCGCTGACATGCACAAAATACACGTTTTGCTGACTTGCACAAAATACACGTTTCGCTGACATGCACCAAATACCTGTCTCGCTGACATGCACCAAATAAATATGCCCAATTATATATAACGGCATCCTTCCTTCAATTACATGTATTATCTAATATGTGTCTTTTTGCTGTGAAAGAAACTAACACAGTACGACTCGGCTAGACAAAAGCCATAAAACTTGTGGTTTTGAATTTCCTTTATTCAGGTGATTGTTAGTGAAGGAGAACCGAAGCCTTCTTACGTTAGAATCAATAGCTTCACATTTCACACTTACCTAAACAATGTCCAGTTGTTGATCGACTGTACCCAGCAGAACAAATACAGCTGTAAGTACCGTTGTTATTCTTCCTCCCATCACACGTGGTGTTTGTAGAACAGCTCTTGTTAGCACTGCATGATTCTGTCCTCGGAGAACACGAAAATAGAAAAGAAACAAACGGTTACACTTAGTGTCATTTTGAAATGCACTTTTTAAAATTTGGACTATAAGTTTGATTTGACGTTTTTTTTTTTATCAGTATCTATATTTGTAACCTTTTTAGATATTTTAAGTTTACTGGAACGTGTTGTCTGATGATGTATCCGTTAAAAAGCACTAAAAAACAGTTGTGTATGTAATACTGAGGGACTTTTGCTGGCCGAGTTGTCTAAAGCGGTCTACGCGAATACCACCATCTATGCACTGACAAATACGGTCCAACTATTATTTGATCGAATGCGACAGCATATGACGAGATTAACGTCAAAAAAGTGCAAGGTGCCAAGGTTGTCTTCTTAACTCTGCTCTTTGCCCCCAGATGTAGTTGTTTCTAATATAGGAGTATCACATTAGATTATCAAATGACCTAAATCGTCCGTTGTTTATCGCAAGGGATTGACGGTAAAGCCAGGTACACGTCTCGTTGCTATAGGATCATCTCTGCTGGAGAAAAATTCTAAAATTTATTTTGATTAAAGACTTAGAGCATAGGGGGTAAAACCACGTCAGCCACGACATTGTGATCACACGTTGTGGTCAGGCAGTCACACGTAACTGGTGAAATACGTCCTCTTCCTGACAGTTGCAGATACCAACATAACAAATGACGAGATTGTATGCGTAACTACCACTTTTTTAATTGACCTGGCGTATCTCAGCGTTGCGGTTGGTAATAACATTGAAAACTTACAGGGACAGCTTTGACATATCAAATCGTATGGGGATTTATGTTCATATTAGATGACAGTTTTGAAGTACATATATATTATTATATTTTATTTTATGAATATTATTACATTTTGCGACTTTTATAACAAAAGTAGCTGTTATACAGTCAGACCTCAAACGAAATGGTGCCTCCATATCCAGTTTTTTCCGGCTTAAATAAGCTATGACGCAATTATGGGCATTGCCTACTTCTGTTGACGTTTGTCAAACATATCTAGATGTCAGCAGAAGTGGTCCGGCTCTTTCCTCAAAGCTCCATATCACAGATCTGGGCGAATTCACATGTATATGCACTAAAGAGAGCTCTTCCACCGTGCCTACAGCTATTACTATGGACATTTTCGAAACTTATACAGTACATACTTGCATGGAAGATACATCTATGTATCTACCTTCGCTAGATTTAAAGGAAACTACAGATTCTCCAGATGATGTAAACATATATTTCTACAAAGACCAAAACGGTTTCCTGTCTCGCAGATTTTATGACAAGAAGGGTAGTTTCAGTTTTGAAATTGTAAAGTATTCTTATACTCGGGTAGCAATTTAACGAAGGGTGCTGCATGTGGCGTGTACATATCCCGCCTTGTGGCATTTGTTAGATCCGATGCTTTACTCGTAGTCAACGATCTCAATCAACGTCATAGGTTGTTACTGCAGAAAAAAAAGTGTGTCAACTTTATACTATCAAACGCCTTCACACTTAGTTTCTTAAGTTTTACAATGAGTATAAATCTGTCGTAAGTAAATATGGACACAGTCTAGAAATGCTGGCAGTCTGCTCCACAAATGCGTGTACCTTCGCTCAACCCTGAGCTAGGAACAATATGTTTGTGGTCTTAGATCTCCACGTTGGAGACATAATTGAGGTATGTATGCATTCACATTGATAATGCGGGCCTCCGTGACGTAGGGGTTTAGCACGCCACCGCGGCAGAGGGACTCAGCCGCCTCCAACCAGTGCGGTTGACGCGAGACCAAGTTCAGCTCATGCTGGCTACCTCTCCGGCCGTGCGTGGGAACGTCGGCAACCAGTGGATGGTCGTGAGGTTTCACCTGGGCTCTCGTGTTTCTTCTCATCACAAGGCCGGCCGCCGTCGTGTAAGTGAGATATACTTGAGTACGACACGTAAAAACACAATCAAATCAGGAAATAAACAAATAACTAATGCGGTCGTTGTGAATGCAAGTCTAGCTCAAGCTTGCCTCGCCTACGGCCGCACGTACGAAGGTTTTCCAGCAACCTGCGGATGGTGGTGGGTTTCCGTTGTCTGTCCGGTTTCCCTCAACTGTAATGCTAACCGTCTTCGAATAAAATTTTAATGGTCTTTCTATTATTGCTTAATTCCTTTTTATTGTTTCTCTCCTGCTAACCTAGTTTCTAAAGGTTCTGAATTTTTTAGCTTACCGTGACAATGTATTAAAGGTGGTGTTACTAAGTTGGATACAGTGCTTTTGACGAAGCCGATTTTACACACACATGCCGACCTGTCACACCTGGATCCATGACCACATCTAATACCGTTACACAGCGCCGCCTCGGAACCTGGAAATAGAATATGGTATATACTGACAACAGGCCACATTAGTTTTGTCTTAAAAGTGCACATGGAAAGAAAAGTACGAACAGAAAGAACGGATCATTAGCAAAATTATCATATTTTAGATAATTAGTCTTCATTAAGATGATAATAATGAAACAGACGTGGTCACGGTGTAACCAATAAATTCACTAGTTTACATGGTTAACCTTTTTTACAAATCTTATTGTTTGTAAAAATGTGACTTTGCATAATGTGAGTATAATCATCGTAGGAAATAATATGCTCAGAGAGAGGTTCCATCACCAAAGTTCTCTATTGACTATTGAGTGATAAACCCGCGTATACCTTGCTTTTTTGTTTATTTATTTATTATTATTATTTTTGGATAATGGCATTCATTCTCTACATAGACGTCTGCATATAAACTCGAGAATATACTGAAACGGAAAGTAAATATTACATTCATCAGGAAACAGTAAGTCTGCTGGAGATTGCATATTACATGTACAAATAAAGCTTTACTTTCTCATATATAACCGAATACATAATCTACAATGCACTATACGTATATCAGCTAACACAACAGTTCCTGACCCATATCAGGCAAACTCACACTTGGAATTGGTGGAAAGAACCTGCTATCAAAAATCCGCAGATAATCATCGTGCGTCTTGAATTTATCGCCTGATAAGTCGTAAGAGAATGTCAGTGAATATGAAAATATCGCCAGCAAATGGGAGGTTGTCGCAATGCTTTTTATTGCATTTTACATCTGCCTAGCTTTGTCACGAGAGTTTCGTACGTCCCTGGGTAACGGTCATCATGAGTCTTATGCACATTGTTGTTACATAATCCTTAGGACTTCATTCGATCACGTACGCATGTACATGTACGATGTCGGCCAGCATTATGGAAACACGACAGACTCCAGGAGAAGACCCCGATCATCCGCTGTTCGCCAGCAAACATTTCATTTGTTCAATGAATAAGCAATTGACTCTACCCGAACATTCTGACGTATAGAAAACTCAATAATGTGCATGTGTTAGGTTATCGCGTAGAGTTTTAGATGAGATTTGACATGCAAAACCTCGAAGCAAAAAGTGAGTTCGACATTTAGGAGTTGAAATAGGCCTATGTTTGTTTTTCGTGACCCAAACAGACCACCATACAACCTCGACATCGAAGTAACCGTCAGTCATACTGTATGCTCTCATATCTATATTTGTAATGACGCAGCGGAGCGTGACTGGGTGACAGAAAGCAATTATCACTTTCTCCTAAGATCTTTTTGACAAACACACCTCTCAAGATTTATCTGTATGTCTTTTATACTTTTTAGGTTAGTTTTGACACACCTTAAAGTCCAAATAAGCTTACAATGTTTCGTCTGCCGGTTTAAGTGAAAAGGTTTGCCTGGCACTTATCACATGATCAGATTTAACCAATGAAAGTCAGGAACTTGTCACTGTAGCTTGTGTACAGATAGGCTAACGTGTTAAGGTCCAATTTTCTTCAAAAAATTTAAATTACAAGAAGGGAAGTAATTTTCTGCAAATTTCCTTGATGACAAACCCTTGAAATTGACTTTTTTTGAAAAATCGGTGAGAACTGATTGTTATGCCCAGGTCAGGTTGAAATCTTAGAATCACAACTCGTTGACTTCGGTGGAGTTTTTTTGTTGTTGCTTACAGATTCTTTCTCTTTTCCCCTACCTTCCCTTTTACCGTGTAGGACTGGTGGTGTTGAAAGCCTACCTAACTGGTAATCTTATATATTATTTTTGTAAATTATCTAAAAGAACAACATACACACTTCTAAAAGAGCGCTATGAAAGAAACGGACTTCACCGATACACTTGCTAGTGTGAAATACCTGCCAAATCATCACGCCATGTTAAACATGGCCACACACTTCTGAACGGAAAGCCTTTTTATCTTAACCCACCCTCATTTTGACAGATTTACACTGACACGCCCGGGCAGAAAGGGCGAAAATAAGTGCATCGAGCAGCGGTCTTTTGTACTCATACAAGTATAGTGCACATTCACATACTTGCTGATTTATTTATTTACTTATTTGATTGATTTATTGGTGATTGATTGATTTATTTATTTACCTGAGTCTCAATGTTGGTTAACGCCATACACTATTCGATGGCAACTACAGCTACTCAGGTTTCCTCCACACTATATTCTGACTACAATGGTAACATTCTTGGGTATACCGTTAAATACGAACTCAATAAATAGATATAAAAGTTAAACCTGAAAACCAATAATTAAGCAGAGGTTCTTTCTTGGCAAGCAATTCCAATTTGTATTAGATCTACCATAATGCAGTGCTGTAAAGAGATGGGGTAAAATATATAATTGGAGGAAAACCATTCCTAAATAGTGCAGATATGCACACTTTACACTCGGCATACACAGACACTTTAGACTCAACTCAACTCAACTCAACCGAAAGGTTGTAAAAGCTCGTAAATGCGAAATAAGGATGGAACTCTTCTAAAAAGGGCGCTACAATTATATTAAGCAAGCAGTTGAATCTTGAAGTCGTATGGTCATCGGTGACTGAGGCCAATTCTATACGACCAGACGAGTTGAGTTCAGTTGTGTCTTGAGTACTCCTGTACTCCGAGCTTCAGGGGTGTTAACAACCTTTAATAGGGATTTAATGACCACCCCCCCCCCTCCCTCAATGGCTCATGAAGTACATGTTGGCTCTCAAATCTTGACTAACGAAGCGGGAAAGGTGGGGGATGGTTGTGGAGGGGGAGGCCGTCAATTTACCAGTAGCGCAAGCTTAATTTGCTATTGGATGCAACAACAACAATGGCAACCATACTATATATACCATCAATATAGGCTGGAATCATTCAGATACAAAATACATAGGAGTGGTACTAGAGATAGATACTAAGTTAAGTGTTGTTGTTGCTCTTGTTGTTGTTGTTGTGCTTTTGAATTCAGTGATAAAATCTTTTAGCCTGTAGCCTGCGGATGGTCGTGGGTTTCCCCGGGACTTCCTCCTTCAATAATGCTGGCCGCCGTCGTATAGGTGAAATATTGTTGAGTACGACATAAAACACCAAGCAAATAAATCTTAGCCTGTGTTTAACATAGAGAATTACACACCCACCTGAAACGACTGTCAGCAGGACCAGCCCCATTATAGCCAAAAGCCATACCCTGTGACTTGCGGAGATGACGACTTCCATCTTCAACGGTTTAGATGCTAAATATACGGATAAACCTTGTATAACGTAAATAAACACATATTCGGTCTTAAGACTGTGTTTCAGCGCCAGACAAGCGTTTCTATAGAACGAGTAAAAATGTACGGAGGAAAGCTTTCCTACAGCCCTGTGCGTTTACTTCCTAATTGGTAGAGCGCACATTTTCATACCGAGAAAATAGGTAAAAAAGTAACATGAAAGCGGTGAAAGATTGGGCTGACTGCACACGAACTCATAGGATTATTGCCTGTAAAAGGCGTTCCCATATCTGTAGGCTAACATCACACAGGCAGGACAATATAAGTTCTTTTCAAACATCAGTTTCTTGTGTCCATTTAGAGAATAATAACGCCCTTTACAGCAGTAAGCATATGTTCCTTCTTACTTGTGTCTGAAACGTTTGCAAATAAGGAACTCTATTCAAAAGATGAAGTCAAACGCAAAATCTTTAAATGTCTTTTTTTTGGCAGATATTTGAGAATTGTACGAAAAGACTTCTTATAGAAAACTCTTACTGTATTGATTCACGGTGAATTAAAACGGATATTTTGTTACTATGACATCCTGTTTAGCTTCCGTCCTTACTGGATAAGACACACCGATAATCTGTACGTGACCAACGGGGAAAATGTTCAACCACGGATGGCCCAAGTGTATATTAGTTGTTGTTACATGTACACCCCAGTCACAAATTGTATAATAGCTATTCTTCACATAGCTGTGTCTGTGTCACATGCCCACCTGTTACATGTACATGTCAGTCCCGAACAGTACCCTAGTTATTATTCATCTGTCTTTGTGTCAATGTGCCAGCCTGTGAAATGTACATCCCGCTCCCAAACTGTACCCTAACTAGTATTCACTGTTTGTTTCACTAACTGTTTGTTTAACCGAACCCGTCGATTACATGTACACCCGAGTAGCAAGCTTTACCTTAGCTATTAATCAAATAACAGTGTCTGTGTCACAGTATTCGCGTGTTAAATGTACACTCAAGTCCCAAGGTGTACCTCACCTAACTCTCTCTGTTTTCCACGTATTAGAATATTGGGCCATTCGGTGCTTTCTTGTCTGTGAGTGTGCCACCAATTTAACAACGATACTAATGGCCTTAAGAGGAATAGGTAAAGTAAAATATGACCCTGTGGGGCGTTGTGTCCAGGGCCTTTAAGGATAGGGTAATGCAGCACTACAATTATGGCGGCATCTGGTCCGGTCTGCAACAGGGAGACACCGTCACACTATCACCGCTATAACGCACAAAGCGATGTTTAACCCCAAAGAAAGAAAGAAGTGCAGGTCACAGTCCATCTACATGTATATCGGAATATCTTGTATCTTAGGTGTGTAGCCTCCAGGTATCAGCTGCTACAAGCACAGGAGTAAACTGCGAAATTCCGTTTCTGTTATTTTTTTAAGTCAGCGACGAGTGCGATAGCTGCCAAATGGCTTTGAATATTTTGTCACAGGGTTTGAAGTCATTAATACACAGTGAACATCCATGTACCAGCGTTACCCGTGTCCTGTTTGCGCGTTTCAGGCACAGGGAACATCCATGTACCAGCGTTACCCTTGCCATGTGTGCGCGCTTCAGGCACGGCGAACACCCATGTACCAGCGTTACACGTGCGCTCTTCAGGAACTGTCACAACCACACACATAAACTCACAAGATACGTACGCACCCTGTAATCTTTTTTTCAATCCATGGCACCAAAGTGAGAATACAAATTAATCAAATGTCTTCTTTTGTTGGAAATGGAAGTTGACTATTCTGATGAATGAATGAAGCTACTAACCAAAACGGCATCCAACAGAGTAATGATGATAAGTTTCCTACAGGGCTCTACTGGTGCAGATGGTACAACAGACTAACTGGGTTTGGTGTAAAAAAAAATGGAGACAATGAATATTCTCTATAGATTCCTTTATGTGTATGCAAAGAGCCTATACCGGAGATTTTTCGCAAAACAATCCATACTCCCAAAACTTTTCAAAAATGATTGCCTCTGGGTAAATATCAGGCTCGTACCTGCAGCACTTAAAACGGTACATGATTCTAAAAGTTCCAACGCGACTCACTTTAAAAATTTAATAATTTGATTAGATTTGATCTGTGTTTTACGCCGTACTCAAGAATATTTTGCTTATACCTATACTATAGGCATAAGCAGTATAAGCACTATACAACAGTATAGTGGGAGGAAACCAGACAGAGCCAGGGGGAAACCCACGACCATCCGCAGGCTGTTGCCAGACCTCCCCACGTACGGCTGGAGAGGAAGTCAGCATGAGTTGGACTTGAGCCGCAGTGGTGAGAGGCTACTGGTCCATTACGCTAGCGCGCTAACCAACACGGAGGCCCCATAAATTTAATGAATGGTAATAATATGGCTGATATTAAGTGAAAGGTGATTTTTGGGGCTGTTTTAAAAATAAAATAGAAAATATCGATTGGATTTAGCTAGTCGAATGACTTGGGCTGTTTTAGCGCCAAGGAAAAGCGCTGATTTAAGTCTGCTCAATAAGGTGATAGTCTGGGGTTATTTATTCAAAGGAGTGCATGTTGAAATCGACATGTACACGTAAAGGCAATTTACATGTACACGTGCGTGTAGATTCGGGTGTTTTTAAATTCACCGCCAGGCTGGTTATTTTACAGCATTCTACACTTAGACTGATTACTGAAATGTCCATTCACTGAAGAAATAAAAAACTTGGCTTTTGCGTAATGTTATAAGAAGAGCGTTTTGTCTCTCCTCTAGTGCGGTGACCGGCCCGGATAGCACAGTTGGTAGAGCGTCCGCTTCGGTACCGGTAGATCCAGGATCAATCCTTGGTCGAGTCACACCTAAGACTTTAAAAGAGGAAGTTGTAACTTCCTCGCTTGGCGTTCAGCATGAAGGGGATAGTGCAACGACTGGTTGACCCGTATCGGTATAATGGCTCGGGCGGGGCCGCTTACTTGCCTTCGGTAAGTCGTCTCAGTGATGCAGCACTAAATAAAAGAGCGGTGGAAATCCGTCCTACAACAAGGAGGCACATTACACGTGCATGCACCCTAATGATTCCTTCGTCGTCATATGATTGAAAAATTGTTGAGTACGACGTTAAACCCCAAGCACTCACTCACTCCTCTAGTGCGGTCGATCCAATAACCCCTATCATGAGTTAACTCCCGTGAATCTGAACTCTACATCACAGCTGTACACTGGATACGGTTAGTGACCGTATCTACACTATAAAGGTAGATAAATGTCCCATCTTTTCACAACCTAATGTTACCTTAAAATAAATAAGCGCAGTAGAGTAAATAATTAAGATTCTAGAAACAATATAAAGCGGATTTTCATGAAATCTGCGAGAAACCGTGCATGAATCAGAGCTGATTTTCACGTTATATAATGAAGGCGCAGAAAAAGGTGAAATACCTCGTCCCCTTAAACAACTAATTGAATATTACGAGATTTATCTTGCAATAATAAAGTCATGTTTTTAATTTTCCACAACATCAGAGGGTAGGGCACATTGCTCACAGGAAGAACATGTAGTCTACACACATCCCCTTACTTATTCTATTAATTCTGCTATTAGTTGAGGCGTTGAGATGTCACGCGAGGTAAACCCCATGTACACACAGACAGCGTAAAGAGGGCAAATCTTTTGCACAGTTTATACCACTACTGGGCCGTCTTGCGTCTTGAAATACACAATGTACAAGATAATATCAATACTGATATCATCCTATTTATGTCCTTCGTTTATATTTCACCAGTGTAATAATATAATGTCTGTTTTTGTCTACAAGTGTTCATTTATTATACAGAATGCATTTAATCTCAGTGCGAGATGGCGAGAAGCATGTATTGTGATTAAGCTAATAAAATTCAGTTCATTTCTATGGGATATGCACTCTAGTGGGAGAGGAGTTTGACGCCCATTTTTATTCTCCCTAGTAGGCAGAACTCCAACTGTAAACTCTGGTGTCTAGCGCAGCCATGCCGAAATTAAACAGGCCACACGTGTCTTTCGTTACACAAATGAGAGCACATCATCCTTACTTCTATCTGAACCGATAATGCCGGATATCCAATGATGAGTCAAAGACGATGGTTTATTGAATGCTCAGTGGTATTTAGCCACCTACATAGGTGTCACGTAGAGCATTCAGCCTTCTCTAGGGTCGGCTTTAAAAAGTTGTTGCGCCAAAATTATGACTGATGTCTTTGTTTAATGCGATTGTATGCTAAACATGATGACAGCACAGTATGCTAAATGTAATGACAACAGAGCATTTAGAGTAACTCTACTATTTTTTTACCTAATTCTGATTAGGCTATTGTGATACAGGCCGTGTAAATTGCCACTATTTATTCATTTAAATAGTTAGAATAAAGCCCTGGCTGAAGTAAACTGACAAGAGGCCAAACTTCACCTGTTACATATAGCCATTTACCAGCTATCACACTCGTCGTTGCTTTTTTTTAGTCTCTGTAATCATACTGTGTTCCTGCATCAACCAGAATTCTGCTGGAGGACTAAGCATGCCCGAGACCTGGTCCCATTGTATTGTTTTATTGTGATTGTATGTTAAATGTGAGGTCAACAGAGGATTTTGAGTAATATTAGATCAGTGAATCTGCTCTAATCGCTACTAATAATGAATTTACGTGAAAAGTTAAAATAAAACCGTGACTGATGTAAACGAACATTTCACTGGTTACCTGTGGCCATTAGCCAGCACACTGTTTTCGCTGCTCTGATTTTCCTCTCTATGCTATACGTCCTTAGCTACATTCAATTGAAGTCTTTTTTATTTTCTTACTTGTTTGTTTTTTAACGTTTTACTGTGGAATAATTCACTTATTTGACAGCGGTAAACATTGTGCTTGCAGGAAACCAGAGTAAAACAGTCCAGAAATACTAGTTGCAATGTGCTTATAAACGTCTGCGGTATGCGAAGAGAATGTCCAGCTACATGGGGCTATCTTCACGATCAGTAAATACAGAAAACGAGCACAAACTTGTAAAGAATGTGGACTTCCTGGTTAAACCAGTATCGTTACAGGCTCCTTTGTAGATATGTTTCTGACGCAAGGGCGAACACGGTTGTGTATGCATACAACGTGTGTTGCATACCCGTATACTATGATAAATAACCCTGGCTATTCTAACTATCTACATAGCTTTAGACTATTATAAACTCTTACGTTATGTATAGCATGATCATGGTTTATAAATGGACCTATACACTTCCCTATATGGCAGGGAAAATGGCGGATTTACTGCTTGTGCAAACAAATTGACGATGATGACGGGAAAAGGGGTATTTCGTTATCACTAGTAAGTAACAACACTACATCTTGTAATTCCAATAGAAATAGTAATTTAACAGAAATGACAGGGCCATAGGAGCACATAAGGTTTCAAGGCTGTTTAAGCTCGGAGCGCCATGTTAGATGTGTGTTAATAGCCATGTGGGCTCTACCTTGATGATTCTTACATACCGTAACTAAACCGAAATTTTCCCATGGCAATCCAGCCGCGGAGAGCGAATCCACAGAAAGGCGTTTTCGGGTCTGTTACTAGCAGGCTATAAAATGATCTTATAAAGTGTATTTTGGGTTATGCATACAGTTGGGACAGTAGTGCGGGAATGCGGCTTGCAGTGCCTTCATACGTGTGAGGTTTTCATAGTTTGTGTTGTGCCTTTACAAATCATGCCGTGCCTTTATGCATCGATATACAGTATTTAGTTTTTCCATACAACTTATAGGGCTTACATACAACGTGTGGTGTCTAAATAAAGATGTGGTGCCTATATACATATACTGAGTGAATAGCAGTTTGTGCTGCTTACTGTTTTTATGTAAAGTATGGGGAGATTCATTAAGTATGGATTGATTACTTCAGTATGGAGTGATTCATTAAGTATGAAGTGATTGATTCGCCAGGTAATGATTGATTCATTAAGTATGAAGCCATTCATTAAGTATTGAGTGATTCATTAAGTATGGAGTGATTGATTCATTAAGTATGAAGTCATTCATTAAGTATTGAGTGATTCATTAAATGTGGAGTGATTCGTTAAGTATGGATTGATTCATTAAGTGTGGATTGATTCATTAAGTATGAAGTGATTTATTAAGTATAATGTGATTTATTAAGAATTGACTGATTCCTTAAGTATGAAATGATTCATACATTTTATGTTGTTCATACACATAAGTCATAGTCGTTAAATGCACACTGACAAAGCGCATGCTTTTTCTGCCATTGTGTTTATTGGCGATGCGTGTTCGGGTTTTCTCATTAATGTTAGCCACGGATGTCATAACCACGATGCAGGAAGAGCTATACCAAGCCCTCTAAAGGCTCTGTTCAAATCGTGCCTCTATAAACACACTAGACAGACAAATTTATGATAGTGAATCGGAATTCCCATCCGATACCTAAAAGGGTCTTCCAGAGATGAGTATTACAATTGTAATCGCACAGGGCAGAGAATTTCAGTTTTTTGGAAGTAATTCTAAATTTAAATGCACTTTGTATATAAGCCACACTTCCAAGAACGTCCCACCGGCCCGGATAGCACAGTTGGTAGAGCGTCCGCTTCGGGACCGGTAGATCCAGGATCAATCCTTGATCGAGTCACACCTAAGACTTTAAAAAAAGAGGAAGTTGTAACTTCCTCGCTTGGCGTTCAGCATGAAGGGGATATTGCAATGACTGGTTGACCCGTATCAGTATAATGGCTCGGGCGGGGCGGCTTACTTGCCTTCGGTAAGTCGTCTCAGTGAAGCAGCACTAAATAAAAGAGCGGTGGAAATCCGTCCTGCAACAAGGAGGCACATTACATGCACCCTAATGATTCCTTCGTCGTCATATGACTGAAAAATTGTTGAGTACGACGTTAAACCCCAAGCACTCACTCACTCACTCACTCACTCCAAGAACGTCCCTGGAAATCTGGGTATTTTATGTCATTTTAGTAGAAGTCCCAGTTAAAATCCCTTCTCGTTCAATACTACATTGTACATTACTACTTTATCATATCTTACACACGGTATAGAAACGGACAGTACACATCATCACATTATTAAATACTATCAACCATTATTTTAAATAATCAAATTTTAAATAAATCTGTTAAATCAATACTGTATTTATATTGTTTACGCAGAATTATTTCCTATTACGCTAAATCACTACATACAACGTCTTTGTCAATGTTTCACTTATACGACAGCGGTCAGCATTATGGTGTGAGGAAACCGAGCAGAATTCTGGGAGTGGTCAGCATTATGGTGTGAGGAAACCAGGCAGAGTTCTGAAAACTGAGAAGCCTCTAACCAATGTGATCTCTGAGAGTTCAAGTCAAGCTTTTGCTGGCTTCCTGTCCGACCGTACGTGGGAAGGTCTGTCAGCAACCTGCGGATGGTTCTGCCTGGTTTCCTCCCACCATAATGCTGGCCGACGTCGTATAAGTGAAATATTCTTCAGTACAGCGTAAAACAGCAATCAAATAAATAAATAAATAAATAAACGGCGTTATTGCCTTTCATTGGAAACATGCATGGGTACAATTGTGATTAGTATTTTTATATTATGTCATAAATAATATCAACATAGCTTATACATCAGTATGTAGGTAATGAGAAACAACAATGCAGAAACCAGGAAAAGCGTGCAAAGCCTGAAGGAATCCACCGCATCCTTTATATACATCTACCATAAACTATCTGTCCGTTAAATGTATTTATCAATAAATAAATCAATCAAGAATACAGTTTGTCTACATGTATATACTGAACGCATCAGTTGTGATAGCGATGCTAAGTAGAAAGGGTGCAATTCGTACATACAACAACCTGTCGTAACCCAAATAAGGCCGACCTCGCCTCACCACGTATCTGTACCTAGCAAACCCACAGCCAGTAGCCGGATTTGAACACTGCGACCAAGTTTATGTTTTTATTCGACTTGTATTTAACTCCGTACTCAAGAATATTCCATTTATACGACAGTGTTCAGTTTTAGGGTGGAAAGAGACAGGTAGAGTCCTGGAAAGCCCACGATCATCCGCAGCTTCCTGGCCGACTACCACATTTACGGCCGGAGAGGAAGCCAGTATGAACTGGACTGGCATCGGACATGGACAATCGCCACATTGTATTGCGACCAAAGTTTCTATATCTGTTTACAAAAATAGCCCACATCCGTGTTTTTTTTTTTTACTCTACTCCATATGAAGGCATTTGTGAAATCTTCAAGAGATGAGCATCTCTTGTATCTGTTCCGTTTTGGGGGTTTTGGGTCTGAGGCCGATGAGCATCTCTGTATACTGTAACTCATAGCCGATGAGCATCTCTGTATTCTGTACCTCAGCAGCCGATGAGCATCTCTGTATACTGTACCTCATAGCCGATGAGCATCTCTGTATACTGTACCTTCATAGCCGATGACATACTCTTATAACTGTATCGCTCATAGCCGATTGAGCATCTCTGTATACTGTACCTCACAGCCGATGAGCATCTCTGTATACTGTACCTCATAGCCGATGAGCATCTCTCTATACTGTACCTCATAGCCGATGAGCATCTCTGTATACTGTACCTCATTAGCCGATGAGCATCTCTGTATACTGTACCTCATAGCCGATGAGCATCTCTGTATACTGTACCTCATAGCCGATGAGCATCTCTGTATACTGTAGCTCATAGCCGATGAGCATCTCTCTATACTGTACCTCATAGCCGATGAGCATCTCTCTATACTGTACCTCATAGCCGATGAGCATCTCTCTATACTGTACCTCATAGCCGACGAGCATCTCTGTATACTGTACCTCATAGCCGATGAGCATCTCTCTATACTGTACCTCATAGCCGATGAGCATCTCTGTATACTGTACCTCATAGCCGATGAGCATCTCTCTATACTGCACCTCATAGCCGATGAGCATCTCTCTATACTGCACCTCATAGCCGATGAGCATCTCTCTATACTGTACCTCCTGGCCAACGAGCATCTGCCTATGCTGTACGTCCTAGCCGACGAGCATATCTCTATGCTGTATGTCCTAGCCGATTGGCATCTCTTTATGCTGTACGTCCTAGCCGAGGAACATTTGTCTATGTTGTAAGTGCTAGCCGACGAGCATCTCTCCATGCTGTACGTCCTACCCGATTGGCATCTCTCTATGCTATACGGCCTAGCCGAGGAGCATCTGTCTATACTGTACGTCCTAGCCGACAAGCATCTGTCTACACTGTACGCCCTAGTCGATGAGCATCTGTGTATACTGTACGTCCTAGCCGAGGAGCATCTCTCTATGCTGTACGTCCTAGCCAACGAGCATCTCTATGCTATACGTCTTAGCCCAGAAGCATCTGTTTATACTGTACGTCCTAGCCGACGACCATCTCTATATGCTGTACATCTTAGCCGACGAGCATTTCTCTATCCCGTACGTCCTAGCCGACGAGCATCTATTTATGCTCTACGTCTTTTTATAGTATTCCACCATGAAATGCAATTCATGTATTCATTTATGAGATATGTGTTTACGCCGTTTTTAACATTACCTTATGAGTAGAAGAATTGGGGTGACACTGAGAATTCAAACACTGATCTTGTCAGTGATTTGTCATTATTGGTTGAAGACTCATTTCCTGTAGTCAGCTGTAGATGGTTACATGTGATGTATTTTCCAAAGCAATGTACAAAAAATACACAAGATGTGTACTATATGCACACATCAGTTGTAACAAATTTGGCCATGAAGATTAATGTGTACCATTCATTAGCCATACTTAAGTCAAGGTTATTCCATTTAAGACCTTGCCGTCTTAAGTGTCGAATATGTGACAATGAATACAAAAAAAGTGTTTTTGGTAAATCTGAACGTAATGTCCAAAATCTCTGACACTCTACCCATAACTCCATTCACGCAATCGGGGCAAGGATTGGATATTTATCGTCACGTTGGATATATGAACAGTTGCAATCAAACCGCAAATGAGATTCGCATTTTGATTATCGATAACTACTTAAAGACTTACAGCAGAGAGAGTAAAACCAGTCACGGTGATTGCAATATACGTCACTGTTCTAATTTAGCTTGTTCGCCTAGAACATTGCAAGCGCCGTTCCATTATTATTAGAGGCCGAACAATGTTCAGAGATGTGAACAGGCACGTGTGTAGAAAGATGCCAGCAAATAGTTCAGAGCTTTAAATAGTAAAAGCCTGTGTTTTCTTTATTTGTTTCAACTAATTATTTAATTTTTAGTATCAATTTCAATTGTTAGATTGTTGTTTGACTATTCAATCACATGTCATAATGGAAATAGATACCATGGTGCAAAACCCGTGCAAAGTTATGTACTATATGTGATGTATATACAAGTATGAAAAAGTTAAAGATGTGAGAATTTGAATGCATAAAAGAGTCAACCCTGATTCCAGTCTATCTGGGTACTACATGCAAAGAAAAATTACTGATATCCTATCTCCCTATGTTTTCTGTCAGTTTTTGGGTGGGACCAACTATCCCTCTCCATATGGTTTCGTAATGGATATTTTTAAAGTGTAGGAACATAGAATGGCCTTTTAGAAATATTGTCAAACGTGTCGTAATGTGTACATTTGTAAATATGTCCCTGGGTTTGTATACATCTGCTCCATTAAATATTCTCGAAATGTTTGGGTTTTGGCTGGGAAAGCCCCATACATCAAACAGTATAAACTATGTGTGTGGGCTGTGGGTGAGAGGCGTACTCACACTAAATTATTAACATTCTAATGCCGCAGCTGAAAAGAGTAATAGTTGGAGCTAATGGTTGTTGGGGTGGGGTGAGGGTTGTGGGGGGTGGGGGTGGGGGGGTCCTCGGACTAAACAACTGACATTTGTCAAAACTTGACAGACACCCAGATCTATTTACAAAGCAGTGATCGCTGAGGGTTGTTGGGAAGGGGGGAATTCGTGCCTATCCCATTTTATTATGGGGCATATATATCATATTTCCTTTAAAAAAATAGACAAATATGTTTTACTATGAAATCCGGATGTCTGAGATACCCTCCACCATCCAGCAGCACTTCCTAGAATAAAAATGTAAATCAGAGTGTCATTATAATTCAGTTTGTAGATGTTTCAATGATGTACAATACATGTACAAAGTTTCAGGGAAACTGGTGCAATGCTTTAGCAAGAGTTACATGGATTGTAATTCAGCCTAAGCATGGATAAATTTAGAGGATGAGGAAGATGTGTGCCACGTTTCTTGGAAAGAAGTTCAGAACTTTAGGAAGAGTTGCAGCGACAAAACCTGGATACATAGAAAAGCGCCATTACCCAAAGCCTTAAATGGGAGTAATTTTGAAATAATTTTCGATGCCAATTAAACTGAAGCTATTAAGTTCAAAGGATAAGCGAAGATGTATCGATGCAGTAGTTTAGAAGGTGATGCATGGACAAAATCGTGTGTACAGACAGACGGACAGTCAGACAGATGGACAGACAGGGTGATTCCAGTATACCCCTCCACCCTAACTTCATTGAGAGGGGTATAAAAATATTTTCTTTCACTGATAGCATTCACAGTTTCTTTTCTCTCATATTATCAGTCCTTCTAAGCATACGCCAAACCGCATGATACTGTACCATGTAGCAATCGTTCAATGAGCGTGACCCCCAGAAAAAATGGTTTTACACTCTGATCAAAAGAAACACTTAGCTCTCTTTCAACAGATGTATGGTATATAGTAAACCGGTTCTGCCATTTGTCAAAAAAAAAAAAAAATATCATAGATAAAGGTAGTATAAAGGCGGTGTAACAAATACTGTGTACTTTACTGGGGTGTCTATTCACTGCTAGTACGCAGGCTTTTACATGCCTTCAGAAGATTATCACGGGCTGTTTTCAGAATAATGTTTATTTCTATTCATGCTGGGGAGGGTGATAATTTGTATTATGTGTATTGTTACTTTTAATGGGTCATTTATACGTATACATGTGATACTTTTGTAAAATGTCCTGCTTTTTTCGGCTATACCGCAGTGATCTCGTCTTTCACACGTACGCAGGCAAGCGCAAGTTCCACAATCCCTTGAATAACCAGGTCAGCTTGACTTGAACATAAAGATCGGGTAACGAAATCTTGCATGTATATGTGTACCTTAAGAAAGTGGGGATATTCACTCAGGAGCTGAGTGTAACACTGCGAATGTGGCTTCATAGTTAACATGCGAATGTGGCGTATACCAAACCATTGTTATTACACGTACATGAACTTGTTCAATGTGTGCCAACTTCGCAGGTTCATACAACTAAGGCTTCATTCTGAACACAAGGTCTGTCTCCAGCCTGAGGATGATCGTGAGTTTTCCGCCGTCGTATAAGTGAAATATTCTTGAGTACGGAGTAAATAGTATAAATAAATTGTTCTCAAGACAGCAGATTGACACCTTGACAATCAGTACACCGTCTATGCAATCAATTTTACATTCACTGCAGGTCCTCCCACCATAATGTTGGCTACAAGTGAAATATTCTTCAGTGCGGCGTAAACACCAACAAAATAAATAAATACATAAATAAATAAATCTGTGAGTCCCGAACAATTCTTCATCCTATGAATCAAACCTTGTGAAATGTCTGATAGGGGTTGACCATTGAAATTTTAAGCACAAGTAACAGCTGGAAGGGTTAGAACATCGTCAGATAGAGGTAGGTGAACTGTGACAATGAACTGTCACACTGACTTTGGTCTAGTGTGTATCCACCTTTAGTTGCAATATATACAGATTTACAGGCAAAATGAAGCAGAATCTTGATACCATTCAACAGACAGGAAACCTAACAAAGGCATCCTACAGGAGCAGCTGAAAATGTAGCTAAACATGATTTTAACCTGATTTGTGGTAAAAAAAGAGAATCGCACACTGGAGTATACAGCCCTCAATTGTGCGCGAACTGACATGGTGAAGTGGTGACAGGAGGAAATTAGGTTTACGTTTTAATTAGGTCACTGCCGTATAAACCAGGTTAAAATGCCATCGATACACTGTGTGTAGTTCGCCATTAGCAGGGTCTTCATCGATGTGCCACTACAAATCTACTCGTCGATGCAGGTATTTTTTTCCAGACATCAACTATAATGGATAAGTGAATTTTGCCAGAAACTTCGTTTCAAATCATCGTTAAACATAATCCACAAAATAGTCAAGAAAGTACATTACAAAGCAAAGGCAAGCGCTCATCGGTTTTTGATGACGTCATAAAGGCACAAGGCCCAGAGTGATCTGTACACAGACCCCCATTACAACTTACGTTTTTCGGTAGGGACGAAGGGAGGTATGAGCTTTATTGATGAAAGTTTGAAATTCTGGGCGAGAAGACACAAGGTGTGAGGTAGTGATGAGGCTGCGAGTGACGTCCCCTTGGCGTTGCTAGGCACGCCTCCCAGCTGCCGGCATGGAAAGGTCCAGATTTTGACGGTCAACCTATGTCAAGATTTTTATGGCTTCTTTTTCACAGGCTGGGCCAGGTATGCACCAAAGCTTATTGGCCACGGAATGTTTGGGACTGAGCTACAGCGCTAGACGTAAACATTGTCGCTCATGGAAAATTAATGGGGGTCCGAGGCCTGTACTGACGAAGTCACCAAAATGTGAAAAATGTCACTATGCGCTTAGATTTCGCTGCAGCCTGATAATTTTTGGTGGGTATGTCTGTGATGTGTTTTGCATTGATTGGGCCGTTTCATAGCTTCTTGGGGCTATTTATATTTTGAAAATATCCATTTTGATGAAAAATCGGTAAAATGCTGTTCAGTGTAGGGTAGCATGTGTATAGGCATCCTGAAATGAACAACATGCAACGTTCTAGTATTCCTACGCTTGAAAATGGAGACGTTCAGAGCAGAAATTGCTGCAAAAATTGAAAGTTTCAGTGTTTATAGTGAAAACTGAGCCTGTCGAGTGTGGACTGGACCATTGACGAGGGATGGTCGATATGGTCTTGCCTCCTACAAAGACCCCGTCACACATCGATGGAAGAAGAAACACATCAGTAGACTTGTTTATATGGCCAGACAGGGGCTGTCACATTTAGATCCCAAGCTTGATTGTTCACACGTGTGCCACAACACACGCTGTGTAAATG
The DNA here is from genome assembly GCF_032854445.1 of Liolophura sinensis. Taxonomy (NCBI): domain Eukaryota; kingdom Metazoa; phylum Mollusca; class Polyplacophora; order Chitonida; family Chitonidae; genus Liolophura; species Liolophura sinensis. Next base: position 14,127,212 of record NC_088296.1, read on the forward strand.
TGGACCACATAAGCTTGGAACCGCATTGTGTTAACAATAACAGGCAGCGCTGCTGTCTCGGCCATGGGCAGTATGCAAGGTGCATGTTGCATTTAAGACTGAGCAGGTTGGTTTCCCCTCATTAAAAATAATAAATAACAGATTGTTTCAGATTTTGCTCAATTTTTGTTATCATTTTTTAATTTCTTTCATAAGCAACAACAGCAGTGACAAATTATATACAAAATTGGCGGTTATAAATATCTAGTGCATGTGTGATCTGTTTGGGTGTTGTCCAGTTGTCCCTTGGCATAGTCAGTTTTTTCTTCTGGATTTGAAAGCCTGTACTCAATGTGCTCTCGAAGTTTTCTGGCTGTATTGCGGAGTGATCTCCCCTTAACTGTCTGTCGCTTCTTATAAACCTTGTGGTACTGGTTCACCCTTTCAATCTGTTGTACTGTTCTCTCGCTCCTAGGTGAAATACTGGCGCCGACAGCTTGGAGTTTGACAGCCGTGGACTTGTCCTGGCCATTGTTAAGTCTGTGGATTGTGGACGCCGCCCTTCCCTCCATATTTCTGCTGTAGTTTACATTCTTGGGCAAGGAGACGCTGAGTGATCTGTTGACAGCTTCGCACTTTTCAGTGCTGGTGTTCATCCGGAGACTGGTGACGGCTGTCTCGCTCAACCTCATGTGCAGTACTTCGGTCAATAGTTTCCTGTCGTTGTCATCCATGTTAAAAGGGCAGAGTTTACTGGTGGATAAAAACAGGGACCTCTCCCACCAGCTGCTGGTTTACCCTCCGGAGCAAACCACACTGTTCCTGCGGCATTTGGAACAGTCCCCACCGTAACACCCACAACCCTGGGTAGGCAAGTTTTTATTTTCCTCATGTCACCAATGTTCTCAGACATAAGTTGAGAAAATATCAAGCTACACCTGGCCTTAACATCCTGACTCAACACCTTCTGTGCTTTCTTCCTGGCTTCCCTCGTTCGGCCCTGTCCTTCGAACATGGCATCGCTGAACTTAGCCTGGTTACATTTCTTGAACTGGGATCTACCAAGGTGCGTGGGGTCTGCTAACTGTTCGACCTCCCACAGTGGCTCGACCAGTCGGATGCCGTCCTCCACTCCCTTGGCTGACCTGGAGTCGCCGTCCGTGGTTACATGTTTGGTTAAAACACCTTGCCTCGCCAATCCCTCGCCAATCTCGTTCCCCATATTATACTCGGACCAGCGGGCATGTGGGTTTGTGTTCGCTGTGCACTCCTCGTGTCCTCCAGGGCACTTTACTTGAAGCCTTTTCCTCTTAGCCAGGACCCAGTCCAACACAATTTATTCTTCAGTGCTGCGGAGACAATGTATTGCTTGTCTGTTGATGTCTCCACAGCCAGGGAAATTGCTTGTGAAGCATTCTGGCCCGGTTTCTTGGGACTGGTTATGGTAATGCTGTTGTAGCGAGTGTCTGTGGCCAGATCTATTGTGCTGTCATCCTCTCCTCTTTGCCTTTTGTATGCCTTTACCTCTTCCACCTTATTTGTCATATCCTCTCTGTTCAGCTTTGCGATTGCAGATGCGACATGGTTTGCAGTGCGATGCATGTTCCTACGAGTGGCAGGCGGCACGTCCATCGCTGCAAATAGGAGTCTGGCTCGGGTGTTCCCCATTGGTGTGTCCTGGAGGCCTACTTGAAGAGCTCGGTTCACCGCCGCAGCTTTTTGGCCAGGTCTGTTGCATTCTACCTCTTTGTAGAATTTGTGGAAGCCAGATACATAGTCACAGTCACAGCACTTAAAACTGAACGCCCAGGCTAAACCCCACTTTTTCTCTGCAGCTATCTCTAACCTGGGCAGTGGACAGTGGTCCTTGGTCTCACTGTGCTCAAGCATAACTTTGTTCCATATACACACCATTTTCTGTATGTCTATGAGTCGCATTCCTTCAGCAGCCCATTCCTGCTCATGTGTATCTCTGTCTGATCCAGCCGTGGAATCTACCTTGCACCGTCTTGGCCGCTGTATTCTCTTATTGTCAGGATGGTGTGTTCTTACAGCCTCCTGATTGGGCTGGAAATCTGTGTCCATCAAGGAACACCCAGGCAGAGGATTCAGCATGTCTGTAACTGCTGACAGGTTATTTGAGCGATCCTGGGCCTTTCCAGCTTGAAATCTTGGGGGGCCTGGCTGGGTGGTCTTTTAAAGGGTTTCATCCTGTTATTCAGTGGGGAACTGGGAAACTAGTCTTTTCTTAAGTCCTGTCCACTAAAAAAGTGCCTGTGAGTAGGTCTTCATCACCTTGAGGCATTATTCTTGCTTTGATTTTGGTCACAAATGATTGTTCCGAAATCGTGACAATCCACTTTGATACCCCCTACCACACTGTCAGTCAATTTTTTTCACATAGTTGCTGAAGTAAATGTCTTATATTTTGACATTTAATTGTCAGATAAATTGCCTATATTTTGCTGTATGCTTTGATACTTTTGGCTTGTAACTTTGATATTTAAAGCTGCTCTGAGTAGAAAAGTCTTCTTAAAAATGTATATTTCTCTAAATGGTTGCTTTTGAAAAGACTAAAGTGCTCTGTCAATGTGATTTTTTAAACTTTTCTTGCAGGTAAACATCTTGTCTTTCCAAAACAGTTGACCTGATGGAGATATATCGAACGGTATATGCACTGCAAAGCTTCAAAGTTTACACTTCAGAGTTTTTTCACCCTGAAAAAAAGACACATACCCAAGATGTGGGTACCCCAACTTGAATTCATTCAACTCCAAAGTTTCTGCATGTATCAAGCCCTAATTTTGCCTGTGAGGTTCTGAAGTGTCAGGAACTGTGTGGTGCAAAAAGGATTGATTTTGAAAAAAGTTGGCTGGTGTGATAGGACACAGACCCCCATTACAACTTACGTTTTTCGGTAGGGACGATTGTAGTTCTGTGAATTTTAGGGTGTAAAGTCTTTTTTTGCTGCCAGCCTGCCGTTTTTGGTGTACAGGTGCATGCTTGGTATCAAAATGATGGAAATTGTCTAAGCTTTGGGCAGGTATGAGTTTTAATGGTGAAAGTTTGAAATTCTGAGCGAGAGGACACAAGGAGACAGGTGGTGATGAGGCTGCGAGTGACGTCCCCTTGGCGTTGCTAGGCACCCCTCCCAGCTGCCGGCATGGAAAGGTCCAGATTTTGACGGTCAACCTATGTCAAGATTTTTATGGCTTCTTTTTCACAGGCTGGGCCAGGTATGCACCAAAGCTTATTGGCCACGGAATGTTTGGGACTGAGCTACAGCGCTAGACGTAAACATTGTCGCTTATGGAAAATTAATGGGGGTCCGAGGCCATCTAAGTCTACGTCTAGATTTGAAGACGCCAGCCTGTGTTATGGTGGGAGGAAACTGGGCAGAGCACGGGAGAAACCCACGACCATCCTCAAATTGCAGAAGAGGCAGCCAGCATCACGTGGATTTGACTTCCATGTGACCTCATTGGTGAGAGCCTCCTGAGTCTATGCGCCCCGCTAGCGTGCTGACTCCGTCCGTCACGGAGTCACCCCGGTTTCATAGTGGGATTTCTATCGCAGGTATATGTGTGAACAGGAAAGGCAATAAGTACCTTGCTAAAATAAGATCGATATCTAAAGAATTCTTTCTTTAATTTTTATTATTGTGAAACTGATATAGCTAATTTATTTGCTTTAATCAAAAAATTTCTCCAAAATTTTAGGTGTTTCAACGTGCATGAGATGGCTACACGATGAGCTAATCGATCTACAAAGGCCGGGATCCAATGTGTACATGCTACTGCGATGGTGGATCCCTCAAACTGGCAAAGGGCTCGACGAATCTATCGGAGCAGAGGCTCAGGGAAGTAGAAAGACTATCATTGTTTAAAAGTGAATCATTCATACATGTGTTTGGAAGAAAAAACGTTAATGCCTACCCTGGTTAAAAACAAAACATAAGATGGTAAAATACACATTGTGATACAGGCTCTTTTTCACTAACGTTAAAAAAAGCGTTAATGCCTACCCTGGTTAAAAACACTACATAAGATGGTAAAATACGCATTGTGATACAGGCTCTTTTTCACTAAATTTCTTAAGATAAATTAATTGCTTATTAAAGTCGGTAGTTTTTTCATTAAGTCCGAAGTTGGGTTACATATATAGAAATTCAGTTAATCTTCTAATCAAACACTTTTGCATTTAGGAACAAATTTCAGGTAGTCTGTTCCTGGGGAATTTGTCAAAATCGCATGGCTCACCTGGATACGAATTTCATATCCTAACCACCTGGGAACATCAAAAGACCTCGCCTATCTGATATGTCAAATGCATATCCTCTAGTCTATATGATTTAAAACATGGCCATCCCTTTTTTTTGGTGATGGGAGTAAGATTTAAATGATTGATGGCCACGTGGTCACGATGATGGCCAGGTGGCCTCGGGAAATCGCCATTATTTACAGAAAGACTTCGCGACGTGGTTATTGTACTCGCGAAATCGCGCTCGCGTAACGGTGCACAGCAACGCAATATGCGACGCGAAGTGTTGAATGTATTGATATTCTTACATACATGTTAATTTTGTTGTTGATGAAATTCTACCATAATAATATCGACCATCCAAAAGCGTTGATAGAAGTGTAGGGTAAATTATTAGGTATGATTATTTCTCCCATATATTTGTATTACTATTTTCTCATTACACTGTATTTTTTCCTTCACAGAAATATGTATATATCACTTGTTGAATGGGTTTACCTACATATACGTAAACGTTTTACTAATTCATAAATATATTTCATAAAGCTGCAGCTTACTGTGAAAACAATGCATTGACATCGATGCATAACGAAGGATGGACGATAAGACCCATTTTACGTTCATAGGTGAAACAAATCTTCATCTTTGTGTTTTCCTCTTCTTGAAAGAATAGGCGTATGCATAAAATACATCAAATAATGTGTGTACATACTTTCACGCTCCACGGCCTATTAGCAATATTAGTAGTTGAAAGTCGTTGATTTTTTGAATTTATGTGAAATTTTATTAATATGATCTCTGCACAGCTTCTAACACCGAGGATGATCCGTGTGCATCAAATCCATGTGGAGATAACTCTGTGTGCGTGGATAATAACGGCCTCGTTAGATGTGATTGTAACGACGGATTCCAACGCTCGGCAACGGAGAGTCCCACTGCGGCCTGCACTGGTACAGTATCAGTTTATTAATAAAACATAGACACATATCTGCAGAGTTTGTACCCATAGTACCATGCCTTCGAAAATAGGCATTCTTACATCAGCCTGTACAAAGTGCCGTAAACATATCTCGCGTAACGGTGCACAGCAACGCAATATGCCACGCGAAGTGTTGAATGTATTGATATTCTTACATACATGTTAATTTTGTTGTTGATGAAATTCTACCATATTAATATCGACCATCCAAAAGCGTTGATAGAAGTGTAGGGTAAATTATTAGGTATAATTATTTCTCCGATATATTTGTATTACTATTTTCTCATTACACTGTAATTTTTCCTTCACAGAAATATGTATATATCACCTGTTGAATGGGTTTACTTACATATACATAAACGTTTTACTAATTCATAAATAGATTTCATAAAGCTGCAGCTTACTGTGAAAACAATGCATTGACATCGATACATAACGAAGGATGGACGATAAGACCCATTTTACGGTCATAGGTGAAAAAATCTTCATCTTTGTGTTTTCCTCTTCTTGAAAGAATAGGCGTATTCATAAAATACATCAAATAATTTGTGTACATTCTTTCACGCTCCACGGCGTATTAACAATATCAGTATTTGAAAGTCGTTGATTTTTTGATTTTATGTGAAATTTTTTTAACATGATCTCTGCACAGCTCCTAACACCGAGGATGATCCGTGTGCATCAAATCCATGTGGAGATAACTCTGTGTGCGTGGATAATAACGGCCTCGTTAGATGTGATTGTTACGACGGATTCCAACGCTCGGCAACGGAGAGTCCCACTGCGGCCTGCACTGGTACAGTATCAGTTTATTAACAAAACATTGACACATATGTACAGAGTTTGTATCCATAGTACCATACCTTCAAAAATAGGCATTCTAACATCAGCCTGTACAAAGTGCAGTAAACATATCTCGCGTAACGGTGCACAGCAACGCAATATGCCACGCGAAGTGTTGAATGTATTGATATTCTTGCATACATGTTATTTTTATTGTTGATGAAATTCTACCATATTAATATCGACCATCCAAAAGCGTTGATAGAAGTGTAGGGTAAATTATTAGGTATCATTTTTTTGCCCATATATTTGTACTACGATTTTCCCATTACATTGTATTTTTTCCTTCACAAAAATATGTATATATCACTGGTTGAATGGGTTTACTTACATATGCGTACACGTTTTACTAATTCATAAATAGATTTCATAAAGCTGCAGCTTACTGTGAAAACAATGCATTGACATCGATACATAACGAAGGATGGACGATAAGACCCATTTTACGTTCATAGGTGAAAAAAATCTTCATCTTTGTGTTTTCCTCTTCTTGAAAGAATAGGCGTATTAATAAAATACATCAAATAATTTGTGTACATTCTTTCACGCTCCACGGCCTATTAACAATATTAGTATTTGAAAGTCGTTGATTTTTTGATTTTATGTGAAATTTTATTAACATGATCTCTGCACAGCTCCTAACACCGAGGATGATCCGTGTGCATCAAATCCATGTGGAGATAACTCTGTGTGCGTGGATAATAACGGCACCCTTAGATGTGATTGTAACAAGGGATTCCAACGCTCGGCAACGGAGAGTCCCACTGCGGCCTGCACTGGTACAGTATCAGTTTATTAACAAAACATTGACACATATGTGCAGAGTTTGTATCCATAGTACCATGCCTTAAAATAGGCATTCTTACATCAGCCTGTACAAAGTGCAGTAAACATATCTGATTATGATAAGCCGGCTTAGCATCAGTTTTATTTTATTAACATTATTTTATTAAACAATTAAGTTATCGATAATCAGCTAAATGACCTTTACTTTTTATTTTTTTTTATTTGATTGGTGTTTTACGCTGTACTTAAGAATATTTCACTTATACGACAGTGGGAGGAAGCCGGGCACACCCCTATCAGGGAAAACACGCGACCGTCTGCAGGTTGCTGCAGACCTTCCCACGTGCGACCGGACATGAAGCCACCACATTGAGACCTTTACTCGACTAAACAATATGAAACCGGTATGGGTCTCTTGTGAAACATGACCTAACTTTGACTGTATGACTGTAGCTTAAAGTGAGGAGGTACATGGTGGTGGTGGATGGCATATTCCGTGCAATAAGCTGTTAAAAGATATGTATAAAAGGTTCAAATTCCCCATGTAAGCAGTTTAACGTTTTGACAGCCGGGTGTATATTCCTGGGTCATGGCAGAGGGATCAGTTGAAAATGGTGCGTCCCTTTCAATGACGAGGACATCCTCTCACTGTCTCTTCGTGTTGGTGACAGGTGCTTTCCGGAGTGTATCGTATGCGCCTGAGTCCCTACATATGATATACATCATATGCTCTTGGATGCAATTTGTCGATGCGATTTGGTACATTAAATGGCATTTGTTTTATTCCAGCAATACAAGCTCCCGATGACGAATCAGGTACGGAAACTTTGAAATAAAAATGTTTTGAGATTTTTAGCCTTGGTGCCAGATTGACAGCAGTTCAACTTAGCTTGAAAATTGAAAATAAATTAGAGTTACTCTTGAATGAAGAGGTAGAAATTTACAAACATTGATCAGTGTGACACACTGGCAGTAAAGCTCAGACTTCCGTGGTTTTCTGCGCTGTTTGTTTAACGACCAATTGAACATGTTAAAATATGTGACGTTGACTTATCCAATCATTTGGTTTATTTATTTGTTTATTTATTTAGTTATTTTCATTAGCAGGATCGCCGGCTTTGGGAGCAGCCCTTGGAGTCGTTGCTACAATTGCAGTTGTGCTGGCTATTGTTAGTGTTGTTTTATACAAACGGTAAGAGACCATTGAATATTTTTACAATCTCTTCCATTACTACGTGTGTTGGGATAAATTAAGATATAGCACATGTATTTGTGTATATGATTTCTACAAAAACATAACTATATGTATTTTTTACTGAAGTACATGTAGGTTACTGTTTGCGATTTGTTTTTACAACGGATCGGTACGCTTTTACTGTTTAACAAACACCAAAACCACGTTTTTCTTTGCTTTGCATTAAATGCATAGCCCATACATTTTAAACCAGTCTGACGCATTTATCACCAATTGCGTAAGGACTGTAAAAAAATTACTTCGGCAGAAAATTACATTGGAGAAATAACGGTTAAGCTTACTTTGTAAAGAAGGGGCCTCCGTGGCTCAGTTGGTTAGCGCCGCTAGCGCAGCGTAATGACCCAGAAGTCTCTCAACAATGCGGTCGCTGTGAGTTCAAGTCCAGCTCATGCTGGCTTCCTCTCCGGCCGTACGTGGGAAGGTCTGCCAGCAACCTGCAGATAGACGTGGGTTTCCTCCGGGCTCTGCCCGGTTTCCACCCACCATAATGCTGGCTGCCGTCGTATAAATGAAATATTCTTGAGTACGTCATAAATTAGCTACAAAATAAATAAATAAATAAATAAATAAATAAATAAAGGAATACTTTGTAAACAACATTGTAAACTCTGATTACACCTCTTTGGCTAAGCTCGCTTTGGAAGAAACGATATGACAAGCTTCAAATACATATATATTGATATAACACAAAAACTTCCTGGAGTGGTTCAGTTGGGGACGATTTTCATCAGGTGAATTTTGTTACAAAAGTACTTACGTATAACATAACGTAATAATAAACCTTGTCAAATAAATAGCTATTATAACTAGGTAAATAATAATTACGTAACATTTTCGATATTTTTTTTATAAATAAATAAATATTAAAAAATTAACATGGTCATTGTAATATCAGTACACTGAAAAAATTATTATATTCATTTTAACAGAAAACCCATTCTTTGGCAGATCCTAGCGTGAATTCTGTTAGTATTATTCAATATAATATTCTTTTAGACTAATTGAATTAATAGAAGATGGGTGTTATATTTAACAGAATAATTTCCTGCAAAAACAGAATACATTCTAACGTCACTCGGACGACAGACTTTCTGTTAAATTTATTAGATTATGTTTTTTTTTTACTTTTTCCCTTGGTGGATAACGGGAAATTTGCATACCTTCCCAGGAACTATTACTGTTTATAAGCTAATTGAAATAGTACACATGAATTATTGTAGCTAATCTAGCTCATTCGAAGAACACAGCTATTTTATTCACTTTTAGGAAAGACAATATCCTCATTAAATGTTTATGTTTTTTTTGTTTTTAATTTCAAGGATTTGCCTTTTTGATAGTAGCACGAGTAGGCGTTTGTTCGAATTCTGTCTTGTCCATGTAAGGTATTCTGGTTTTAGACTTTTTTCTTCTTATATTCACTGCAGCACTAATGTCTAGTGTAATATTTTCCCTGGAACATAGTTATCCCCCTTTGGGGCATTTCATTGTCCCTGTGAACCAAAACATATCCAGCTCGGTAGTTTGACGTTAAACGGGGACAAACAGAGAATCCTACCCAAATAGCGGTTTGGCGTGTGCATAGTGGCACATCTCGATGTGTCATGCACCATTTAAATAAATCTTTGTTGTACCTCGTTCTTTGTTCCCCGTATAACTTGTTATGGGCATGCGTACTGATGGCCAATCAAACTATCACCTGCCTTGTTTTAAAACGAAGACAATAAACACATTTCACTGAATTATTTAAATAGTTTTCTAGTTTAAGTATTTTATTGGTTTATCTCAAATTTCTAGTGTACATGTACGAGAATGAAAGGTAGGAATGAAGGTAAACAAAGGCGTGCAGTTTTATTAGACGTCACTTTATTAGCCTTCTGTCTCATAATTGGTGTCTGAGTAGAAATTTTCTCCTACTGTTCGAAATTGAGAAACAAATAACAACTCACCGGACTTAATTAACCATTATGCAACAATGATTTAACCCATCATCAGATGAAAACTATGTGTGCAACTCTACAAAATATCAGCCTTACTGTGTATGATTCAAGTGCAGTTCTTTTATGTTACATCTTATTTGTACCATGTCCTTACTGTTGTTTATGCATTTATACGTGCTGATGTGGAGGTGTTATATGCATTTATACGTGTTATTGTGGAGCTGTTATACGCATTTATACGTGCTATTGTGGAGCTGTTATACGCATTTGTACGTGCTATTGTGGAGGTGTTATATGCATTTATACGTGTTATTATGGAGCTGTTATACGCATTTATACGTGCTATTGTGGAGGTGTTATATGCATTTATACGTGTTATTGTGGAGCTGTTATATGCATTTATAAGTGTTATTGTGGAGCTGTTAAATGCATTTATACGTGCTATTGTGGAGGTGTTATATGCATTTATACGTGTTATTGTGGAGCTGTTATACGCATTTATTCGTGCTATTGTGGAGCTGTTATACGCATTTATACGTGCTATTGTGGAGCTGTTATATGCATTTATACGTGCTATTGTGGAGCTGTTATATGCATTTATACGTGTTTTTGTTGAGTGTTATATGCATTTATACGTGTTATTGTGGAGCTGGTCATAAGCCTTCCTTTAGGAAATCTCCTCTAGTTTTTCATTATAGCTGACAAGTGAACGGTATGGACAAAAATAGACATATTCGAGGGCGAATATATTTCATTATTTTTTTCTATTTTATCAACAAATACAGGAGAAGAGGAGCAGCACCTAGGAACGAAGAAGCCGCACCGGATCTAAATAACCCGAGCAAAACATACGAATCGATGGATTTTGACTGCAAGAGTCTCCTGCCAAGAAGACGTATGAGCCAATAATTGTAAATTACTCAACAAAACGGAACAGCTGCAGAACTGGACAGAACTGACTCTACAAGCAATCACGATTATTACAACGTTACAGATAACCCAAATGCCCCACCTGGCAATTCTGAATCACATGACTATATAGAAATACATGAATGAGTCGGATTTCAGACGCGTACGCAGCACGTACAATCTGCTATTCTTGTATCTTAAAAACAACCATGAGACCGTTCTAATACAGCATGTATCATGTATAAGGCCACTAGTTATACCACAATGTGTCATAAAACGTAAAACCTGAGCAACGAAGGCTGATCGTTTGTATCTGGTCACCCGTGAAATCATTGGAATCAGGGCTCTTCACAAGTTACCCCGTTCATATACGTGCTTTATTAGAAACATCGTACACCCACCCCCTCCTCCCTCTCCCCTCCCCCACCATAAGTCATGGTCTTATCAAAAATGCTTTTAAAATGCTTTTTAAATATCGGATTCTATGGTGCCCAGGTGGAATGAGTGAAGTCACTTCGGTGCTTTGTGGTTTGGAATATTTCGCCTCGACAACAAATAAAAGAATAACACCATATCAGTGGTAAATTGACAAGAAGCCTTATTTCACCGGGTATTTGTGACCATTTCCAGATTATCACGCTATCCTCGCTGCTCTGGTTTTACTCAGTATGCAGTTAAATCTTTACATTTCGTCTTTCATATCGTTCATATCAGCGGTTTGGTTGTCTTTAATGTTAAAGTAAAGGTTTTCGGGGAGCACGCGTTGTTGTTGTTTTTGTGGGGAATTGGTATATAACACCCTTGATAGTGAAGGGTAGTTTTAAAATGCCCATGCAAAGCTTGAGGATTCACGTCAGTTTTCTCTTAATTTTGGACTGCAAAATAAATAGTATAAGATTTGAACATGTTGTCTCTAAATGTTAACTGCAAGTAGATTAGATAAAATACATGTTTTGATAACATTCCCCTGTTACATGTATATGATTTTAGGCCTTGCCATTTGGGTACACGTCATTCAGCATCGCTTCGTTGTTATACGGCTCTTTTACGCATTTAATCTACCTCTGTCTGCATTTTCGTGAAACCTTGACCACACCTAAATGTGTTGGTTGATGCAACTTGCTATTTACTGAGATTTTATCGTAATATAACCTGTATTCTACCGGGTGTATTTACGTTCTTTAGTTGTGCAACAGGCCACAAAACCTAGCGGACAATTTGTGGCAGCTGGATATAGAGAGAGACAACCCGAGACGCTAAGGCAAGGCATACGCGCACACACTGTGGCTTCAGGAAAGATGTCCTCTTGTCATAAACTCTAGAAATGACAAAGGCATCAGATAAAAACATCACATCTGATGATAGTATTTATGATTGTTTTCTCATTACTAATCTTTCAGTAACAAAAATGAGAGTCCTACCCAAATAAACCGAAGTTTTACTATGTACACTCTAACCGTCTAAAATATCACCCCTGATACTTACATTCCAGGACATCTTTAATATACATCAGAGTTTTAAATGATGCCAACATTTACCACTGCATCGTATTTGCTAATTTTTTTTTTAAACAATCAGTCTAAAGGCCCGTTTATATGTACAGCTTGAGATATTATTTTTATATAGTATAAACTACCCGGGGCCTCCGTGGCTCAGTTGGTTAGCGCGCTAGCACAGCGTAATGGCCCAGGGGTTTCTCACCAATGCGGTCGCTTTGAGTTCAAGTCCAGCTCATGGTGGCTCCCTCTCCGGCCGTAAGTGGGGGAAAGTCTAGCAGCAACCTGCGGATGGTCGTGAGTATCCCCCGGGCTCTGACAGGTTTTCTCCCACCACAATGCTGGCCGCCGTCGTATAAGTTAAACATTCTTGGGTACGGCGTAAAACACCAATCAAATAAATAAATATAAACCACTCCGCCCAAACACTCCGCCCAACCACTCACATAGAATATGATCTTTTCCACAGTATTATAGCCATAGATTACTACCGTTTCGCATGTGTATACCGTTGTGACAATTACTATATGGTTTTAGGCGAGACCCGTTTGTTGTTTCGCCATGAAATATTTGGAAGCATGATGTCAAATGATTCACATGATTGCGCTCACGGATAGCATGAGAATACACGTCCCTATTTTACAATCGCCAATGGACCTTGTACAGCATTTCTCCTCTCTCTTCACGTGCCACGGCCCCTGATACGAGCACATACTGACTATCTCCACGGACTGCCAGAGAACACGTGTCTGTTGTACGGCTAAAGCCGTACAGAGACCTTCTACTGAGCCTAACCCTAACACAAACACATACTGGCTGTCTTTACAGTCGCATTTCTCGACTAGGCAACAACGGGGATATCTGGATCGCTGGCACAGATTACGTTAAGCCGTATGGTTTATTTTAATACCCGGATCACACATCTCGGATCGTACCTATTGAATATCTGCATGAATGACGCCGTTGTTAACATCGGACTGATGTAACACTTAAGTCTACTAAGACATACCCATTCCTTAGGAAAATGTACCACATTTCTGTCAAACCTAACTAGATATATTACATTTCAAACATTTACCACATATAGTAAAGGCCTATGTTCTATCACAGAGTAGTCATAGTTCAATAAAATGTGTTGAAACAACAACTTTCATATAATATCTTACATAAGCATTTGCGTTTATACCATAATATCAGCGGTTTTACAGCATAGAGAAGCACGGAAAATAATGAGAGCTGTCCTTCCTAGAAATTGCCAGACTTGACAGCCGGAATCTGCATATACGTGTACCTGCAGAAGGAGCCCCATGAAAACTTGGTTGATATTTTTTCAATCCTTGTTTCATGTTTGTAGTTGAATCATTGCATGCCACTTTGTTATTTGCCAGTGGTTTTAAGTAATAATTGGTTAGCGCACTAGCGCAGCGTAATGACCCAGAAGTCTCTCAACAATGCGGTCGCTGTGAGTTTAAGTCCAGCTCATGTTGGCTTCCTCTCCGGCCGTACGTGGGAAGGCCTGGCAACAACCTGCATATGGTCGTGGGTTTTCCCCGGGCTCTGCCTGGTTTCCTTCCATTATAATGCTGGCTGCCGTCGTAGAAGTGACATATTCTTGAGTACGGCGTAAACACCAACCAAATAAATAAATAAATAAATAAATTTTAAGTAATACAGCTTCAATTTGATTCAGTGTAACGAGTTACACGTATTACTTCAAAAACGAGTAAGTTTCTTAAGTTTTAAAATGAATGTAAGTAAATATGAACAGTGCGTTCAGGTCTTAGCTACCTGATTGTGTTTAATTCCGCTTAACTCGGGAAAGGGGTTTAATATTCATCGCACTGAATTATTTATTTATGTGATTCGTGCTTTACGCCCCTGTCAGGGATATTTTACGGCGGCCATTATTATGATGGGAGGAAACCGGGGAAAACACACCACTATCCACAGCTTGGGGTTAGACCTGTCAACGTACGGTGATGTAGTAGATCGCCAGATTGCATATGTGAACAGCTGCAATCAAACCGCAACTTAGATAACATATTTCATTATCGACACCTTATATAGTGGCACTGCACAATGTTTGAACACTCATTTCACACATTCGCCTGGATGATACCGTGCGCTCTTCCAACATCACTGAAAACTGTTGACTGCTTCTCTTCCCATGATTCCGTCCTATTTTCGTACTTTATATTCGTTGTTCTTTGGTGGTTTGTTTTACACGTCGCTTGGGTAATTGGCCTTGCGATTATTGACCTGGGACGTCCATCTTGGCTCATTGCACAAAGCTACCCTAACGTGAACTCTTAACTTTCGCATGCTGGCCTCCTAAGGTAACCATCCGCGTTCACGAAACTACCTCACAGTAACAGTAGCTTAAGTTAAGTTACATCTTATCGCAAAATGGATGCTTGCTTAATGTTTTAAGATGTACTTAGACGAGGTCGAGTGTTTAGACACAGATTGTCGCAAATAGAAACCCTTTGTGACGAGGAGCTTTTAAACCGATACCGTATGCCGAGACACGCCCTCTTTCGTATTTTATACATGTTATATCACTCATCGAACACGTAGAACGTGCATTTGGTGGGATGAAATCACGTTCTCGGTACTCGCTGAAATATAAAATATATCATATACTTTACACATGTTGTACAAAGCAATTTTTAAAAGAAAATGCAAAAACAAACGTGATGTTGAAATGTTCTTTTCTTTAAGTGGAAACATTTATGATTATTTAGGAAATGAATGCATTTACGCACAATTATAATTTCACAGATTTATATAGGTCATTATTTATACTGCAGTTGTTTTCACAAGTCCACGATCTGTCTACAGTTTACCCCTACAGCACTATACAATATGTACCAATATCATTATGGCAGCATTTCCTTTATATACCCTTGCACTGATGTTAAATAACCTAATCCTACTTTAATTGATGCTAATCAAAACCCTGATTTTGAGTTTGATCAGACTACTTCCCCTGAAGGTATTCAAGTTACGCCAAAATTAATTCAAAACATATTCGCATAAACCATACCTCAGTTAAGAGGTCAAATAAAGAAGTATTTCTTGTTCAGACCACAAATAGGCCTACACTGATGTTCTATATTTCATTCCATCAACATCAATGAATAACATGTAGAAAAAGCAATTTATATACAGACTGACTGACTCATTTCACATTCTAACTTTACTGAAATAAGGATTAGGTCATTTTAACAATATCAAGGGCGACGATTCTGTAAAATGACGGGAGTTTATTTACATACATGTATATACCGGGTGAAATATTTGGTAACAAAATGTGTAGTACATGCACGCATTGTGTTTTCAGCCCACAGTTTACGTTTTCAAATGCCTTTCCGGCAGCACTCCCCGAAAGAATACTCAGATAAGGCCCAGGAATGAGTTCCTGGCCATGAAAAAAGCACTTATCAAATGTCGAAGTTGACTTGAGACAAGTGTTCACATGTTAAGTGATTTACTACAACGCAAGACTAAAGCCACATGCAGGGCGCTCTGCCTCAACTTGAGGTGTACACCGCGCACGGCCAACAGAACTGAGAAGGAACGTGACACTGAATCGGATATTACTGTATCAGAAAGTAAATGTGACGACAGTGTCTTCCCTTTGTCAGATCTGTCACCGCTAGTAGCCGGAAATACGATAGGCAAAAGGAAAGATAATAACAACAACGCCTGTATTAGTCTGACCGGTGGAGCGGAAGATTTGGGAAAAAATCCTGTGAGTGACTTCACTAAGAAGACAGGACATGTACATGTGCTACCAAAGGAAAGTGCATCGCTTCATTTCCTCAATCTCATCTACACTAAGGAATTATACAACCTTTTGGTGGATCAGTCCAATCTACATGTATAAACCAGGCAGTGTGTTGAGAAAAAACCTGACAACAAACGGATCCTTGCAGCAACTCAGAAAATGTCGGATGTAATATTGCTGGACGTTTTATAAACCATTTTATAATGCATGCGTATGAAGTACGCATAACACCTAGAGTAGCGTCTGACCCCCAACAGCTTTAGTACCATATATATATATACACCTTAGGGAAGGTACAGAAAATAAAATATAAAAATGAACAATATTTGTTGGCGTTGTATCTCGTCAGCTGAAATCATCTATGGATTTTGTCTTACGTGCAGGGTATTAACAGGGTATTAGCAACACAAATATTGATTCCCCCTGTTGGGCGAACAATTACTGCTGACGTATTCATTACATCGTTGTATATACGACATAAACCATAACCTGAAGTATTGCCATGTACTAAGTCACGCTCAGACTGTTTAAATTTAACATGAGTGCACAAGCTACAAAACATAAATATTTCACTATGAATGCAAAAAGACAGGTACGCAGAGTTCCTTTAACTTAAGGTATTTTAATGTTGCATACGTGGTTCTAGTTTCAAAACGATTATTGTCATGTTTATCTCGTATGTCGTGTTTGCGTAGACTGATGATGTAATCACGTGTGTGTGACGTTCTCGCTCTTTGGAGTTTCTTATAAGCATATGCACGAGTCAACAGAGCATCGTCCTTTAAATCAGGTTTAGGGAGACTATCATATAGAGGGACAAGAAGCTGTGTGACACCCTAATGGCTCTGCTGGTAATGTTGATTACCGTCCCAGGTTTATATGGAGTGCCACCAATTCGTAAGTAATCCTGGCCTTCGCTAAATTGTCAACCTCATAACAAACTGACAAGTACTTGTACAGATTCAATGAAAACTTACTTGTTAATACATGTTCTTGCAATACTTCAAACAATCGTGTAGTGAGCGTCAAGTTTTTAACTAGTCTTTGGAAATACCTTCTCCCTGCCCTTTTTTTACACTTTCTTATATTAATGCTAACAAACAATTTCGCCATGTAATGATTAATTGCCTTAGATAGCTAACATATTTGAGCACTTTTAGAGACATATATCTGGACACATTGATAGATATGACCATGCTAAGAAATTTTAGACAATATCACAAATTCCTGAAATTTTCTATTTGAACTGTAAGGATAGGCACATTTCCTATAATTGAAATCTATATGTTTGACATGTAAAAAGTAACTCGGTTAATTTGATATTTAATTGTTCGCAAGAAAACTCGTAACCTTCTTTTCCATTCTGACTCCTATTAAAGAATAAGTTCGGCCCATCGGCTTTTAAGTGAAAGCGAATCTTTAGAAAATGTTTCCATTTCCATGGACTGTTTCCATTTTAATTTCTTTTAACCAAATGACCCTTGTTAACAATAATATAGGCTTTTTTCACAGTATGTTTTATTTCTTGGATATTGTATTCATTTATACCTATTTTTCATACTTGATTTTTCCACTGATGAGTCTAATATAGCTCATGAACTGAAAAAGTATTGCTGCAACGAGCAGATCATTACCAAAAGCGATTTCTCAAAATTCTAAGTATAAAATAAATTTAATTCGTTAGCTATGAAGTGCCAATAAATAAACAAACACATAAATAGAAAAATAACGCATAAGATGAGCCCGTATGGAAAGTTAGGACAAAATGGAACATCTTTTGAGGCAGAGTAGATATTTGTAGTGACACGCAAAAGAGTATGATGCAACGTTCCGTTTTTTTAGACTAGGCACATTCAGTTTGTGGTGGAATTTGTGACAATAATGTCACACTTTATGCCCAATTAACAACCAGATAAGATATTCTGGTCTATCTCAAATTGTTTTCTCGTCAGGAGACGCTGCTGGACTAACCCAATATATACCGATATCGAACGCTTATGTCCTTTAGATTATGTGTGATGTAGTATTAAACACGTTTCATTTTGCCGTAATTAGTGGTGTATCATTTTGCCCCACCATGAAGGTCAAAATGGGTCATTTACTAAAGTTTTGTTTTCCGCTTTCTGTTGAAAATGTTGAAGTGAAATGCAATTTCTTGAGGAATACTTTTAAAGATAATGTATGTAACATCTTGTAAACTTCCAATTGGAGTTACACTTCTTCAGTTATTATATAATTTAGAGGTTTGAAATTAAGTGTGTCGCATGACCTCTTCTTCTAAAAAATATCACAGCACGAAATTGAATCTATGCATCGAAACAGACGTTTGTATACAAACAATGACGATTCAAGTCAATAATCGCAAGGCCAATTCCCAAAATGACGTTTAACACAAATCACCAAAGATCGAAGGAATTTGAAAAAACCCGAAATATGACGGAATTCTGCAAATAGAAGAATTCAGCAGTTTTTAATGTTATTGGAAAGACGCTTGATATGGCCTAAGCGAATGAGTGAATTCAGCATTCAAATCTTGTAACATGCTAGAATAGTTGTCGATTACAAGATATGTATATCCGTTGAGGTTTGATCGCAACGGTTCATATATCAAACGTGGCGATCTAATTCAAAACGATGAATACCCTGCCTCAAAACACCGGGTTGAGCAGAATTAGACACATCATGAAGCAGAGCGCCAGATATTCTCCACGCGTCTGTGTTACATATTTACTTACATTAGAATTATACTATATATTACTTATTGTAAAACATTAAAGGCCTTGGAGTGAAGGCGTTTGATGGAATAACCTTGACACACTATTTTTATTAGTAAGAACATTTAACGCTAATTGAAACCGTCGCACAACACACACGATCTTACATATACTACAAGGCGAGGATACGCACACGCCATATGCATTTGATATGATGCTTAGAGGAGAATTTACAATGCCAAAGCTGAAAGTATCCCTATTGTCATAAAATCTGCGAGAGAGAAAACGGCTTTGATCTTTGTGCAAATACAGATAGCATGCACCATCTGACGTGTCTGTGGTTTACTTTAAATCCAGCTGTGGCGGGTTAAATATTTTTTACCGGGATTTTCATTGATGTTTTTTTAAATCGTTCCTCCAGAGTATAGGTCGATATGGTGTATACGGTGATGTTGCGGCAGTTGTGATGATAAACTCATCAACAGTCTGAAATAATAATTTACCTTCAGACAAATAAAACAATACTAGGAGCTGTGTCTGTAGGAACAATAATGTATTTCTTTTGAAGGTCACCAAGTTCTTTCACCTGAGTACTGGTGTTGAGACAGATACATAACCTTCTTCTTAACTAGCTCAGATCAAGTGTCAACGGCTGAGTGTACTACCTGTAACCGTTCAAATAACTCTTTGCAAAGTTTTCGAGCGCTAAAAGGATTTTCTTATAAGCTCTCACATGTGTGGTCTCTCCTTCGGCTCTGTCGGTGTTTCTTTCTCTCGAATGTCTGTTTTGACTAGCAGATACTTCAAGACTTTTTGGCATTTACGGTAAGAATGCATGCTTTTTATGTATTGTATGTGATGAAACTGGTATTTGTGTATTTGACAGTGGATTTGACTTGACAGCACGAGGCTGAATTGTGGAATATTTAAACCAAGAGACACTTACATATACAAACGAAGCAATACAGCGCCATCGACGTTGTCAAAAACCGTTTTGGAAAAACTTTTATCCTTTTCCGCGTTCAAACACTCCCACAAGTAAGTCTCAACACTGCCAAAGTTTGAGGTGAATCGTGGGAGTTGAACGATAAGCGACAGGAAAAGCCACGTTACAAACTTTGGCAAACTCATCTCTATTACTTGCATCTCAGGGACTATAAACTCTCTGTTTTTTGGCATCCAAATGGATACGTTGTTTGACTTGTGGTTGCATTGAGGAGCCAACTATTTTACCATGTACAACAAATGTTTAGCTTATTTGACGTATTTACAAAATGACGTCAACATTTTGTTGTAGAAACGCACGAACATTATGACCAACAACTTCACCCCGGTGTGGAAGTGGAACTTTCATTGGTCTACAGTGGAATTAAACTGGCTACATTGCTTTACCTAATTATACTTAAGCCTTGGTGCTCGAGGGCGTGTAATTTGCTATCATGTATGCATTTACATGGTAAACCCTTACCCTGGTAAACTCACAAGAGAATGTATTTCACCAGTTGCGCCTGGCCATGCGCCAGCGCTGCATACCACACTGTCGTCGCTGCTCTGCCTTTACTCTCTATGTTCAGCGTTTTTAATTATGCAAATCTGCATATCACGCTCTCTTATTGGCAAAAGTAGTATTTTGATAGTTGGGATTAGTCAGGCTATATAGGCTGACAACTGCGATCGATTAAGCAGCATTCTTATTTTGTCTTTCTTCACATGATTAGCGCGCTAGCGCAGCGTAATGACCCAGGCGCCTCTCTGTGGTCGCTGTGAGTTCAAGTCCAGCTCATGCTGGCTTTCTCTCCGACCGTACGTGGAAAGGTCTTACAGCAACATGCGGATGGTCATGGGTTTCGCTCGGAGCTCTGCGCAGTATCCACCCACCACAATGTTGGCCGCCGTAGTATAAGTGATATATTCTTGAGTGCGGCGTAAAACACCACTCAAATAAATAAATAAATAAATAAAATATATCCAACGTGGCGAACTAATTCAACACGATGGATATACATCCTCTGTACTCCCCCCTCCCCACACGCAAAAAAAGACCGCTTCATTATGTCAGTATGAAAGGCATAATTCTGTGTTTTTTATCTCGCAAAGGCTTTGTTTTCAATAATTATTTTGTTCACTGTCTAGGTAATGGAAAACTAGGTTGATGTTGTTCAGGTATTTAACTACTGCACACTGTCAGATTTGTTATTAATTAATTGCATTAATCAAATGCTTTTTTTCTGCTGGAATAAAGACAAATTTTCTCTGAAGGTCAAGAAATGCTGTGGGTTATACTATGGAATATTTTAAAACCTACTTGACTTTGATTGGGCTTTAGTATCCTTTTCGAACTCTATCTAATACCGCTTAACCTGGGGCTAGAGGCCGTAAAGGCAGCCATGGTTATTACATCTGCAGGATGATTTTATGAACAGTTGCAATCAACGTGCGACTGAGATACCTTGTGTAATTGTTATTTGACTTGGAACTCATTCATCGAATACGAATTTGAAATTTGATATGGATTTCATGCCTGGAATATCCACTGCCTGCCCGGCATCATTGAAAACTGATCACCGTTTCTCTCTTGTGTGTTACCGGCTTTATTTCGTATTTGTATAATTTCTTACATACTTTTGTCTTTGGAAGCTAGTGTCAAAAGTTGTTTTGGAAATGGATGGCGATTATCGACTTGGAACGCCCTTTACGGACTACGAATGTTATACGAATGTCGGACACGACACTTATATTTGTATCTTATGCATATGCCAAAATTCTACTGGTAGACGTACCATCTTGGTGTCTTTGTATTGTTTTAATGTGATAGTATACTAAATGTAATGACAGCAAAGCTCCAAAGTGACCAACTTCCAACACATGGTGTATTTAGCAATTCTAAGCATGAAACTTTGATACCGGTATGCAAAACAGCGTATATCTGGTGCTAAATCGATCGCATTGTCAGAAGGCAGGTCCAATAGCTGCTGTCTCTCTCTATATATATATGCTGAGTTGTTCAACAGCTACGCCCAGTCGATCCACAAGTCTTTGATTTCAAACGTCAACAATTCGTCGTATAAATACACCGACAGCTGTGAGCACCGACTTGAGCTCCCAAAATACAGAGCAAAAATCAATTAGACCAACAGTGGACAGGTTGATAGTAGATATTTCTTCAGATATATAGACGTGTATATGCACCACAATGCAAATATGTGAATGTTAATGAATAATGCCTGTTCAATAGAAGGTTAACCTGCCGATGTCGTTTATTTTCCATTTAGTGGCTCAGAAAACAAAGTTCGTGCAGTTAAGCATTAACGCATTGTTGTGCAGTTACAACAGTTGCTGTTTATAATAATCACAGCCTGGTTGTAGCACGAGCACCATTGTACAGTTAACAAGCTCATTACATGATACAGTGTTAAAAAAGCCTACCTGCCCTACATGAGCATATATACAAAAGAAAATTTACTTGGATATGAAAAGTTTTTGTTGACTGTACTGCCGAGAGCATCGTTTGTCCTGACAACGAGTATTAAGTGGTTTTACGTAAATAATAAAATAAAAATGAAGTGATGAGATTTAGATGATGAATCCTGACCGATTCACATATATGCAGTAAAATCATCAAATATTTGATCACAAAAAGCAATACTGCTTGTGAGTGGAAGTTTCAAGGGGAATAACTCTTGCCGATTTGTTGACACGGCTGCAGAAAGGAAACGATTTTCAGTAGTTTAAAATATTACGAAAGGTATGTGTGATTTAATTTCTACCTAACCGTAATCCACATGTACAGTTTATTATGAGAGAAATATCTCATTAACTTATATGGTCCCAGTCCCTTCAGTATAATGCTAAATCCTTCCTGCTTAACACACTGAAGATCGGTGATCTCCCGCCAGGTCAAGAAAATTTCCCGCCGGAGATTCTTTCGACCCTGCGGGAAATTTTCATGATATGCTGGGGAAAATGTTGCCATGACGTAAAATGCATGGTACAATTGTCGGAGGGCTGGAAGCTACGATCTTCCTGTAGCTGGCTGGTTGACGTGTCTGTAAATGGCTTGTAGATCTGTGTGTAGCTGGCTGATAGATCTGTCTATAAGTAGCTGCTTAGTGCTGATCAGTCTGTAACTGGCTGGTAAATTTGCCTGTACCTGTCTGGTAGATCAGTCTGTAACTGGCTGGTAAATTTGCCTGTACCTATCTGGTAGATCTGTCTGTAACTGGCTGGTAAATTTGCCTGTACCTGTCTGGTAGATCTGTCTGTAAGTGGCTGGTAAATTTGCCTGTACCTGTCTGGTAGATCTGTCTGTAACTGGCTGGTAAATTTGCCTGTACCTGTCTGGTAAATCTGTCTGTAACTGGCTGGTAAATTTGCCTGTACCTGTCTGGTAGATCTGTCTGTAAGTGGCTAATTCACTAGTAGATCACCTCGTGGATCACCTGTAAATCGCTGGCAAATCTGCCTGTGCCTGGCTGGTAGATCAGCCATAATTTATGGCTGGAGGGAATTTTACTTTAGTTCTAGTGGTTGAAGCGTGGACCAAAGATCGCTGGTTCAAATCCCTAGCTGGTAAGGCCCATCACATTTCACCCTGCTCCCAGCGCTAATTGTTACGAGGATTGGAACCAGTAATCACTGAGTTTGGAGTCCACGCCTCTACCACTAGACTAAAGAGAAATTCTTTCCAGCTCAGAGATAGATAGCGCTTGTATAATAACCACTTACAATAATTATTTAGCTATTCATTTCCCATGAAATCATGTCTTTGGCGCTCTGACTTACATCCTGTTACACAAACGCTAAAAATGATAAAAATGTAGCTGCCGTTGTAATAAAATCTTTTCTGTTATTATAAAAACATCGCACTTGGTGATCAGCGAGTCTTTCTCATCCATTTCAAATTCATGAGCGTATAGGGGCACATATCTTAGGCTTAAACATGTGCAAAAGCTGTCAGATTTTCAGAAGGAACCAAAAGCTGTATCTGACCTGTAGGAGGAAAGAAATACTGCTCTGGATGGTCTTCTGGAGGAGCCTAAGTTTGTGTCAAATATTCAGAAGCAGCCAAAACTGTGCTACGTCTTCTTTAGAATCTTAAATTTATGTAAGATCCTCAGGAGGAACGAACAGCTGTGGCAGATCTTCAGGAGAAACCAAAATCTGCCAAAAATTTTCTGGAGGAACAAAAAGCTATCTTACATCATCAGGAGAAACAAACAGCTGTGGCAGATCTTCAGGAGAAACCAAAATCTGCCAAAATTTTTCTGGAGGAACAAAAAGCTATCTTACATCATCAGGAGAAACAAACAGCTGTGGCAGATCTTCAGGAGAAACCAAAATCTGCCAAAAATTTTCTGGAGAAACAAAAAGCTATCTTACATCATCAGGAGAAACAAACAGCTGTGACAGATCTTCAGGAGAAACCAAAATCTGCCAAAAATTTTCTGGAGGAACAAAAAGCTATCTTACATCATCAGGAGAAACAAACAGCTGTGACAGATCTTCAGGAGAAACCAAAATCTGCCAAAAATCTTCTGGAGGAACAAAAAGCTATGTTACATCATTAGGAGAAAAAAAAAAGCTGTGACAGATCTTCAGGAGGAACTAAAAGCTATGTTACGTCATCGGGAGAAACAAACAGCTGTGACAGATCTTCAGGAGGAACCAAAAGCTATCTTACATCACCAGGAGAAACAAACAGCTGTGACAGATTTTCAGGAGGAACGAATAGCTCTGTCAGATCTTTAACAGCCGTAGTAGTGCTTGTCGAGTAAATCGATCACGCTAATACGAAACATGATCCAGGGGTATCAGGTTACCCACAACGCACCTAAGGTGTTAAAATCTATCCAATCACTACAGGTAAAGCAAAAATGAAAAAAAAAAACCGGCATAATACATGATTTCATTCGCTCTGTCGTCACAACCACGGACGTTATGCATTTTATACCAGTCAACGGCAAACTCAGCAGCTGACCTAGATATTCCAAAGCTGAGTATGAATGAAGTCGTTTTATATCGTTACCAGACGCACATGTTTGTAGAATATAAAGCTTTTGTAATAACAAAGGTGATATCTATTCACTCGGAAATAGCTCCTTTCTCACTGAAAAGGAATTTCGACGTTTCGCATATCTAGAGTATAAATACTAGTCTATCACGTTAACACGTTGAAATGCCTATAATAAAGAGCAAGGCGGCGTATTATTTGGGGAGGAACACGTGTTGCGTGACAAACTCGGTGTTGCTTGAAAGGTCCTCTCTGTCTATCTTTGCATGCGGTAGAGTTATAAAACTGAACATAGCTACCTGGGCCAAGTCTGTTCCACACTCTAAAGTTCGCTCAGTTTGCCCACCGCTTAGCTAAGTGTCTGACCTACATTCTGAGATGCGGTCAATTACAACTCTGTCCGTCGCTAACTAAGTTAAGTCTCTGACTCACATCCTGACGTCCGATGAATTGTAACACTGCACATTACTATGTAAGCTCAGTTTCGGACTCGCTCCCCGACACCATACCATCTATAACGCTTTGTCTCCAGTTGGATTATCTCTCTTATCCACATAATAATGTCCGATCTTCCTAATACCGTACATCGCTAGCTCAGATCCATAGTCTGACATCCGATGAAATATACCAGTGGGCATTGCTAGCTGGTTTAAGCCTTGATTCACATCCTGATGTCCGATAAATTATAACACAAGCCGATCTAAATCTCTAGCCCTCATCCTCACGTACGTCGCCAGTATTTTGCTGAGCACAAATACACAGACCGACCATTGAATTTATCAGGTTCTTTCTCCCGTCTTTGCAGTTTATAGCAGGAACTAGGCGGTTGTGAACTTGAGTGCGGCGTACTGTTCCCAGGGGCCAACGTAAACCCTAACGGACTATCCTCCAACTTGGAGCCCTCGTGCCTAGTTTCCAGTATCACGTCGTTTTACCATTAAGCCGTAAATTACCTCGTCTAACCTACATGTTTCGGCTGTTAAAGTCATGTCTACCTCATCAAACACCTGGCTAGCATTTATCCCAGGTAACCCTACCCCACTGTCCACATGGCTTTGAAGCGTTTCTTGTGCTCTGCCTTCCACATTTCCATGTCTGCGGTTAACCGTCTTCTTTAAGCTAACACCTTTCACATACCTTTGTAAACAGCCAATCTCTGGAAGGCGATCTCAGATTCAGGCACAAATGAAACTCGTCTTATTCCCAACGTCATCTAGGAATCCTGGTAACGACACCAAAATGTAACGGGAAGCAACAAATGTTGTCTTCCTTGGCCTACCCAGGTTCGTATGTTAGGACGGGAATCAACCAAAATGCCAGACAGCCAAAGTCCAAAAAGTGGACTTAAAGACAGGTTAACAAAACAATACAGAAATGTATCAACTTAAGATGAACAAAAGTATCCAAACATAAGGCAACGTTAAAAAAAAAACACGACTCAGCGTGAAGGGGTGGTGGTGGTCTGTATGTTGTAGTTTGCTATCAATGGCAACCTGATGCTATCCCCAATCTATTCGCCCAAGCAAGCATGGTATCTTAAGTGGAGACCTGTTGACAGAATGATGCTTTGCAAACTATTCCCATTTTCTATAGCCGGCACGGCCCCTGTCTCACATGTACAACTCGATGATCACAGGTTGTATAAATTGTGAAACACATTGATCCAGGTCACTCCAGCTTCGGAAGTTCAAGACATTCCTCTAGCCTTAGTTATACAACATTTCTAACCAATTACTTAGACACAATATGTATATAAACACCTCTTAAAAACAGGAAACTAATTAAACAAACACATATGTCAGAACAAAGGTTCACTTTATTCAAAAGAGGAAAGTTAAAGGTCAAGCAGATACACAAACAAAGAACAATAGTCATGGACAGAGGGGCTATAAACCAAACTATACTGACCAAACCAAACTAATCCTTAGTTGACTTTGACACGGTTGCCATGGTGACTGAGGTTGGCACTAGATAGAGCGTTGTACCACAATCAGTAACAAGTAAATGTGAGGACCATCACGATGACAGGTGACGCTGTGGTTCACGAACGGCAATATTCTCCGGATTATTTTCAAGGAAACTCCCCTCATTTTCATATTTCGTTGATATTAACAAAATGTTTACAGAAACCGCACGTCTACTGAAATTGTATACAAATTTTACACATTTTTTAGTTCGCAGCCGTCAATAGTATAAATAGCAAATAATTTCTCAAGGAAAGCAAGGTTTATAGATTTTCCGATCAGATGATTGAGTACGATGAGACAGAGACATTGTGAGGAGGAGGATGGGCGCATGCTAAAAGTCACAAAAATTCTTCTACCCGAGGATCCTGATGACACATTCTTTTAATTTTTGGATCAGAGTTATGAAGTTTTAATGACCGATAGGGAATGTAAGTGGAACGACGATATAATTTGCCTGATTAAAAACATATAATTATGTGGTCTTCAGCGTGGCCATACAAGTTGACAAGTTGTATATAACTCGGTCTATCTGTACATCCATCTGAAAGGAAGCTATATTTTACCGGTTGTTTGCTATCACATTCTAGTCGCCGTCCTAGTGTTAGGCATTGGAATGTCGATGCTTTCATTGTCTACGCTGCAGTCCTTTCGGTATGTAAGGGCTCCAATTTACTGATAATAGAGGAAGATAATATCAGAACAAACTAAAGCCAATTGCCCTTTCGGTGCTCGACAAAGGTGGAAACCGTGTCATTTGGAGCTTGTAAACAATTCATAATATACGTGTAGACACTAAAGCTCAGCCAAAGTCAAGTAGGTTTTTAGAATATTCCATTGTCTAACCTGCTTGTTGACCTTCAGAGAAAATTTGTCCTTAATCCAGGGGGCAAAAACCCCCATGAATGTAAATAATTAACTGGAATTATGACAGTGCACAGTAGCTAAATATCTGTACAACGTCAACGTAGTTTACTACTACATATACACTGAACAAAATAACTAACGAAAACAAGATAGAAACACGCAATTATACTTTCCCTTCATACTGACATCCTCAAACGTCCTTTGAGACCACAGGGTGTATACCAATCGTGTTGAATTAGGTCGCCACGTTGCATATATGGACAGTTATAATAAAACGCAACTGAGATACATATTTTGTTATCGACAACTTATATTCTACTCTGGTTCTCGGTTTGAGTAGTGAATTCACTCACTCACCTAGAACACGCTTGGTTTCTTTCCAACATCATGGAAAACTGTTGACTGCTTCTCTCTGCGTGATTCTGTCCTATGGTCGTACTTAATGTTCGTAGTTCCTTGGCGGTTTGTTTATTTTTTCTTATCGTTTGGGAATTGAACTTGCAATTATTGACCTGGAACGTTTTTACTGATTGACATCTAGTGCGATGCATGGATTTAGGATTTAGATGCCTAATACAGAGACCTCATACAGGGCTCGGTACAGAATATTCTTACTGTTGCACCGATTCTAAACAACTTGAAATTTCTTAAGGAGAAACGCGATCTGTGGGTTGCGACCGGTAATCGCGGAGGACGGAATTTATGTGGCTTAGGATTGGCTGGTCCTACGAGACCCTCACGCCCGACACTCCACTCCCTTACTTTGTGATTATATATCCACACGAGGACATAATATGAGAGATTTAGCCTACGCAGTCTCGTACGTATGTCACACAGAATTTAAAGTTAGGAATGTGTAGTGTTGACTGTGAGGTAGAGCGATTGTACGGAGAGCGACGCTGAAAGGGGTGTACATGAGGAAATGTAAAAAATCCCGCTGTGTACTTTGAGATTTACGCTTTCTTTACTACCCATACTTCCCAGTCGGGATCCTCGCTGTAAGACACAGATTCTTTCCACGTGAATCCTCTGCACTCACGGATGGCCATATTGAAATTAAAAAATGCACAGCCTTCGGACTTTAAACAAATGCGGGAGCACATCGTTGCTGCGGCAGCTCGTGTCGTGAACAACGGGGATCCTAGGATCAGATCAGATTTGGACACTCTGGTTACAACTGTGAAGAAAGACAAAATAAGAACGCTGCTTGACCAATCGCCGCTGTCAGCCTATATAGCCTGACTAATCCCAAGTATCAAAATACTACTTTTGCCAAAAAGAGAACGTGATATGCTTTATGACTACCATCGATTTTGTCAATCATTAATACACCCTTTAACTGGGATATGTTTGGTTCGCACGGGCCCATCATAAAGGACATTTAATAACATACTCGTAAGAATATTGACTTTTATGTGTGTAAAATTCTGCTTAACTACAATCACTCATTTATTTTAGCAAAACAACACCACCTTACACGTCACCCCCACCTAACAGCCATGTGTTATTTGCCTTACCCACTGTACTCGATGAAGCGCTGGCTGGTATTTTCGGCTGAAACACGGATTCCTCTAAAACAGGAAATTTAGAAATGTATGCCATTGTATACAAATGAATGTGTTTAGATGCCAATGCTGGCTGGTGTTAATTACAAAGCGAACAATTACGTTCTGTTTACCACCTTGGCTGAAAAGTATTGTGGCTTTTTGCACAAACATTTAGGAGTACTGTTCAACAAAAACAGGGAAGTATTGCGTATAGAAGACAACTTATTGATCGGACCGTCACTTTTGAGATATTTTATCAGTTATTTGCCAAAGGTAACTGGTTTACCTCGGGGATAACAAGTCTCTCCAAACCATAAAACTGACTGTCACCGTTTAAGTGAAACTGTTTCTGTATGTCGTTATATACTTGTACAGTGCGTTTGCTGGAGGTTTACTGCGGACATCCCAATGTCTAACAGTCAAGCAAATTATCCACCCTCGTATTGGTTACAAAAATCTCAGGTGCAGTGTAATATATGTAAACACCAATTAATCTAATAAATATGTAAACGAATACTACCACGAGTACATTAACTATATAAACAAATACTACTGGTTGTAGATGAATCTCACTATAAAGCTGTAATAGCACAAGTTTTGATCAACACGAATGCAAGAGCTGGTGGTCTTAGATAAAAAAGAAAACACCACTACACGTACAGGTATGATAATCATCGAAAAATACCACCCTATAGCAAATGGCAACTTACCATATTCACAAATATAGAAACGTTTTTCTTTACAGAATACGCCGTCAATGGGGAAATCTTCACCATTCCTGCAAGTGACAGGGCATCGATTGACAACAGCTAAGTACCAGAATAGAGAAGAGCTGGATTCTGTAATTAATAAAAATAATGGAAGTGATGTCATTAGGAAGTCAAGGGCATTGATTAGAGTGTAAGGAAAACTTTTGCATGGATGTCGCAGTCTGGTTAATTACTATAGAAGACGTTTGTTTATGATGTAAGGCATATTATAATTGAAAAAGAATGTATACGCATGTATAATTAGAATGGCCACACAACCTTGGAGACTTATACTGTATCGAAAGCCCCTTCTGTCATATAATAGCAGGATTGTAAATAACATAATCTAAAGGTGTGCAGTTTACGTGACCAGTCGTACTTGGGAAGGTCTGCCGAGCAAAAAAGAATAATCAGGACTTCCTACCACCGTAATGCTGAGCACCGTCGTATAGGTGAAATATTTTCTACGGCTTAAAACATCAATCAAATAAGTAAGTAAATAGTTAAAATGAACTTCTAAACGTTTGAACCGTACTAAAACTCTTACATGTAGGCATGTAGTCAATGATAGTCATGACATTGTAACCCTTGATGTCAAACATGACTAACCCCTTTACCACGGCATATCTAAACCCAAAACCACACTGACGTATAAGTCACATGCTTAGTAAAACCTAAACGAGCAGCTGTAAATAATTCATTGTTTTATTTGTCTTTTACGCTGTAACTCAAGAATATTTCACTTATACGACATCAGCCAGCATTGTGGTGGGAAAAAACTGGGAGGAGCCCGGGGAAAACCCACGACCATCTGCGGGTGGCTGCCACAACTTCCCACGTACGGCTAGAGAGGAAGCTAGCATGAGCTGGACTTGACCTCAAAACCACCGCATTGGTGAGTGGCTTCTGGGTCATTCTGATTCACGTGGACCACGGAGGCGCCACGAGCAGTTGTAGTCTTGCTACACTTCGGATTGGTATTTGAGGGCTTCAAAGTCATATGGGGACGAAATCATGCTTTACACATACATGTAGATTTGCAAGTTACCAGATAGACTTTTGTCACATGTCAGTTCCATCATTTTGAGTGCAACGGGAAACTATTTCCACCTGAAGTAGTCTGGGCCCAAGCTGTGTGCTTCATTGATTTATTCCTACCACTGTCATGACGTTTGTGGAGAAACACAAGTCTTGATTATTATGGCAAGAGAACAATTGTCACTTTCGCAGGGAAATGTGCCCATTCACATTGAGATGAACCATTTACATCTGTGTTCATGTCCCTTGTGTAGCTTTCATCCTTTTCAGACTTTAACACTTAATGGCACTTGTCTCTATGCTAGTTAAGGTATTCAGCTTTTTCAGCTAAATAAAATTTCCTTTTAACCGAGACAAACTTTACCAAACTGAGTAACTTACCCTCCAGTCTATCAAGTATTAGGCTAAATTTTGATTGACGTTGACTTTAATTATACTGGATTCTAGATTAACACCGCTCATTGATAAAAAGTTAATAATTGACTTTTTTTTTCTTTACGTGCAAATACTTAATATGTTAATATTCACAGATATGCTGATCAGCAGTATTCTTTATTTAGTATTCATTTAGCCTGCTGCTCTGCCCGGTTCCCACACACCATAATGCTGACCACCGTCGTATAAATGAAATATTTTTGAGTACGGCGTAAAACACCAATCAAATAAATCATTTAGCCAGCTTCCACCAGTGTGACGCTATAACCAGTATCCATTTAGTCACCTTCTACCCTAAATTATGTACACGTTTTGGTAGAATTGCAATTTTATGACTAATTCACACTAATTCTACCTGGGTTAACCTTGTCGTATCCATCCTCATCATGAATTTATAATCGGTCATACTTCGTGTTTCTTCATGTTCTTCGGCCGTCCATAATGTTGTCTATGCACACTTTTCCGCACTCTTTTCAATTTCAGCTAATATAATAAAAGACCACAAAAGAGGCATTGAGGGTTACGGCAAATGTTCGCCCGTCATCTATAAAATGCGCCCTCTTGTCATCAGAGATGCATAGATGCTGGTCGTCGTATAAGTGAAATATTGTTTAGTACGGCGTAAAATAACAATTTGTCTTACCTATAGATTTCGCGTAATCTGTAAGGTATACCTTGTGCATCCAATAGCAATAGTTGTCCTGCAGATGAAGATCTTGGAGGTCATTGCCTGAAGTAAGCAGTTCATGGAAAGGTTTCTTTGCAATAAATCCTTTGTCCCTAACACAGTTGTGAAAAGCCTCATTCGCAGATACAGACTCCTTCTTAACCTGGTAACATCGCCCCTGCGCCAAGGTCATTGTGTCTGGACACGCTCCAACTGCAATGTATGTGTGAACTCGTTTTATTAACGTTTTAGCATTTTAAAGTATTAATAATACAGTGCAACCAGAGCAGCAACGACAGAGTGAGAATTTGTAAATGGTTATGCATAACCGATGTAATACGGCATCTTTTCAGTTGATCTCAGTTACGGTTTTATTGTAACTGTTCATGTAAACACTTAAACAGTAGCAAATTACACACCATGGCTTAAACCAAATTACGTGAAAAATAAAGTGATGTTAATTGCAATTTATTTCACGTCACTTGTCTTACGCTTAAAGCTTTAGGACATGTCTTAGCCAAAACAATTTTTATGTTTGATTCCAGCCCTTTCTTTAAGTGGTAGCAATGTACTTGTGTCAGAAGGGGTGAGTGTTGAAAGTCTCCTAAGCCGACATCCAAATTAATCAAACAACCGGTCAGAAGTTGAACATTTTCAACAGATAAATTGACAGCTGTCATATGTTCAAATAGCACAATGACGTACAACCTAGATTTAAGATTTTAAAAAGGTGCGAATATATCATACAGGGAATTAATCAAGGCGTGTTGTTGATAGAATTCCCTTACATGTAAAGTAGAAGAACAACCGAATGTAATGCTAGGCACCTGTAACAGATCTGCACCATTTATATCTACGTGTTACGATTTTTTTTTGCAGATTTGACGGTTGTTAAATGCAATATTCAAGAATTTTTCTCACGTACGATCTGTGCTTGGTAAAACAGGACATACCTTTTTAAAGTAACTTAAAAGCTTCTTCACGTTTATACGACAGAAATGCACGACACATGGACGAAAAACACATGGACGGAAGATGGAAGTTGTCTTCAGACGACAAACGCAAGTCTCCAATGCTCAGGAAGAAAAGCGCAGGGGGAATGTTTCTTACGTTATATCAGGGTATCATACAAATATGACCCCTTCAGTGTTTGAGCACAAAGGGCGTTCTGTATTACACAAATATGATCCTTTAAGGTTTTTAAAACAAGGGGTATTATGTATTAAACTATTTTCCCGATGCACTTTACTGTTATATATATATATATATATATATATATATATATATATATATATATATATATATATATATATATATATATATATATATATATATATATATATATATATAAATATGTATATTTTACAGATTGTGGGGTTTGCGTTCTTTATACATCCACAAAAGAGGCTGGCGGAATAGACTTTTTTAAAATAACCTACTAGACTGAGACAAAAATATCATTAATTGTTAATCTGTTAATCCGGACCGTTAATTTCGAACGGCGAATTATTGGCGTGTAGTTTGCTATGTCACTCAGATAATCAGACCCCTGTATTCAATTTTCATTAAAGCCTACAAGAACGCTTGGTTTTTATTTCTCAATATAGAGCTATGGATGTGAGCTACTATCAAAACGCACAAGAAAGCTTGTCTACTTTTTCCTTATTGCGCTAAGATGGCATTGAAATACAATTTTTCTATAACCACAGCGATCAGGGGAAATTCAATATGCTGGTGAGGTGACGTCAAGGGGCACACAGCATTGGGTGGGCTACGCTGGTCCAGTTTTCCCATTATGTTTATCGATAACGTCACTTCCAAATATTTCCGACCACTGACAGAATATGTGGATGAGACAGACGGTGCATAAATCTGCCAAAAATTGAATTACAAAGAGACATAAAATGTTCCTCAAAATGAAATAGAAATTTTTCTTGAAACTATACTGTCTGTCTTATAATATGATTCCAAAGGCAACTCTTGTTGCATTCATTTACGAGCAATAGCAGTCGAAATTAATAGTTGAAACGTACATAGACTCGATTATCTTAGTTGATTGTAAATTGGGCAAAAAAATGTGACATTACTGACATCAAATCCATTACAAACTGAATGTGTCCAGTCTAAAAAAAACGGAGGGTTGAATCAAAATCTGTATGTTATTACAAATGTTTATTCCACCTCTTAATATGTTCCCTAATTTGCTCTATGGGCACATCCTTTCCGTTATCTTTCTACCCCTTTGTTTACTTTACCCCTGGTGACCCTGGTCACGTGATAGCTAAAGAAGTAAATTTATATTGTACTTGGAATTTTGAGAAATCGTTTTCGACAATGATCCGCTCGTCACGGGTGTACCTTTTCAATGCATGACCTATTTTGGACTCAAAAATGATTCCTTTTTACTGTATTTATCTGCATAACTTATTACTATCAGGTTGTGGATGAGTTCAATATCACAACAACTGCCGCAACATCAGCGTATTCCATGTTGACCTATACTCTGGAAGAAGTATTTGAAAAAAAGTCAGTGAAAGCCATGGATCGTTGGATTTAAAGGAAACCACAGACTCTTCAGATGGTGCATGTTATCTGGACCTGTATTCGCACAAAGATAAAAACCGTTTCCTCTCTCGCAGACTTTACGACAAGAGTATTGTAAATTCTCCTCCCAACATGATGTCAAATGCATATGGCGGTCTTGCACACCATGTGTACATATCCTCGCCTTGTAGCATTTGTCAGAGCTTGTGTGTTGTGTGACCGTTTCAATCAGCGTTACATGTTCTTACTACAAAAAATGGTATGTCAAGGCTATTCCATCAAACGCCTTCACCCCACGTTTTTTAATGTTTTACAATAAGTAATATTAGGTATAATTCTCCTGTAAGTAAATATAGATCACAGGCTCTTGCAGAATACCTGACGCTCTGCTTCATGATGTGTCTAATTCTGCTCAACCCGGGTTTTTGATAAAGGGTATTCATCGTTTTTCAATTAGCTCGCCACGTTTGACATACAAACAGTTGCAATCAAACGGCAACGGATATGTATACCTTGTTATCGACAACTATTCTAGCATGTTACAAGATTTGAATACTGATTTCACTCATTCGCTTAAGTCACACCTTGCGTCTTTCCAACAAATTTTTAAACTGCTGACATCTTCTGTTTGCAGAATTCCGTTCTGTTTTCGTAATTTATATACTTTCTTCGTTGTTTTGTGATTTGTGTTAAACGTCGTTTTAGGAATTGGCCGTGCGATTATTGACTTGAAACGTCATTATTTGTATACAAACGTCTGTTTCGACGCATAGATTCAATCTCGTGCCGTGTCATGTATTGGAAGAAGGGACCATACGAAACACTTAATTTCTAACCTCTAAATTATATAATAATTTAGGCAGTGTAACTCGAATAGGAAGTGTCCAAGATGTTACATACATTATCTTTAAAGTAATCCTCAAGAAATTGCATTTCATTTCAACATTTTTAACAGAATGCGGAGAATAAAACTTCAGTAAATGACCCATTTTGATCGTCAGGGTGGGGCAAAATGATACACCCCTTACGGCAAAATGAAACGTGCTTGATACTACCCCATAAATAAACTAAAGCGTACAAGCGTACAATATGGCTATAGTGGGTTAGTCAAATAGTGTTTCCTGACGAGAAAACAATTTGAGATAGACCCGAATATCTTAACTGGTTGTTAATTGGGCACAAAATGTGACATTATTGTCACCAACTCCATCATAAACTGAATGTGCCTAGTCTAGAAAACGGAACGTTGCATCACACCCTTCTGCGTGTCGCTAAGAATATCTACTTTGCCTCTAAAGATGTTCCATTTTGCTTACTTGCCCTATGGGCACATCTTTTGCGTTATCTTTCTATTCTTGTGTTTGGTTATTCGTTGGTCACTTCGTAGCTAAAGAAGTAAATTTATATTATACTTCTCATTGCATGAGCTATATCAGACTGATCAGTGAAGAAATCAGGTAGGAAGAATAGGTATAAATAACGGCAATATCCCAGATATAAAAACTACTGTGAAATAGGCCTACAATAATGTTGACACTAGGCATTTGGTTCAATGATATTAGAATGAAAACAGTCAAAAATATTTTCCTGAACAATTTCTTAAGATTCGTTTTCACTTAAATAACGGATAGACCAAAAATGATAATGATAATGAGAATCGACAAGAAGGCAGATGTTAAGAGTTTACTTTGCGTTACAGCTAAATATCAAGTAACCGAGTTACTTTCTTACATGTCAAACATATAATTTTAATTATGGGAAATTTGTCTATCCTCATAGTTTTAATAGTAAATTTCAGGAATTTGTGATATTGTCTAAAATTTCTTAGCACGGCCATATCTAACAATGTGTCCAGTTACATGTTTCTAAAAGTGCACAAATATGTATAGCTATCTAAACCAACTAATAATTGGATGTCAAGATTGTTGTTAAGATTAATATAACAAAGTGTAAAACAGGACAAAGATACTTCCAAAGACTTTAGTTAGAAATTTGGCGCTCACCACACGACTGTTTGAAGTATTGCAAGAACATGTGTACAAGTACTTGTCAGTTTGTTAAGAGGTTGACAATTTAGCGAAGGCCAGGATTACTTACGAATTGGTGGCACTCCATATAAACCTAGGACGGTAATGAACATTACCAGCAGAGCCATTAGGGTCTCACACAGCTTCCTGTCGCTCTTTATGATAGTCTTCCCTAAACCTGATTGAAGGGGCCATGCTTTGTTGATTCGTGCATATGCTTATAAGAAACTTTTCAAGAGTGAGTACGTCACACACACGTGATTACATCATCAGTCTACGTGAGTACAACTCGTGAGATAAATACGACAATAACCGTTCTGAACCTAGAACCACGTATGTACCCTTCAAATATGGTAAGTTAAAGGAACTCTTATCTGCTTACCTCTAGTTTTGCGTTCATAGTGAAATATTTATGTTTTGTACAATGTGTACTACTGTTACATTCAAACAACCTTAGTGTGACTATGTACTTGACAAAACGACGAGCTAAGGCTTTTGTCGAGTGTACAATGACACGATGAATACTTTATTTGTCATTATTCGCCCAATAGTACGAGTCAATATTTGTCTAGCTAATACCCTGTCGGTACCACAAAGTAATTATACACACAAATGTACTATATACTAAGAACTATTTCAAGACAGCACGTAAGACAAAATGCACAGATGGATTCAACGCCAACAAATACCGCTCATGTTATCTTTTATTTTCTGTGACTTGGCCATTTTTCCACCAACAAATAATGAAAATAGCGTAAGGAATCAACAGGTATGTTAGAAATAAGTTTTTGGATACATCAGGAGACCTATATTGTCCTCCAGATAACCACCGCATGGGTGGCCTTTATGATTAAAGCGTCGGCGTCAAAGCCCGGAGACAAGGGATCAAAACCAAGTTAGGTCATGTACTTCTGTTCCGCTAAGCTTTGCGCCCAGCACTGGGCAGATGTAAGAGCAGACAAACATGATTTGATGGGAGGGAGATAGGAGTTGCCTTGTTACAAGAAGGCGCTATGTATGTTCACACACCTATATATGTGGTTATATGGCTGAAAAAACAAATGTTAAGTATGACGTAAAACTTCAACACATATAGTAACCAGAACCAAAAGAGATTTGGACAGGAAATACTTCTGTGTTTGACCGCTTTACAAATAGATGGTGTATGCGAAAATATGTGGCGTTAAATCTAGCCTAACTTGATTACTGTCAAGGTGAGTGGCCTGATCAAACTCAAACTTCTGACTATAATCAATTAAATCAGCATCAGGTTATTTGACATCAATACAAGAGCTATGTAACGAAAATGCTACCATAATGATATTGGTATTTATATTTGATTTGATTTGTTTTTTACACCGTACTTTAGAATATTTCACTTATACGACGGAGGCCATCATTATGCTGGAAGAAAACCGGGCAGACCACGGGGGTAACCCACGACTATCCATAGATTGATGCCAGATCTTCCTACTTATGGCTGAAGAGCAAGCCAACATGAGCTGGGCTTGAACTCGCAGCGACCGCATTGGTGAGAGGCCCCTGGGTCATTACGCTACGCTATCGCGCTAATGAACTCAGCCTCGGAGGTCCCTGTAAACTTAGAAATTTTCTTAAATACATTTATTTCCTAAATGATAAATGATAAATATTTCCACTTAAAGGAAAGACCATATTAACATCACGGTTATTTTTGCATTTTCTTATGGAAATATCTTACAAACGTATTCCTTGAAAAGAACATGAAGTTTGAAACCGCAGTTGGAATATAAAAGAATGTAGAAAGTTGAGAAGGCGTTTTATTATTTTTTCCTGTGTAAATTCTCCTCATATATATATATATATATATATATATATATATATATATATATATATATATATATATATATATATATATATGCAATGTAGTGCGATGCAATGTAGTAACGGACGAGAAGGGGTTTTAACTGAGAAGTCTACTAAGAGGACGTACAAAATACTCAGATTTCCAGAGACGTTCTTACAAGTGGCTTATATGCAAAGTGCATTTAAGTTTATAATTACTAATAATTCCAAGAGTATTAAGTTCACTATCCTGTGCGATTAGAATTGTAGTATTCATCTCTTGAAAATCTTTAAGTATGGGGTTGGAATTTTTATTCACCATCATACAATTGTCCCTCTTGTGTGTGTATAGAGAGACGATATTTGTAGACATGACATGATTTGTACAGGCGCAACACAAAATATGTAAACCCTACACTCTGTATGTAGGCAGTGTATAACGTTATGGATGCATTGCAAGCAGCATTCCCGCACTACTTTACCAAATGTATGCATAACCCAAAACACTCTTTATAAGATCATTTTACAGTCCGCTGGTAACAGACCAGAAAATTCGCTCTGAATTCGCTCCCCGCAGCTGGATTGCCATGGGAAAAATTCGGTTTAGTTACAGTATGTAGGAATCATCAAGGTAGAGCCCACATAGCTATTAACACACATCTAACATGGCGTTCCGAGCTTAAACAGCCTTGAAACCTTATGTGCTCCTATTGCCCTGTCATTTCTGTTAAATTACTATTTCTATTGGAAGTACAGTGTGTAATGTTCTTTCTTACTAAAAATAACGAAATACCCATTTCCCCAGTCTCATAGTCAGTCTATTTGAATCAACAGTAAATCCTCGATTTCTTTTTCCATAGATAAGAAAGTGTATTGAGCTATGTATTAACTAGGACGATAC
Organism: Liolophura sinensis; assembly: GCF_032854445.1. Taxonomy (NCBI): domain Eukaryota; kingdom Metazoa; phylum Mollusca; class Polyplacophora; order Chitonida; family Chitonidae; genus Liolophura; species Liolophura sinensis. The sequence goes on from NC_088296.1 coordinate 14,166,733, forward strand.
TGTACATAATGTTATAAATGCATAATAGTCTATGGTCAGGTAGATGGTGAGAATACCCTGGGTTATATATCATAGTATACGGGTATGCAAAACAAGTTGAGTGTATAGATACTGGTTTAAGCAGGAAGTGTACCTTCTTTTCACGTTAGTGCTCGTTTTTGTATTTTTACTCGTGTCGATCACATCGTGAAGGTAGCTCTATGTAGCTGAACATTCTCTTAATAGACCACGAGCGTTTATTAACAAATTGCAACTAGTGTCTGTGGAATGTTTTACTCTGGTTTCCTGCCACCACAATGCTTGCCGCCGTCAAATAAGGGAATTATTCCAGAGTAAAACGTTAAAAAACAAACAAATAAGAAAAAAAAGCCTCTATTGAATATAGTTACAGACATACAGCATAGAGAGGAAATCCAGAGCAGCGAAGAAAGTGTGTTATTGTCGTAGCTGGCTAATGGCCACAGGTAACCAGTGAAATAGGACCTCATGTCAGTTTACATTCAGGTTTCATTCTAACTGTTCATGTAAATTCAATAATAGTAGCAATTTACATGTCTCATAGCACCGTGGTTTATACAAAATAAGGTTAAAAATAATACAGTGTTGTGAATTGCAATTTATTAGTCCTCACTGGTCTAGAATTACTCAAAATCTTGTGTTCTCATCACATTTAACATACAATCACAATAAAACAATACAATGGAGCCAGGCCTCGGGGTTGCTTAGTCCTCCAGTAGAACTCTGGTTTATGCAGGAACACAATATGATTACAGACGCACAGCATATAGACAAAAACACAGCACCGACGAGTGTGATAGCTGGTAAATGGCTATATGTAACCGGTGAAGTTTGGCCTCTCGTCAGTTTACTTGAGTCACGGTTTTATTCTAACTGTTCACGAAAATACATAAACAGTAGTAATTTACACGCCCCATGTCACCATAATAAAATAAATCATAGAATTACTCTAAATGCTGTGTTGTCATCACATTTAGCACACTGTGTTGTCATCGAATTTAGCATATTGTGTTGTCATCACATTTGGCATACAATCACATTAAACAAAAGACTTCAGTCATAATTTTTTTGGCAAAACAGCTGTTTTAAAGCCGACCCTAAAGAAGTCTAAATGTTATACGTGACACCTATGTAGGTGGCTAAATACTACCGAGCATTCAATAAACCATCGTCTTTGACTCGTCATTGGATACCCGGCATTATCGGTTCAGATAGATGTACGGATGATGTGATCTCATTTGTGTAACGAAAGACACGTGTGCCCTGTTTAATTTTAGGATGGCTGCGCTAGACACCAGAGTTTATAGTTGGAGTTCTGCTTACTAGGGAGAATGGAGGTGGGCGTCAAATTCCTTTTCTGCCTGAGTACATATCCCATAGAGCTTGTATTAGCTTAAGCACAATACATGCTCCACGCCTTTCATCTACCTTTGAATCTTAGATATATTGACAAAGTGGATCCAATTTACAGCTGTGATGAAATTTCAATTTCATGGTAGTTAACTTATAATAGTGAGTATTAGATCGACTGCACGAGAGGAGTGACAAAACACCCTTCTTATGACACATTACGAAAGAAACCAAGTTATTTATTTTTGCATTGATGTGACATTTCATATAGTAGTGCTGAAGAAAAACCCGCATGTCGGTGAATTTAAAATCACCCGATTCTACATGAAAGTGTATGTGTAAATTACCTTTACGTGTACATATATATTTCAATGTGCACTCCTTTGAACAAATAACGTAAGACTATCATCTTTTTGAGCAGATTCTGGCTCCCTCTCCGGCCGTAAGTGGGAAGGTCTTCCAGCAACCTGCGGATTTTCGTGGGCTTCCCCAGGGCTGTACCCGGTTTCCTCCCACCATAATGCTGGCCGCCGTGAAATTTATCAGTGAAATATTCTTGAGTACGGCGTAAAGCACCAATCAAATAAATAAATAAATAAATATTGAACAGATTCAAATTAGCGCTTTTCCCTGGGGCCAAAATAACCCATATCATTCAAGTAGCAAAAATCGATCAGTGGCACCCAATCGATCTTTTTTTAACAATAGCCTCAAAAATCACCTTTCATATAATATCAGCCCTATGACGTATTACCGTCCATTAAATACGGCCCCGGTGGCTCAGTTCATTAGCGCACTAGCGCAGCGCCAGGACCTTGGAGCCTCTCACCAATGCGGTCGCTGTGAGTTCAAGTCCAGCTCATGCTGACTTTCTCCCCGCACTACACGGAAAAGTCTGAAAGAAACCTGCGGATGGTCGTTGGTTTCTCCCGGGCTCTCCCTGGTTTCCTCCCACTATAAGTGGTATAAGTGCAATATTCTTGAGTACGGCGTAAAGAAAAAGGTCAAATCAAATCAAATCAAATCAAATTGAATCATGAATTTATAATGTGAGTCACGTTATAACTTTGAGAATCATTTACCGGCTTAAGCGCTGCAGGTACGAGCCTGATATTTACCCAGAGGCAATCAATTTTAAAAATGTTTGGGAATATCGATTTTTTGGCCAAAAATCTCTGGTATAGGCTCTTTGCATGCACTCAGAGTAATCTATGAAGAATATTTATTTTCGCAAATATCTCCTAGAAAACATTTATTGAGTAGAAAGGCATAATCCTAGTTTTTACATCACTTTCAACGATTTTAGGACGAAAAACAAATATACAGTATAAATATAGATTTATTTTTATACTTCTTCAGTTACGTATAGCCATTTGCCAGCTGTCACACTCGTCGCTGGCTCAAAGACATATAATTGTGGCTGTAACAGCTGATACCTGGAGGCTACACACCTGAGATACAACTTCTTCTAATATACACACAGATGAACTGTCACCTTCACTTCTTTGTTTCTTTGGGGTTTAACATCGCTCTGTGCGTTATTGCGGTTATGGTGTGACGGTGTCTCCCTGCAGTAGGCTGGAACAAATGCCGCCATATTTGTAGTGCTGCATTACCCTATCCTAAAGGCTCTGGACACATCGCCCCACCCAGTCACACTTTACTTTACCTGTTCCTCGTAAGGCCATTAGTACCGTTGTTAAATTGGTGACACACACACCGACAACTGAAACACAGCACTGAATGGCCTAATATTCTAATAGGTGGAAAACACAGAATTTTCTAGAAAAAGTGTTGTGATACAATTCTCAGATATCTGCAAAAAAAAGACAGTAGTAGAGAACGTTGCAAACGTTTCGTTTTAAAGAGGCATAATTGAGGAAGCGCAGGTGTGCAGTTGAGTCCGTGCTCTGCCTGTGACGTCACAAGTCACGCGAGACGCGTTAATTGACCACCTCCTTCAGCTCCATGTCGCATTAAAAAAAACCCATGGGTTCGCGCCAAAACTATCCGATACGTCAACGAAATTCAGGCGTGAAAACCGCGCAGTCACCACACTGGTCAGTTTTGACGCGAATGGAGCTCACCCATTGGTCAGATTTGGTGCGACATGGAGCTGAAGGAGCTACTGGCACGTGACATTTTGGAGCACCATGGAACGTGTGACGTCACACGGCTGACGTCATGCGCAGCCTGCGGACTCAACGACACACCTGCTTCTCCTCAATTGCTCCTCCTCAATAAGACACGTTTGCAACAGTCTACGGAACCATCGGTTTGCGCCAAAAATGATCCATAGGTGAGCTCCAATTCGTTCGCGCCAACACTTACCCATGGGCGCCCCGAGCGAGGACAGCTCCTTCAGCGCAGCTTTTTCAGCTCCTTCAGATCTTTTGCGCCCAAACTGACCCATGGGTGATCATGTGGTCTGTTTTGGCCTTTGAATTTTGTTGACGAATGCATGGACACTGGATATATATCATCTCTTTCGGGTAGGCTCTCTCACTATACACGGACACAAGGACGACAGTGGACTATGTCTCGCATCGGCCGCCAGCCAGGTCGCTAGCAGCAACAGCATCCTTTCGCCGTAAAGCGGCGGGGTCAGAGAACGCTCGAGGGCAGAGATTTAGACCCGGTCGTACCGCTCTCCATGCATTCTACTACGACCGCGACAGTCCAGCGGCTTACAACTGTGTTCTGCCCTTGCTCAAGGCAGCCCGGCAACATGGACTCAAAGTGAGCCAGGCCCGCGTGTCGGCTTGGCTGGCCCAGCAGGACATGTACACGCTGCACCGCCCCGCTCGACGGCGCAACCCTCGTAACCGAGTTGTGGATGGGGTTATAGACAGTCAGTGGCAAGCGGACCTGGTCGACATGACAGCGTGTGCCAAAGAGAACGACGACAACCATTACCTACTTACCTGCATCGAGTTCCTCTCCAAGTACGCTTGGGTGGTTCCACTGCGCATCAAAACCAGTTCTCGTCTGATCGAGGCGTTTCAACGCATTTTGAAGACGCGGTGTCCACCGTTATATCTGCAAACGGACAAGGGCAAAGAGTATCTGAACAGACCGTTCCAAGCATTTTTAAAGGACAACAGGGTGTGTTTCTTCACACAATTAACGAAATCAAAATGTCCGTGGCAGAGCGGTTTAACCGTATTTTGAAAGGACGCATGTACAAATATTTCACCGCTCACAATACTCGGCGGTACCTTACCGGCGCTGATCTACATTCGACTACAATCGAGCGTATCGCCGGAGTATACGGTGGGCCTCCAATGAAGTCACCACCCAGAACCAGAGAGAAGTGCCTCAAGCCTTGTACGGTCCACCCACATCCAAACGATCGGTGTACCCGATGGGAGCATACGTTTCCCTGCATCGTCAGCGGACCGACAGGGTGAGAAAAGTCCATTTTTGTGGAGCACGCTCAAGCTCTCATTTACCCACCCCCGCAACGCGTCGTCTTGTGTTACGGGGAGTGGAAGCCGTTGTACCCAACGTTGGGTTTGATGAAGGTGTACCCAGCCCGTCAGCATTCGACCCGGGGGAGCGGACGCATACTACTTGGTGTTGTTAAAAAAACCCGCGAGACGCGTCTCAAATTACTACGATCGCCAATCGGATGGTTCCGAAGCGGACGCAGTGTTTGAGAATGACAAAGCCGAACCTCACAGGTATTTCGTGGTTGATTTCAAGCAAGCCACACCCGACCACATGCGACTTCGCACACACATCTTCCTCGGGAGATTTAGCACGCCTACCTCCCCAAGTCATAAAACTTTGTACGCACGATCTGCCGAATCAGTTGTTTCCACGTCAACTTCCCACGTTGTCACGCAGGCTCCAGCATTACGGTCCCTTGCTCTACCTGCTGGTTCAAACCACCCCAGCTATTCACGTCATCGATCCGGGTTTACCTTGGTGTTTGTGTGAATGTGCCAGTAATGTGTTAAATTGAAACGTTCCGCTATCACCGGCTGAGAAGGGGGTTTATAAGACGGGTCTTTGCACCTTGGTCAAGAAAAGTGTTCACTTGTATAAGAAAGGACGGTTTGCTCAATGCGGTGGTTACATTGGAGCGCTGCTTAGCTCCCTCCTCACCGCCGCACCAGCCCTCATCGGTGGCATCGTTAAGACCATAGCTGGGATGTACGCAGCACGCCAAGACAATGGCCTTGGTCTAGCCGCGGCTCTTGGACACGCTCCCGTGGCCACCACCCCCGTACCCCGTGTCCCCGTACCCCATGCCCAGTACTGTGAAAGACCTCAAGGCGCTCGACCAAGAGATGGCATCGATCCTCCATGACACGACCCTGTCGGACGATGAGAAAATACAGCGTTGTCACCACACCCTTCAACGGTACCGTGCGTTTCAGGATCAATACCAAGTCGTGCAGTAGCCGAGTCCGAAGATAAATCCGCCCATCGCCAAACCTCTCGGTAGTTTGAGCGAGGGGGAGATTCTAGAAAGCGTCCTTGTCGTTTTGGGTGAAAAGCTGCCCTGCTCTGGGCGACACCGAACGATCACACAACGATCGCTGGTGTGATTGGTTGCGGGAAAAGATGGACACACCAGCCAAGACGACAAAATCCCCTACTACATCACGGTCTCTGCCCGCCCGGTCTCGCCTTCCGCCTCTTCCTCCTCCTTCCGCCACCACCACCACACCAATCCGACCCAAGGGAAAACAACAGCGTGACCCTGACTGCGTCCGTCTCCAGCCATCCTACCCCAGCTAAATTGGAGTCCGTATTAAATACCAGCGCCAAATGGAAAGACGGTCAGTCCGCCTGGAGGAGATCACCTCGCCAACATGGTTTACGTGACGTTGCCCAGTAAAAGCTCGCTCGACTACTTCCCCAGCAATACCTTGACGCATTTCACCACCCAACTGTCACAGCCCCATGCATTTGATTGGTAACTGGGAATGTGGGTTGGTAGAAATACAATACCCCCTACCTGGTTCAACTTGCGGCAAGACGAGGTGTGGTATGTCTTCGACTCTAAAGAGGACCCGTAACGCGCTAAGCCCAGCAGGCTATTAACCTTCACCCAAAGATCTCGCCAAGGGCCTGACCGACTTGTTGTCCGACACACACATCCCTTTACACAAGCCTCACGCCGGTGATTTGACGTTCGGTTTCGATAATGTGTAGCGGAAATACAGCCTACCTTTCAGAAACAACTGAGGCTCGGTTTCAGCCCTTGTCTGAAGTAGGTCATGAATGAACGTGGTGGGAGGGAAGCAGGTCATGAATTTACCCCACGATTGGCTCATGGGGCCAGGGGAAGAGCCGCATATAGGTGCCGAGGATTTACATGCCACCACTCCCACGATGTACGTGTGCACAGACATTGTCGAACCGCGTGTGGTGTGAGAGACGTTGGCGCCGTTGCTGCGGCTGGTCACCACGAAAGGGAAGTGCGGACAGCACATTTCTAGGACCTTCCAACACGTGGAATACATTCCCGTGCGGCGCAAGCATTTCTCGACGGTTAAAATTGATATCAGGGACTACACGGCCAACCAGTCGCATTTGAACGTCAAGTGGTCCTGACATTTCACTCTCGACAGCGGCGCGCATTACCTTCGCAATGAGCGTCGTAGACAACCCCGCCATGTGCCGATCCTACATCGGCTATTACACCAAGGAAGCCGGCGGAGGAGGGTTACCTGCTTTTTGGGGTGCCAATGTACAGCGTGTTCACGGCTTGCTCGGCAGTTTTATGAAAATGGCGCAGCCCTTGTTAAAGCAGACTGTGAAAGCGTAGGGTAAAACTGCGTTACGTGCCGGACTGAAAATCATTGACGACGTGTGGGAGGAGGGAGTACCGGTGAGCCAGTCTTTGAAACGACACGCTTTGGAGTGGGGAAACATCTGGCAGTGGCTACGCCCAGTGCAGGATGCTGGGCAAGCTGAACGGGGTGGGAGGGGAGGACGTATGTAAAACGGAAGGTCCCACGCACCGATCCCACTCATCACCTGCACGCAGGACCAATAAGATGCGCTGTATCCACACAAAAACCCCGCTCCGCACCGGATGTTTTTAGCTTGTGCCATGGCTCTCCCCCTCGCCGAGTGTTGTTCGTCGGTCAGAAGTGACTTTAATTTGTTGACCTTACCCCCTGCCGACACTAGCATTCGTAAAAGGTTGCTGGGATACTGGCCCTTCGCCAGCCTAAGCGACGTGGGGCCGGTGGAATTTCTCATCACCAACGCGGAGTGTGACACTTACTTAGACTTGGCCAACACTTGGCCTGTGGCCGCACTCGCTGTGGAAACAGGTTAACGTCTCCCTGAACGACAAACTCAACACCACTTCCACCAACATGCACCCGTACCGTGACTACTTGGAGACGTTGTTGTCTTACATCACCTTCTGAACAAAGTGTCCCTCGGCATCCGACTCACCCCGTCCAAGGACGCGCTTGCCTCGATGTGAGGAGGGTCCCGACTACAAGGCCCGCTTGGAAGAGGTGTTGATCTTTGTGTGCAAAGTCACAGTCACCAGCGGCGTTCAACTTGGGCATTTGAAAGCGATAGCCAAAGCCCCTGCCAGGTACCCTATGCGTGCTGACCAAGTCTTTCTCCGTGCCCAAAGCCCACACCCTCATCAACGAACAAAACCTATTTCTGGGTAGCTTACGGACACGCTTAGAGGTGGGATGTGTGAGCAACACGGCTTTTGACGGCAGCTAAGCTAAAATTCCGTTCCATTTCCAGCACTTTTGCACAAACTTAGTCGCCTTGCATGTCGGCGGAAGTCATATCCCTGCCAAGCCCCTGACACCCGACTTCGAGATTGGAAATTTGGTCAGAACGTACATGAACCTCTTTACCAACACGGGAAAGGTGTTTCACGACAAGGCGAACTCCATCCTTTGCACCGCGTTGGCCAAAGGCAACACGCTGTTTTGTTTTGACGTGACCTGCAATCTCCATGACGATCACCAACTGAACATAGTCCAGCGGTTTTCCAGACCACTGTCGGAAAACAATAAGGTGGTGTACTATGCCGAATTCAACAATATCATAGAAATAGACAAAAGCCGAAACGTGCTCGGTGACTTTGCCAGTCGAAAAAACAAAACAACATGGACGGTGCAATTGCAACGTGTGCTTCAGGCGGATGTGTTTACCCGCGCTGTGCTGGGGGATGTTTACGCTCGAGACCAGCTTCCTCACCAAGTGACCCACAAACCCTGGGCCTGCATCATCCACACAGACACGTGCCTCGGGCGGGGACAACATTGGGTAGCCGTCTTCATAGACACATAGGACCCACCATTGAACGTGGAATGATCGGCGGCTGCAGACTTTCGGCACGGCCCTGTGTGGACAATAGCCCCCACCCCCCGTTTTTTTATCACTCCACAAGCCAGTGGGCTGCAAAATAACGTTCTTTCCATGTTTTTTCCTGTTTGACATGTTATGAAATAAAAAACCAAAAAAAAATAATAAAGAGAAAATGACAGTCGCATACAGTGGTGTTTTGACTTTTTATTTCAGCCTTCAACGGCAATACATCAGAAGGGCATGGTATATAACTGTGGGGGATAGTCTGGTCAAATATCCAGGTAAGTGGTGCTTACATCGTCCGGCATTACTTCCCGCTTTGCGAATAGAAAAAAGTAAAAGCATCTTTCATTTGTGTGTAGGAATACACTATGTTGCCTCTCATACGCATACTGTGGTTCACATCACTTGGGCTTTGGTGGTCGCGCAGCACGGAGAGGTAAACGTCTTCTTCCGCGCCCCAAGCGCTAACGCCTTTGCAAGAGAGCTTGTCTTTACTGTTCGTAATAGTACGCCTTCGAACACAAATTGGACGATAGCGTCAACAGTCCACTCAAATTGATAAACGTATGCCGGGAACCCTCCGCCTCGTATACTGCCTGCAGCTTAGGTTTACCCAAGGATTCCCAGTCCGGGTGAGATCAGGCCATGTACGCGGAGTCCGTGTCCATATCGCATTACTGTCAGTCCGCCTTGTTAAAAAAACGAATCATGAAATCATAATAAAACTCCAACGTACGGAATTTGGCACACTGGTACACCATACATCCTATTTGCAAGGGTAGGTTGTAACGAATGGTTTTCTTGCTGCGCGCCATTTTCGGTACGGCACCGTACACTCTTAAGTAACTTGCGCGTCTTCGTCACATCCACATGACGGTCTTCGTTTGTGACGGTTTTGCCATAGCCGGAATTTCCCAACAACTTCATCGTTTCCCCGGTAAGAGCCTTGGCAGGGTCGGCGTCCCCTTCTCGCCGGGCTTGGCTGACGGCACCCGCGAATGATTGGAAGGCTCGCTCGGGCGTGTACTCCATCACTTGGTAGGCGCGGGTCACTACCAGTCCGTGAGTTAGATTATCACTGGAGCAAGGAAGTGGCCAGCAGAATTTTCGTACCGAACATACTCCCGATCTGCATTCGCCTGGAACCGGCCATGATGTCACTCACCTCCGCGAACTCCGCCACGGTGGGGCCTATGTCCTCCCGGCTCACATCGGTGTTTTTAAAAATGGGTGGACAGTCAGGAAAGTCCGTTTGAGATGGTCCGGCACTTGGATGTCGCATTCCACGAAGTCAAACAACCGGCCTTTTGGGCGAAAGCCCCCACCAGCTAAGCCTGCGTCTTGGGCTGTAGCTGTGAAGGAGGTAAGCCGTACCGGTGCTGGAAGTCGCGCAAGGCCGGGTTCGTTTTCCGCAGACGAAGAAACTCACACTCCTATATGGACACCAACTTGTATTCCTGAGAGCCGATGCAGACATCGGTTGTGTCCGCTTCCCTGCGCAAGTCTTGGGGTGTTAACTCTCGCTGGTCGTTGTAGCGCAGTTCACTTTGACGTGCGTGATTCAGGTGACAGCTGTGGTAGTGGTAATAGCAACCGTGGAACTGGAAGACGCTGGGACGTCCGTCGTTCAGAGGGGCCAGGAAAGCTTCGAAGTCGTAGCATGCTCGGTAAGGGAATATTCCGTCGTAACCTTCCTGTAGGTAAATATCCATGTCCCCCAACACTTCGAAAATAGTGGGTTGTTATGGAATACACCCTCCTTGTATTTTCGGCGAACGGCGTCGGCGCACGTTTGACAGTGCCTTCGCAGATTCGCAGATTCCTTAGCTTATTAAAGCTCTTAGACCACATTTGACAGGTGAAAGACTGGACGTAAGGCCCCATGTCCTTGATGTACATGAAATGTTGATTGTGGAGGTTTAACCGCATGGTGGGAGAAGCATAGCGCTCTGCATTGCGGTGGACAACTTGAGCCGAGTACGACTTGTCGTTGTTTCTGCTCCCAGGCGAGTGGATCTTTGCTGGGAAGATGCTGGGTGAGCAGTTCGCGCAGGTCAGCCCGCCTCGCCTCATGGTGCGTCGTGTCGAGTACCTTAACTGTCCCGTTTCCTAATGGCGCAGGATATACCCATAGGTGACGGTGAAGGCGTTGGGCTGGTCCTCATAAATCACGTTCACTTATTCGGGGATGGCTTCGAGATCGTTGAGCCTGAAATTATAGAGGTCCTGCACTGGCTTGCCGCGGTGAAAAGGGCTCCGAATCGAGCGCCAATGCTGCCGATACACTTCCCGTAAATCACTCTCACTGCTAGGCAGGAGATCATCGAGGGGTTGGGTCGGGTCGGGTTGGAACTGACTCGCTGGGATCTTTCACTTTTCCCTGGTCGACTTCTCCGATCGACTTCTCCGTCTCCGACTCTCTAGAGCTGACTTCGTTAATGGTTGTGGTGGTGTTATATATATATATATATATATATATATATATATATATATATATATATATATATGTATATATATATATATATATATATATATATATATATATATATATATATATATATATATATATATATATATATATATATATAAGGAGGCTACATATCATTGGAAATACGAGGTCTACGGGACCAATACTACGGTATACAAATTTATTTCATTGTTGTATGTATAACCATAGTAAAGTAGAATATAACTATAGTAGAGTCACATTCCGTTTAAACATGTGAATCATACAGCGCCAAAGGCTGGTTCCCGTCTACAGCCGTGTTAACAAGCGGTGTTATTCCCCCTGAAATTCTTTCTCACAAGTGGTATTGCTGATTCTGATGTACGAAATATGACATGGGTTTATACTGCATCGTATGATAAATACGTCGGTTTTAGTCGACGGCCTAACAACACCGAGGCTATCAGGAAAGACTGAAAATAAACAAAAATCACCTAGCTATCTGAAAAAGCTGAAAATGACACAAATCCAACAAAGACACTACTGCTGACATCGATTTGACAACAGATGTTCCTATGTAATCTTTTTTTTGCGATACGAATTTCTTCACCGACCCTGTTTGCAACCAGGGAAATCACGTTGTCTCTAGCTTTTGGATTGTTTAACAGAATAGCTTGCCATGTCACATAATCATCTGTGGGTATCGGCAGTCATACATTTTCATGTATGTGCAGAATAGCGGCCGGCGATGACCTAGCGAGCATGATGGCAGGTGGGCTTAGATTAGCCTTACAGCGCCACCTTTAATGTCCCAATAATTATTGTTTCATTGAATTTTACATAAACCCGTTTAAAAAGGTGGGCTTAGGTGAGCCATACAGGTCATCGCCCGCCGCTGTTCGCTTCTGCACATAGATGAAAAGGTATGACTTCCGATACCAAGAGATAATAATGTGACATGACAAGCTATTCTTTAAGACAATCCACAAGCTGGAGACCACGCGATTTCCCTGGTTGCAAACAGGATGGGTGAAGAAATTCGTCCTGCAAAAAAAAGTATTACATAGGAAATTGCCCGTTGTCAAATCAATGTCAGTAGTACTATACACACTGCTACAATGATATACTATAGAATTTTAGACTATACACTGTTATATTATACAATGTTATACAATGTTACACTATACGATGTTATTTTGCTCCCTTCTAGAGTACGACTTCCTCATCCTCCTCGCTCATTGGACGACGCACCGTGGACCTCAACAAAATAACCGAGCGGGAAAACACACACCCACCCAACCCAACAGCTCATTGGTCCGCTTTGGCTCGTTTTGGCTCACGCAACTCAACACGTACAAGCCTACCCATTACGAGCACATCTATGATGTCCAATACTTATTGTTTTATTCCAATTTACATAAAAAGGCACCATTTTCCAGAGAATATGACCACAGAAACATACTATACGATACTATAGCTATACAATACTAGTGCGTGTGTATTTGTGTGTGTGATTTACCTTTCCGTGTTCAGTACGTTGATAGACACGCTAATCCCACAAGCGGTAAAAGGTCTTGTCACACCCTTCGCATTTCCACACACGCTGTTTTTCTTATCGCCGCTGGTGGCGGAGCAAATTACCAAATGGAGGTCACCCATTGTTCAGTTTTGGCGCGACATGGAGATGATGCTCTCGCGCGAGACATTTTGGCGCGACATGGAACATGTGACGTCAAGCGCAGAACGCGAGCTCAACGACACACCTGCGTCTCCTCAATTGCGCCTCGTCAATTGCTCCTCCCCAAACGAAACGTTTGCAACATTCTCTACTACTTACGTTCGACTTCCTCTTTTGAACAGAGTTCCCTATTTTCAAAAGCTTCAGATATAGTTAAGAACGAACATATGCTTACTGCTGTAAACGGCGTTATCATTCTCTAAATTAACACAAGAAACTAATGTTTGAAAAGAACTCGTGTGGCCCCGCCTGAGTTATGTTAGCCTACAGATAAAGGAACGCCTTTTACAAGCAATAATCCTATGAGTTCGTGTGCAGTCAACCCAGTCTTTCACCGCTTTCATATCTGTTCGCATTTTATATATTTTCTCTGTCTGAAAATGTGTTCTCTTACCAACTAGAAAGCGGATCACAGGAATGATTTAATTGATACGAAGGCTTTTCTCCATATATTTTGATTCATTCCACAGAAGCGCTTGTCTGGCGCTGAGGCACAGTCCTTGGACCGAATATGTGTTTATGTTATACATGAAGACCTTACAAGGTTTGCGCGCATATTTTTCATCTAAACCATTGAAGATGGAAGTCTTCATCTCCGCAAGTCACAGGGTATGGCTTCTGACTCTGATTGGGCTGGTAGTGTTGACGGTCGTTTCAGGTGGGTGTGTAATTTTCATATATTAAATACAGACTAGGATTTATTTGATTTTTCAGTTTTATTGGTAGAGCTCTCTTTAGCACATGTACATGTGAACTCACCTAGATATGTGATATTCAGCTTTGAGGAAAGAGCGGGACCAAAAGTATGTATATTTATGTATTTGATTGGTGTTTAACGCCGTACTCAAGAATATTTCACTTGTACGACGGCGGCCAGCATTATGTTGGGCGGAAACCGGGCAGAGCCCGGAGGATACTCTCGACCATCCGCTACAGGCTAAAGGCTAAAGATTTACTGAATTCAAGAGCACAACAACAAGAAGAGCAACAACAACACTTAACTTAGTATCTACCTCTAGTATCACTCCTATATTTGCTAGAATCAGTGGTATAGCCTCCTATCCCCAGTTACGAACCCATGCATGTTGAATACCTTAATGCATAATACACAATGTTTTTGTATCTGCATGGTTGCCATTGTTGTTGTTGCATCCGATAGCTAAGTACGCTTACGCTACTGGTAAATTGACGGTCACCCCCTGCACCCCCATCCCACACCTTTCCGCCCGCTTAGCCATGATCTGAGTGCCGACATGTACCCCATGAGCCATGAATTCACCCTTGAGAACTATTAAATCCATGGTAAAAAGTTGTTAACGCCCCTAAAGCTCGGAATACAGGAGAACTCAAAACGCTACTGAAGTAAACTTATCTGGTCAAACAGAATTGGTCCCAGTCCCCGATGGCCATACGACTTCAAGATTCAACTGCTTGTTAAATACAATTATAGCACCGTTTCCGGAAGACTAGCATCTTTCATTCGCATCCATGAGCTTTTACAACCTTTCGGCTGAGTGAGTTGAGTTGAGTCTTTAGTGCCTTTGTATGCCGAGTATAAACTGTGCATATCTGTATTACTTATGAGTATTTTTCGTCCAACTATATATTTTACCCCATCTTTTTACAGCACTGCTTTAGGGTAGATCTATTACAAATGGGAATTGCGCGACAGGGAAGAACTTCTGCTTAATTATTGGTTTTCAGGTTAACCTTATATCTAAATTATTTATTGAGTTCGTATTTAACGTTACACTCAAGAATGTTACTACTGTAGTCTAAATATCGAGTGGAGGAAACCGGAGTTAATAACTGCTCTATCAGATACCTGGTAAGCCTACACACTTAAAGCCATGATTGAAGGATAGTTTTAGTTAACCAGCGCCTTAACCGTCTTCAACGAATATGGGCCAGCCTATTTGTGCGCTACACATTGGAAAGTTTGTCAATAAATTGCCAAGTGTTGGGTGGTTTACCCTGGGAACTCCGTTTTTTTCCTCTCATTAAGCTGTATGCTATCGAACAGTGTATGGCGTTAAACAACATTGAGATATATGTAAATAAATAAATCAATCAACCAACAAGTCAACAAGTAAGTAAATAAATAAATCAGCAAGTATGTGAATGCTCACTATACTTCTATGTGTACAAAGGACCGCTCCTCGATGCACTCTTTTCACCCTTCTACACGGACGTGTCAGTGTAAATCTGTCAAAACGAGGCTGGGTTAAGATGAAATATCCTTTCTTTCAAAGGTGTGTGATCGTGTTAACATAGCGTGAGAATTGCACGACAGGTATTTTCAAGGCACCTATATAGACTTACCTTGTGCGTACACGTGTATGTGTTTTCATTTAGAAAATTTGCACGCATTGTACTCAGGATTCTCCGCTAGGTATGCTTTAAGCACACCTCGTCATACACAGCAAAAGGGAAGACAGGGGAAAACGAAGCAATCTGGTAAAAAAAAAACTCCACAGAAGTCAACAAGGCGCGATTTTAATTTTTGAGCAATCATTTCTCACAAATTTTTAAAAGAGTCAATCTCCGCTGTGCGTCATTACACATATGGATATGAGAGGATCGCAGGAAGCTAATGATGATCGTTAATGATTGTGGGACGAACCTCTTGATGATCTTTACCAAACGTAGTACGAAGCACATAATGATGGTTACCTATGGTCGTACGAAGCGCTTGATGGTGGTTACCGATGGTCGTATGAAGCTCTGGATGATAGTTACCAATGCTCGTACATGTACGAAACTCGCGTGAGAAAGCCAGGCCGATGTAAGATTCCTCGGAACTGATTTAAAGAAGAGCAATAACTTGTGGTTGCAGCTGGTTTCTGAGGATGCAGTAAAATCATTGCGACGGCCTCCATTTGCTGGCGATCGATATCTTCAGATTCATCGACATTCCCTTATGACTTAACATGCGGTCAATTCAATGCGTACGGCGATTATCTGCTAATTTGGATGGCAGATTCTTCCCCCCCAATTCCAAGTGTAAGTGTACCTGAGACGTATGGGTCAGGAACTTCTGAGTTAACTGATATACTTACAGTACATTGTAAATTATGTATTCAGTTATGTAGCAAGAGAAAAGCTCTATTTATACACATAATACCGCAATCTCCTTACTGTTTCTTGATGAATGTAATATTTAATTTCGGTTTCAGTTTATTCTTGAGTTCATATGCAGACGCCTGTGTAAAGAATCAATGTTATTATCCACAAAAATGGAAAGAAAAAAAGTATTACCGGGTTTATCATTCAGTTGTCAAACTGGGGTGATGGAACCCTCAGCGTGTTATATCTCACGATGATTATACTCACGTTATACATAATCACATTTATACAAACAACAAGTATTGTAAGAAAAGTTAACCACGTAAACTAGTGATTTTATAGGTTACACCAGGACCAGGTCTGTCTCATTATTTTTGACTTTATAAAAACTAATTATTTAAAAGATGATAATTTTGCAAATGATCCGTTCTTTCTGTTATTACCTTTCTTTCCGTGTGCCTTTTTGAGACAAACTAATGTGGCCTGATGTCAGTATATACATATTCTATTTGCAGGTTCCGAGACGGTGCCGTGTAACAGTATTAGATGTGGTCATGGATCCAGGTGTAACAAGGCGTCATGTTTATGTAAAATCGGCTTCGTCAAAAGCGCTATATCAGATTTGGCAACACCACCTTTAATATATTGTCACGGTAAGCTAAACTTCAGAACCTTTAGAAACTAGGTTAGCAGGAGAGGAGTTAAGGAACCAAAAATGATCATTAAAGTTTTATTCGACGGCGGCCAGAATTACAGTGGAGTGAAACCGGACAGACAACAGAAGCCCTCGGCCATCCGCCGGTTGCTGGGAAACGTTCGTACGTGAGTTAGACTTGCATTCACAACGACCGCATGAGTTATTTACTTATTTCCTTATATGAATCAGATTTTAGGCCCGCACTCAGGAATATTTCACTTACCCGACGGCGGTCAGCATTGTGGTGGGAAGAAACACGTGAGAGCCCGAGGGGAACATATGAACATTCACAGGTTTATACTCATTGTAAAACTTAAGAAACTCAGAGTAAAGGCGTTTAACAAATTAAAATTGACACGCCCTTTTCAGGAGTAACAGCCTATGACGTTGATTGAAATCGTTGTTTGCGTGTAGCACACCGGATCTAACAAATGCCACACGGCGGGATATGTACACGCCACATGCAGCACCCTTTGTTAAATTGCTGCCCAAGTATAAGAATAATTTACAATTTCAAGATTGAAACTACCCTTCTTGCCATAAAGTCTGCGAGACAGGAAACCGTTTTGGCCTTTGTATAAATACATATTTATATAAGATGCGTCATCTGGAGAGTTTGTAGATTCTTTTAAATCTAGCAAAGATATACAGATTTATATACGTATCTTTCACTCAAGTATGCATTGTACACGTTTCGAAACTTTTCACAATAACAGCTGTAGGTACGGTGGTAGTGCTATCTTTAGTACATGTACGTGTGAACTCACCTATATCTGTGATATGCTGCTTTGAGGAAACAGCGGGACCACTTCCGCTAAAATCTAGGTATGTTTGACAAACGTCGGCAGAAGTATTTATTTTTATTTTCTTGATTGGTGTTTTAACCGGTACTCAAGAATATTTCACTGATACGACGGCGGCCAGCGTTAAGGTGGGAGAAAACCAGGTAGAGTCCTGGGGAAATCCACGACCCATCCGCAGGTTGCTGCTAGACTTAGGGTCGGAGAGGCAGCCAGCATGACCTGGACTTTACCGCATTTGGTGAGAGGCTACTGGGTCCTTCCGCTGCGCTAGCGCGAACTGAGCCACGGAGGCCCCGTCGGCAGAAGTAGGCAATGCCCATAATTACGTCATAGCTTATTTAAGCCGGAAAAACCTGGATGTAGAGGCTCCATTTTTTTTTAGATCTGACTGTATAACAGCTACTTTTGTTGTAAAAGTCGCAAAATCTATTAATATTTTTATCTGTACTTCAAAACTTGCATCTAATACCACCCTAAATCACCATAAGATTGATATGTCAAACCCATTTCTGTAAGTTTCCAATGTTATTACAAACTTCAACGCTGCGATACCCCAGGACAGTTACAAAAGTCGTAGTTACGCGTACAACCCCATCATTGGTTGTGTTAGTATCTGCAAATGTCAGAAAGAGGGCGTATTTTACCGGTTACGTGTGACTGCCTGACCACAACGTGTGATCACAATGTCGTGGCTGCTGTGGTTTTACTTTCTATACTAAATCTTTAATTAAAATAAATGTTAAAACTTTTTTCCAGCAGAGATGCTGTACCTGGCTTTACCGTCAATCCCTTAGGATTAACAACAGATGATTTAGGGCATTTTTACATGCGATACTCCTATATTTGAAGCGACTATAAGTAGGGGCAAAGAGCAGAGTTTGGAAGACAGCCTTGGCACCTCGTCATATGTTGTCGCATTCGATCAAACAATAGTTGGACCGTATTTGTCAGTGCATAGACAGTTTTCACGTAGACCGCTTTAGACGACTCGGCTAGCAAAAGTCCTTCTTAAAATATCTAAAAATGTTACAAATATAGATACTGGTAAAAAAAATGTCATATTAAATTTATAGTACGAATTTTAAAAAGTGTATTTTAAAAAAGACAATAATTATAACCGTTCGTTTCTTTTCTATGTTTGTGTTTTCCGAGGACAGAATCATGCAGTGCTAACAAGAGCTGTTCTGCAAACACCACGTGTGATGGAAAGCTGAATAACGACAATACTTACAGCTGTATTTGTTCTGATGGGTACACTCGATCAACAACTGGACATTGTTTAGGTAAGTGTGAAGTGTGAAGCTTTAGATTCTAACGTAACAAGGCTTCTGTCCTTCTTCGCTAACAATCACCTGAGGTAAGGAAATACAAAACCGCCAGATTTTTTATGGTCAGAATCAGAAGATTTTATAACACCCACGCCATTCCAAGTTTTTGTGCCCAGGGAACAGGACCCAGGTTCACAAAGTTATCGTACATACGATACGATAATCGCACAAATAGGACAATAGTACAGTAATAGTGACGTACAAAATATTGTATGACAGATGTACGATAAAAAAAATGTGGTACACGGCTTTGTGACACTGGACCCGGAAGTCCAAAAATGTATTAAATGTTGAACTCGACTTAAACCTTAACATGATTAAAGACCTACAAAATATACCGTAATGCCCGTGTTGTAGACATGTATTTACTGCATGACAGCGAGACATATATTTGGGGCATGTCAGCGAGACATGTATTTATTGAACTGTATCCTATATGCTACTCGTCTCACAGTTTAACCCGCTACTGAGTGTTTACTATGTACACCAGAAGTGTTTTAAATACATTTATAAATTATTCACTCACACAGCCTAAAAACGAAACTTTGTGTGCTTTACTTGGCATCGATGATCTCTGGAAGTGGAGATAAAATGATTCGTAAGTCGTTTAATGTCGTTTAACATATGGGGGCTGTTTGTTAACTTCACTATGTTTCTTCTTACAGCCAACAACGACCAGTGTTCGTCGGCTCCATGTGGGGATAACGCCGTCTGTACCAATATCCCGGGTTCATTTACCTGTACTTGTAAGGCGGGCTACTATCCGCTTCCCTGTCAGAAAATTACAACAGCCTGTATCGGTAAGTGGTAGGAATTCCCTATAAAAACACACAGCTTTTATATTTAATGAGATTTGTGGGTGATGGTGACAGTGTTTGATGGACAAATGTCTGCACGGGACGAACTAATGGAGGCAGTTCCAATTGCTTTGGAATAACACTTTCCTTAACGGTATGTTTCGATTAGCACAAAGTGTAAAAGCTGCTCAAAGTAGAATTCCTAAACTCCTTCAAAGAATATGACATACATGTGAGCAACAGCTCCTATTACATAGGATATATAAGTGGTTCCTGTATAAGACTGTAACGTTTGAGTGGTAAGATTGTATCGTTAAGACTAATCCGATAACTGGTAACCTGTACCGGTAGATGGTACCACCGCAATTCTAGGTGATTACGCGGCACTAGTAAGTGGCGCAATTTATCCCAAAGTATTAATCTTTTTTAGGTTTAAGGGAAGAGCACTTTCATGTAGATGGACAAATATATACCCATGTAAGCTGTTGTGTTGATTTCTACGAGCATCGCGGTAAAATGGTAACAGTTTGATATTAGGCAATACATCGTATGTAGCATGAATTTGTAAGTGGTATGCAGTAAAGTTATACTGAGGGTGGTAATTAGCATTAAAACTGCACAAGTGTTTTTGTAACCCTGTGTCAAGGGCTACAAAAATGTGTCGCCTTTGTGTCGCCTTTCACATTTATGCAATGTACAAGCAAACACACTATACATGGGAATGAGATCGACAGCAATTTGACATTAATGGAGATATTCGTAAGCATGGTTTTACTGGATGTGTCTTCTGTGCAAATACCACACTTTGATTAGAAAGTCAACCCATGTCGTTGATCACGGGGTAGAATCAAAAACACTGTGGAAGAAATCCTGAATGTCAAATACTACCGGTCAACTGAAAAGACTATGTATGTCCATAATGGCGAGGTCCAATATAAGCAAACCAAATGTTGACAGATCAGAAGCAAAATTATACCGATCAGTGTAACATGTCGCGGATAAATGTTAGACATGTCTAGAGTAGAAAAGGATTCATTGTGTGAATGGGATGTAATCAACAAACAAACATAAATTGTTGTGTACATGAAAAGTGCACCGTCAACATTATAAAGTGTTCCTGACAATACCCATTTACGCATGGACAATGCACGCAGCACAAAAGTAAGAGACTTACTTCACACCCTTTTCAAGCTCAAGTTCACCAAATGCAAAATGTCATGCAACGCGCTCACCTAGAAGTATTTGTCCCTCTTACTGTCACTGCAACCATGATGAAAAGCATTGTTGGCATTGTCTGTTTTGTTGTTGTTCTTTTTCGCATTTTTTTCTTATTTGCTTGTTTTAGCCAGCGACAACTGTGAGTCTGAACCTGTGGTAAATATATGTGGTAACTATGCCCTATGTACAATGGATCGTGGTCAAGTCATCTGTCAGTGTTAAGAAGGGTGCAGAAATGGACCCACTGGGAATAATGGCTGTATTCCAGGTTGTTTATATAACGTCTTTGTACTTTGCTGTGTAATTATTCCGATAGTTAAACCCACACGATCTTCTACAAGTTGTTTCTTAGTTTGCGATGGATTCCAGTGTACTTACTACCCTCATTAAAAGATATCCGTTATAAGCTTCTCAATGCAATACACCAGCCATCAATGGTCTTAGGCGTAGCTAAATTGCAGGGTTACCAAAATAACTGTTTGCGTCATGTATAGCCGTTTGGTGTCTCGAGAACTAGACAGCCACTGTGCCGTGTGGAGATGTGTATGATTTACATTTTACGTCCTTTCACTAAAACAAAATGTGGTATTTGTTAAAGGAATTGACCAAACGTGCACCTATGTGCATTACATACATTGTTGTTTGTTGACCATTTGATGTTTACACCTAAATTTAGATTGTTATGTATGACTATTTAACGTCTTCATGTACTGTTAGTCTGCGGACCTTTGTGAAAGCATAACAGGCCCTGTTATATATGTACAGCGCGGACCTGGCCGAAAGCACCTCGTTCAATGCTCTGTTTATTTAACTGGCTGTTCATTGGCTGTTAATTCTGTGTCTAAGAATAGTTGAATCCACCTGGCACGTATATAAGCCGTGTTTTCTGTGCAGAGAGGAGGTATTTTTGCTGCATCCACTGGGAGCCAGGAGAGTGTGCGACGCTCTCGTATCGAGTCCATTATATTTATATGAGCTGGTGATGCCAGTTTCATTTGGGAGGACAGATTTTTAGGCCGGCACCGTTTGTGTTACCACAGTAGTACTGATGTCTGGTTATGTGAATTTCTGCGGAAGTCACGTTTATTGGTGTTCGGATCTTTATTATGATTATACAGTGTTGACTGTGTAGTTTGTTTAACACGCTGACCTCACCTGACCGACAAGTCGTCAAGGGACTCTAAACTGAAGTTTTCAGTTTTGCAAAGGACGTTCGTTCTGCCACAAGGTGACATTACTCTACGTCTCTGAACGGCTCGTTTGTGAGCTTCTGCGGGAGTTGTGACTGATCTGAAGTGGATTATACCTCCATGCCTGTATTTATCCTGTGTTGTGCTCTGCGGGTGTGACGTCATTCAAAGGCTTGACTGTTTCAGTTCTGTGTAACCTGTGTACTGTGTTCGTGTTCGCTAACCTGCGAAGTACCTGTCTAGGACAATTTGTGAATTGTGTGGTTTATCCCATGGTCCCTTTACGTTGGATTTCCTGGAATACATTCCTTGGGATGCAAAGGTGAACTGGAAACTTGTAAAGACCGGTAATACTGATGTGTATGTTGTTGTTGTTGAACTGTGTGTAAAACTGTACGTCTCATTTTATATATAAAGCATTGTTTACATTGTAATATTGAGTCACTGAGTCTGTTTTCTGTTGCTGTTTTCAATACCGTAACAGAAATTGGTGACCTTGTCCGGGAACTGATTGTTTCCCTTTTGTTTTGCACCGGATATTTGAAGTTAAACACAAGTGAGGAAGCGATTGCTTAATTTTAACGGTGAATGATTCAGTGGCTAAATATTTACAATGGGAGATTTTGATCCTAAACAGTTTGTTAATGCGCCCGATCAGGATGTTTTTGAGAGTTTAAAGAAGGAAGACTTGGTTAAGTTAGGGACATTTTTAGGTTTGTCCATAAAGTCTTCATGGAGGAAAAGAGATATGCAGCATACTTTGTTGAAACATTTAGTGGAGATAGGAAGTTTGATAGTTCTGCATTATCTGATTATGAGTTCGAGGGTCAGTCTGATGCCGAGCTTAAGTTTAAGCAGTTTGAGTTAAAGTTGAGATTGGGAAAGAGGAGAGAGAGAAAGAGAGGGAACATGAGAGAGAGAGGCAAGAAAAAGATAGGCAACATGAGATAGAGTTAGAAAAGTTGAAAATGCAGAGAGGGAGAGAGGAAAGAGAGAGGGAAGTGCAGAGAGAGGAAAGGGAGAGGGAAGTGCAGAGAGAGGAAAGAGAGAGGGAAGTGCAGAGAGAGGAAAGAGAGAGAGGCAAGAAAGAGAGAGGGAAAGAGAATTGGAGTTCCAAATGAAAAAGTTAGAGGTAGAGAGAGATGAGAAACCGGGTCCTTCCGGTAGACAGGGTACAGGATTTGATGTGACCGAATACATTCGGTTAGTTCCATCCTTTCAGGAAAAAGAGGTGGATAAGTATTTTCTGCATTTTGAGAAAATTTGCAAATAGTTTGAAGTGGCCTAAAGAGTTCTGGACTATGTTGTTACAGAGTGTGCTAATTGGGAAGGCCAGGGAAATTTACACTCAGTTAAGTGTAGAGAATGCTTCCAATTATGACTATGTGAAAAAGGTAATTTTGAAGGGTTATGAATTGGTGCCTGAAGCTTACCGCCAGAAATTTCGTAACTGTGAAAAAGGTAGAGATCAGACATACGTTGAGTTTCTTCGAGCTAAGGAGCAGTTGTTTGATCGCTGGTGTATAGCCAAGAAAATAGGCAGGGATTTTGAAAGCTTGCGTCAGCTTGTGCTGGTAGAAGAGTTCAAGCGTTGTATTCATAATGATGTAAAGGTGTTCGTTCATGTGCAGAAGGCGAGTACACTTGAAGAGGCAGCCAGTTTAGCTGATGATTATTCCTTGACACATAAGGTTACATACACGGGTAAGCCATTTAATTCATTTATACGTAGAAATACCCAGTCACATGCAACAGGTAGAGGTAGCTCTACACAGAAGAGTTCTACACCAGGCTCCAATGGTTCTACAGCTCATGGTTCACGTAGTTCAGATTGGAATGGTGGCCCTCGAAATAGGGTCACTTGTAATTTTTGCAAGCGGGTAGGTCACGTGATGAGTGAATGTTACAAGTTGCAAAGGAGACGGGAAGCTCAGAATGAGTCTAAGCCCACAGGTCTTTGTGTTGCAATGCACAAAACATTGCCGCACGTTACATCAGCAGTTAAAAGCAGATCTGAGTTAGCTGACATGGGATTGGATAAGATTCCCAAATGCTCTATGGATAGCTTCGCTCCGTTTATCAATTCTGGTTCAGTGTCGCTTAGAAGCGACATGTCTTGTGCTACCCCTATAAAGATATTAAGGGATACTGGGGCATCTCAGTCTCTGTTGTTGATGAATACTCTGCCCTTTTCTGAAGAGTCATACTCTGGGGTTCGTGCCCTTATTAGAGGTGTAGAGTCTAGTGACTTTGTCAGTGTTCCCCTTCATGATATTTATTTGTCATCAGATTTGATATCTGGACCTGTCAGGGTAGGCATTAAGCCTTCATTACCTTTTGAGGGTATTCATTTGTTGTTGGGGAATGACTTAGCACATGATAAGGTTACTGTTGATCCCTTAATGGTTGATAAGCCTTCTCTGAATTCAGTCACAGAGCCAGTTGAAAGCGAGATAGCGGGTTTATATCCGTCCTGTGTTGTTACAAGAGCTATGTCTAGAAAAGTCAGTACGGACCAGGGTAGTACTGTTGATTTGAGTGAGACTTTTCTCAACAACATGTTGGATGGAGATTCTTCCAAATTAGACAGCCAGCAGGAAGTAGATACTAATTTTGTTAATGGTGATCAGCCATTTTGTAGGACTACGTTGATTGCTGAACAACACAGTGATCCAAGTATTTCTTGCTTGTTTAATGATGCAGCTAAAGATGGTGAATCTTTACCTGACCCATGCTACTACTATGTCAAGTCTGGCATATTGATGCGGCAGTGGAGACCTCCCGATGTTTCGTTGGAGGATGAATGGGCAATTAAGCATCAGGTAGTTGTGCCCAAGCCTTATCGTAAAGACATACTGACTATAGCGCATGAAACGCCGTTAGCAGGTCATTTAGGTGTTAATAAGACCTATCATAAGATTCTCAGTCATTTTTATTGGCCAGGAATAAGGAAAGATGTTACTGAATTTTGCTGGTCTTGTCATGCATGTCAGTTAGTGGGGAAACCTAACCAGACAATCCCCAAAGCAGCCTTGAGGCCTATTCCTGCAATTGGTGAGCCATTCAGTAGAATCTGAATAGATTGTGTTGGTCCGCTACCTAAGACAAAGTCTGGAAATCAGTATATGTTAACCATAATGTGTACTTCAACTCGTTTCCCTGAGGCAATTCCACTAAGGAATATTACTGCCAAGACTGTAATTAAGGCTTTAGTTAAGTTGTTCACCATGTTTGGTCTGCCTAAGTCAGTACAGTCAGACCAGGGTTCAAATTTCATGTCTGGTGTGTTCCAACAAGTTATGCATGAGCTAGGTATTAGCCAGTATAAATCCTCAGCTTATCACCCACAAAGTCAAGGAGCACTAGAGAGATTCCATCAGACACTGAAAAGTATGATAAGAACTTACTGCTTTGAGACAGGGAAAGATTGGGACGAGGGTGTACCTTTGTTAATGTTTGCTGTAAGAGAGTCTGTACAAGAGTCACTTAGATTTAGTCCATTTGAGCTTGTGTTTGGCCATACTGTGCGTGGTCCACTACAGTTGTTCAAGGAAAAGTTTGTGTCTGGTGATAGTGACAATGTTAACCTATTACAGTATGTGTCAAGTTTTCGTACTAAGCTCAACAGAGTATGTGAGTTAGCCAGAGACAATCTTACAGCTTCTCAGAAGAGTATGAAAACTAAGTATGACAAAGAGACAGTAAGACGCAGATTTGAAGTTGGTCAGAAGGTATTGGCCTTACTTCCAGTTAGTGGTAAGCCACTTGAAGCTCGTTATTTTGGACCTTATGTAGTAGACAAGAGGCTAAGTGATCTTAATTATATTATTTTCACTCCTGATCGGCGCAAATCTAGACAACTTTGTCACATTAACATGTTAAAGCCTTATGTAGACAGATATAGCACTGATCTCAATGTTGTACATCCTAGTGGAGTTGCTATCTCTTGTTTTCCGGTGCCAAGTTGTAAGAGAGAGTTAAAGCGTTTTTTGGGCATGGCAGGTTATTATCGAAAGTTCTGTAGGAACTTTTCATTTGTTAGTGAGCCATTAACTCAGCTGTTAAAGAAAGGTGCTAAATTCTTGTGGTCCATTGAGTGTCAGAGATCTTTTGATAGATTAAAGGCCATGCTAAGCAGCGGCCCCATACTTGTAGCACCTGATTTTAATTTACCATTTAAGCTAGCTGTTGATGCTAGTGATATATCTGCTGGGGCAGTTTTGTTACAAGAAAATGAAACAGATCACGTTGATCACCCTGTATGTTTTTTCTCTCGCAAATTTGACAAGTGCCAGAGAAATTATTCGACAATAGAAAAGGAGTGTCTGTCCTTGATTCTAGCATTACAGCATTTTGAAGTATACGTGACTTCGTCAAGTTACCCCATTGTTGTATATACAGATCACAATCCCTTGACTTTCTTGCACAAACTAAAAGGTAAAAACCGAAGATTGTTACGGTGGAGTTTGCTTTTGCAAGAATTTAATCTAGAGATTAGACACATAAAAGGGAAAGATAATGTCATTGCTGATTGTTTGTCACGTGTCTAGTTGGTTTTCTGCAGCTTTGTTTTTATAGACTGTGGTAAACGTTATTGTTATTCATGATTATGAATATGTTAAAGAAAGTTTTATGCAAAACTTTCTTTCCCTGAAGGGTGGGGGTGTTATGTATGACTATTTAATGTTTTCATGTACTGTTAGTCTGCGGACCTTTGTGAAAGCATAACAGGCCCTGTTATATATGTACAGCGCGGACCTGGCCGAAAGCACCTTGTTCAATGCTCTGTTTATTTAACTGGCTGTTCATTGGCTGTTAATTCTGTGTCTAAGAATAGTTGAATCCACCTGGCACGTATATAAGCCGTGTTTTCTGTGCAGAGAGGAGGTATTTTTGCTGCATCCACTGGGAGCCAGGAGAGTGTGCGACGCTCTCGTATCGAGTCCATTATATTTATATGAGCTGGTGATGCCAGTTTCATTTGGGAGGACAGATTTTTAGGCCGGCACCGTTTGTGTACCACAGTAGTACTGATGTCTGGTTTATGTGAATTTCTGCGGAAGTCACGTTTATTGGTGTTCGGATCTTTATTATGATTATACAGTGTTGACTGTGTAGTTTGTTTAACACGCTGACCTCACCTGACCGACAAGGTCGTCAAGGACTCTAAACTGAAGTTTTCAGTTTTGCAAAGGACGTTCGTTCTGCCACAAAGTGACATTACTCTACGTCTCTGAACGGCTCGTTTGTGAGCTTCTGCGGGAGCTGTGACTGATCTGAAGTGGATTATACCTCCATGCCTGTGTTTACCCTGTGTTGTGCTCTGCGGGTGTGACGTCATTCAAAGGCTTGACTGTTCCAGTTCTGTGTAACCTGTGTACTGTGTTCGTGTTCGCTAACCTGGCGAAGTACCTGTCTAGGACAATTTGTGATTTGTGTGTTTATCCCATGGTCTTTACGTTGGATTTCCTGGAATACATTCCTTGGGATGCAAAGGTGAACTGGAAACTTGTAAAGACCGGTAATACTGATGTGTATGTTGTTGTTGTTGAACTGTGTGTAAAACTGTACGTCTCATTTTATATATAAAGCATTGTTTACATTGTAATATTGAGTCACTGAGTCTGTTTTCTGTTGCTGTTTTCAATACCGTAACAGAAATAACTGGGTAATTCATATCTTAATATATTATTCCCAGTTAATATATTCAGCTCACATGAAAGTTAAGATGGAAGCCATCTTATATCACAGCTCCTACATATTGGGTTATTTTGGAGTAGGTCTGAAATGTTGTAGTGGGAGTTGCACGTACTTTTAACACCATGTGTTTGCTTTCTTTCAGTTTCATCGTCAACTATCGTTGTAACCTCACCATCAACACAAAAGAGTACAACAACAACACCGATTGGTATGTTCACCATATGACAGGTTTATAAACAAGTGCACTTAAAACAGTCACGCTATGAAAAGCACAGGACAGTTTGTTTCTCATCTAGCTAGGATAAGCACTGCAACCTTTTCAGAAATCAATAACATCAAATTAAATCTTCAATCTTTATCTGACTGGTTAAGCAACTGAACACTCTTTGATGTTTCAATATCCAGACAGTTTTGTTCGATGCTTGCTGGGCAACACTGTCTATCGGGGGCAGTCATGCCTTTTCTTCATTTCTTTCCACCCGTTAACAGTGCCCACATCGATAAAGCAGTCAAACAGGCCGGTCACGCCTCCAACTCACACAGCGTCCTTGCATTAGCGAGTATATTCACGTTTACATTTATACGTATCTTTCTCATTTCTGAGAAATAGCAAATCACCGGGGAAAATTAAAAGTCCATCATCCATCCATATATTCTGTAAATAAGCAGTTGGGTTGATAATTGTATTCACATATCCATGACCAACTTCCAAACAGTTTTGCAAGAACGAGACCTTACTGCTTTTTTAAGCGCGAGGCGTTTTCGTTTTTGTAAGCGCGAGTGAGTGAGTGCTTGTGGTTTAACGTCGTACTTAACAATTTTTCAGTCATATGACGGCGAAGGAATCCTTAGGGTGCATGCACGTGTAATGTGCCTCCTTGTTGCAGGACGGATTTCCACCGCTCTTTTATTTAGTGCTGCTTCACTGAGACGACTTACCGAAGGCAAGTAAGCCGCCCCGCCCGAGCCATTATACTGATACAGGTCAACCAGTCGTTGCACTATCCCCTTCATGCTGAACGCCAAACGAGGAAGTTGTGATGTCAAAGTTTTTGTAAGCGAGAGACATTAACGCTGTTGTCAAGGTGAGGGGCTGGTTGATTTACGAATTGAGTGTGACCTGACACCTTTTATGCCGCATCTTCATGACCTCTTTGCCAGGGCAGCATTAGTTTTGACATTGTGTAATATATTTATTCCTTGACAGAGGCTTGGTAAAACTACATGGATACATTGCCCATTACAATACTGCCAAAGTTTCCACACAGGCATATACCATGTATATGAGACAGCATGTCGTCTGAAATAACTCAAGTTGTATGATTTCCTGTCTTTTTGAAGCAAAATTATATAAACAAAAGGTTGAGTGATGTTATGATATGAGTGCAAAATGAATCCTTTAGAGGTCACAGGTCGAAAAGAATCCAGAAGGCTCTGTTGTACTAAGATCCGACAAACAATAGCACGAAAACTATGCAAACAGGCAAAACATTTCTATCAAAAATTTGTTTGCAAAATCTTCGTCAAAACCAGAAACTTCAGAGAAGACGTCACCGGGTTCTCCATTAGGCCAAACAACCACCTCATCAGAAAATAGAATGGGTGAAGAAGGTAGATTATAAGATTCAAATGTGAAACAGATGGCTATCCCCAGTGTATACCTAAGTGTCAGAAACAGATGGCTATCCCCAGTGTATACCTAAGTGTCAGAAACAGATGGCTATCCCCAGTGTATACCTAAGTGTCAGAAACAGATGGCTATCCCCAGTGTATACCTACGTGTCAGAAACAGATGGCTATCCCCAGTGTATACCTAAGTGTCAGAAACAGATGGCTATCCCCAGGGTATACCTAAGTGTCAGAAACAGATTGCTATCCCCAGTGTATACCTAAGTGTCAGAAACAGATGGCTATCCCCAGTGTATACCTAAGTGTCAAATCAAGTGTTGGCTTAAAAAAAAGGGTTCGATTTTTTGCATAAAATCCCTAAAACATATTGTTCTCGGAAAACACCCGTGGCAACTACAAGAGGATTCGTTCCGAAACAGACGCCTTTTTGCCTCTGTCTATATACATTAAACATTTTACCATGACGAATCAAATTTTTATTTCCACATGTTGGAACATCTTCTGTAGCCCTACACATTTTGTGTCCCCACTTCTTACTGTACATACAAGTTTCATCAAAACCAAAATATCTTAGGCATTTGGCGATATAATGGCGCTCTGTTGGTTTAAGAAAATTCCCCAAAATGCATCAAATTTTAAATGCTTTAAGGTTGAAATGATTTACCATATTACATACCTCACGCACAATATTATCGATTTTTGAACATTTCCACTGAAATTTACACCGTGTCCAAATGTGATCAGATTCGTTTTAAGAATATGTCAAAGATATGCTTTTGTTGTCCTGGAAAAAAACAACTGCCTTAGCAGAACCTGTCCTACCTTACTTTGGGCTAATCCACTTGCAACACGATAACACTGCCTGAGATAGCGTGAGCTACATGGAAACGAACATGCCTTTATTGTAGATTTTAGGATTAACGCTGTTATATGTTCCGCTAAATCTGGATTCAAGGTCTTACTGTTGTAACAGAAGAGGAAGCTAATCTCTATATTTTTGATTTTCAGGCGGTGCATCTCAAACATTAGTAATAGCTCTGGCAGCAGGAATTAGCGGCGGCGTTGTTTTTATAACCATTGTAATTATCATTCTGATAACCAGGTAAGAGCAGATGGAAATAAGGTCATTTGAAAAAATCAAACAGAAATTTGTGTCCCAGCTCTCCACCGTAATGCGCGACCCGGGTCAATAGTCATTAGAAGAATTTCCAACAAAATTCAACACAAACCTTCCACGATTTATATATAAATTTAGAAATTACAACGGATTCATGAAAAGTGAACCAGTGATGACGGGAGTAAGATCCGATGGTTGGCTTCTGGGAATGAAGGAATCCAATCTGTATCCAAATCGTGTCTCATGCCAGATCATAAACAGTCATTACTCAGGACATAACCGCTTCGCAGTACACCAGGTACTGATCGTCTTGTCGTCATGCTGTCACCAGCATGCAGACGCTGGATTCAAGCCTGTCAGATTACTGCATAGCAGTCAGCCTGCAATTTGTTGACTGTGAACAATCCTTTTTTAAACATGGCATGTTTTTTTTGATAAACGTAATGTTGCAATTTTGTTTCATTGGAAACTAAAGGAAATGGAATGAAGAAAGTATGATGAAAAACTAGAACTGCGCATCTCCCTGAATATTTAAGTGTGGTCCTGGTGTAAATCTTTTAAACACTGAATGCAAGTCTTTCTATTGTCAGAAGATGTCATCACAACGAGCACAGCGTCGACCAAAACACGAGTTCAGAGGTTACGGAAGAATCCAACCGTATAAGCTCAAACAACGCAGAGGCTAATAACACAACCACTCCGACATATACCAATATTACTCCGTTAGTTGTTATTCGAAGGGAAGTTTCCGTTTTTGATAGCAGATCATCGATAGAAGATGACACCAACGATAATAATACTGACGAGCTGAACAATTCGGAAACGGTTGAATGCAGTGCGCCACACAAACCCCAGAAGAAGTTACACCAGATTCTGGATGAGAACTCCCTATACTCAAATGATAAGATTCCACACCACGCAGCCGTACAAAAGCAACGGGATGTGGTGAAACTGCCCACTCCACGGGGTCACACGCATCAATATGCAACTCCACACAGCGCGGATGTAAAATCAGCCAATCGGAACCCAGAATATACTCTGTTCGATCTGAATGGAAGAGGAAACCCTGTTCGTTCATCAAACAGTGGATATGTGAACATATCTTGTACCAATCAAGACCTAAACGCTTACACCAACACTAATGCAGATATTGTGTACGATAATCTTCAGTAGCCAAAAGTTTAAGACAAGAGCAGCCACCAGGCTCAAAATCATCAGTAGTTACAAATAGCTTTTCTCGTTAATTCTACCACGGTGCATGTGAGATTGTAAGTTTTTACCATTTAAACCTTTACAGGAACGGTTAGAATACAACTCTAACTCAGTTTAAATGACAAGAAGCTGAATTGCACGCAATTTACGTGAATCATTTCAACAAGGAAGTTTGGAATTCGAACTCTTTTATCGCTAAAGTTAACAAAGACCTACTGTGTCATGTGGCCTGTCAAAAATGTTAGCTGTCTAAAAGTTGGAGAAGATTAACGACGGAGGAAATTGATAAGTTTAACTTTTTTGAACTTGAAAATTTTCTAATGGAAAGAGGTGTTATTTGAGCCTCTGGAACACGGTGAGACAAGTGGTCGGTAAATTAATGTCAGTGAAAGTTTCCTAGCATATTTTTTCACAAGTCACATGATAATGGAGAACTGTTTGTACCTTCAATGAAAAAAAGAGTTCGAAGTCGACAATTTGTACATAGAGATTAATATGACGGTACTTGCTCCGCCACGTTTTATAGGGTTGCCTTGGAGGTCTCATTATGTCACTCGTCGATTAAATTCGCAAGCTTACATAGCTCGTTATAGATGTTAAATTGTACCACGGCACGTGAATATGGGTATCAGGATAAATCCCTGTGTTAGACAGACTGTAAAATAAACTTTGTTTTGAGCGTTATACCAGGTACATCGATAGCGTTGAAAAATTTGTAAAACAAAATAATATGTCTGTGCATTCTTTGAATATTATTGTGTCTTAAATAACACCACAGGATTTTAGTTAATCTAGACCGGTGACGGCCAATAAATTGCATTTTATATAATTCTCCTAGAGCTCTTATGCTAGGGGTCGTATTATATGCTGCTATTTTAAGAATTTATACGAAGAGTTAGAATAAAACACAGGACGTATTTCCACGGTTACGTGTGACCATCTGCCCATTATCACTGCTAAGGTTTTACAGGCTATGCTGTAAGTCTTTTGTATGTAGGCTTGCCTGTCTTACGACTGCAGCTGCATGTTTTCACCTGTTCGGGTTTTTGAAACAAAATTCCTTAGCCATCACAGCAAAATATGTATGTGCATACACATAGTTGTAAAAGTAGGACTTTTCTAATATGGACAAATGATAGAATTGAAAACAAATATCTACAAAAACTGCTCTCGGATTACAGAGGTGACTACAGTAGAGGTTACTTTGTCTTTATTCAACTTATACTTGCATATATTAGTTGCACGATGAGCCTAGAACCAAATTAATGTCAATAGCTTAGGAAACTATTTTTGAAGTGGAGAAAAACGAGTTTATTTATATAGATACAAAACGAAATATTTTCGTCTTGCTCCTTACGTGTATTTTCTAATTTCTTTCTTCGATTGACTTGGCGTGTAGTCATTAATGGGCGAAACAGTTAAACAGCTACTTTTTTATTCTGGTAGTGTGTATTTATTGCTTAAACCAATACAAGAATATTAACTGAATACAGAGGGTTTATATTCTCGTGCTGTTACAATCTCGTGTTGTGTTGCGTTAACTTACGTAATCCCATTTGTAAGCCCATGACACAGGCTGAAATCCGAATCTTGCATCTACATTTATCAATGAACTCTGGTTAGTTAAGTTGGTTTGGGAATGCATTATCATTTCTTCTTTTTCTGCATGGTGTTATGTATGACTATTTAACGTTTTCCTGTACTGTTAGTCTGCGGACCTTTGTGTTGTATGTTATAAGCATAACAGGCCCTGTTATATATGTACAGCGCGGACCTGGCCGAAAGCACCTTGGTCAATGCTCTGTTTATTTAACTGGCTGTACATTGGCTGTTAATTCTGTGTCTAAGAATAGTTGAATCCACCTGGACCGTATATAAGCCGTGTTTTCTGTGCAGAGTGAAGGTATTTTTGCTGCATCCACTGGGAGCCAGGAGAGTGTGCGACGCTCTCGTATCGAGTTCATTATTTTGATATGAGCTGGGGATGCCAGTTTCATTTGGGAGGACAGTTTTTTTTATGCCGGCACCGTTTGTGTACCACAGTAGTACTGATGTCTGATTTATGTGAATTTCTGCGGAAGTCACGTTTATTGGTGTTCGGATCTTTATTATGATTATACAGTGTGGACTGTGTAATTTGTTTAACACGCTGACCTCACCTGACCGACAAGGTCGTCAAGGACTCTTAACTGAAGTTTTCAGTTTTGCAAAGGACGTTCGTTCTGCCACAAGGTGACATTACTCTACGTCTCTGAACGGCTCGTTTGTGAGCTTCTGCGGGAGCTGTGACTGATCTGAAGTGGATTATACCTCCATGCCTGTATTTACCCTGTGTTGTGCTCTGCGGGTGTGACGTCATTCAAAGGCTTGACTGTTCCAGTTCTGTGTAACCTGTGTACTGTGTTCGTGTTCGCTAACCTGGCGAAGTACCTGTCTAGGACAATTTGTGAATTGTGTGTTTATCCCATGGTCTTTACGTTGGATTTCCTGGAATACATTCCTTGGGATGCAAAGGTGAACTGGAAACTTGTAAAGACCGGTAATACTGATGTGTGTGTTGTTGTTGTTGTTGAACTGTCTGTAAAACTGTACGTCTCATTTTATATATAAAGCATTGTTTACATTGTAATATTGAGTCACTGAGTCTGTTTTCTGTTGCCGTTTTCAATACCGTAACAGAAATTGGGGGCTTGTCCGGGAACTGATTGTTTCCTTTTTGTTTTGCTATTTGAAGTTAAACACAAGTGAGAAGCGATTGCTTAATTTTAACGGTGAATGATTCAGTGGCTAAATATTTACAATGGGAGATTTTGATCCTAAACAGTTTGTTAATGCGCCCGATCAGGATGTTTTTGAGAGTTTAAAGAAGGAAGACTTGGTTAAGTTAGGGACATTTTTAGGTTTGTCCATAAAGTCTTCATGGAGGAAAAGAGATATGCAGCATACTTTGTTGAAACATTTAGTGGAGATCGGGAAGTTTGATAGTTCTGCACTATCTGATTATGAGTTCGAGGGTCAGTCTGATGCCGAGCTTAAATTTAAGCAGTTTGAGTTAAAGTTGAGATTGGAGAAAGAGGAAAGAGAGAGAGAGAAAGAGAGGGAATATGAGGAAAAAGAGAAAGAGAGGGAACATGAGATACAGTTAGAAAAGTTGAAAATGCAGAGAGAGGAAAGAGAGAGGGAAGTGCAGAGAGAGGAAAGAGAGAGGGAAATGCAGAGAGAGGAAAGAGAGAGGGAAGTGCAGAGAGAGGAGAGAGAAATGCAAGAAAGAGAGAGGGAAAGAGAATTGGAGTTTCAAATGAAAAAGTTAGAATTAGAGAGAGATGAGAAACCGGGTCCTTCCGGTAGACAGGATTCAGGATTTGATGTGACCAAATACATTCGGTTAGTTCCATCCTTTCAGGAAAAAGAGGTGGATAAATATTTTCTGCATTTTGAGAAAATTGCAAATAGTTTAAAGTGGCCTAAAGAGTTCTGGACTATGTTATTACAGAGTGTGCTAATTGGAAAGGCCAGGGAAATTTACACTCAGTTAAGTGTAGAGAATGCTTCCAATTATGACTATGTGAAAGAGGTAATTTTGAAGGGTTATGAATTGGTGCCTGAAGCTTACCGCCAGAAATTTCGTAACTGTGAAAAAGGTAGAGATCAGACATACGTTGAGTTTGGTCGAGCTAAGGAGCAGTTGTTTGATCGCTGGTGTATAGCCAAGAAAATAGGCAAGGATTTTGAAAGTTTGCGTCAGCTTGTGCTGGTAGAAGAGTTCAAGCGTTGTATTCATAATGATGTAAAGGTGTTCGTTGATGAGCAGAAGGCGAGTACACTTGAAGAGGCAGCCAGTTTAGCTGATGATTATTCCTTGACACATAAGGTTACATACACGGGTAAGCCATTTAATTCATTTACACGTAGAAATAACCAGTCACATGCAACAGGTAGAGGTAGCTCTACACAGAAGAGTTCTACACCAGGCTGCAATGGTTCACGTAGTTCAGATTGGAGTGGTAGTCCTCGAAATAGGGTCACTTGTAATTTTTGCAAGCGGGTAGGTCACGTGATGAGTGAATGTTACAAGTTGAAAAGGATACGGGAAGCTCAGAATGAGTCTAAGCCCACAGGTCTTTGTGTTGCAATGCACAAAACATTGCCGGAAGTTACATCAGCAGTTAAAAGCAGATCTGAGTTAGCTGATACGGGATTGGATAAGATTCCCAAATGCTCTATGGATAGCTTCGCTCCGTTTATCAATTCTGGTTCAGTGTCGCTTAGAAGCGACATGTCTTGTGCTACCCCTATAAAGATATTGAGGGATACTGGGGCATCTCAGTCTCTGTTGTTGATGAATACTCTGCCCTTTTCTGAAGAGTCATACTCTGGGGTTCGTGCCCTTATTAGAGGTGTAGAGTCTAGTGACTTTGTCAGTGTTCCCCTTCATGATATTTATTTGTCATCAGATTTGATATCTGGACCTGTCAGGGTAGGCATTAAGCCTTCATTACCTTTTGAGGGTATTCATTTGTTGTTGGGAAATGACTTAGCACATGATAAAGTTACTGTTGATCCCTTAATGGTTGATAAGCCTTCTCTGAATACAGTCACAGAGCCAGTTGAAAGCGAGATAGCGGGTTTATATCCGTCCTGTGTTGTTACAAGAGCTATGTCTAGAAAAGTCAGTACGGACCAGGGTAGTACTGTTGATTTGAGTGAGACTTTTCTCAACAACATGTTGGATGGAGATTCTTCCAAATTAGACAGCCAGCAGGAAGTAGACACTAATTTTGTTAGTGGTGATCAGCCATTTTGTAGGACTGAGTTGATTGCTGAACAACACAGTGATCCAAGTATTTCTTGCTTGTTTAATGATGCAGCTAAAGATGGTGAATCTTTACCTGACCCATGCTACTACTATGTCAAGTCTGGCATATTGATGCGGCAGTGGAGACCTCCCGATGTTTCGTTGGAGGATGAATGGGCAGTTAAGCATCAGGTAGTTGTGCCCAAGTCTTATCGTAAAGACATACTGACCATAGCGCATGAAACGCCGTTAGCAGGTCATTTAGGTGTTAATAAGACCTATTATAAGATTCTCAGTCATTTTTATTGGCCAGGAATAAGGAAAGATGTTACTGAATTTTGCAGGTCTTGTCATGCATGTCAGTTAGTGGGGAAACTTAACCAGACAATCCCCAAGGCAGCCTTGAGGCCTATTCCTGCAATTGGCGAGCCATTCAGTAGAATCTTAATAGATTGTGTTGGTCCGCTACCTAAGACAAAGTCTGGAAATCAGTATATGTTAACCATAATGTGTACTTCAACTCGTTTCCCTGAGGCAATTCCACTAAGGAATATTACTGCCAAGACTGTAATTAAGGCTTTAGTTAAGTTCTTTACCATGTTTGGTCTGCCTAAGTCAGTACAGTCAGACCAGGGTTCAAATTTCATGTCTGGTGTGTTCCAACAAGTTATGCATGAGCTAGGTATTAACCAGTATAAATCCTCAGCTTATCACCCACAAAGTCAAGGAGCACTAGAGAGATTCCATCAGACACTGAAAAGTATGATAAGAACTTACTGCTTTGAGACAGGGAAAGATTGGGACGAGGGTGTACCTTTGTTAATGTTTGCTGTAAGAGAGTCTGTACAAAAGTCACTTGGATTTAGTCCATTTGAGCTTGTGTTTGGCCATACTGTGCGTGGTCCACTACAGTTGTTCAAGGAAAAGTTTGTGTCTGGTGATAGTGACAATGTTAACCTATTACAGTATGTGTCAAGTTTTCGTACTAAGCTCAACAGAGTATGTGAGTTAGCCAGAGAGAATCTTACAGCTTCTCAGAAGAGTATGAAAACTAAGTATGACAAAGAGACAGTAAGAAGCAGATTTGAAGTTGGTCAGAAGGTATTGGCCTTACTTCCAGTTAGTGGTAAGCCACTTGAAGCTCGTTATTTTGGACCTTATGTAGTAGACAAGAGGCTAAGTGATCTTAATTATATTATTTTCACTCCTGATCGGCGCAAATCTAGACAACTTTGTCACATTAACATGTTAAAGTCATATGTAGACAGAGATAGCACTGATCTCAATGTTGTACATCCTAGTGGAGTTGCTATCTCTTGTTTTCCAGTGCCAAGTTGTAAGAGAGAGTTAAAGCGTTTTTTGGGCATGGCAGGTTATTATCGAAAGTTCTGTAGGAACTTTTCATTTGTTAGTGAGCCATTAACTCAGCTGTTAAAGAAAGGTGCTAAATTCTTGTGGTCCATTGAGTGTCAGAGATCTTTTGATAGATTAAAGGCCATGCTAAGCAGCGGCCCCATACTTGTAGCACCTGATTTTAATTTACCATTTAAGCTAGCTGTTGATGCTAGTGATATATCTGCTGGGGCAGTTTTGTTACAAGAAAATGAAACAGATCACGTTGATCACCCTGTATGTTTTTTTTCTCGCAAATTTGACAAGTGCCAGAGAAATTATTCGACAATAGAAAAGGAATGTCTGTCCTTGATTCTAGCATTACAGCATTTTGAAGTATACGTGACTTCGTCAAGTTACCCTATTGTTGTGTATACAGATCTTCAATCCCTTGACCTTCTTGCACAAACTAAAAGGTAAAAACCGAAGATTGTTACGGTGGAGTTTGCTTTTGCAAGAATTTAATCTAGAGATTAGACATAAAAGGGAAAGATAATGTGATTGCTGATTGTTTGTCACGTGTCTAGTTGGTTTTCTGCAGCTTTGTTTTTATAGACTGTGGTAAACGTTATTATTATTTATGATTATGAATATGTTAAAGAAAGTTTTATGCAAAACTTTCTTTCCCTGAAGGTTGGGGGTGTTATGTATGACTATTTAACGTTTTCCTGTACTGTTAGTCTGCGGACCTTTGTGTTGTATGTTATAAGCATAACAGGCCCTGTTATATATGTACAGCGCGGACCTGGCCGAAAGCACCTTGGTCAATGCTCTGTTTATTTAACTGGCTGTACATTGGCTGTTAATTCTGTGTCTAAGAATAGTTGAATCCACCTGGACCGTATATAAGCCGTGTTTTCTGTGCAGAGTGAAGGTATTTTTGCTGCATCCACTGGGAGCCAGGAGAGTGTGCGACGCTCTCGTATTGAGTTCATTATTTTGATATGAGCTGGGGATGCCAGTTTCATTTGGGAGGACAGTTTTTTTATGCCGGCACCGTTTGTGTACCACAGTAGTACTGATGTCTGATTTATGTGAATTTCTGCGGAAGTCACGTTTATTGGTGTTCGGATCTTTATTATGATTATACAGTGTGGACTGTGTAATTTGTTTAACACGCTGACCTCACCTGACCGACAAGGTCGTCAAGGACTCTTAACTGAAGTTTTCAGTTTTGCAAAGGACGTTCGTTCTGCCACAAGGTGACATTACTCTACGTCTCTGAACGGCTCGTTTGTGAGCTTCTGCGGGAGCTGTGACTGATCTGAAGTGGATTATACCTCCATGCCTGTATTTACCCTGTGTTGTGCTCTGCGGGTGTGACGTCATTCAAAGGCTTGACTGTTCCAGTTCTGTGTAACCTGTGTACTGTGTTCGTGTTCGCTAACCTGGCGAAGTACCTGTCTAGGACAATTTGTGAATTGTGTGTTTATCCCATGGTCTTTACGTTGGATTTCCTGGAATACATTCCTTGGGATGCAAAGGTGAACTGGAAACTTGTAAAGACCGGTAATACTGATGTGTGTGTTGTTGTTGTTGTTGAACTGTCTGTAAAACTGTACGTCTCATTTTATATATAAAGCATTGTTTACATTGTAATATTGAGTCACTGAGTCTGTTTTCTGTTGCCGTTTTCAATACCGTGACAATGGTGTCGCCACGTTATGGCTGAGATATTGCCGATTTGGCGTTAAGCCATAGTCATTCATTCATACTTTTTCTGCACAGACCACAAAAATCGTCCGGGCAAAGCTTTTCTGGATATGCCTGTTTATAGCTGATGGAAAATGATATGCTCTAAATATCTTATAGACTAAATATGTATTGTGTGGAAATCACACTTCTTGAAAACTGATTCAGATATTGGAGTGTGGATGCATAACTATGAAGGCAGAGAGATTATCTCCTGTGGAGACAAAAGCACGGGTAAATTTGAGGGTTTTTCTCATATTTAAATGTACAACAGATTGTGCGATTGATAATATATTCACCCATAATGTTTGGTTAACTTTCTTGCATGAGACACTTTTCTCTTTCTTCCCTCCTCCCATAAATTAGCGTAAAACATTTTGTTGTAATTCTTATGAATGAAATAAAATTAAAAACTTGTTTGGTCTGCTTAAATTCAGTCACGTCTATAGCATTGTTTACAATGTACCACATTGCCACGAGGAGCAACTCTGCCATGCAAACGTCCTTCCATATTCTTATTCTTTACAGCCAGTACAATAGAGTAAGTCGAGGATCAACTTCCACAAATGAGCCAGTACAACACAGTACGTTTGTGATCCAACTCTACAAATCAATCAGTGCAACACAGTACGTTGAGGATCCACTTCCACAAATCAACCAGTACAACAGGGTACGTCTGTGATCCAGTTCCACAAATCAACCAGTACAACACAGTACGTTTGTGATCCACGTCCATAAATCAACCCGTACGACACAGTTCGTTTGTGACCCACGTCCACGAATTAACCAGAACAACACAGTACGTTTGTGACCCACGTCCACAAATCAGCCAGAACAACACACTACTTTGAGAATCCACTTCCACAAATCAGCCAGAACAACACAATACGTTGAAGATCCACTCCCACAAATCAGTGTATATATATTACTCACAATTGGTAGTCAAAATCCTCACAATAAGCAGAACCTGACTCAAAGTTCAAACTGCGTCAGCTTTTCTCATAAACATGGAAGAAGCCTCAGACAAATGACTATTCGAAACTGTATCCGCAAATTTCTTTATTCACTGTTGTTAACTAAATTAAATGTAATTAAGATCACAGGCAGACAAATCGGTGGATCGTTAGTTGGGTTTTACGGAACATAATGACAATGGATAGCCAATAACGTCGTGCAACTTTATCTAAGTCTCCTGACCTACAGGTCTGAAGGACAATACCAGTGAACTGTAATCATATGATGCACGCAAGTCCTTGTGCACGAGAAAGCAAATCTGACATGAAATACATGTTATACCACCGGTGATTTAGGGTGTTAAAGTTCTTACATACGTAAGTGAAGATACTGTTAAATATAATTTATAAGGTTTTTCTAACGACGCCTAAGGCTTAAACTGTATATACACGCATGCTCATCCCCTTTAACTTAGCACTTAGCACTTGCTAGAAATGCCCATTTCAACATCTTGAGTTCACAAGTCATTGCTCAAACCAGATTAAATTCTTGGCCTAAGGCAAAGCCAGCTTCGTAAAATAGATCCTAGGAGATCTAGCTTGCAAAGCGTTTAGTCACATCACTTACAACCTGGGGACTGTATAAGCATTAAACGCCTACTATGTAAATACCTGTAAGAACCTTTGTCATGAAACTGCTGTTATAACTGTCTATTTGGAGTTGCATTTTGGGTTTGAAATCCAACTGATATTTCCAGCTATTTCCGTAACTAATATTACCATTCATATTATCTTATTCTAAACCTAGGTGAACTGATACAATAATCAATACATGGGTACAAAATGCGTCATGCAAGAATTTCTTCTCATTCTGCATTTGCTTTCTATTAACATTTTAAAGAAACCCGTGTCTGACCCAAATTGAAATGAGGCCGTAATTCATAGGTTA
The DNA here is from genome assembly GCF_032854445.1 of Liolophura sinensis. Taxonomy (NCBI): domain Eukaryota; kingdom Metazoa; phylum Mollusca; class Polyplacophora; order Chitonida; family Chitonidae; genus Liolophura; species Liolophura sinensis. The sequence continues at coordinate 14,208,134 of NC_088296.1, forward strand.
TCTTTGATCATTGTCAATTATCACTCTGTTGTCGCCGCTCTGTATGCTGTAAATCTTATATTCCATTTCGTCCTACAACATGTTGATTTGGATTTGGCTGTTGAAATTAACACTGTTGTCAAAACAATTACGTCAGCAATTACGTTAGGTAAGTTAGGGGGAGGGTGGGGGTGGGTGGGGTGATTAAAAGGAAGAACAGAACATGTTTAAATGCAATTTACAGATTAATATAACACAACAATTTTCTAAAGGTTTACTACGGTGCTTAAGTCTCGTCATTCTCGTGTGTGAGTAGGTGAGTGTTTTCTTCACGTCTTACTTTTTTTAAGAACGGCCAATTTTTCAACTGGTCAATTTTTTAACCGGCCCCGTTAGTACAATTGATAGAGCGTTCGCTTCGGCTTGGCGTTCAGCATGAAGGGTATCGTGCAACTACTGGTTGACCCGTATCAGTATAACGCCTCGTGCCGGACGGCTTACTTGCTTTCGGCAAGTTGTCTCAGTGAAGCAGCACTAGATAAAAGAGTAGTGGAAATCCGCCCTGCATCGAATATACACGCTAAGGACTCCTTCGTCGTCATATGAATAATTGTTAAGTACGTTAAACCCCAAGCCTTCATTCACTCACAGTTTTTCAGCCATATAGAAGAATGAGTTCTTAGAGTGTATGTAATGTGCCTCCATGTTGCAGGACGGATTTCCACCGCTCTTTTATCTAGTGCTGCTTCACTGAGACGCCTTGCGGATTGCCAGTAAGACGCCCCGCCCTAGCCGTTATCCTGGTACGAATCAACCAGTCGTTGCACTATCCCCTTCATGCTGAACGCCAAGATACCACTTTCTATTTTAAGGTCTTAGGTGTGACTTGACTCAGAATTCACCCCAAAGCGGACGCTCTACCAGCTGTGCTATCGAGGCTGGTCTTTTCGTATGTGTACAACCAATGGAAATACAAGTGTTCCACGGCGACATCCTCTGGATCACTACTTCAGTGATCAAACTGTAGCATTTGATGTAGCATTTGTGATCAGAATGTGAGGTTTTCAAGGAATGCAACATTTTAGATCGTATTCTAATGTGAAAAACGGTGGTATGAATTTTTGCTGGCTGGAAACACAGGTTTTGAAACAAACATTCGAATACAAGGTGTCAACGAAAGTTGACGTTCTCCGTCAACAATCCGTGGACAGACACCTCTAAATAACCAGAAAAAAACATAAGGTTGGAAGTTCTGACTGATGCAAGGAGAGCTAATCAACAGGTTTCTAAGATGACGTAGAAACGCAAGGAATGTACAGGGAGAATAAATTAAACATGGTTCCGAACTGTGTTCATCAGGTTGTCCTTTGGCAAAGTTACTGTAAACTTTCCCACGTGTGACATACAAACTTGTTGGCCATATTGATAAGGACAATAGGAACGTAAGGCTGCAAACTGCTTCACGAAAGCTGTCAACCGTTTACTGTCAAGACGGCCAAAGAGACAATGAAGTAAAGAATTAATTGCTTTGATTTGATTTGATTGATTGGTGTTTTACGCTTATTTCACTTACGCGACGGCGACCAGCATTATGATAGGGGAAGCCTACAACCACCCGCCATTTGCTACCAGACATTTGCACGTACAGCCGAAAAGAACAAAACGAACGGATCAGGTGTGGCTATTTTAAGCCATTCAGAGCAATTCTGAATATCATAGATTACATATTGAGAAACAGAACTTCCAACGTAAAGGCAGTTTGATATCTAAATTTTATGTCAGCATAACGATTTTCAATGAAAAGACGTGGAAAACCCCTCAAGTCTATTGTACTTTAGAGGAAGATAAAAAGTCGTTATTACAAAAAAAATTATTGCATTTCCATACATAGAAAATTTTCTTCCGAGCACTTCATGATACAGTTAAAACAAACTGTTTCTGTCAAAACAGGCAAATCATTTTCGACAAAACTACACCTTTGGATTAGTATTATTTCTAATATTTGGCGCTCTAAAAGATGATGAAAAATGGTGGGATAACTATATGCATACAAAAACAAAAGCTGGTAAAATGATATAGCTGACATTAAAACGTAAGTTTAAACTCCAGGTGTGTCATTCAGATCAAAAAATAGAAACTTCACGACTTATTCGCTTAAATGCCAACACACCCATTTGTCCTTTCGCAGTTAAACATCAGCACTGCTGCATAAACACTGTGCGCAATGACACAAATAGTTGACTTCTCTTCCTTACTTACCATCTTGTTGGGCAAATTCAACTCCGCAACACAAGTGTATCTCATTAGAGTACAACGCAGCAAATTATGAACAGTATCTACTATTATTATTTCTGTTATTACATTACAACAATACACGCATGCATATATTTAAGCCGATGACATAACGGTAAACTAACGGCACAAGTAGTAGTACAAAAAAAACGGACATTTACGCGGGTGAAAAGGACTGTCCGTTCCTTGGACTTAAGCTTTCATAGCTGGATTGAAGTAGACTGGTGTGAAACTGGCTGGCGTGTTCTCACGCTTGGGCGCCTTCGACATCTTGACATGTGATGGGCCTTTCCAGCTGGGGAGTTGAACCAACGGTCCACGCTTCAACCACTAGACTAAAGGACAATTCCCTCCAGTCATAAATTGTGGCTGATCTACCAGCCAGATCAAGGCAGACTTACCAGTCAGTTACAAAGAGATTCACTGGCCAGTTATAGGCAGAAAATGCTAGAAATTCCAGCACACATACCTGTTGTAATATTTTAATGTACTGAAAACCGTTTCCTTTCTACAGCCGTGTCAACAAATCGGCAAGAGTTATTCCCCTTGAAAATTCCTCTCACAAACAGTATTGCCTTTTGTGATGAAATATTTGATGATTTTACTGCATACATGTGAATAAATGGATTTTACTGTTTAGTATTCGAATTGAAAAACAAATCTTCTATTATCCTGTTCTTGCTAACTCACAAAAATCGTCAGATTGGGTTTTCATCCAAGATTTATATTGGAACGATTCACACTGGAAATATATTTGATGTTCAAAATCCAATAACTGCCTCAAATATTTGACTGGACTATCGAGAGTTAATTCATTTTTCTCTAGTGGTGTCTCCCAAAATACCTGAGGTCAGTATCGGTCTCATACGCTACGAACATATAAACATTTTACATCGGAGCCGATAAAGATTAATTGGTGATGAAAAGAGCAAATACTTTATCCTCGAATCTCTAGAGATCAAAAGAATGGTTTTAAAAGTATGCATCTATGCACCACAAAAAGCCTAATTGCGTCAATTTTTAGCATGTGCGTGATTTTTTAATGTTTACAGACAGATCTGTTAGTCAGTCACAAACACCTTCGCCAACCTGTTAGAGACAGGTGTTGACCCGCCAGGCAGTTACTTATTGACAGTGTGTTAGCTGGCAAATGGTCCTACATCTCCGGTGAAACACGACCTATTTTATCTCAGATAAGGTTTTATTCAACTGTTCATGTAAATGCATAAATAGTAGCAAATTACACGACCCTGCAAACATTTAACCTTAAGAATTAACATACATCTATGATAACATTAAAGCAATCCACCAGCCCGTTACAGACTGGTGGCTGGGTTAGTTTCAGTCCAATTTACCACATGTTTACAGACAGACCCATTTGTCAGACATTTGCAGACACACTAATCTACCAATCATTTACAGACAGACTGATCTACAAGTTAGTTGTTCACCAATCAGACATAAGCTAATGGATAAGACAATTACAGAGATACATGTGCCAATATACTGGTATCAGACATTTACAAAGTGATCTATTAAACATTTACAGACATTCATAAACTGACGGACAAAACAGACATTTACAGACACAGTGATCTAACAGGACGTTGGAGACTTGCATTCAAGTTCCTTACGAAAGTAACTTAATCCCTTTTCACTTCGAAAACCATTTTTTTGCCTCATTCCCAGCTTTGTTTCAGGTCCATATGATTAGCTCTACAAAAAGTACAAAAAAATAGGACGGACTCATGCAAAGAGAAGCAGTCAACAATTTTCAATGATGTCAGACAGACAAACAGTATGTTCTTGGTGACAGAGCGAAATCAGTATTATAAATCGTGTTCCATGCTAGGATGCAAGGTATGGAAAGACAGGGCTTCTGGATGCTCTCTCCACATTTACTTACAAGAGAACTATACTCACTGTAAAACTTAAGAAACCTGGAGAAAAGGCGTTTGCTAGAAAAACCTTGTCACGCCGGTTTCTGCAGAAATGAGTGGTGACCATTTTATAACACACAGGATCTAACGAATGCCACAAAACGAGATGTGCACACGCCATATTCAGGGCCGTTCAGTGTTTTGCTACCCAAAGACGTCGGCGAACGAGGAGACCATTTTTGTCATTGTAACAATGTAGATCCAGATGAGATATACCATCTGATGAGTCTATTGTTGCCTTTAAATCCATCGAAAGCGAATATATATACTTCACTGCTTTTGCAACATATGGATTGTCTCCCACGGGACATTGGCGCCTGGAATGGGACAGGGAAAACTGAACTTACCTGAATGCGGAAACGCTACACAATTTCCGGAACATAACCATTTTCTCGCTGGGCCGTCCATAAGATCCAGTAGTGTTTTCTTTGTGATAATTGTGAGCACTGGACTTCAATCAGTTGGCTGGCCAGTTCACGATTCCTGGATTTGTGCGTGTTCGCGATTTGACAGTGACGTGACTGTCAACCAACGTTGGAAGCCATTGATGGAGCGTTCTTTGCAGTACTTTCAGTCTTATAGTTAAGTTTTTTGGTTACGTATTTAGACTACGCTTAAGGCTTAGATTGCAGTTAAAATAAAGCTGCGTGAGATGTGAAAGTGAATTCTTGACGGACAGTCATCCTCTGACCTTTTTGACATTTTGGACTTTTTTTGACAAGTTGTTTTGGGAGTATTTCGTAACGTAACTGAGGCGCTTACTGAGGCGATTTGGAATTGTTTTATATGAACGCGAGTGCACTTTGGGCACCTAAAACCAGTTTTGAGCTAACCATGTACTAATCAGTCAGTGAGTCAGACATACCTCCATCTATCCATTCTTTTTCCGATGTCTTAGTTTCACTTTCAGGTCAAGAGTATAAGTTACTATAGCAACCAGTGAACCCTTGGATAATCCACCGGAAACTCCACGCCGGAGGGACAGTTACCCCTTGTGGATGAGGACAAACCGATTGATTATCTGTTTGTAACGGGTAAATATAAAATCGGTCCGTGATCGTTCGCGCGTGTTCAGCATCAGTCATCACACTCTTATATCCCAACGAGCAACAATCCATTTGTTGCCCCACCTGTTGCAAATCTTTCCCCTCCTTGAGGCGAGCCTTATTGTCAGTTACACAAAATATCTTCTTTTTAAAGGATTAGAACCAGTCCATCAGTTTCAAAGTAGCAGTTTTGAAGTTATCTGTCTTCTGAAAGAAAACATATTCTAACAATGCTATCTTACATGTATATGATATCAAAAAGTCATTATGAAGTGAAGCTGCAAGGGTTTGTCTACATCTAGGTGAAAATGCATCTTTTACCACAATACTGGATAAACAAGAAGTTACAATTGGTGGTTAGTGGCGTGTCTTTGCTGCAGTCATATTATATGGAACAACAAAGGAAAGGTGAGTCAGTAGCAATGTGGAGTTGTAGACTAGAGAACACAATTCAATAAGCTAAGCGAAAAGCACCTCTGGGTGAGAGACAGATGCTTCGCATGCTTAGAACTAAATTTTGGATAGGTTTACAAAATGAAAGCTTAAAGACTGCTACTAGACATATATTTAATTCGGATATCTCTTATAATGAATAAATTATAAACTTGATTCTGATATTTTCTATATCATCTTATAATCTGTTACTTGAAATTCGAGCAGTGGAGAAAGAGTTGCTGGTTGTAGATCAGTAAATCGAAAAGATGTCCACCGAGCTTCAATAGTAACTATAACCGCAACGCAGTTTCGGCCGGGGTAAACGTCATTGGTTGTTGTAGATATTACTGTACACTGTGAAGTGGGAGACAGCATAACAATATCTAAATCCACAACGGCTTCGGGAAGTCATTGACAGTGCAGCAGAAAAGTATAGTCAACATACTATATATAGTATGTTGACTATACGTTTCTGCTGCACTGTCAATGTGCAGATGCCGTCTAACTTCATGTTAAAGCAATAAGATTACTTCTATTTCCGAAAAAAAACCGGTGCTGTCAGATAAACGCTTATGAAGTAAAAAATATTGACAGTTGGCATAGTGCAGAAAGAGTATGTCTTGGGCTACAATTTGGTCCAAGTTTCATGTTTGTGGCTTCTGTAGTTCTCGAGTTACAGGTCATTGAAATTACCTAAATAAGTATTAGTTTTTTGACTATATCTCAAAAATAAAAATTCAAAGACATGCAAAAAAATAAAAACAGATTAGGAATCAGGGGCGCAGAATACATCAGACTACGTTCAAAAAATTTGAATTTTCAAAACTATGTGATGTCACTTCGACCAATGGCGGGCTTCCAAAGTTTTTACCGGAAGTAACAACTTTCTGAAACTTATTGTAGCTTCTAACGATCTACCTGCAATCCTAATTTCAAAACAATCAGTTCAGTGGTTTTTGAGAAGATGTTAAAATGATTTCATATAAAATCCAATATGGTTGCGAAAGCACGAGGCGGGGAAAAATCGGAGTCCGTGGTGCACAACTTCAGACATCGGGGAATAACACTGCAAACATTTCAGGTCAATCGGTCAAGGGGTCTAGGCTGAAGGCGGTTCACAAAATCGAAATAATAATGATAATAATCCAAACAATTTCAATAGGTGTCCCACAGGACTTCCTGCGAGGACCCCTAATTAGTGGTGATGGGAACGAGGCTCAGTTATAATCGATCGAAGAACGGTTGGAGGGCCTTTAGAACAAGTCTAACGAAACTGTTCCCATGGATTTCTTGTCCCAAATACTTGAGCGCCTGGACTTAATAGAAAAACGCATGCCTGACAACACTCGTGGTGCGGTCGTGTCCGAAACCTATCTTCAACGGAGCCCAATTTAAACGAATAACTACCTCCCCCACCGGACGGATTAGGGGTCGTTCTTCAGAGTGGCAAGTCATTGGCAAGTCAAACGAATCCAGTATAATTGTTAATGGTAAACACTGTAAGGGTTTATTAGACACTGACTCAATGGTTACTACTGTTTCTTTTTTTTATATTAACCATTTGAAAGCTGTTAGGTTGGGGTCTCTTGAAAAGTTAACATTAGATATCCGTGGAGCGGGAGGAGATAGCCTTCCTTACCATAGATATATAGAAGTTTTGTTAGGAGCTCAAGGCGGAAGGAGAAGAATTGTAGCACCTGCGCTCGTGGTTCCAGATAGCAACTATAACAATCATGTTCCGATGATTGTCAGGACAAGTATCATTAAATTGTTTGTAGATAAGGTACGCAATCGTGGTGGCGGCCCACGGTGTCTCCCTGCGAAAGTTTTGGAGACTGGAGGCCTGGTAGGAATGTTCGAGCCACAAGCTGTCGAGCAGCCTGTATTCAGCCCGACCAAGAGGTGTGTGTGTGTGTGTGTGTGTGTACAGGGGCTTGTTGGGAATCCCCAAAAGGTATCTCAACCACTGAGATTACTTAGAGATTTTGACAGAAAATTATGGAAAAGTGGACTTTTTTCGCAAGACCTGTAAAAATAATGGTTCCCAAACATGCCATTGATCTTACCAGCTGTATTTTGTTTTGCAGAGGCTGAATAAAGACATCAGACATTTTGATGTGTCCTGTACATTAGGACCTGGTTCTAGCTACTGTAGCATCCTTGTAACAATCGATCATTGTACGCAATGCGCTAAAGCCATCCAGATCAAGAATCAAACAGCCAGATTAACGGCTAGAGTATTTTTCGATCATTAAATTGTACATTATGGTTTTCCTGGTCGATTCCACAGCGATCAAGGTAAGAATGTCGAGTCGGATGTAATCCCACAATTATTAACGATTGTTGGTGTGGTGAAGACCCGGATGGTTCCTTACCATCCAGAAGGTAATGGTATTTGGGAATGTTTTAATCAGACTTTGTTAAACGTTCTAGGTACCCCGATAGAAAAGCAAAAGTCTGACTGGAAGCACTATGGTTTCGTGTTTTGCACACGCATACAATGTCACCAATCGCGAGTCCTTGTTTATACTCCATATTATCTCATGTTCTGCTGACACTTTCGATTGGCGGTTGATGCGTATTTGGGTATTTACCCTAACGATTGTGAAACAATAGGCCCTAAGACAGTGTACGCTTCCGAACACAGAAAACGGTTGAAGTGTGCGTACAAATCAGCTTCCGCTGAAGCCTTACAGTCTTCAAACAGGTACAAAATGAGGTACGACTCCATGGTAGGACAGTCGACTATCCATCCGCATGATCGGGTACTTGTGAAAAATGTTGGGCTGAAATGTAAACATAAATTAGCCAGAAAGGAATCCCTGTCTACAAGGTCAGGCAGGGGAATGGTAACAAGGTGAGAACCTTGCATAGAAATATGTTCCTTCCCTTTATTTCCCTATAACAACCTCTTCCTCCCTCTACTAATCACCTTGTGTCTATAGGTCGCGTTCTCAATGACGCGTCGTCGGAGTCCATTCCTGAAAGAGAAACGGAGTCGTCCTCGGGGTCAGGTCAGTTGCCGAAGCGCACTCGTTCCACATTTCCGTTTCAGCCTCACAGGACATCACGGGAGTCTGATGGCCTTAGGCAAGCTACCCGTGTAGGACGGCAGCCATACTGGTTCAATGGAACTTAACTGAACTTAAATATCGGGAAGATATCCTGACTTTTTCCCTCATTAAGAACCTTCTGCAGCTGCTGTATTTTCTTTACCAGGAACATGGAGACCACACGTTTTTTCTTACCCACCAAACCCAAATATCATATGCAAGCTGATGACAGAAATCAGAAGGTCTTGTTTCCATATGCTGCAATGTTTCTGCATTAGCAGTTCTATTGTCAGTCATTATCTCTATATGCCTATCCTTTACACGGTTCTTAATGACTAAAGGGTTAAATGAACTGTTCACAACTCTAAATAGTTGATGTGATTCCTGACTTCAGATGGCGTCCAGAACCACCCACAGGCCAATTCTCCCATGACCCCCACCCCCCAGCCCCAGCCTGAGGCATCCCTCTTAATAACAAGGTCGGGTTATCTATGACTAATAGGGTTATAGCTTATTTCAATCTTCTGATCCACCATTCCAAATCAGTCCTTGATTTATCAGACAAAGACAACATTTATCAAATTTACCTTTGTTTAGTTTTAGAATTTTTGTGTTTGGAAATTGCACGTCATAAAACCAAGTACTCTGGCTACTTCCCTACTTAAGGGGAGACTACTCTTTAGTAACTATTCACAAGCAGCTGTTAGGCTGTTAATTTTACTTTCTTATTAAGAGAGTCCATTTAAGTTTGGCATAACTCTGTGTGAGCCATCCTTTTTTCTCAAATTTGACAGATAAACTAAACTAAGCAGTCTCCGTGTTGACGTGCCCTGAAAGAGCGAAGGCGTCAACGATCATTTTATCCAGATCATCCAGCTTTGCGTTTAAATTTCCACGTTGATCATTACGACGATATTCCGACATTTTGTCCGCAATCATAGCTATAAGCGACTTTTCAAGGGCATCTTGTGCATACTTCTGCCGGATGTCATTGGCGCATGCGGGCCTAGCTGTCTTTCGCGAGAGCTCTTCATATACAGAAAGAGAAGACAGGAGAGCACAATTTTCAGGCCTCAGGTATTCTTCCATTTTCGCAGTCAAGGTTTTGATGGAAAATTTGTTACTGGCATCTCTTTCCAATTATTTTAGCCAAATCAGAATTTTCTGGTGGGCGTGTTTTGTTTTCAGAGTTAAAGCCGCTCTCGATTTCCTCTAACATATTCCCATCATCTTCAGTTTCAACAAAACTGGACTTGCCTTTTTTGGTAACTTGCGTTTTTTTTTTTTCAATAGCATTTCTAAATCGTCAAAATCTCCGTGAGCGTGATCTGATGATTCATTAATATCAGACCTACTGCTAGGGTTACTGAAAATTTGGTGAAATTTTCTTTTTGAACCAGTAGTATAGGACCTTTTCTTAGCGTAAATTTTCCCAATCTTAAATCAAGGGTTTTGAAACATAGTTATCCACATCTGGCGCAAGGTCCCCAGCGTCTGCTATATCGACGCCATGTTTTCACATAGGCTGTCGAGTTTTTGATTTTTAGGATCCCCAACCTCTAGGCCTACATTAGTTGTGCGGTGATCTAACGAATCACCTAACACTGTATCAGCATCTACAGTGATAGACGGCCATCCATGCTGCGTAGGCCTATATTGTTCATATTTAAGTAACAAGAAAATCAGCGACGGCCAGTCGCCACTTCTCCCTGTTACTGCGGCCGTGGGTTGTATCAACCCAACTTTGTGCCCTTTAAAGCTGTTGCACTCCGGCAATCTAAGAACCGAAGGGCGTGGGTGCTACACCTAAGATAATTCTTAATAATTGGCACCCAGATGGAATATCATTAGAGCGTACACGCATTAACTCTAGTTGTAAAACTGTCTTAGTTTAAGTTTGGTATGTAAGTAATATATTAAACGGTTCGTCCAGCTCGTATATTTAGCGTATTTGTAGTGAAACGAAAGTCAGTATATAATGAAATATCCAGGGACATTATACCCGCTTTGCTGTTTCAAAAGTGAGTGAAATCCAGAACTGTAATGTAAATGAGAAGCCAGTGAGTCACTGATCGAGCACAAGAATGGAAATCTTTATTTGTATGAATTTTCAATGCATACATACAATTTCAGAAGAAAAAAAGCACTTGTATGTATTGTACATTTAAACTCACAAATTGCATCAGGTAATAACATTTAGAAGAGAACATGGACGCTTACATTACCAGAGTCTTGTTTCTTACCTGTAGATGCGAATATGAAGGCAATCTGTGCTCGATTTTATAACTGCACGTTGTAGCAACGTAGTACAACTCAGTACAAGTAAGGACAAGTCTCGACTGGTAAAAGCTACCAGGGCGTCTAACAATGCTTTGTTTACCTGACTTCCCAGTTCATCCGGGTGACCCTATGTTCGTCAAGACGTTTATAAGGCATATTAAAAGAGAAAAAGGTGTGTCTTTAAAAATGTAATAATATCCAATTAATGCAAATAATTTACAACAATCAAAAATGTATGTATTCTAAATAACAAAGCTAAAACCATAGTCTATACATATACTAAGCTATATACAATAGGTACAATGTTAATCTGGACACATATCCAAAGAACATTCTGTTCATTTGATTGGTTAGAATGCGAAACATACGAGACCCGAACATGACGGGACTCTGTGAGGACATTAATTTCAATATACCCCCAGAGTGAAAATGTAGACAAAAAGGGAGACAGCTTTGCTTGAGCAAACATAAGTTTTTGTCATTTGCTTTGATCAGGACACAGACCCCCATTACAACTTCCGTTTTTCGGGAATTTAAATCTGTGTATTTAAGGGTGCAAAGTCTTTTTTGGCTGCCAGCTTGCCATTTTCGGTGTACAGGTGAATGCTTGGTATGAAAATGCAGGACGTCTCAAAAATGCTCTTTATGCTTCGCCTCGGAAAATAGTATCGACCTCAGCCAAATATCTACATATAACTAATAATATCAGATATACAGTATTAGTCTATACGTATATTAAGACATAAAAGATATACAATATTTGTCTATACATATATTATGACACATAAGATGAACAATACTAGTTTATACATATTATAAGACACATAAGATGTACAGTATTAGAGTGTATATTAATCACTGTGCTACCTCTACGCCATGAAAACCAACCACTTTTCCATACATTGTTATTTATTGTTACTGAACAGGTCTGGTATAAAGTTTATTTTGTCAGAATTATGTACAAAACATATGAAGATGCTCACATCATTAGGGAATTCACTGTGACCCTAACACACGATAGATCCGGACAATGAAACTGCTAACACGATGCCATTTCTACAGATAATATAAAAAAATATGTTAATTAGCTCATTAATTGTACTATAAATAAAAATCCACTGAGTAACGACGTTATATGTCAAATTAAAAAACAACCCTAAGCAAATTGCCTGGTTTATATGATTGGACCACTGTTGGTCTTGACGACAAATACTGCTTGAGACAAAAAAAGCAAACCATAAATGCCGTGTACCGGAAGTTAAGACTTACTGGTAGTAAATATTCTCCAGCTGGCAGCTGTTCTACCCCATTGTTAGGTGACTACCGCATGAACTGATGAACAGAGAGAACGTTCCAAGTGTCATCGAGTTTGTCACGCAACACGTGTTCCTCCCCAAATAATACACCGCCTTGCTGTCTATTATAGGAATTTCAACGTGATTACGTGATAGACTTGTTTTCATACTCTAGATATGCGAAGTATAGAAATTACCTCGCAACGATATGAAACGACTTCATTCATAGGCAGCTTTAAAATATCTAGGTCAGCTGTTGAGTTTGCCCATAATTGGTCCTAAAATTCATAACAGGTGACAGAGATAATGACAGCATGCAATATGCAGCTTTCTATCATTTCTGCTTTACTTTTGAGGATTGGATAGATTTTAACACATTAGTCCTGGTGACCCGATACCCCGAAATCATGGTTTTGTTTTATATTGAGTTAGTCAACAAGCACCGCTACCGATATGTTAAACCCTTTCACAAGGAACTGAAAGGTGTAAACTGTTTGCATTCTTCACTTTGTGGCTTGGCTATATTCAAGGTGAAGCAGATTGGAACATGCCGGTTCTCCTCGTTGTTTTCGCCTATCTCGAAAAACGTAATGCCCTGAAAACCATCAGCACTTGCCAAGAGATAATCCACCACACTTTCCTCATTTGACTGGAAGTTTGTACATTTACCGCTATTTTCGCCCTATCGACCGTTTACTATTCTCATTTCGTTTTCTTTACAGAACTCTAAAAGTTTTCTTCCTTGTGAGTTAAGCTTAGCGTTGTCGTCTGTTCTTCTTTCGCCATTTTTTTCAGTCGATAAAGTATCAGATTCATCACTAGTCCTAGCATTTAAGTCTCCACATATGAACACCTTACCGCTCCGTCCACATTTACGCGTAACAGGCGCTAAAGTATCCTTCATGTAATCCTTCGCACGCTGGTAACTAACGTAAAACTTAGAATCTTCGTGTGGTAGGTACAATGAACAGATATACACGTCTTTATTTAAACTGAAATTTTCTTTAATAAATCTAATCCGTATTATACCAATCCCTGTGGGTGCTTCTTTGCGTATTACTATTTTCCCATTCAGAGATTTTCTATAGATTAACGACGCGCCATAGTAATAACGTGTAGCTCCATACGGTTTATACCCAGAAACATGTGCTGCCTCAAACCCCTCTAACCTGTGACTAATACATTTGTCTTCGTCTGCAATATTCCTCTCTCCCAGATTGGTTTCGGACAAAAAATTAACATCGTGGCGTTTCATCATGTCGATAAAGTCATCATCCTTTCATGTTGGTGTGAGACCATTAATGTTCCACACCATAAAACGTAACTTTCCATCGTCTGTATGATTTTTTGCACACAGATCTGTAGGATGAGGCATTTGTTCTTAGCTTTCTTTGTTATAGAATTCATTCATTTTTCGCATGACCATTTCGCTAACTCTGCAATAGGTAAAGGTGACCATTATCGGTCTTTGATCTTCGAGGTCTTCATGTCCAAGCATCTGGACATCTGTTTTAGACACGTCACTGTCAATACCCATTCCTAAACCTTTCTGGCAGTATTTTAAAAAGTGTTTCTTCTCAAAGAAATGCGTCGAATACTTCGCACTATATGTTTGAAAGATTTCGTAGAATATAAAAGTGTTTTTGTTTCTCAACTTCAAATAGCTTAACACATCGCATATCATTTTTTCAGCCCAATTGAAATATACTTCTATTTGCTCAATGTCATATTTGCCATGTATTGCCTTTTGCATTTCTTTGTGACATTGTTTCTCAAATCATTAATTTCCCTTTTTATAATGTCTTCAATGTCACGAATATCTCGGACTGGAGTGTCATCTTGTGAATATCGATGTGCCATCCTGTCCACATTTAACTAAAATAACGATCGAGTGGTAGCTAGAAACAGTAGTCGGTGAGTTGGTACATGTGCTTCCTAAAGATACAGCTTTTGATTTCACCTAAAGATCTGTCGCAGATATATTTGTTCCTCTTGAAGACCAGACACAGTTTGCTTTTTCCGATGATGCAACTCAGCTTTTTGTTTCTTTGGGAAGATTTTTTTGCTGATGTTGGTTCCTCCTGAAGATCTTGCACAACTTTAGGATCCTCCAGAAAACATAGGACAGTTTTTTGTTCCTTCTGAAGATCTGAGACAGCTTTTGGTTCCTTCTGAAGATCTGAGACAGCTTTTGGTTCTTTCTGAAGATCTGAGACAGCTTTTGGTTCGTTCTGAAGATCTGAGATAAGTTCAGGCTCCTCCAGAAGATCATCTAACACAGTATTTTCTTCCTCCTACAGGTTAGATACAGTTTTGGTTCCTTCTGAAGATCTGAGATAAGCTCAGGCTCCTCCAGAAGATCATCTAGATGCAGCTTTTGGTTCCTTCTGAAGATCTGAGACAAGTTCAGGCTCCTCCAGAAGGTCATCTAGTACAGTATTTTCTTCCTCCCACAGGTCAGATACAGCTTATAGTTCCTTCTGAAGATCTAACACAAGTTCAGGCTCCTCCAGAAGATCATCTAGATCCAGCTTTTGGTTCTTTCTGAAGATCTGAGACAGCTTTTGGTTTCTTCTGAAGATCTGAGACAGCTTTTGGTTCCTTCTGAAGGTCTGAGACAGCTTTCGGTTCCTTCTGAAGATCTGAGAAAACTTTTGTTTCCTTCTGAAGATCTGAGACAGTTTTTGGTTCCTTCTGAAGATCTAAGACAGCTTCTGGTTTCTTCTCAAGATCTGAGATAAGTTCAGGCTTCTCCCAGAAGATCATCTAGCACAGTATTTTCTTCCTCCTACAGGTCAGATGCAGCCTTTGGTTCCTCCTGAAGATCTGAAACAGCTTTTGGTTCCTTCTGAAGATCTGAGACAAGTTCAAGCTCCTCCAGAAGATCATCTAACACAGTATTTTCTTCCTCCTACAGGCCAGATACAACTTTTGGTTACTTCTGATCTGAGACAGCTTTTGGTTCCTTCTGAAGATCTGAGACAAGTTCAGGCTCCTCCAGAAGATCATCTAGCACAGTATTCTCTTCCTCCTACAGGTTAGATACAGCTTTTGGTTCCTTCTGAAGATCTGAGATAAGTTCAGGCTCCTCCAGAAGATCATCTAGATGCAGCTTTTGGTTCCTTCTGAAGATCTGAGACAATTTTAGGCTCCTCCAGAAGATCATCTAGCACAGTATTTTCTTCCTCCCACAGGTCAGATACAGCTTTTGGTTCCTTCTGAAGATCTGTGACAAGTTCAGGCTCCTCCAGAAGATCATCTAGATCCAGCTTTTGGTTCTTTCTGAAGATCTGAGACAGCTTTTGATTCTTTCTGAAGATCTGAGACAGCTTTTGGTTCCTTCTGAAGATCTGAGACAGCTTTTGGTTCCTTCTGAAGATCTGAGAAAACTTTTGTTTCCTTCTGAAGATCTGAGACAGTTTTTGGTTCATTCTGAAGATCTAAGACAGCTTCTGGTTCCTTCTCAAGATCTGAGACAAGTTCAGGCTTCTCCCAGAAGATCATCTAGCACAGTATTTTCTTCCTTCCACAGGTCAGATGCAGCCTTTGGTTCCTTCTGAAGATCTGAAACAGCTTTTGGTTCCTTCTGAAGATCTGAGACAAGTTCAAGCTCCTCCAGAAATTCATCTAACACAGTATTTTCTTCCTCCTACAGGCCAGATACAACTTTTGGTTACTTCTGATCTCAGACAGCTTTTGGTTCCTTCTGAAGATCTGAGACAGCTTTCGGTTCCTTCTGAAGATCTGAGACAAGTTCAAGCTCCTCCAGAAATTCATCTAACACAGTATTTTCTTCCTCCTACAGGCCAGATACAACTTTTGGTTACTTCTGATCTGAGACAGCTTTTGGTTCCTTCTGAAGATCTGAGACAGCTTTCGGTTCCTTCTGAAGATTAGAGACAGCTTTTGGTTCCTTCTGAAGATCTGAAACAGCTTTTAGTTCCTTCTGAAGATCTGAGACAAGTTCAGGCTCCTCCAGAAGATAATCTAACAGAGTATGTTCTTCCTCCTACAGGTCATATACAGCTTTTGGTTCCTTCTGAAGACCTGGCACAGCTTTTATTCCTCCTGAAAATCTGACAGATTCTGCACATGTTTAAGCCTAAGATATGTGCCCCTATACGCTCATGAATTTGAAATTGATGAGAAAGACTCGCTGATCACCAAGTGCGATGTTTCTATGAAAATAAAAACAGATTTTATTATTGGCTTAAGTGTTTGTCTGGCTGGATGAAATTCAAAACGCCAAGGAGTTGAGTAAATGCGAAACGAATAACCAAATAATTATTGTAACAGGTTATTATATAAGCGTTGTCTACCTCTGGGCTGGAAGGAATTTCCCTTCTAGTGGTAGAGGCGTGAATTCCAAACTAGTGATCCCTGGTTCAAATCCAGTTGGCGCGTCAACCACTAGACGAAAGGAAAATTCCCCCCCCCCCCCCCCCCCAGCATGAAGGTTGGCAGTGCTTGTATATCACCCTGTTTAATTATGGCTGATCTACAAGCCAGGCACAAGCACATTTGCCAGCCAGTTACAGACAGATAGCTAATATTATCGAGTTAGACAGATCAACCAGCGAGGTACAGGCGGATCGAAGATTCCATTTAGATATGTATTTCCCACCGAATGATTAATGCCACTTCTCCTCCATGATGATTAGCATATCGGATTGGAGACTTTAGAATCTAGGACTTTGATCAATACTAAAATGACTCATGTTATGTACTCATATTGTTAGAAAGAGCAGATTGTATAGTATCTGTCTTCCTCATATTAATATTTAATATAACATCATTTTATGGAAATTACGGGGTTTATCTTTACTCATGCATAATGCTAACCATGTTTCTGTTAGTAAATTATAGGTGGGGCGTAGTAAGAGGCGAACGCTGTACTATGCACGTCAGCCAATCAAAACGTAGGATTTTTGTAGTTCCTTGCCTTCAGGCTATGAAAAGGGCATCGATCATGGCGTCTGGCATGTCGAAGAAAAAGACAAGATCATAGGCAAAGCCATTGGCAAAGGGAAGATGAAGATCGCGACAGCCTCAAAGGATAAGTTAGATGGTATTTCAGATTCTTTCGATCCCGCGGAAGATTTTCTTGGTCTGGCGGAAGATCAGCAATATTCTGTGTGTTACGGCGGGCGGATTAAACATGATACTGAAGGGACTGGGACTATTTCTCCCGTATTAAACTTTACATGTGGATTTCGGTTAGGTAGAAATTCAGGTACACCTATCTATCGTAATATCTTTAAACTTCTGAAGACTGTTTTCTTTCTATGGCCGTGTCAACAAACGCATTTTTACGTTATTCTCCTTGAAATTTGCTCTCACAAACAGTATTGACTTTTGTGATAGAATAATTGAGGATTTTACTGTGTCTATTATCCTGTTCTTCCTGATTCACAAAGGTCGTAAGATTGGGGTTTCCTCCAAGAGTTATATTGGAACGATTCAGACTGGAACTATAATGTAATGTTATAAATCGAATAACTGCCTCAAATAGTTCCCTGGACCATCAAGAGTTAATCCATTTTTCTGTAGTGGTGTCTCCCAAAATACCCGAGGTCAGTATCGGTCCCATACGCTACCAACAGAAAAGAATTTTACATCGGAGCCGATAAAGATTAACTGGTGATAAACAGAGCAAAGATTTTATCCTCGAATCCCTAGAGATCAAAATAACGGTTTTCAAAATATGCATCTATGCAAAACAAAAGCCTAATTGGTTCTTTTTTTCAGCAAGTTCGTGATTTTTAATGTTTACAGACAGATCTACTGGTCGGCTACAAACATATTCATCAGCCTGTTGTAGAGGAGTGTGGGCCTACCAGACAGTTACGTATTGACAATGTGATACATGGCAAATCGTTCTACATCACCGGTGAAACATGACCTCTGTTATCTCAGACAGGGCTTCATTCAAACTGTTCATGTAAATGCATAAATAGTAGCAAATTGCACAACCGTACCCACACTTAACCATAACATTTAGCACAGATGTATGATAACATTAAAGCAATCCACCAGCCCGTTACAGACAAATGCCCCGGTTAGTTTCAGACCAATCTACCACATATTTACAGACAGACCCATTTGTCAGACATTTACAGACACACTACAGACTGATTTTCAAGTCAGTTATAGACCGTCCGATCTACCGGTCAGACACAAACTAATCCATAATACAATTAAACAGATATCTGTGCAAATATAACAGACATCCATAATCATACTAACCTATAAGACTTTTACAAACGCAATGGTCTAATAGTACGTTACAGACTGATTTACCAACAGGTCTTTTTTGATTTGACTATGGGTCCATCATTTACACCTCTCCTGGGAAATCGTACTGTGTTTGCCCTTCTACAACAGTCACACTGATGTCTCAGTGCATCTGAAGTAAAGAAATGCGCGTTTGATCTTCATAAACTCATTAGGGGATTTTAACGGCCATTTTCTTTTCTTATTTACTATTATCAGCAGCCGTCGAAGAATTGTATGATTTCACAAGTGATTCATTTCTTCATGATTTGAAACGGTGATACATTCCAATGTGTCAAGCCCATGTTTAGGTAAATGTCCCTGGTTTGAGTAGATAATCTGTGTGGTCATTTGCAAGCCACCTTAGAAGCTATTAAGAATTACAAAAAATTAAAATTACGTACTCTTTATTATATAATATTGCAATTTGACTAATAATTCATGCGCACAGATAAGGGTGGCGACAAAGTCAACAAATCGTACCGTACTATTGCTGGTGTACTCCTATCCGCCAGTTGCTTCACTTTGACGAGCTTAAATCTGCAGTACAACACTCGTTTGGAGGAACGTGATGATACGTTTTCCATGGCGTGCTCAGCCTGTTTGCCGAGCCAGGCTACTTCCGCTTCAGGGAAAGGGGAATTCTCTTTTTTCCGACAGACCTCGACTGTTCCCTACGAAAACAAGCTCTTTGGAAAGCCTCATATTGATTTGTCGCTACCGACGTTAATGACCTTTTCCCAGATCACTGGAGACCACTAAAATTACAAATGTGTTCGGCTGTATTTTTAATAAGGTAAACAGAATGGTGATTATGCTAGGATTTTTTTATATGTTGTTTAAAATGTGCAAGCTGAATGTGGTGGTATGGCATTCTACTATGCGAAAGTTAGGGATATATATGTTTAAGGCTGAAGATGATAAATTTACTACATAAATAGTAAGGAAAAGCAATGCGCTCGTGTAACCTATAACAGGCCTCTACGCGGAGAGGTTTGAAATGAGGTTAGACGTTATGTTTATGCAACTGTACTACATGGGTCTTGAAATAAGTCATGACGACCTGCATCAGACTGCAGCCAGTCAATACATACGATAATGAGGACTGGAGAGACCTTTGCAGGCTGCGGGACCAATCAGCAATAAATATATCATCTGTTTAAGAACGCAAATTGACTCACGGACTGCGAGTTCGGACTATAGACTTGGATGTCACGCCTGAAAAATCGTCTCTGGTTCTCTGTGTCACTGAAAATTGCTGACGGCTTCTCTCCCACATGTTACAAGACTCATTTCTTTGTTTGCATTTATTATTAATTCTCTTGACACATTCCTTTAAAAACTGCTCACCGAGGATCATAAAGCTGTCTTCAACTTAAGTCAGGCAATGTCTTCACTTCCAAACAGTTCACCGTGCTAAAATTATAATTCAGGTACACGGTTTTTACTTGTCTTCGGTTTTTGTATGCGTTTCGTATATAAGTTCTGGAGAAGATTGAGTCTAAGGAGGCTAAAAAGACTTTGTGATCCTGGGCCTAGGGCTATAGATTGTTATGGAAACGGAGCTTCCGAGTGTCGACATAGAACATCCATTCCTTTTTTCTAAGACGTCTACAAATTTAGGATTACGCTTTGTCCAGATATACCGCTAGACTTTATAATGGACATATGTGGTGCTAGATGGTGTGACCGAACACTCTGTTTTCACGCTGCCATAGCTTCTGGATTATTGTCCTAAAATGTGAAAATCTGGTGGAAATTGAAGCCTCTATTGACAAGGAATACTAACATTAATTGTTGAGTTAATACGTTATTTAAGGCCGAGAGAAAACAATACAAAATTGCTTCGTGCGTTTATATATTTATTGAATAAAATTTAAATCTTGTCAACATCAGATAGCAAATAAAAAACATACACATCCTGAAATAATCGTTACCTTTCTTTAAATCGAGTCCACCCCAGTGAATTGTCCACAATAACTAAGTCATCTCAATAATCCTTAGCTAGAGAACATAGAATTTACATCACACCAAGACCAGGCATTAATTAAATTCTTTCAGAATTCTGTAAATTTCCAAATCAGACGTGCAAAACTTGGTTGAATCATCCATAAAGCTTATATGGCCATTAAAAACAAGCCTGCTTTGCAATAACTCGAGAAACATACACTCTAGGCCAAAAACGTCATTTTTTTCGTTTAAACGGGACACTGTTTTTAATTTTCAATATGAAGATCAACGTTAAATAGAAAACCAGATATCTTTACTGGATGTTTTATGTATTTCTATCTGCAGTCAAAATTTCGTTTCGGTTGACCTTTGTCTTCTTATGTAAAACATAAACTTTACAATGTGATCGGTTTTGCCAGGTTTCACCTCGTCAGAGAGTTCAAATCTAGGTTGTTGTTTTTTCTTTGGCAACATGCTTTTTATGTGACTTAAGATATATGCTGTCTTGAATTATTTATTTAATTGGTGTTTTACGCCTTACTCAAGAATATTCACTTATTCGACGGCGGCCAGCATTATAGTGGAAGAGAACCTGGCAGAGACCGAGGGAAACCCACGACCATCCGCAGGTTGTTGAGAGACATTCCGGGAGAGAAAGCCAGCATGAGTTGGACTTGAACTCACAGCGACCGCATTGGTGAGAGGCTCCTGGGCCATTACGTCGCGCTTAGCGCGCTAACCAACTAAGCCACGGAGGCCCACAAACTGAACATAAAGAAATCAATATAAAAACAACATGTAGGAAACAGTATGTAGCAATTACGGCATAATCATGAACAGCATAGAAAATAACAATCTCTTAAAACACACGCATATATAGCGCCCTACATTCATCACCCAACAGTTTGATTTGATTGGTGCTTTACGCCGTACTCAAGAATATTTCACTTATACGACGGCGACCAGCATTATGGTGGGGGGAAACCGTACAACACCGGCAGGAAATCCACGACCATCCGCAGATTGCTGGCCGGGGAGGAAGTCAGCTTGACCTGAACTTAACTCACATCGACCGCTGTGAGAGACACGAGAGTCATTACGCTGCGCTAGATAAAGCCTTATCCTATCAATTATTAAACTGTGAATCATTAGGTGGGCTAAGTCTTTGACTCAATTTTAGCAGCAAATTCCTAGCCAATCGATTATTACACTGTGCATCGATAGGTTGGCCAAATATCTGACGCACGTACCGACGTATAACCGTGTCCGATCAATATACCACCCTAGATCGATAGTTTGCTCAATAAATGTGCCAGTAAGAATATGCATCATAATATGGTATTTTAATAATATCACTCGCAAGAATTCTTTTTTCTACAAAATGTCTGTAAAATCCCTTACGATGAAAAACTTCCTCTTCACTGAAAGAAAATCAGACATTTAAAGAATGATTTTGGATTACCATGATGTACAAATCCGACAATGAGACGTACAAAAGACACTTCCGCTGTATAAACATTTCTGACAGTTTAATTAAGACAATCATCTACGTGTCTCTGAACTTGTTTCTGTTATTATATTTATTTTAAACACAGAAAATCAATGAAATAAAAATGTGGTCCATTCAATGTTTCTTCTCCAAAGCATAAGATCACCACACTTCCTATATTCTCAGTGTAAACTCTTTTCATCTACCGTAAAATTATGTTTCTTTGTCGTCATTATCTTCGTTATCATCCTCGTCCCCACTCTAGCTCTCTTCCTTGATTTCTTTTGATCTGCGTTTTCTCTTCTTACTTGTCGACTTTCTTCTTTTTGCTGGACGCCGTGCTTTTCCCTTTTTCTGCACAGGACTGTCTTTGTCTTCACCCTCTGTGTCTTCTCCATCCCCCAACTGAACGTCCTCAGTTTTCGCGATCGTGTCAGGGTCTTTCCATGTTTTCTGACATTTGTCTCTAACGCTCGTCCTTTTTAAGCTGCTGGTGGAACTCGTTGATGCATCACCATCCTCATGTTTCATTCCTCTTTTTATTGCTTCACCTTTTTGTACATGGGAATCATTGCCCTTAACAACTTTCTGAGGGCTGTTGGCTTCCTTTTCTTCTTCTCCATGTTCGTCGCCTGCTCCACTTTTTCTTTTAAGTCCCTTAAATGGCATAATCTTCTCTTTCAGAATATAACGGTTTCAAATGAAGCGATGACTTCTTTAATAAGAGACTGTTAAACACTTACGTTGATGGACGAACGAAAAATGCCCCTTGTCGGAATGTTGCTTCTGAAATGTACATAAATGGGAGTTTTCAGTACGAGAACTTCTTCCAGAAATTGTGTTCAGTTATTAGTTAACAAATGACATGAAATGGTCACCTTCTCACTGATAGCATCAGCCAAATCGCTCTCGTCACATCTGACATGTAACCCAAGATGATGATGGACTGGAATTTCTACCATGAAAAAGACAAAACAAAAACTGTTTGTCAAATCGGGAAAAAAATACAGTATATTGTGCTCCTCAGCATGCATTCAGGATAAAATAGCGCAACCGGAGTATGACGTAAATCGCTGCTCTGGATTTTACTTTTACTTTATGACCTACATATGTAAATTCTAAAAATGTGATGTAAGCCCATCTGCCTGCCCTATAGTATAGTGTTGACTTAGGTTTAGTGTAGGTAGCTCCTCGCAGCAATTCCCTGTGCAACTAGGCACAGCCGCGAAGCTGGTTACACAAAATGAGCGTTCAGACATCTGCTTTCACTGCAGTAAATTTGGGTGTAATAATAATTGACAGGACATTTGAGTGGATAGCTTACACTACATTTGGGTGTAGACCTTGCATTACATTTTGGTGTACGCCTTGTATTACATCTGTGTGTAGGCCGTACACTACACGTGGATGTATGCCTCACGGGACGTATGAGTGTAGCCCTTACACCGCATTTGAGTATAGACTTTACACTATGTTGAGTGTGTAGACCTTAAGCTACATTTGGGTGTAGGCCTTACTCTACATTTGTGTTAGGCCTTACAGTACATTTGGGTGTACATTTTGCATTACATTTTGGTGTACGCCTTGTATTACATTTGTGTGTAGGCCTTACACTACACTTGGATGTATGCCTCACGGGACGTATGGATGTAGGCCTTAGGCTACATTTGAGTATAGCCCTTACACCGCATTTGAGTATAAACCTTACACTATGTTGGGTGTGTAGACCTTAAGCTACACTTGGGTGTAGACTATACACTACATTTGGGTGTAGGCCTTACTCTACATTTGTGTTAGGCCTTACACTACATTTGTGTTAGGCATTACACTACATTTGCGTTAGGCCTTACACTACATTTGTGTTAGGTTTTACACTACATTTGGGTGTATGCCTTACTCTACATTTGTGTTAGGCCTTACACTACATATGTGTTAGGCATTACACTACATTTGTGTTAGGCCTTACACTACATTTGTGTTAGGTTTTACACTACATTTGGGTGTATGCCTTACTCTACATTTGTGTTAGGCCTTACACTACATTTGTGTTAGGTTTTACACTACATTTTGGGTGTAGGTCTTACTCTACATTTGTGTTAGGCCTTACACTACATTTGTGTGTAGGCCTTACGCTACATTTGTGTTAGGCCTTACACTACACTTGCATGCAGGCATTGCACTACAATTGTGTCCGGCCTTTCACTACCCTTTGGATGTATGCCTAACTGGACATATGGGTGTAGGCCTTAGGCTACATTTAAGTGTAGCCCTTACACCGCATTTGAGTATAGATTTTACACTATATTGGGTGTGTAGACTTTACGCTACTTTTTGGGAGAAGGCCTAACGCTACATTTGTGTTAGGCTGTACGCTACGTTTTTGTGTAGGTCTTACACTACATTTGTGTTAGGCCTTAGGCTACATTTGTATGTAGGTCTTATACTACATTTGTGTGTAGGTCTTAGGCTACATTTGTGTATAGGTCTTACGGGTTTGGTGTAGGTCTTACACTACATTTGAGTGTAGGTCTTACGCTACATTTGTATATAGGTCTAACGCTAGAGTTTGGTGTAGGTCTTACAATAATTTAAGATAAAGGACCTACTTACTCTCACACATATCTGTAAGTTACAGACAAACATACCAATTATTTATTTATTCAGATCCCACATCAGATTTACCAACTGTTTACACAAATAATTCTACCCCTGGTGATATCTTAATTCACATCCTACGTACATCTTCAACTAAAAGACATTATCTGCAAGAGTTCTACCTGCAGATAAAAAACAATAACTCGCAACATTATAGTGTCGGTATATCTTTACTAAAGCCCACTTATAAAGCATTACAACGTTTAGTGTAATGTCAATGGTACATTTTATCTTGAAAAGTTTAAAATGGACCTATAAGGTCAAAGATTTTTTCACTAAATGAATAAATGCCTGATTATGCGTTTACTCCGGATCGGCGTACATTTATATCACAGTCGTATTATGACACGCTTGAGTGAATTGACATTAAATTATACAGCCTATGTTCTGTAATTTGATGCTTTTAGAATAAAGACAGGCCCAAAAAAGTCCGATAAAATCGCAAGTACAGCAGAGGAATTGATCGATTGTCCAATTGATCTCATATGTTACTACCAGGCTTGTCTACACTTATGTTACTTGCTGATCTCTCGTGAATCCTGTGCCGAGAGCTGTGGGGATAAAGGACATGGTGCCGAAAGTACCCTATTAGCCTGCTAACACCATCACTATCGTCCACGTTGAGGTATATGTATATAAAAGCTGGCTCAAATTAAACTCCTCAGGCTACGGTTGTGTAAATGTTGATACTAGCTGATTATTACTATGTAAATCACCTCCGAAATATAGATTCATGCATGCTTATCCAGAAACAAAAGTACCTACCTCGTAGTTATGTAAATCTATCCCTAATTCAATGTGGGCGTTCCCAGTACGTTTCGAAGGATGTCTATTTCCTCACAAAGTCTTACCAGTATGCAATGTTCAACTACATATACTGACAGAGCCCGCGTACACAGCATGTTTCAGGGCTGTGTATGTAGGTCACCATGGGCTGGGTCGCATATATGGAGTAGCACTGGGCAGCCCACATCCATGAGCAGCCAACAGTAGGCTGCCCAGTGCTACTCGCTTTAAGGCTACACCAGTTTTCCGCAATTAAAAGTGACAGAGCTCCCAATTTTTAACAACGACGGCGTAGCTCTCAGGGATAAGGAGTTCCCTATCTGTTTCTTCAGCGAAAGGCGTTTAAAAAGTCATCGATGACGCCTTATCTAGGGAAATGATTTATTTATTTCTCTGATTGTGTTTTACGCTGTAGTCAAGATATCTCACTTAGACGAGAAGGCTAACAATAGAGGTATTGAAGAAGTTTGCACGGAACGTTAACATATGTGGAAAGAGCTACAAGAAACTACTTCAGTAACGAGTGCTACACATGTATATGTAATTCTACACTGTGGAGTAACATACGGTTGTCCTGACCAGCTATGCTCTTAAAAATCTCCAATGACAATCCCTAAAAAGGGATGCTCCACAGTGATATTTAGAGCTGCATTTGTTAATCAAGGGATTGTTTTATTTAATAGGCATATCTGAATATTTCATTTCTTTTCCACAGCGCGTAATAAACAGTTTAAATATTTTTTTTAGACATAAGACATGTTGATACGATCTTGTGTTAAACCATGAAGACTCAGTTCCATAAACAACCATGTTCTAGCATAAATCACCGCAATATGTTTCTCCGCTTGTCCCATTTCTTCCAGTGTCTTCTTTAAAGTAAAGGACCGGTAATGTTTTTCATGCCTCTATGCTTTGTAATACACTAAATAAACATTCACAGTGTTGAAATTCGGCAAAGATTGCGGCCTCCAGCGTAAATTTGGGGAGATATTTACTTATTAAGTTCACCTAAGCGGTCCCGCCTGTCACCCAAAATAGCAAAGCAAACTTCGGGCACCGAGTCAGGCGTCCCTTTTGTTTACTAAGCAAACAAGTTCACACTGTCACAAAAGATTTTGAAAATGGTCCGCAGATGTTGTGCTGGTTACTGCAGTAACACGAAAGACAAGGAGAAAGGGATTTGTCTCCATATGTTCCCACACGACGATGAGAAAAGGCTCGATTTGTGGAACAAATTTGTGAAAACCAAACGAAAAGATTGGGTGACAGCGTCTCCAACTTCCCTGCTGTGCTCTTCACACTTTCGGGAAGATGATTTCTCCAACTTGGTTGAATTTAAGATGGGCTTTGTGGGTCAGCTGTATTTAAAGAACACTGCTGTACCTAATGTTCACGGCCAAATGTCTGCCAAGCCCTCTACAAGTGGACAAGATCAGCAAGTATCCGGTGGTAAGCGTCGCAGTGCAGCCACAGTGAAATTGTCAGCTCACAGGGTAGGTGACATTGTTATGTGCAACACTGTTTTGACAGCCTAAATAGAAACCATATCTTAAATTAAAAATTTCTGGCTGTAGGCCTAATGAAATCAAACATCGATTCGAGCAGGTGATATTGCGGCCAACATTGTGGTAGAACACACTGTAGAAAAAGCTGTGCCGGTTCTAAGAATGTTGTTGTTGTAACCTTATCCCTTCTGCAGCGTCCTTGCATAGTATGATATGCATAGCCTAAGCCAGCCTACCGCATTTTGCTGGCTGACTTATGCAGATAATTACCGTTTCATTTCTCATTTTTCTCCGTTTGGCTTAATTTTAAACATCAGGCGATTGCAAGTGTGCTACAGTTATCAAATCCATGTTAGGAAATACTGACAAAATTATCGGTATAGTAGGCCTACTTTTTGAAATTGAATTTGAAAATTCAGATAACTCAGCAATTTTGGTAACATATTAAACTTGCAATGTTAAGCCTGTTTTTGAATTTCCCACCCTCAGCCAGACCACTCATGCTTTCAAATTTAATATTAAAAATCACAATTATTTCTGTCCCAACAGTCAGTAACATTTTAATATTCAAATTTATTTGATGTGAATTTATATCGCTATTTCGTAAATGGGACATTGTGGACACAGCATGCTGGAAGAACCACACGAATTCTTTTCCCCAACCATTTCCAACACCATCTACACAGCTGGCGATATGTTACATACCGATATTGCCTGCAAACCAAATTATGAATGATAATGTACATAAATGGTCTGGTATATATCTTGTTATTTCGTTTTAACTTTGGGCATATTAAGCTAATTCAATAATTACAATAATAAGTTTATGACGAAAACTACATTCTGCAAGTCATATTGTTTTTTTGTTTTACTGCAAACAATTTTTTTTATATCCACTGCGCATGATATATGTCGATGTAAGTAAACAAATGTCTTTGAAAATTGAATTATATGTATATGTTTGTGCTACATGTATTTCAATCATACTGGAAAGATGAATGTGTGTATACTCAACTGACAAGCTATGTATCAAGGAAGTTAATAAAAGTTCTGTCAAGGACTTAATCAAACAGTATCCGTAGCATTTTTTCTGACATGAGCATGATGAACTAACAGCTTAGAGGTACATGTATGCAAAGCGAGGAGTCCTGTGGTGAGGACAATGCTCTCGATATGCTTTCAAAATGTGTTCTAGCCGTGGAGCTTGAGACCAAGTGTTTTATAAATAACAGCATAATCCCTCTTTCCACATATAGGCCACAGGGACTTGATACCGATACATAGAATGACAACAAAATATATAGGCCCCTATGCTGTATATGCAGCTATATATGTATGGCCCTTCATCGGTACCAAGTGCCTGTGATATAGGTCAACTTTTGTCAAACATGGAATCACATTAAAAAGTAAAGCCTCGCTACATTCTCAAAATTTCAACCTGGGATGTTGAACTTACGAATTATGGGTCAAATTCATTGGTCCATACTGTTGCCTATACACATAGTAAGCCGTTTCCAGCACATCCCTATCCAGAACAACAGACTGAAAACCTGGGTGCTCTGTTATGCACTTCGGTTTTTCATCCCCGGGTGCCAACTCGATCCTATCCACCACTCTGGAAATTTCTTGGCAGCAAATGCATTCCTCTTGTGAATCCAGCGGATGACACTGACCACAAGTACACCTGGAACGAATGGAGAATATAAGCATATAGACCTAGTTACTAACGCAGGGCAAATAACCAAAACAGCGCCTGGGTTGGCCATAAGCCTATTATAAAAATATCACGCTTGGACATTTTGAGATAAGGTGGAATAAGTTGGGATCTAACGCTATGCTTATTTTATGACACAATATATGAAC
Source organism: Liolophura sinensis (assembly GCF_032854445.1). Taxonomy (NCBI): domain Eukaryota; kingdom Metazoa; phylum Mollusca; class Polyplacophora; order Chitonida; family Chitonidae; genus Liolophura; species Liolophura sinensis. The sequence goes on from NC_088296.1 coordinate 14,236,975, forward strand.
ATTACGGTTAACTAGAAAACTTGTCGTACCATTCAGTGTTCTCACGTCGGTCAGGACCCTCAGGCTCAATGTCCGTGACATTTCCTTCCACCTCGGGTGTCTCGTCTCCGTCCGATGACCACTCTGGTTCGAACATATACGGGTTTATGTCCAAAGTAGTAGCTTTGCAGGTGTCTACCTCTTCATCAAAGTCCGCATTTCCATCACTGCTACTGCTGCTCTCCATACTTTCCGACAAAAGACTCGACTCCTCGTATTCAGCATCAGCCATTTCTTTTGTTTTAGTATATGTGGCCCAGTAGCTGCCTGAAGACCGGCTTCCCGACTCTACGTCACGGGTCAAAGGTCATATCCCTGCTGAGCTGGGCGACTCGAACTCGGGGCTACTCGCCGGGGGGCACTTAATTAAGCTTAATTGACCCTAATTTAGCGAATTGTTTAAAACGGCTTATGGGGTTAGTTTTGGTAACCCTGTTCAGTATTTTTAATCTCGGGAAGCCCACTCACCGGTCCTTTACTTTAAGATCGATGATAGCGCGTGTAAATTTGGCTATGGTCAATGTGTCTGCGAAAATGGGGTTAAAATATCTGGTTTTGAAAGACATCCTCGAAGCCAGGAGAGCATGGTTAAGATAACACCAGTGCAACTGCCGGAGGTTGTGAGCCACTCAAGGGTTGCTCCAAGCCGGATGTACATGTATAGTGTGATAGATGCATCTATGACACGCTATTTCCTTTACGTACTCCGCAGTCGGTTATTTCTACTTTTAGGCAGTCAACAAGGATCTTATCAAGTTACTTTTACACTAGAGGTATCTAGGGCGATATACAGTGCGGCGTTTCATGCATTATATTGTTCCCACTAACGCGGCTAGTTTCTGGGATATAAAATGACATGCAAGAGAGTGGAGCGGTGAGTTCAAACCCGGTCATATTACGGATTCTGTGCACTACGTACATTAAGAATGTGTTTTCCCTCTTTAGATGAGTGACTGACTGGGTGCTTGGGGTTTAACGTCGTACTCAACAATTATTCAGTCATATGACGGCGAAGGAACCTAAGGAATTAGGTTGTATGTAATGTGCCTCCGTGTTGCAGGGCGGATTTCCACCGCGCTTTGATGTAGTGCTGCTTAAAACGACTTACCGGATCCACAAGTCTTTGATTTCAAACGTCAACAATTCGCCGTATAAATACACCGACAGCAGTGAGCACCGACTTGAGCTCCCAAAATACGGAGCAAAAATCAATTAGACCAACAGTGGACAGGTTGATAGTAGATATTTCTTCAGATATATAGACGTGTATATGCACCACAATGCAAATATGTGAATGTTAATGAATAATGCCTAGGGTATTCAATAGAAGGTTAACCTGCCGATATCGTTTATTTTCCATTCGGTGGCTCAGAAAACAACGTTCGTGCAGTTAAGCATTAACGCATTGTTGTGCAGTTACAACAGTTGCTGTTTATAATAATCACAGCCTGGTTGTAGCACGAGGGCCATTGTACAGTTAACAAGCTCATTACATGATACAGTGTTAAAAAAGCCTACCTGCCCTACATGAGCATATACACAAGTGAAAATTTACTTGGATATGAAAAGTTTTTGTTGACTGTACTGCCGAGAGCATCGTTTGTCCTGACAACGAGTATTAAGTGGTTTTACGTAAATAATAAAATAAAAATGAGGTGATGAGATTTAGATGATGAATCCTTACCGATTCACATATATGCAGTAAAATAATCAAATATTTGATCACAAAAAGCAATACTGTTTGTGAGTGGAAGTTTCAAGAGGAATAACTCTTGCCGATTTGTTGACACGGCTGCAGAAAGGAAACGGTTTTCAGTAGTTTAAAATATTACGAAAGGTATATGTGATTTAATTTCTACCTAACCGTAATGCACATGTACAGTTTAATATGAGAGAAATATCTCATTAACTCATATGGTCCCAGTCCCTTCAGTATAGTGCTAAATCCTTCCTGCTTAACACACTGAAGATCGGTGATCTCCCGCCAGGTCAAGAAAATTTCCCGCGGGAGATTCTTTCGATCCTGCGGGAAATTTTCATGATATGCTGGAGAAAATGTTGGCATGACGTAAAATGCATGGTACAATTGTCGGAGGGCTGGAAGCTACAATCTTCCTGTAGCTGGCTGGTTGACGTGTCTGTAAGTGGCTTGTAGATCTGTGTGTAGCTGGCTGATAGATCTGTCTATAAGTGGCTGGTAGATTAGTCTGTAACTGGCTGGTAAATTTGCCTGTACCTGTCTGTTAGATCTGTCTGTGACTGGCTAATTCACTAGTAGATCACCTCGTGGATCACCTGTAAATCGCTGGCAAATCTGCCTGTGCCTGGCTGGTAGATCAGCCATAATTTATGGCTGGAGGGAATTTTACTTTAGTTCTAGTGGTTGAGGCGTGGACCAAAGATCGCTGGTTCAAATCCCTAGCTGGTAAGGCCCATTACATTTCACCCTGCTCCCAGCGCTAATTGTTACGAGGATTGGAACCAGTAATCACTTAGTTTGGAGACCACGCCTCTACCACTAGACTAAAGAGAAATTCCTTCCAGCCCAGAGATACATAGCGCTTGTATAATAACCACTTACAATAATTATTTAGCTACTCATTTCCCATGAAATCAAGTCTTTGGCGCTCTGACTTACATCCTGTTACACAAACGCTAAAAATGATAAAAAATGTACCTGCCGTTGTAATAAAATCTTTTCTGTTGTTATAAAAACATCGCACTTGGTGATCAGCGAGTCTTTCTCATCCATTTCAAATTCATGCGCGTATAGGGGGCACATATCTTAGGCTTAAACATGGGCAGAAGCTGTCAGATTTTCAGAAGGAACCAAAAGCTGTATCTGACCTGTAGGAGGAAAGAAATACTGCTCTGGATGGTCTTCTGGAGGAGCCTAAGTTTGTGTCAGATATTCAGAAGCAACCAAAACTGTGCTACGTCTTCTTTAGGATCTTAAATTTATGTAAGATCCTCAGGAGGAACGAACAGCTGTGGCAGATCTTCAGGAGAAACCAAAATCTGCCAAAAATTTTCTGGAGGAACAAAAAGCTATCTTACATCATCAGGAGGAAAAAAACAGCTGTGTCAGATCTTCAGGAGGAACTAAAAGCTATGCTACATCATCAGAAGAAACAAACAGCTGTGACAGATCTTCAGGAGGAACTAAAAGCTATGTTACATCATCAGGAGAAACAAACAACTGTGACAGATCTTCAGGAGGAGCCAAAAGCTATGTTACATCATCAGGAGAAACACACAGCTGTGACAGATTTTCAGGAGGAACGAATAGCTCTGTCATGTCTTTAACAGCCGTAGTAGTGCTTGTCGAGTAACTCGATCACGCTAATACGAAACATGATCCGGGGGTATCAGGTTACCCACAAAGCACCTAAGGTGTTAAAATCTATCCAAGCATTACAGGTAAAGCAAAAATGAAAAAAAAAACCGGCATAATGCATGATTTCATTCTCTCTGTCGTCACAACCACGGACGTTATGCATTTTAGACCAGTCAACGGCAAACTCAGCAGCTGACCTAGATATTTCAAAGCTGAGTATGAATGAAGTCGTTTCATCTCGTTACAAGACGCACATATTTGCAGAAATGTAAAGCTTTTGTAATAACAAAGGTGATATCTATTCACTCGGAAATAGCTCCTTTCTCACTGACAAGGAATTTCGATGTTTCGCATATCTAGAGTATAAATACTAGTCTATCACGTTAACACGTTGAAATTCCTATAATAAACAGCAAGGCGGCGTATTATTTGAGGAGGAACACGTGTTGCGTGACAAACTCGGTGTTGCTTGAAAGGTCCTCTCTGTCTATCTTTGCATGCGGTAGAGTTATAAAACTGAACATAGCTACCTGGGCCAAGTCTGTTCCACACTCTAAAGTTCGTTCAGTTGCCCACCGCTTAGCTAAGTGTCTGACCTACATTCTGAGATGCGGTCAATCACAACTCTGTCCGTCGCTAACTAAGTTAAGTCTCTGACTCACATCCTGACGTCCGATGAGTTATAACACTGCACATTGCTATGTAAGCTCAGTTTCGGACTCGCTCCCCGACACCATACCATTTATAACGCTTTGTCTCCAGTTGGATTATCTCTCTTATCCACATAATAATGTCCGATCTTCCTAACACCGTACATCGCTAGCTCAGATCCATAGTCTGACATCCGATGAAATATACCAGTGGGCATTGCTAGCTGGTTTAAGCCTTGATTCACATCCTGATGTCCGATAAATTGTAACACAAGCCAGGCTAAATCTCTGGCCCTCATCCTCACGTCGTCGCCAGTATTTTGCTGAGCACAAATACACAGACCGACCATTGAATTTATCAGGTTCTTTCTCCCGTCTTTGCAGTTTATAGAAGGAACTAGGAGGTTGTGAACTTGAGTGCGGCGTACTGTTCCTAGGGGCCAACGTAAACCCTAACGGACTATCCTCCAACTCGGAGCCCTCGTGCCTAGTTTCCAGTAACACGTCGTTTTACCATTAGGCCGTAAATTACCTCGTCTAACCTACATGTTTCGGGTAGTCATGTCTACATCATCAAACACCTGGCTAGCATTTATCCCAGGTAACCCTACCCCACTGTCCACATGACTTTGAGGCGTTTCTTGTGCTCTGCCTTCCAGATTTCCATGTCTGCGGTTAACTGTCTTCTTTAAGCTAACACCTTTCACATACCTTTGTAAACAGCCAATCTCTGGAAAGGCGATCTCAGATTCAGGCACAAATGAAACTCGGCTTATTCCCAACGTCATCTAGGAATCCTAGTGACAACACCAAAATGTAACGGGAAGCAACAAATGTTGTCTTCTTTGGCCTACCCAGGTTCGTATGTTAGGACGCGAATCAACCAAAATGCCAGACAGCCAAAGTCCAAAAAGTGGACTTAAAGACAGGTTAACAAAACAATACAGAAATGTATCAACTTAAGATGAACAAAAGTATCCAAACATAAGGCAACGTTAAAAAAAAACACGACTCAGCGTGAAGGGGTGGTGGTGGTCTGTATGTTGTAGTTTGCTATCAATGGCAACCTGATGCTATCCCCAATCTATTCGCCCAAGCAAGCATGGTATCTTAAGTGGAGACCTGTTGACAGAATGATGCTTTGCAAACTATTTCCATTTTCTATAGCTGGCACGGCCCCTGTCTCACATGTACAACTCGATGATCACAGGTTGTATAAATTGTGAAACACATTGATCCAGGTCACTCCAGCTTCGGAAGTTCAAGACATTCCTCTAGCCTTAGTTATACAACATTTCTAACCAATTACTTAGACACAACATGTATATAAACACCTCTTAAAAACAGGAAACTAATTAAACAAACACATATGTCAGAACAAAGGTTCACTTTATTCAAAAGAGGAAAGTTAAAGGTCAAGCAGATACACGAACAAACAACAATAGTCATGGACAGAGGGGCTATAAACCAAACTATACAGACCAAACCAAACTAATCCTTAGTTGACTTTGACACGGTTGCCATGGTGACTGAGGTTGGCACTAGATAGAGCGTTGTACCACAATCAGTAACAAGTAAATGTGAAGACCATCACGATGACAGGTGACGCTGTGGTTCACGACCGGCAATATTCTCCGGATTATTTTCAAGGAAGCTCCCCTCATTTTCATATTTCGTTGATATTAACAAAGTGTTTACAGAAACCGCACGTCTACTAAAATTGAATACAAATTTTACACATTTTTTAGTTCGCAGCCGTCAATAGTATAAATAGCAAATAATTTCTCAAGGAAAGCAAGGTTTATAGATTTTGCGATCAGATGATTGAGTACGATGAGACAGAGACATTGTGAGAACGAGGATGGGCGCATGCTAAAAATCACAAAAATTCTTCTACCCGAGGATCCTGATAACACATTCTTTTAATTTTTGGATCAGAGTTATGAAGTTTTAATGACCGATAGGGAATGGAAGTGGAACGACGATACAATTTGCCTGATTAAAAACATATAATTATGTGGTCTGCAGCGTGGCCATACAAGTCGACAAGTTGTATATAACTCGGTCTGTCTGTACATCCATCTGAAAGGAAGCTATATTTCACCGGTTGTTTGCTATCACATTCTAGTCGCCGTCCTAGTGTTAGGCATTGGACTGTCGATGCTTTCATTGTCTACGCTGCAGTCCTTTCGGTATGTAAGGGCTCCTATTTACTGATAATAGAGGAAGGTAATATCAGAACAAACTAAAGCCAATTGCCCTTTCGGTGCTCGACAAAGGTGGAAACCGTGTCATTTGGAGCTTGTAAACAATTCATAATATACGTGTAGACACTAAAGCTCAGCCAAAGTCAAGTAGGTTTTAGAATATTCCATTGTCTAACCTGCTTGTTGACCTTCAGAGAAAATTTGTCCTTAATCCAGGAGGCAAAAACCCCCATGAATGTAAATAATTAACTGGGATTATGACAGTGCACAGTAGCTAAATATCTGTACAACGTCAACGTAGTTTGCTACTACATATACACTGAACAAAATAACTAACGAAAACAAAGCCGTTGCGAGATAGAAACACGCAATTATACTTTCCCTTCATACTGACATCCTCAAACGTCCTTTGAGACCACAGGGTGTATACCAATCGTATTGAATTAGGTTGCCACGTTGCATATATGGACAGTTATAATAAAACGCAACTGAGATACATATTTTGTTATCGACAACTTATATTCTACTCTGGTTCTCGATTTGAGTAGTGAATTCACTCACTCACCTAGAACACGCTTGGTTTCTTTCCAACATCATGGAAAACTGTTGACTGCTTCTCTCTGCGTGATTCTGTCCTATGGTCGTGCTTAATGTTCGTAGTTCCTTGGCGGTTTGTTTATTTTTTCTTATCGTTTGGGAATTGACCTTGCAGTTATTGACCTGGAACGTTTTTACTGATTGACATCTAGTTCGATGCATGGATTTAGGATTTAGATGCCTAATACAGAGACCTCATACAAAGCTCGGTACAGAATATTCTTACTGTTGCACCGATTGTAAACAACTTGAAATTTCTTAAGGAGAAACGCGATCTATGTGTTGCGACCGGTAATCGCGGAGGACGGAATTTATGTGGCTTAGGATTAGCTGGTCCTACGAGACCCTCACGCCCGACACTCCACTCCCTTACTTTGTGGTTATATATCCACACGAGGACATAATATGAGAGATTTAGCCTACGCAATCTCGTACGTTTGTCACACAGAATTTAAAGTTAGGAATGTGTAGTGTTGACTGTGAGGTAGAGCGATTGTACGGAGAGCGACGCTGAAAGGGGTGTACATGAGGAAATGGAAAAAATCCCGCTGTGTACTTTGAGATTTACGCTTTCTTTACTACCCATACTTCCCAGTCGGGATCCTCGCTGTAAGACACAGATTCTTTCCACGTGAATCCTCTGCATTCACGGATGGCCATATTGAAATTAAAAAATGCACAGCCTTCGGACTTTAAACAAATGCGGGAGCACATCGTTGTTGCGGCAGCTCGTGTCGTGAACAGCGGGGATCCTAGGATCAGATCAGATTTGGACACTCTGGTTACAACTGTGAAGAAAGACAAAATAAGAACGCTGCTTGACCAATCTCCGCTGTCAGCCTATATAGCCTGACTAATCCCAAGTATCAAAATACTACTTTTGCCAAAAAGAGAACGTGATATGCTTTATGACTACCATCGATTTTGTCAATCATTAGTACATACTTTAACTGGGATATGTTTGGTTCGCACGGGCCCATCATACAGGACATTTAATAACATACTTGTAAGAATATTGATTTTTATGTGTGTAAAATTCTGCTTAACTACAATCACTCATTTATTTTAGCAAAACAACACCACCTTACACGTCACGCCCACCTAACAGCCATGTGTTATTTGCCTTACCCACTGTACTCGATGAAGCGCTGGGTGGTATTTTCGGCTGAAACACGGATTCCTCTAAAACAGGAAATTTAGAAATGTATGCCATTGTATACAAATGAATGTGTTTAGATGCCAATGCTGGCTGGTGTTAATTACAAAGCGAACAATTACGTCCTGTTTAACACCTTGGCTGAAAAGTATTGTGGCTTTTTGCACAAACATTTAGGAGTACTGTTCAACAAAAACAGGGAAGTATTGCGTATAGAAAACAACTTATTGATCGGACCGTCACTGTTGAGATATTTTATCAGTTATTTGCCAAAGGTAACTGGTTTACATCGGGGATAACAAGTCTCTCCAAACCATAAAACTGACTGTCACCGTTTAAGTGAAAATGTTTCTGTATGTCGTTATATACTTGTACAGTGCGTTTGCTGGAGGTTTACTGCGGACATTCCAATGTCTAACAGTCAAGCAAATTATCCACCCTCGTATTGGTTACAAAAATCTCAGGTGCAGTGTAATATATGTAAACACCAATTAATCTAATAAATATGTAAACGAATACTACCACGAGTACATTAACTATATAAACAAATACTACTGGTTGTAGATGAATCTATAGAGCTGTAATAGCACAAGTTTTGATCAACACGAATGCAAGAGCTGGTGGTCTTAGATAAAAAGAAAAACACCACTACACGTACATGTATGATAATCATCGAAAATTACCACCCTATAGCAAATGGCAACTTACCATATTCACAAATATAGAAACGTTTTTCTTTACAGAATACGCCGTCAATGGGGAAATCTTTACCATTTCTGCAAGTGACAGGGCATCGATTGACAACAGCTAAGTACCAGAATAGAGAAGAGCTGGATTCTGTAATTAATAAAAATAATGGAAGTGATGTCATTAGGAAGTCAAGGGCATTGATTAGAGTGTAAGGAAAACTTTTGCATGGATGTGGCAGTCTGGTTAATTACTATAGAAGACGTTTGTTTATGATGTAAGGCATAGTATAATTGATAAAGCATGTATACGCATGTATAATTAGAATGGCCACACAACCTTGCAGACTTATACTGTATCTAAAGCCCCTTCTGTCACATAATAGCAGGATTGTAAATAACATAATCTAAAGGGGTGCAGTTTACGTGGCCAGTCGTACTTGGGAAGGTCTGCCGAGCAAAAAGAATAATCAGGACTTCCTACCACCGTAATGCTGAGCACCGTCGTATAGGTGAAATATTTTCTACGGCTTAAAACACCAATCAAATAAGTAAGTAAATAGTTAAAATAAACTTCTAAACGTTTGAACCGTACTAAAACTCTTACATGTAGGCCTGTAGTCAATGATAGTCATGGCATTGTAACCCTTGATGTCAAACATGACTAACCCCTTTACCACGGCATATCTAAACCCAAAACCACACTCACGCATAGGTCACATGCTTAGTAAAACCTAAACGAGCAGCTGTAAATAATTCATTGTTTTATTTGTCTTTTAAGCTGTAACTCAAGAATATTTCACTTATACGACATCAGCCAGCATTGTGGTGGGAAAAAAACTGGGAAGAGCCCAGGGAAAACGCACGACCATCTGCGGGTAGACTAGAGAGGAAGCTAGCATGAGCTGGACTTGACCTCACAACCACCGCATTGGTGAGAGGCTTCTGGGTCATTCCGATTCACGTCGACCACGGAGGCGCCACGAGCAGTTGTAGTCTTGCTACACTTCGGATTGGTATTTGAGGGCTTCAAAATCATATGGGGACGAAATCATGCTTTACACATACATGTAGATTTGCAAGTTACCAGATTGACTTTTGTCACATGTCAGTTCCATCATTTTGAGTGCAACGGGAAACTATTTCCGCCTGGAGTAGTCTGGGCCCAAGCTGTGTGCTTCATTGTTTTATTCCTACCACTGTCATGGCGTTTGTGGAGAAACACAAGTCTTGATTATTATGGCAAGAGAACAATTGTCACTTTGAAAAATGGAAAATGTGCCCATTCACATTGAGATGAACCATTTACATCTATGTTCATGTCCCTTGTGTAGCTTCCATCCTTTTCAGACTTTAACACTTAATGGCACTTGTCTCTATGCTAGTTAAGGTATTCAGCTTTTCCAGCCTTTTCTTTTTAACCGAGGCAAACTTTACCAAACTGAGTAACTTACCCTCCAGTCTATCAAGTATTAGGCTAAATTTTGGTTGACGTTGATTTAATTATACTGGATTCTAGATTAACACCGCTCATTGATAAAAGTTAATAATTGACTTTTTTTTTCTTAACGTGCAAATACTTAATATGTTAATATTCACAGATATGCTGATCAGCAGTATTCTTTATTTAGTATTCATTTAGCCTGCTGCTCTGCCCGGTTCCCACCCACTATAATGCTGGCCACCGTCGTATAAATGAAATATTTTTGAGTACGGCGTAAAACACCAATCAAATAAATCATTTAGCCAGCTTCCACCAGTGTGACGCTATAACCAGTATCCATTTAGTCACCTTCTACCCTAAACTATGTACACTTTTTGGTAGAATTGCAATTTTATGACTAATTCACACTAATTCTACCTGAGTTAACCTTGTCGTATCCATCCTCATCATGAATTTATAATCGGTCATACTTCATGTTTCTTCATGTTCTTCGGCCGTCCATAATGTTGTCTATGCACACTTTTCCGCACTCTTCAATTTCAGCTAATATAATAAAAGACCACAAAAGAGGCATTGAGGGTTACGGCAAATGTTCGCCCGTCATCTATAAAATGCGCCCTCTTGTCATCAGAGATGCATAGATGCTGGTCGTCGTATAAGTGAAATATTGTTTAGTACGGCGTAAAATAACAATTTGTCTTACCTATAGATTTCGCGTAATCTGTAAGGTATACCTTGTGCATCCAATAGCAATAGTTGTCCTGCAGATGAAGATCTTGGAGATCATTGCCTGAAGTAAGCAGTTCATGAAAAGGTTTCTTTGCAATAAATCCTTTGTCCCTAACACAGTTGTGAAAAGCCTCATTCGCAGATACAGACTCCTTCTTAACCTGGTAACATCGCCCCTGTGCCAAGGCCATTGTGTCTGGACACGCTCCAACTGCAATGTATGTGTGAACTCGTTTTATTAACGTTTTTGCATTTTAAAGTATTAATATTACAGTGCAACCAGAGCAGCAACGACAGAGAGAGAATTTGTAAATGGTTACGCATAACCGGTGTAATACGGCATCTTTTCAGTTGATCTCAGTTACGGTTTTATTGCAACTGTTCATGTAAACACTTAAACAGTAGCAAATTACACACCATGGATTAAACCGAATTACGTGAAAAATAAAGTGATGTTAATTGCAATTTATTTCACGTCACTTGTCTTACGCTTAAAGCTTTAGGATATGTCTTAGCCAAAAATTTTTTTATGTTTGATTCCAGCCCTTTGTTTAAGTGGTAGCAGTGTACTTGTGCCAGAAGGGGTTAGTGTTGAAAGTCTCCTAAGCCGACATCCAAACTAATCAAACAACCGGTCAGTAGTTGAAGATTTTCAACAGATAAATTGACAGCTGGCATATGTTCAAATAGCACAATGACGTACAACCTAGATTTAAGATTTTAAAAAGGTGCGAATATATCATACAGGGAATTAATCAAGCTGTGTTGTTGATAGAATTCCCTTACATGTAAAGTAGAAGAACAACCGAATGTAATGCTAGGCACCTGTAACAGATCTGCAACATTTATATGTACGTGTTACGATTTTTTTTGCAGATATGACGGTTGTTAAATGCAACATTCAAGAATTCTTCTCACGTACGTTCTGTGCTTGGTAAAACGGGACATACCTTTTTAAAGTAACTTAAAAGCTTCTTCACGTTTGAACGACAGAAATGCACGACACATGGGCGAAAAACACATGGACGGAAGATGGAAGTTGTCTTCAGACGACAAACGCAAGTCTCCAAGGCTCAGGAAGAAAAGCGCCGGGGGAATGTTTCTTACGTCATATCAGGGTATCATACAAATATGACCCCTTCAGTGTTTGAGCACAAAGGGCATTGTGTATTACACAAATATGATCTTTTAAGGTTTTTAAAACAAGGGGTATTATGTATTTAACTATTTTCCCGATGCACTTTACTGTTATATGTATATATATTTTACAGATTGTGGGGTTTGCGTTCTTTATACATCCACAAAAGAGGCTGACGGATTTTACTTTTTTAAAATAACCTACTAGACTGAGACAAAAATATCATTAATTGTTAATCTGTTAATCCGGACCGTTAATTTCGAACAACGAATTATTGGCGTGTACTTTGCTATGTCACTCAGATAATCAGACCCCTGTATTCAATTTTCATTAAAGCCTACAAGAACGCTTGGTTTTTATTTCCCAATATAGAGCTAGGGATGTGAGCTACTATCAAAACGCACAAAAAAGCTTGTCTACTTTTTCCTTATTGCGCTAAGATGACATTGAAATACAATTTTTCTATAACCACAGCGATCAGAGAAAATTCAATATGCTGGTGAGGTGATGTCAAGGGGCACACAGCATTCGGTGGGCTACGCTGGTCCAGTTTTCCCATTATGTTTATAGATAACGTCACTTCCAAATATTTCCGACCACTGACAGAATATGTGGATGAAACAGACAGTGCATAAATCTGCAAAAAATTGAATTACAAAGAGACATAAAATGTTCCTCAAAATGAAATAGAAATTTTCTCTTTTTCTTGAAACTATACTGTCTGTCTTATAATATGATTCCAAAGGCAACTCTTGTTGCATTCAATTACGAGCAATAGCAGTCGAAATTAATAGTTGAAACGTACATAGACTCGATTGTCTTAGTTGATTGTAAATTGGGCAAAAAAATGTGACATTACTGACATCAAAACCACTACAAACTGAATGTGCCCAGTCTAAAAAAACGGAGGTTTGAATGAAAATCTGTATGTTGTTACAAATGTTTATTCCACCTCTAAAGATGTTCCCTAATTTGCTCTATGGGCACATCCTTTCCGTTATCTTTCTATCCCTTTGTTTGTTTACTTTACCCCTGGTGAGCCTGGTCACGTGATAGCTAAAGAAGTAAATTTATACTGTACTTGGAATTTTGAGAAATCGTTTTCGGCAATGATCCGCTCGTCACGGGTGTACCTTTTCAATGCATGACCTATTTTGGACTCAAAAATGAAAAGTTCATATTACTGTATTTATCTGCATAACTTATTACTATCAGGTTGTGGATGAGTTCAATATCACAACCACTGCCGCAACATCAGCGTATTCCATGTCGACCTATACTCTGGAAGAAGTATTTGAGAAAAAATCAGTGCAAGCCTGTTAAAGATATTTAACCCGCCATCGCTGGATTTAAAGGAAACCAGAGACTCTTCAAATGGTGCATGTTATCTGGACCTGTATTTGCACAAAGATAAAAACAGTTTCCTCTCTCGCAGACTTTACGACAAGAGCATTGTAAATTCTCCTCCCAACATGATGTCAAATGCATATGGCGGTCTTGCACACGACGTGTACATATCCTCGCCTTGTAGTATTTGTCAGAGCGTGTGTGTTGTGTGACCGTTTCAATCAGCGTTACATGTTCTTACTACAAAAAATGGTATGTCAAGGCTATTCCATCAAACGCCTTCACCCCACGTTCTTTAATGTTTTAGAATAAGTAATATTAAGTATAATTCTCCTCTAAGTAAATATAGATCACAGGCTCTTGCAGAATATCTGCTCAACCCGGATTTTTGAGGCAGGGTATTCATCGTTTTTGAATTAGCTCCATACGAACAGTTGCAATTAAACAGCAATGGATATATATATATACCTTCTTATCGACAACTATTCTAGCATGTTACAAGATTTGAATACTGATTTCACTCATTCGCTTAAGTCACACCTTGCGTCTTTCCAACAAATTTTTAAACTGCTGACATCTTCTGTTTGCAGAATTCCGTTCTGTTTTCGTAATTTATATACTTTCTTCGTTGTTTTGTGATTTGTGTTAAACGTCGTTTTAGGAATTGGCCTTGCGATTATTGACTTGAAACGTCATTATTTGTATACAAACGCCTGTTTCGACGCATAGATTCAATCTCGTGCCGTGTCATGTATTGGAAGAAGGGACCATACGAAACACTTAATTTCGAACCTCTAAATTATATAATAATTTAGGCAGTGTAACTCGAATAGGAAGTGTCCAAGATGTTACATACATTATCTTTAAAGTAATCCTCAAGAAATTGCATTTCATTTCAACATTTTTAACAGAAAGCGGAGAATAAAACTTCAGTAAATGACCCATTTTGATCTTCAGGGTGGGGCAAAATGATACACCCCTTACGGCAAAATGAAACGTGCTTGATACTACCCCATAAATAAACTAAAGCGTACAAGCGTACAATATGGCTATAGTGGGTTAGTCAAATAGTGTTTCCTGACGAGAAAACAATTTGAGATAGACCCGAATATCTTAACTGGTTGTTAATTGGGCACAAAATGTGACATTATTGTCACCAACTCCATCATAAACTGAATGTGCCTAGTCTAGAAAACGGAACGTTGCATCACACCCTTCTGCGTGTCGCTAAGAATATCTACTTTGCCTCTAAAGATGTTCCATTTTGCTTACTTGCCCTATGGGCACATCTTTTGCGTTATCTTTCTATTCTTGTGTTTGGTTATTCGTTGGTCACTTCGTAGCTAAGGAAGTAAATTTATATTATACTTCTCATTGCATAAGCTATATCAGACTGATCAGTGAAGAAATCAGGTAGGATGAATAGGTATAAATAACTGCAATATCTCAGATATAAAAACTACTGTGAAATAGGCCTACAATAATGTTGACACTAGTCATTTGGTTCAATGATATTAGAATGAAAACAGTCAAAAGTATTTTCCTGAACAATTTCTTAAGATTCGTTTTCACTTGAATAACGGATAGACCAAAAATGATAATGATAATGAGAATCGAAAAGAAGGCAGATCTTAAGAGTTTACTTTGCGTTACAGCTAAATATCAAGTAACCGAGTTACTTTCTTACATGTCAAACATATAATTTCAATTATAGGAAATTTGTCTATCCTCACAGTTTTAATAGTAAATTTCAGGAATTTGTGATATTGTCTAAAATTTCTTAGCACGGCCATATCTAACAATGTGTCCAGTTACATGTTTATAAAAGTGCACAAATATGTATAGCTATCTAAACCAACTAATAATTGGATGTCAAGATTGTTGTTAAGATTAATATAACAAAGTGTAAAACAGGACAAAGATACTTCCAAAGACTTTAGTTAGAAATTTGACACTCACCACACGACTGTTTGAAATATTGCAAGAACATGTGTACAAGTACTTGTCAGTTTGTTAAGAGGTTGACAATTTAGCGAAGGTCAGGGTTACTTACGAATTGGTGGCACTCCATATAAACCTAGGACGGTAATGAACATTACCAGCAGAGCCATTAGGGTCTCACACAGCTTCCCGTCGCTCTTTATGATAGTCTCCCTAAACCTGATTTAAGGGGCGATGCTCTGTTGATTCGTGCATATGCTTATAAGAAACTTTTCAAGAGTGAGTACGTCACACACACGTGATTACATCATCAGTCTACGTGAGCACAACTCGTGAGATAAACACGACAATAACCGTTCTGAACCCAGAACCACGTATGTACCCTTCAAATATGGTAAGTTAAAGGAACTCTTATCTGCTTACCTGTCGTTTTGCGTTCATAGTGAAATATTTATGTTTTGTACAATGTGTACTACTGTTACATTCAAACAACCTTAGTGTGACTATGTACTTGACAAAACGACGAGCTAAGGCTTTTGTCGAGTGTACAATGACACGATGAATACTTTATTTGTCATTATTCGCCCAATAGTACGAGTCAATATTTGTGTAGGTAATACCCTGTCGGTACCACAAAGTAATTATACTCACAAATGTACTATATACTAAGAAGTATTTCAAGACAGCCCGTAAGACAAAATGCACAGATGGATTCAACGCCAACAAATACTGCTCATTTTATTTTTTTATTTTCTGAGACTTGGCCATTTTTTCCCCCAACAAAGAATGAAAATAGCGTAAGGAATCAACAGGTATGTTAGAAATAAGCTTTTGCATACATCAAAAGACCTATATTGTCCGCCAGATAACCACTGCATGGGTGGCCTTCATGATTAAAGCGTCGTGGTCAAAGTCCGGAGACAATTGATCAAAACCAAGTTAGGTCATGAACTTCTGTTCCGCTAAGCTTTGCGCCCAGCATTGGGCAGAGGTAAGAGCAGACAAACATGATTGGATGGGAGGGAGATAGGAGTTGCCTTGTTACAAGAAGGCGCTATGTATGTTCACACACCTATATATGTTGTTATATGGCTGAAAAAAAACAAATGTTAAGTATGACGTAAAACTTCAACACATCTGTGTTTGACCTCTTTACAAATAGATGGTGTATGCGAATATATGTGGCGTTAAATCTAGCCTAACTTGATTACTGTCAAGGTGAGTGGCCTGATCAAACTCAAACTTCTGAATATAATCAATTAAATCAGTATCAGGTTATTTGACATCAATGCAAGAGCTATGTAACGAAAATGCTACCATAATGCCATTATTAATGCTACCATTGGTATTTATATTTGATTTGATTTGTTTTTTACACCGTACTCTAGAATATTTCACTTATACGACGGAGGCCATCATTATGCTGGAAGAAAACCGGGCAGACCACGGGGGTAGCCCACGACTATCCATAGATTGATGCCAGATCTTCCTACTTATGGCTGGAGAGCAAGCCAACATGAGCTGGGCTTGAACTCGCAGCGACCGCATTGGTGAGAGGCCCCTGGGTCATTACGCTGCGCTATCGCGCTAATGAACTCAGCCTCGGAGGTCCCTGTAAACTTAGAAATTTTCTTAAATACATTTATTTCCTAAATGATAAATGATAAATATTTCCACTTAAAGCAAAGACCATATTAACATCACGGTTATTTTTGCATTTTCTTATGGAAATATCTTATAAACGTATTCCTTGAAAAGAACATGAAGTTTGAAACTGCAGTTGGAATACAACAGAATGTAGAAAGTTGAGAAGGCGTTTTATTATTTTTTCCTGTGTAAATTCTCCTCATATATATATATATATATATATATATATATATATATATATATATATATATATATATATATATATATATATATATATATATGCAGTGTAGTGCGAGGCAATGTAGTAACGGACGAGGAGGGGTTTTAACTGAGAAGTCTACTAAGAGGACGTACAAAATACTCAGATTTCCAGAGACGTTCTTACAAGTGGCTTATATCCAAAGTGCATTTAAGTTTATAATTACTAATAATTCCAAGAGTATTAAGTTCACTATCCTGTGCGATTAGAATTGAAGTATTCATCTCTTGAAAATCTTTAAGTATGGGATTGGAATTTTTATTCACCATCATACATTTGTCCCTCTTGTGTGTGTATAGAGAGACGATATTTGTAGACATGACATGATTTGTACAGGCGCAACACAAAATATGTAAACCCCACACTCTGTATGTAGGCAGTGTATAACGTTATGGATGCATTGCAAGCAGCATTCCCGCACTACTTTCCCAAATGTATGCATAACCCAAAACACTCTTAATATTTTACAGTCTGCTGGTAACAGACCAGAAAATTCGCTCTGAATTCGCTCTCCGCAGCTGGATTGCCATGGGAAAAATTCGGTTTAGTTACAGTATGTAGGAATCATCAAGGTAGAGCCCACATGGCTATTAACACACATCTAACATGGCGTTCCGAGCTTAAACAGCCTTGAAACCTTATGTGCTCCTATTGCCCTGTCATTTCTGTTAAATTACTATTTCTATTGGAAGTACAATGTGTAATGTTCTTTCTTACTAAAAATAACGAAATACCCATTTCCCCAGTCTCATAGTCAGTCTATTTGAATCAACAGTAAATCCTCGATTTTTTTTCCATAGATAAGAAAGTGTATGGAGCAATGTATCAACTACGACGATACTGTACATAATGTTATAAATGCATAATAGTCTATGGTCAGGTAGATGGTGAGAATGCCCTGGGTTATATATCATAGTATACGGGTATGCAAAACAAGTTGAGGGTATAGATACTGGTTTAAGCAGGAAGTGTACCTTCTTTTCAAGTTAGTGCTCGTTTTTGTATTTCTACTCGTGTCGTTCACATCGTGAAGGTAGCTCTATGTAGTTGAACATTCTCTTAATAGACCACGAGCGTTTATTAACAAATTGCAACTAGTGTCTGTGGAATGTTTTACTCTGGTTTCCTGCCACCACAATGCTTGCCGCCGTCAAATAAGGGAATTATTCCAGAGTAAAACGTTAAAAAACAAACAAATAAAAAAATAAAAAAGCCTCTATTGAATATAGTTGAAGACATACAGCATAGAGAGGAAATCCAGAGCAGCGAAGAAAGTGTGTTATTGTCGTAGCTGGCTAATGGCCACAGGTAACCAGTGAAATAGGACCTCATGTCAGTTTATATTCAGGTTTCATTCTAACTGTTCATGTAAATTCAATAATAGTAGCAATTTACATGTCTCATAGCACCGTGGTTTATACAAAATAAGGTTAAAAATAATACAGTGCTGTGAATTGCAATTTATTAGTCCTCACTGGTCTAGAATTACTCAAAATCTTGTGTTGTCATCACATTTAACATACAATCACAATAAAACAATACAATGGAGCAAGGCCTAGGGGTTGCTTAGTCCTCCAGCAGAACTCTGGTTTATGCAAGAATACAATGTGATTAAAGACACCCAGCACAGAGACTAAAATCATAGCAACGACGAGTGCGATAGCTGGCAAATGGCTATATGTAACCGGTGAAGTTTGGCCTCTCGTCAGTTTACTTGAGTCACGGTTTTATTCTAACTGTTCACGAAAATGCATAAACAGTAGTAATTTACACGCCCCATGTCACCATAATAAAATAAACAATAGAATTACTCTAAATGCTGTGTTGTCATCACATTTAGCACACTGTGTTGTCATCGAATTTAGCATATTGTGTTGTCATCACATTTGGCATACAATCACATTAAACAAAAGACATCAGTCATAATTTTTTGGCTAAACAGCTGTTTTAAAGCCGACCATAGAGAAGGCTAAATGTTCTACGTGACACCTATGTAGGTGGCTAAATACCACCGACCATTCAATAAACCATCGTCTTTGACTCATCAATGAATACCCGGCATTATCGGTTCAGATAGAAGTACGCATGATGTGATCACATTTGTGTAACGAAAGACACGTGTGCCCTGTTTAATTTCAGTATGGCTGCGCTAGTCACCAGGGTTTATAGTTGGAGTTCTGCTTAATAGGGAGAATGGAGTTGGGCGTCAAATTCTTTTTCTGCCTGAGTACATATCCCATAGAGCTTGTATTAGCTTAATCACAATACATGCTTCACGCCTTTCATCTACCTTTAAAGCTTAGATATATTGACAAAGTGGATCCAATTTACAGCTGTGATGAAATTTCAATTTCATGGGAGTTAACTTATAATAGTGAGTATTAGATCGACCGCACGAGAGGAGTGACAAAACACCCTTCTTATGACACATTACGAAAGAAGCCAAGTTATTTATTTTTTCATTGATGTGACATTTCATATAGTAGTCTAAATGCTGAAGAAAAACCCGCAGTCGGTGAATTTAAAACCACCCGATTCTACATGCAAGTGTACGTGTAAATTACCTGTACGTGTACATATATATTTCAATGTGCACTTCTTTGAACAAATAACGTCAGACTATCACCTTTTTGAGCAGATTCTGGCTTCCTCCCCGGCCGTAAGTGGGAAGGTCTTCCAGCAACCTGTGGATTTTCGTGGGCTTCCCCAGGGCTGTACCCGGTTTCCTCCCACCGTAATGCTGGCCGCCGTGAAACTTATCAGTGAAATATTCTTGAGTACGGCGTAAAGCACCAATCAAATAAATAAATAAATAAATATTCAAATTATTCAAATTAGCGCTTTTCCCTGGGGCCAAAACAACCCATATCATTCAAGTAGCAAAAATCGATCAGCGGCATCCAATCGATCTTTTTTTAACAATGGCCTCAAAAATCACCTTTCACATAATATCAGCCCTATGACGTATTACCGTTCATTAAATACGGCCCCAGTGGCTCAGTTCATTAACGCACTAGCGCAGCGCCAGGACCTTGGAGCCTCTCACCAATGCAGTCGCTGTGAGTTCAAGTCCAGCTCATGCTGACTTTCTCCCCGCACTACATGGAAAGGTCTGAAAGAAACTTGCGGATGGTCGTTGGTTTCTCCAGGGCTCTCCCTGGTTTCCTCCCACTATAAGTGGTATAAGTGCAATATTCTTGAGTACGGCGTAAAAAAAAGGTCAAATCAAATCAAATCAAATCAAATTGAATCATGAATTTATAATGTGAGTCACGTTATAACTTTCAGAGTCATTTACCGGTTTAAGTGCTGCAGGTACGAGCCTGATGTTTACCCAGAGGCAATCAATTTTGAAAATTTTTGGGAATATCGATTTTTTGGCCAAAAATCTCTGGTATAGGCTCTTTGCATGCATTCAGAGTAATCTATGAAGAATATTTATTTTCGCAAATATCTCCTAGAAAACATTTATTGAGTAGAAAGGCATAATCCTAGTTTTTGCATCACTTTTAACGATTTTAGGACTAAAAACAAATATACAGTACAAATATAGATTTATTTTTATACTTCTCCAGTTACGTATAGCCATTTGCCAGCTGTCACACTCGTCGCTGGCTCAAAGACATATAATTGTGGCTGTAACAGCTGATACTTGGAGGCTACACACCTGAGATACAACTTGTTCTAATATACACACAGATGAACTGTCACCTTCACTTCTTTGTTTCTTTGGGGTTTAACATCGCTTTGTGCGTTATTGCGGTTATGGTGTGACGGTGTCTCCCTGTAGCAGGCTGGAACAAATGCCGCCATATTTGTAGTGCTGCATTACCCTATCCTAAAGGCACTGGACACATCGCCCCACACTTTACTTTACCTGTTCCTCGTAAGGCCATTAGTACCGGTGTTAAATTGGTGACACACACACCGACAACTGAAACACAGCACTGAATGGCCTAATATTCTAATAGGTGAAAAACACAGAATTTTTTAGAAAAAGTGTTGTGATACAATTCTCAGATATCTGCAAAAAAAGACAGTAGTAGAGAACGTTGCAAACGTGTCGTTTTAAACAGGCATAATTGAGGAAGCGCAGGTGTGTAGTTCAGCTCCATGTCAAACCCCATGGGTTCGCGCCAAAACTATCCGATACGTCAACGAAATTCAGTTCTAGTTTTTCATCATACTTTCTTCATTCCATTTCCTTTAGTTTCTATACGCTGTAGGGAGAACAAACGACAGTTGTATTAGAATACTTCTTCAAGGAGCAGAAGAATGAAACAAAATTTAAATACTACGTTTATAAAAAAAACATGCCGTGTTTAAAAAAGGATTGTTCACAGTCAACAAATTGCAGGCTGACTGCTATGCAGTAAGCTGACAGGCTTGAATCCAGCGTCTGCATGCTGATGACAGAATGACGCCAAGACGATCAGTACCTGGTGTACTGCGAAGCGGTTATATCCTGAGTAATGACTGTTTATGATCTGGCATGAGACACGATTTGGATACAGATTGGATTCCTTCATTCCCAGAAGCCAACCATCGGATCTTACTGCCGTCACCCCTGGTTCACTTTTCATGAATCCGTTGTAATTTCTAAATTTATATATAAATCGTGGAAGGTTTGTGTTGAATTTTGTTGGAAATTCTTCTAATGGTTATTGACCCGGATCGTGCATTACGGTGGAGAGCTGGGACACAAATGTCTGTTTGATTTTTTCGAATGACCTTATTTCCATCTGCTCTTACCTGGTTATCAGAATGATAACTACGATGGCTATAAAAACAACGCCGCCGCTAATTCCTGCTGCCAGAGCTATCACTAATGTTTGAGATGCACCGCCTAAAAATCAAAAATATAGAGATTAGCTTCCTCTTCTGTTACAACAGTAAGACCTTAAATCCATATTTAGCAGAACATATAACAGCGTTAATCCTAAAATCTACAATGAAGGCATGTTCGTTTCCATGTAGCTCACGATATCGCAGGCAGTGTCATCGTGTTGTAAGAGGATTAGTCCAAAGTAAGGGTGGACATGTTCTGCTAAGGCAATTGTTTTTCCCAGGACAACAAAAGCATATCTTTGACATACTCTTAAAACGAATCTGATCATAATTGGACACGGTGTAAGTTTCAGTGGAAATGTTCAAAATTCGATAATATTGTGCGTGAGGTATGTAATATGGTAAATCATTTCAACCTTAAAGCATTTAAATTTTAATGCAGTTTTGGGAATTCTAAAATTCTTAAACCAACAGATCGCCATTATATTGCCAAATACCTAAGATATTTTGGTTTTGATGAAACTTGTATGTACAGTAAGAAGTGAGGACACAAAATGTGTAGGGCTACAGAAGATGTTCCAACATGTGGAAATAAAAATTTGATTCATTGTGGTAAAATGTCTAACGTACATAGACAGGGGCAAAAAGGTGTCTGTTTCCGAACGAATCCTCTCGTAGTTGCCCCGGGTGTTTTCCGAGAACAATATGTTTTAGGGATTTTATGCTAAAAATCGAACCCTTTTTTTATACAACCAGTTGATTTGACACTTAGGTATACAGTGAGGATAGCCATCTGTTTCTGACACTTAGGTATACACTGGGGATAGCCATCTGTTTCTGACACTTAGGTATACACTGGGGATAGCCATCTGTTTCACATTTGAATCTTATAATCTACCTTCTTCACCCATTCTATTTTCTGATGAGGTGGTTGTTTGGCCTAATGGAGAACCCGGTGACGTCTTCTCTGAAGTTTCAGGTTTTGACGAAGATCCTGCAAACAAATTTTTGATAGAAATGTTTTGCCTGTTTGCATAGTTTTCGTGTTATTGTTTGCCGGATCTTAGTACAACAGAGCCTTCTTGATTCCTTTCAACCTGTGACCTCTAAAGGATTCCTTTTCCACTCATATCATAACATCACTCACACTTTTGTTTATAAAATTTTGCTTCAAAAAGACAGGAAATCATACAACTTGAGTTATTTCAGACGACATGCAGTCTCATATACACGTAATATGTCTGTGTGGAAACTTTGGCAGTATTGTAATGAGCTATGTATCCATGTAGTTTTACCAAGCCTTTGTCAAGGAATAAATATATTACACAATGTCAAAACTAATGCTGCCCTGGCAAAGAGGTCATAAAGATACGGCATAAAAGGTGTCAGGTCACACTCAATTTGTAAATCAACCAGCCCCTCACGCTGACAACAGCATTAATGTCTCTCGCTTACAAAAACTTTGATATCTCGCGCTTACAAAAACGAAAACGTCTCGCGCTTACAAAAGCAGTAAGGTCTCGTGCTTGCAAAACTGTTTGGAAGTTGCTCATGGACACGTGAATAAAATTATCAACCCGACTGCTTATTTACAGAATTTACGGATGGATGATGGACTTTTAATTTTCCCCAGTTATTTGCTATTTCTCAGAAATGAGAAAGATAAGTATAAATGTAAACGTGAATATACTCGCTAATGCATGGACGCTGTGTGAGCTGGAGGCGTGACCGGCCTGTTTGACTGCTTTGTCGATGTGGACACTGTTAACGGGCGGAAACAAATGAAGAAGAGGCATGACTGCCCCCGATAGACAGTGTTACCCAGCAAGCATCGAACAAAACTGTCTAGATATTGAAACATCAAAGGGCTTTCATTTGGTTAAACAATCAGATACAGACTGAAGATTTAAACTGACCTTATTGATTTGTAAAAGGCTGCACTGTTTATCCAAGCTAGATGAGAAACAATCTGTTCTGTGCTTTTCATAGCGTGACTGTTTTGAGTGCACTTGTTTATAAACCTGTCATTTGGTGAACATACCAATCGGTGTTGTTCTTGAACTCTTTTGTGTTGATGGTGAGGTTAAAACGATAGTTGACGATGAAACTGAAAGAAAGCAAACACATGGTGTTGAAAGTAAGTGCAACTCCCACTGCAACATTTCAGACCTACCCCAAATAACCCCATGTGTAGGAGTTGTGATATAAGATGGATTCTATCTTCACTTCATGTGAGCTGAATATATTAACTGGGAATAATATATTAAGAAATGAATTATCCAGTTATCTAAAATTTTAAATGTGGGTTTAAACAGCAAATAGTCAACAAACAACAATGAATGTAAGCACATAGGTACCGTTTTGTCAATTCCTTTCAACGAATACCACATTTTTGTTTTAGTGAAAGGACGTAAAATGTAAATCATATACATCTTTATACGGCACAGTGGCTGTTTCGTTCGCGAGACACCCAAACGGCTACATATGACGCATACAGTTATTTAGGTAACCCTGCAATTTAGTAACGGCTAACAACAAAGTTCATTGATGGTTGATGTGTTACACTGAGCAACTTATAACGGACGTCTTTTAATGGGGGTACCAAGTACACTCGAATTCATCCCAAACCAAGAAGCAACTTGTAGATGATCGTGTAGGTTTAACTATCGGAATAATTACAGAGCAAAGTACAAAGATGTTATGTAAACAACCTGGGATACAGCCATTTTCCCCAGGAGGTCCAGCCCTATACCCTTCTTCACACTGACAGATGACTTGACCACGATCCATTGTACATAGGGAATAGTTTCCACATATTCCAGGTTTAGACTCACAGTTGTCGATGGCTAAAACAAGTAGATAAGAAAAAAAGAAAAAATAACAAGAACTAACAGACAATGCAAATAATGCTTTTCACCCTGGTTACAGTGTCAGTAAAGAGAGAAATATTTCTGGGTGAGTGCGTTGCACGACATTACGCATTTGCTAATTTTGAGCTTGAAGAGGGGGGTGACCATCATTTGCGAAGACAGTTTGTAGACGACACTTGAGTTGGGTTAAACAATGTCTTACTTTCGTGCTGTGTGCGTTGTCCATGCGTAAATGGGTATGGTCAGGAGCGCTTTATAATGTCAGTGGTGTACTTTCCATGTACACAAACATTTATCAGGGTTTGTTAATTACATCCCATTCACGCGATGAATCACATTTTACAATAGACATGTCTGACTTTCATCCGCGATAAACAGGTGTGTAATTATACCGAATGCCTTGTGTTATACTGATCGGTATAATTTTGCTTCTGCTCTGTTAACAATTGGATTGCTTATATTGGACCTCGCCATTATGGACATATATATAGTCTTTTCAGTGGACCCGTAGTATTTGACATTCAGAAATTCTTCAACAGTGTGTTTCCACGCTGTGATCAACGACAGGGGTTGACTTTCTAATCAAAGGGTGGCATTTGGTACAGAAGTAAGACACATCCAGTAAAACGATGCTTACGGATATCTCCATTAATGTCAAGTTCCTGTCGATCTCATTCCCACGTAAAGTTTGTTTGCTTGTACATTGCATAAAGGTGAAAAATGAATGCCCTTTACACAGGGCTACAAAAAGACTTGTGCACGTTTAATGATACTTATCACCTTCAGGTATTACTTTACTGCATATCACTTACGAATTCATACTACATATGAAGTATTGCCTAACTATCACCATATTCCCGCGATTGGACTTACAATGGTATATATATTTTTCCATCTACATGGAAGTGCTTTTCTCTTCAGCCTAAGAAGGATTTATACTTTGGTATGAACTGTACCACTTACTAATGCCGCCTGACCACCTAGTATTGCGGTAGTACCACCTACCGGTACAGGTTACCAATTATCGGCTAAATCTTAAAGGTAGGATCTTACCACTGAACGGCACGACCTTACCACTTAACGGTACAGTTTTATACACGAACCACTTATATATCCAAAATATTTTTTTTTAATTTTCCTGAGCTTATACATGTCGGTCATTGAGAGTTACAAAAGATAAACACTACATATTGACGCGTAAATGGATTCTACAAAGTGGTTATGTAAAGTGATCTTTAACTGAATGAATAACCAGTTATTACATAATAAGTCCCCGTCTTCTTGTTATAATACAGTGTGCATAGTATCATTATAAAGCCTTTGTATTATTTAGTTGTTTGAAGGTAATATTTTTAGCAATATTTTATAAATCTAATTTCACCCAACAGTTTTACAGGAACGGATCCAGCTTACTGTAAAATAACAACATATACCGTCCTTTTTTCCCAACTGATAAAACACGTTACAGAAGGCTAAATGAACATGTTTAATATCATTCTCTACATAAGTCCGCCACATGTGTTACGTATGTATTAAACATACAGCAGCTGATTCTCTCATGTATATCACATTCATTGAAGGAATTTAGGAATCCAAATAATGTCTTTCTAGTCTGAGCAGCTTATACACTTTGTTCTAAGCGAAACTTACGGTTAGTGTAAGTGTTATTCCAAAATAATTGTAATAGCTTCTATTCACTCGTTCCTTGCAGACATTTGTCCATCAAACACTGTCACCACCACCCACAAAACTCATTTAATGTAAAATCTGTGCGTTTTATAAGGAAGTCTTACCACTTACCGATACAGTTGGTTGTTATGTTCTGAGAGGAAGGCCGATAGAAGCCTACGTTACAAGTACAGTTAAATGAACCCGGGATATCGGTACAGACTGCGTTAGCCCCGCAATGAGCCGACGAACAATGGTCGTTGTTGGCTGCAAGGAGACAAAATAGTAAAGTAAACAAACAGCCTTGTTATGTTAAACGACATTAAACAATTTACGAATCATTTTAGCTCCACTTGCAGATGTCATTGTTACCAAGTAAAGAACACAAAATAAATGTTTAGGCTGTGTGAGTAAATAATTTATAAATGTATTTAAAACACTTTTGGTGTACAAAGTAAACACTCAGTAGCAGAGGAAACTGTGGACTATATAGGACTCGGCTCAGTAAATACATGTCTCGTTGACATGTGCCAAATACATGTCTCGCTGACATGCACAAATACATGTCTTGATCACAGGCACCAAATATATGTCTCGCTGACATGCACCAAATACACGTTTTGCTGCCATGCACCAAATACATATACCACAATTATATATAACGGCATTCTTCCTTCAGTTACATGTATTATCTAATTTGTATTTTTTTACTGTGAATGAAACTAACACAGTACGACTCGGCTAGATAAAATCTTGACAACTGATGGATGGACGATGCAGTTTGCGTTCAAAATTGTAGCACTACTTGTTTCGCATCTGCTTTTAAGTTATAGAATATGGGTTGTTTCACATGGTAAACCTCAAACCCATTTACGTTATGTCACGATTCTGAACCTTCTGGGATAATAGGCAATTAGAAACGAAAAATGGCTAATCACACTTCACACAGAGGAATTTTTTACGACAGTTCAAGCGATAACATCAACATGACATTTCCTCAAGTCAAACTGACAGGACACCATCAAACTCAGGTTGTTCTAACGTGTATTAAGCATTAACTGCACCGGTATTAAATTTAAACATTAGTTTTTGTATTAGTGCAACACGGGCATTACGATCTATTTTGAAGGATTTTAATCATGTTTAGGTCTAAGCCGAGCTTAACATTTAATACAATTTTGGACTTCCGGGCCCAGTTTGACAAAGCAACGTATCACATTTTTTATCGTACAGTTGTTGTACAATATTTTGTATGTCACAGTTACCGTACAATAGTCCTATTTGTGCGATTATGGTACATGTACGATAACTTTGTGAACGCGGGTCCCGTTCCCTGGGCACAAAAACTTGGAATGGCGTGGATGTTATAAAATCTGTCTGATTCTGGCCACTATAAAACTGGCAGACTTGCGTTTCCTTAATTAAGGTGATTGTTAGCGAAGAAGGAGCGAAGCCTTGTTACGTTAGAATCTAAAGCTTTACACTTCACACTTACCTAAACAATGTCCAGTTGTTGATCGAGTGTACCCAGCAGAACAAATACAGCTGTAAATACCGTTGTTATTCCGCCTCCCATCACAGGTGGTGTTTGCAGGACAGCTCTTGTTAGCACTGCATGATTCTATCCTCGGAAATCAGGAAAATAAAAAGAAACAAACGGTTACAATTATTGTCATTTTGAAATATACTTTTGTTTAAAATTTGGACTATAAATTTATTATGACATTTTTTTTACCAATATCTATATTTGTAACACTTCTATTTAAGTATACTACAACATGTTGTGTGATGATGTATCCTTTTAAAAACACTAAAAAAAACAATTGTATATGTAATACTGAGGGACTTTTGCTGGTCGAATCGTCCAAAGCTGTCTACGTATATACCACTATCTATGCACTGACAAATACGGTCCAAACTATAGTTTGACTGAATGCGACAGTATATGGCGACAATAGTTTCAGAAAACGCGCAAGGTGCCAAGGCTGTCTTCCAAACTTTGATCTTTGCCCCTACTTGTAGTTGTTTCAAATATAGGAGTATCGCATGTACAAATGGCCTAAACCATCTGTTGTTTATCTTAAGGGATTGACGGTAAAGCCGGGTACAAGTCTCGTTGCTATGCGGGAGAGAGGTTTTAACATTTGTTTTAATTAAAGGCTTACAGCATGCCGCAAGATGGTGATCACACTTTGTCGTCAGGTATCACACGTAACAGGTGAAATACGTACTCTTCCTGACATTTGCAGATCCTACCACAACCATTGACGACACTGCACGCCTAACTACGACTTTTGTAACTAACCTGGGGTATCACAGCGTTGAAGTTTGTAATAACATTGGAAACTGAAAGAAATGGGTTTGACATATCATGCCTTATGGTGATTTAGGGTGGTATTAAATGCAAGTTTTGAAGTACAGATAAAAATATTAATAGATTTTGCGACTTTTACAACAAAAGTAGCTGTTATACAGTCAGATCTCCAACAAAATGGTGCCCCTATATCCAGGTTTTTGCGGCTGAAATAAGCAATGACGTAGTTATGGGCGTTGCCTACTTCTGCCGACAAGGGCCTCCGTGGTTCAGTTGGTTAGCGCCAAACGCGGTGAAGTCCAGGTCACGCTGGCTTCTTCTCCGACCGTAAATCTGGCGGCAAACCTGTGGATGGGTCGTGGATTTCCCCAGGACTCTACCCGGTTTTGTCCCACTATAAAGCTGGCCGCCGTCGTATCAGTGAAATATTCTTGAGTACCGGGTAAAACACCAATCAAGAAAATAAAAATAAATACTTCTGCCGACGTTTGTCAAACATATCTAGGTGTTAGAAAAAATGGTCCCGCTGTTTCCTCAAAGCTGCAACGATCTAGGTGAGTTCACATGTACATATACTAAAGAGAGCACTACCACCGTACCTACGGCTGTTACTGTGAAAAGTTGCGAAACGTATGCAATGTATACTTGAGTGAAAGATATGTGTATAAATCTGTATATCTTCGCTAGATTTAAAAGAAAATACAAACTCTCTAGATGATGCATCTTATGTAAGTATGTCGTATACAATGACCAAAACGGTTTCCTGTCTCGCAGACTTAATGACAAGAAGGGTAGTTTCAAGTTTGAAATCGTAAATTATTCTTATACTTGGGCAGCAATTTAACGAAGGGTGCTGTATGTTGCCTGTACATATCCCGCCTTGTGGCATTTGTTAGATACGATATGTTACACGCATACGACAATTTCAATCTACGTCACAGGTTGTAATTACAGAAAAAAGGTGTGTCAAGTTTAATCTGTCAAACGCCTTCACTGTTAATTCCTTAAGTTTTATAATAAATATATACCTGTGCATGTTCGTGGGTTTCCCTGGAGCTCTCCCCTGTTTCTTTCCACCAAAAATGCAGACCGCTGTCGTGTTAGTGAAATATTCTTGAGTACGGCGTAAAAACACAATTAAATAAGGACATAAATAAGTAACCAATACCTTCGTTGTGAGTGAAAATCTTGTTTATGCTGGCTGGTTTCTCTCCTATTATTTATATTGTTTCTCTCCTGCTAACCTAGTTTCTAAAGGTTCTGAATTTCAGCTTACCGTGACAATATATTAAAGGTGGTGTTGCCGAATGGAATATGGTGCTTTTGACGAATCCGATTTGACATACACATGCCGACCTCTCACAGATGGATCCATGACCACATCTAATACTGTTACACAGCACCGTTTCAGAACCTGCGAATAAAGTATGTACATACTGACAACAGGCCACATTAGTTTTGTCTTAAAGGGGCACACGGAAAGAAAAGTAATAACAGAAAGAACAGATCATTGGCAAAATTATCATATTTTAGATAATTACTTTATATTAAATCGAAAAAAATGAGACGGACCTGGCCTTGATGTAGCCTTTAAAATCACTAGTTTATGTCGCTAGCTTTTCTTACAAATCTTATTGTTTGTAAAAATGTGATTTTGTATAATGTGAGTATAGTCATGTATGGGATATGACACGCTCATTGAGGGGTTCTATCACCCCAGTTTACTACTGACTAACGGATGATAAACCCGTTAATACCCTTTTTCTTTCTTTCTTTTTTCTTTGTTGATAATTACATTGATTCTTTACACAGGCGTCTGCATATAAACCCAAAAACAGACTGAAGCCGAAAATAAATATTACATTCATCAGGAAAGAGTAAGTCTGTTGGAGATTCCATATTACATGTATCAATAAAGCTTTACTTTTTGATACATAACAGAACACATCATCTACCATGCACTGTACGTATATCAGCTAACTCAGACGTTCCTGGCCATGCGTCTCAGGAACACTTACACTTGGAACTGGTGCAAAGAACCTGCCGTCAAAAATTCGCTGGTAATCGTCCCACGTCTTGAATTGATCTCATGGTATGTCGTAAGGTAATGTCTTTGAATCTAAAGATACTGATGGCCAGGGAATGGGAGGCCGTCGCAATGCTTTTCATTGCATCCTCAGAAAAAAAGCTTCTGACCATAGATTATTGTTGTTCCGTAAATCAAGTTTGACAAATCTTACATCGCCCTGGCTTTGACGCGCGAGTGTCGTACATGTACGACCATCGGTAACGATCAACAAGAGCTTCGTACGATCCTTAAGTGCTTCGTACGATCACCTGTAAAGATCATCAAGTGCTTCCTGCGACCGATGCTTCCGAATATCTCCATTAATGTCAAATTACTGTCCATCTCATTCTCAACTAAAATTTGTTTCCTTGTACACTGCATAAATGTGATAGGTGAATGCCCTTGACACAGGACTACAAAAACACTTGTGCAGTTTTAATGCTACATACCACCTTCAGTATTGCTTTGCTGCATACCACTTACGAGTGAGTGAGTGCTTGTTGTTTAACGTCGTACTCAACAATTTTTTTTCAGTCATATGACGACTAAGGAATCCTTAGGGTGTATGTAATGTGCCTTCTTTATTGCGGATTTCCACTGCTCTTTTATATTCTGCTTCACGGTTAAGCCGTTACACTTTTAAAACTTCCTCTGTCAAAGTCTTCGGTATGACTCGACCCAGGATTTATCCTGGATTTACCGCTATACCAACCGTGCTGTCCGGGCCGGTACCACTAAGGAATTCATGTTGCATATGAAGCACTGCCCAATGTCAAGCTATCACCATTTTCCCGCGATGCTCGTAGAAATCAACACCACAGCTTACATGGATGTACAATTTTCCGTCTACATGGAAGTTCTTTTCTCTTCAGCCTAAGAAAGATTTATACTTTGGCATGAATTGAACCACTTACTAGTGCCGCCTGACCCACTTAGTATTGCGGTAATACCACCTAACGCTACGAGTTACCAATTATCGGTTTAGGCTCTGCGGTACGATCTTACCACTTCACGGTACCATCTTACTACTTAACGTTACAGTCTTATACATGAACCATTTATATATCCTAGAGTTTTTTTCCTGAGCTTGCACATGCAGGTCATTTAGAGTTACAAAAGATAAACAATAAACATTGATGTGACAACGGATTCTGCAAAATGATTATGTAAAGTGGTCTATAACCGACTGACTAACCGGTTGTTTAAAGTGATAGAGACTTTCTTCAGAACTTTAATCTCTTGCAAACAGATTTAAAACCGCGTATTTCTAATTCACTTAGACAAGCAGTCCGCGTTCCCCTGTTAATTAGCAGGGCCTTGTTTATAATACTGATGTGCACGATATCATTATCAAGCCTTTGTATTATTTAGTTGTGTGAAGGTAATTCTTTTTACCAATACTTAGTAAATCTAATGTTACCCAAGACGATGACAGGAACCAATCCAGATTACTGTAAAACCATAACACATACCGTCTTTTTTCCCAACTGATAGAACACGCTTACAGAAGGCTTAATGGATATTGTTAATATCTGCCTAACTCCCACACATGTGTAACGTATGTATCAGACATACAGCGGCTGATGCTCACATGTATATCATATCAATTGAAGGAATTTAGGAATCCAAATAATGTCTTTCTACTTTGAGCAGCTTATACACTTTGTTCTAAACAAAACTTACCGTTAAGGTAAGCGTTATTCCAAAAAAAAATTGTAACTGCTTCTATTAATTCGTCCCGTGCAGACATTTGTCCATAGAACACTGTCACCATCACCCACAAAAATCACTTAAAATAAAGTTTGTGTGTATTATACTAGGGAAGGCTTACCACTTACCGATACACTTTGCTGTATTACTCTGAGAGAGAGGCCGATGGTAGCCCGCCTTACAAGTACAGTTAAATGAGCCCGGGATATTGGTACAGACGGCGTTAGCCCCGCATGGAACCGACGAACACTGGTCATTGTTGGCTGTAAGGAGGGACATAATAGTGACGTTAACAAACAGCCTTCCTATGTTAAACGACATTAAACGATTTGCAAATCATTTTAGCTCCACTTGCAGATGTCATCGTTACCAAGTAAAGCACACAAAATAAATGTTTAGGCTGTGTGAGCGAATAATTTGTAAATGTATTTAAAAAACTTCTGTTGTACAAAGTAAACACTCAGTAGCAGAGTAAACTATAACTCGATGAACATATAGGACTCGGTTCAGTTAATACATGTCTCGTTGACATGCGCCAAATACATGTCTCGCTGACATGCACCAAATACATGTCTCGCTGACATGCACCCAATACACGTTTTGCTGACATGCACCAAATACATATACCCTAATTATATATAACGGCATTCTTCCTTCAATTACATATATTATCTAATTTGTATCTTTTTGCTGAGAAAGAAACTAACACAGTACGACTCGGCTAGATAAAAGCTTGACAACTGATGGATGGACGATGCAGTTTGCGTTTATAATTGTAGCACTACTTGTTTCGTATCTGCTTTTAAGTTATAGAACATGGGCTATTTCACATGGTAAACCCCAAATGCATTGACGTTATGTCACGATTCTGAACCTTCTAGGATAGTAGGCAATCAGAAACTAAAAATCGCTAATCACACTTCACACAGAGGAATATTATACCACAGTTCAAGCGATAACATCAAAATGACATTTCCTCAAGTCAAACTGAGAGGACACCATCAAACTCAGGTTGTTCTAACGTGTATTAAGCATTAAATGCACCGGTATTAAATTTAAACATTAGTTTTTGTATTAGAGCAACACGGACATTACGGTCTATTTTGTAGGTTTTTAATCAAGTTTCGGTCTAAGCCGAGCTTAACATTTAATGCATTTTTGGACTTGCGGGCCCAGTTTGACAAAGCAGCGTATCACATTTTTATCGTACAGTTGTTGTACAAGATTTTGTATGTCACAGTTACCGAACAATAGTTCTATTTGTGCGATTATCGTACATGTACGATAACTTTGTGAACCTGGGTCCCGTTCCCTGGGCACGAAAACTTGGAATGGCGTGGATGTTATAAAATCTGTCTGATTCTGGCCACTATAAAACTGGCAGATTTGCGTTTCCTTAATTAAGGTGATTGTTAGCGAAGAAGGAGCGAAGCCTTGTCAAGTTAGAATCTAAAGCTTCACACTTCACACCTACCTAAACAATGTCCAGTTGTTGATCGAGTGTACCCAGTAGAACAAATACAGATGTAAGTGAGGTCGCTATTCAGCCTTCCATCACAGGTGGTGTTTGCAGGACAGCTCTTGTTAGCACTGCATGATTCTGTCCTCGGAAATCAGGAAAATAAAAAGAAACGAACGGTTACAATTATTGTCATTTTGAAATACACTTTTGTTTAAAATTTGGACTATAAATTTATTATGACATTTTTTTTACCAATATCTATATTTGTAACACTTCTATTTAAGTACACTAAAACATGTTGTGTGATGATGTATCCGTTTAAAAACACTAAAAAAACAGTTGTATATGTAATACTGAGGGACTTTTGCTGGTCGAGTTGTCTAAAGCTGTCTACGTGAATACCACTATCTATGCACTGACAGATACGGTCCAACTATAGTTTGATTGAATGCGACAGTATATGACGACATTTGTTTCAGAAAACGCGCAAGGTGGCAAGGCTGTCTTCCAATCTTTGCTCTTTGCCCCTACCTGTAGTTGTTTTAAATATAGGAGTATCGCATGTACAAATGCCCTAAACCATCTGTTGTTTATCTTAAGGAATTGACGGTAAAGCCGGGTACACGTCTCGTTGCTATCGTATCATCTCTGCGGGTGAGAGGTTTTAACATTTATTTTAATTAAAGGCTTACAGCATAGGGGGTAAAACCACAGCAGCCGCGACATTGTGATCACACATTGTGGTCAGGCAATCGCAAGTAACCGGTGAAATACGTACTCTTCCTAACATTTGCAGATCCTACCACAACCAATGACGACACTGTACGCATAACTACAACATTTGTAACTAACCTGGGGTATTACAGCGCTGCAGTTTGTAATAACATTAAAAATTTACAGGAACAGGTTTGACATATCATCTCTTATCAAATCGTATGGAGATTTATGGTGGTATTAGATGTAAGTTTTGAAGTAGGTATACAAATATTGTTACATTTTGTGACTTTTATAACAAAAGTAGCTGTTATACAGTCAGATCTCAAACGAAATGGTGCCTCTGTATCTAGGTCTTTCCGGCTGAAATAAGCAATGACGTAATTATGGGCATTGCCTACTTCTACCGATGGGGGCTCCGTGGTTCAGTTGATTAGGGCGCTAGCGCAGCGTAATGACCCAGGAGCCTCTCACTAATGCGGTCAAGTCCAGCTCATACTGGCTACCTCTCTGGCCATACGTCTTGCAGCAGCCTGTGGATGGTCGCGGGTTTCTCCCGGACTCTGCCTGGTTTCCTCCCCCATAATGCTGGACGCCGTCGTATAAGTAAAAATTTCTTGAGTACGGCGTTAAAATTGGTCCTGCTCTTTTCTCAAAGCTGCATATCACATATCTGGGCGAATTGGCATGTACATGCACCAAACAAAGCTTTACAGCAAGACAGTTCTCAAATGTATACAATGCGTACTTGAGTGAAAGATACGTGTATATATCTGCATATCTTCGATAAATCTAAAAGAAACTAGAAACTCTCCAGATAAAATATCCTGTGTAAATATGTATTTACATAGGATATATAAAGACCAAAACGGTTTCCTGTCTCGCAGACTTAATGACAAGAAGGTTGGTTTTAATTTTGAATATGTGAATTATTCTTATACTTGGACAGCAATTTACTCAAGGGTCCTGCATGTGGCGTGTATATATCCCGCCGTGTGACATTTGTTAGATCCGCTGTGTTACACGCATACAACGATTTCCAGCAACGTCACAGGGTGTTACTGCAGAAAAGGGTGTGTCAAGTTTAATTTGTCAAACGCCTTCACTTTTAATTCCTTGAGTTTTACATTGAATATAAACCTGTAAATGTTTGTGGGTTTCCCT
Source organism: Liolophura sinensis (assembly GCF_032854445.1). Lineage (NCBI taxonomy): Eukaryota > Metazoa > Mollusca > Polyplacophora > Chitonida > Chitonidae > Liolophura > Liolophura sinensis. The sequence goes on from NC_088296.1 coordinate 14,272,910, forward strand.
CGGGCTCTTCCCTGTTTCTTTCCACCAAAAATGCAGATCGCCGTCGTGTAAGTGAAATATTCTTGAGTACTGTGTAAAAACACATCAAAAAAAAATTTATAAGTAACTAATACCTTCGTTGTGAGTGAAAATGTTGCTTATGCTGGCTTCCTCTACGGCCGCAAGTACGAAGGTTTTCCAGCAACCTGCGTATGTCGTGGGTTTCTGTTGTCTGTCCGGTTTCCCTTCACCGTAATGCTGGCCGCCAACGAATAAAATTTTAATCGTCTTTTATTATTGCTTAATTCCTTTTTATGGTGTCTCTCAAATCCATTGTTATTGTTTCTCTCCTTCAAACCTAGTTTCTAAAGGTTCTGAATTTCACTTACCGTGACAATATACTAAAGGTGGTGTTGCCCAGTCTGAAATAGTGCTTTTGACGAAGCCGATTTGACATACACATGCCGACCTCTCACACCTGGAGCCATGACCACATCTAATACCGTTACACAGCACCGTCTCGGAACCTGAAAATAGAATATGTATATACTGACAACAGGCCACATTAGTTTTGTCTTTAAAGGGCACACGGAATGAAAAGTAATAACAGAAAGAAAAGATCATTGGCAAAATTATCATATTTTGGGTAATTAGTTTTGATTAAGTCGAAAATAATGAGACAGACTTGGCCCTGATGTAGCCTTTAAAATCACTAGTTTACGTCGTTAACTTTTCTTACAAATCTTACTGTTTGTAAAAATGTGATTTTGCATAATGTGAGTATAATCATATGTGGGATATGACACGCTCATTGAGGGGTTCCATCACCCCAGTTTACTAATGACTATCGAATGATAAACCTGTTAATACCCTTTTTCTTTCTTTCTTTTTTCTTTGTTGATAATTACATTGATTCTTTACACAGGCGTCTGCATATAAACCCAAGAATAGACTGAAACCGATGTTAAATATTACATTCATCAGGAAAGAGTAAATCTGCTGGAGATTCCATATTACATGTATCAATAAAGCTTTACTTTTTGATACATAACAGAATACATCATCTACCATGCACTGTACGTATATCAGCTAACTCAGACGATCCTGGCCATGTGTCCCAGGAACACTTACACTTGGAACTGGTGCAAAGAACCTGCCGTCAAAAATTCGCTGGTAATCGTGGCACGTCTTGAATTGATCTCATGGTATGTCGTAAGGGAATGTCGATGGAACTGAAGATATCGATCGCCAGGGATTGGGAGGCCGTCGCTGTGCTTTTCATTGCATCCTCAGAAAAGAGCTTGCGACCATAGGTTATTGTTTTTCCGTAAATCAAGTTTGACAAATCTTACATCGCCTTGGCTTTGACGGGCGAGTTTCGTACATGTACGACCATCGGTAACGATCAACAAGAGCTTTGTACGATCCTTAAGTGCTTCGTACGACCATCGATAAAGATCAACAAGTGTTTCGTGCGACCGATGCTTCCGAATATCTCCTGTAATGTCAAATTGCTGTCCATCTCATTCTCATCTAAAGTTTGTTTGCTTGTACACTGCATAAATGTAATAGGTAAATGCCCTTGAAACAGGGCTACAAAAACACTTGTGCAGTTTTAATGCTACATACCACCTTCAGTATTGCTTTGCTGCATACCACTTACGAAAGAGTGAGTGCTTGTTGTTTAACGTCATACTCAACAATTTTTTTTTCAGTCATATGACGACGAAGGAACCCTTAGCGTGCATGTAATGTGCCTCCTTTAAGGAGGATTTCCACCGCTATTTTATATTCTGCTTCACTGTTAAGCCATTACACTTTTAAAACTTCCTCTGTCAAAGTCTTCGGTATGACTCAACCCAGGAGTAACCCTGGATCTACCGCTTTACCAACTGTGCTGTCCGGGCCGGTACCACTAAGGAATTCATGTTGCATATGAAGTATTGCCCAATGTCAAGCCATCACCATTTTCCCGCGATGCTCGTAGAAATCAACACCACAGCTTACATGGATATACATTTTTCCGTCTACATGGAAGTTCTTTTCTCTTCAGCCTAAGAAAGATTTATACTTTGGCATGAATTGAACCACTTACTAGTGCCGCCTGACCCACTTAGTATTGCAGTAATACCACCTAACGCTACGAGTTACCAGTTATCGGTTTAGGCTTGGCGGTACGATCTTACCACTTCACGGTACCATCTTACTACTTAGCATTACAGTCTTATACATGAACTATTTATGTATCCTAGAGTTTTTCCCTGAGCTTGCACATGCAGGTCATTGAGAGTTACAAAAGATAAACACTAAATATCGATTTGATAACGGATTCTGCAAAATGATTATGTAAAGTGGTCTATAACCGACTGACTAACCGGTTGTTTAAAGTGATAGAGACTTTCTTCAGAACTTTAATCCCATGCAAGCAGATTTAAAACCGCGTTTTTCTAATTCGCCAAGATAATCAGTCCGCGTTCCCCTGTTAATTAGCGGGGCCTTGTTTATAATACCGATGTGCACGATATTATTATCAAGCCTTTGTATTATTTAGTTGTGTGAAGGTAATTATTTTTTCCAGTACTTAGTGAATCTAATGTTACCCAAGACGAACAATGTGATTTTTTATAATGTGAGCATAATAATCGTGGGATATAACACGCTCAGTAAGGGGTTCCATCACAAAGTTCTCTTGAATATTGAGTGATAATAACCCGCATACTTTCCTTTTTTTCATTTCTACACTTACACCTGTAACTGGTAGGAAGAATCTGCCATCAAAAATTAGCAGGTAATCGCCGTACGTATTGAACTGATCGCATGATAAATCGTAAGGGAATGTCCATGAAACTGAAGATATCGATCGCCAGCGAATATGAGGCGGTCGCAATGATTTTTATTGCGTCCTCAGAAACCAGCTGCAACCACAAGTTATTGTTGTTCTTTTTAATCAGTTCCGAAGAATCTTACATCGGCCTGGCTTGATCGCGCGAGTTTCGTACATGCACGACCATTGGTAACTATCATCAAACGCTTTGTATGGCCATCGGTAACGATCATGAAGAGCTTCATACGACAATCGGTAACCATCATCAAGTGCTTCGTACGACCATTGGTAAAGATCATCACAAGCTTCGTCCGACAATCAGTAACGACCATCATGAGTTTTCTACAATGCTCTCATATGGCCTCATGTCCATATTTGTTATGACGCTCAGCGGAACTTGACTCGGCGCCAGAAACCAATTATCATTCCTGTCCCAAGACCTAACGACATATATGTTACCTTTGGCAAACACACTTCTCAAGAGAAGTTTATCTCTATGTCATTTTATACTTTCTTGGTCAGATTTGACACACCTGAAGGTCCAAATAAGCTTACAATATTTCGATTTCCGGTTTAAGCCAAAACCTATCACAGCGAGATGATTTGCAAATGATCAGATTTTACCAACGAAACCCGGTTCCTTGTCAATTTAATCTCAGTCAGAGACTTGTCACTGTAGCTTGTGTACAGATAAGCTAACAAGGTACGGTCCAATATCAATAAAAAATTAACTTACAAGAAAGAAAGCAGTTTTCTGCAAATTCTTTGATGACAAATCCATGAAATTGACTCTTTTAAAAATCTGTGAGAAATGATTGTTCAAAAGAATCGCACATCGTTGACTTCTGTAGAGTTTTTTTAACAGATTGCTTCTATTTTCCCCTATCTTCCCTTTTGCTGTGTATTAAGTGGTGTACTGAAAGCCTACCTAACTGATAATCTTGAATATAATGCGTGGAAATTTTCTAAATGAAATACATACACATGTTTCACACATATACGCACGAGGTAAGTATGTATACGTGAATTGATAATATATTGTGTAAAATACCTGTCGTGCAATCGTCACGCCGTGTTAAACATGGTCACACACTTCTGAAAGGAAAGCCTTTTCATCTTGACCTAGCCTCATTTTGACAGATTTACACTGACACATCCGGGTAGAAAGGATGAAAATAAGTGCATCGAGCAGCGGCCCTTTGTACACATACAAGTATAGCATACATTTACATACCTGCTGATTTATTTATTTGCTTATTTGATTGACTTGTTGGTTGATTGATTTATTTATTTACATGTGTCTCAATGTTGTTTAACGCTGTGCACTGTTCGATGGCATACAGCTTAATGAGAGGAAAAAACCGGAGTTCCCAGGGTAAACCACCAACACTTGGCAATTTATTGACAAACTTCCCAATGTGTAGCGCACAAAGAGGCTGGCCATATTCGTTGAAGACGGTTAAGGCGCTGGTTAACTAAAACTTTGACAAACCGTTATCTAATCGCTGCCTTCAATCATGTCTTTAAGTGTGTAGGCTTACGAGGTATCTGATAGAGCAGTTATTAACTCCGGTTTCCTCCACTCGATATTTAGACTACAGTAGTAACATTCTTGAGTGTAACGTTAAACACGAACTCAAAAAATAATTTACATATAAAGTTAAACCTGAAAACCAATAATTAAGCAGAAGTTCTTCCCTGTCACGCAGTTCCCGTTTGTAATAGATCTACCCTAAAGCAGTGCTGTAAAAAGATGGGGTAAAATATATAGTTAGACGAAAAATACTCATAAGTAATACAGATATGCAGACTTTATACTCGGGATACATAGGCACTAAAGACTCAACTCAACTCAGCTCAGCTGAAAAGTTGTAAAAGCTTATGGATGCGAATTAAAGACGCTAGTCTTCCGGAAACGGTGTTATAATTGTATTTAACAAGCAGTTGAATCTTGAAGTCGTATGGCCATCAGGGACTGAGACCAATTCTGTTTGACCAGATAAGTTTACTTCAGTAGCGTTTTGAGTTCTCCTGTATTCCGAGCTTTAGGGGCGTTAACAATTTTTTACCATGGATTTAATAGTTCTCAAGGGTGAGTTCATGGTTCATGGGGTACATGTCGGCACTCAGGTCATGACTAAGCGAGCGGGAAAGGTGTGGGGTGGGGGTGCAGGGGGTGACTGTCTATTTACCAGTAGCGTAAGCGTACTTTGCTATCGGATGCAACAACAACAATGGCAACCATGCAGATACAAAACATTGTGTATTAAGCATTAACGTATTCAACATAGATGGTTCGTAACTGGGGATAGGAGGCTATACCATTGATTTCTAGCATATAAAGGAGTGATACTAGAGATAGATACTAAGTTAAGTGTTGTTGTTGCTCTTCTTGTTGTTGTGCTCTTGAATTCAGTAAATCTTTAGCCTTTAGCCTGTAGCGGATGGTCGAGAGTATCCCCCGGGCTCTGCCCGGTTTCCGCCCAACATAATGCTGACCGCCGTCGTATAAGCGAAATATTCTTGAGTACGGCGTTAAACACCAATCAAATACATAAATATACATACTTTTGGTCCCGCTCTTTCCTCAAAGCTGAATATCACATATCTAGGTGAGTTCACATGTACATGTACGAAAGAGAGCTCTACCAATGAAATTAAAAAATCAAATAAATCCTAGTCTGTATTTAATATATGAAAATTACACACCCACCTGAAACGACCGTCAGCACTACCATCCCAATCATAGTCAGAAGCCATACCCTGTGACTTGCGGAGATGAAGACTTCCATTTTCAATGGTTTAGATGAAAAATATGCGCGCAAACCTTGTAAGGTCTTCATGTATAACATAAACACATATTCGGTCCAAGGACTGTGCCTCAGCGCCAGACAAGCGCTTCTGTGGAATGAATCAAAATATACGGAGAAAAGCCTTCGTATCAATTAAATCATTCCTGTGATCCGCTTTCTAGTTGGTAAGAGAACACATTTTCAGACAGAGAAAATATATAAAATGCAAACAGATATGAAAGCGGTGAAAGACTGGGTTGACTGCACACGAACTCATAGGATTATTGCTTGTAAAAGGCGTTCGTTTATCTGTAGGCTAACATAACTCAGGCGGGACCCTATGAGTTCTTTTCAAACATTAGTTTCTTGTGTTAATTTAGAGAATGATAACGCCGTTTACAGCAGTAAGCATATGTTCGTTCTTAACTACATCTGAAGCTTTTGACTATAAGGAACTCTGTTCAAAAGAGGAAGTAGTAGAGAATGTTGCAAACGTGTCGTTTTGAGGAGGAGCAATTGACGAGGCGCAATTGAGGAGACGCAGGTGTGTCGTTGAGCTCGCGTTCTGCGCTTGACGTCACATGTTCCATGTCGCGCCAAAATGTCTCGCGCGAGAGCATTATCTCCATGTCGCGCCAAAACTGAAATGGGTGACCTCCATTTGGTAATTTGCTCCGCCACCAGCGGCGATAAGAAAAACAGCGTGTGTGGAAATGCGAAGGGTGTGACAAGACCTTTTTACCGCTTGTGGGATTGGGGTGTCCATCAACGTACTGAACACGGAAAGGTAAATCACACACACAAATACACACGCACTAGTGTTGTATAGCTATAGTATCGTATAGTATGCTTCTGTGGTCATATTCTCTGGATTTGGTGCCATTTTTATGTAAATTGGAATAAAACAATAAGTATTGGACATCATAGATGTGCTCGGAATGGGTAGGCTTGTACGTTTGCGTGTTGAGCTGCGTGAGCCAAAACGAGCCAAAGCGGACCAATGAGCTGTTGGGTTGGGTTGGGTGGGTGTGTGTTTTCCAGCTCGGTTATTTTGTTGAGGTCCACGGTGCGTCGTCCAATAAACGAGAAGGATGAGGAAGTCGTACTCTAGAAGGGAGCAAAATAACATCGTATAGTGTAACATGGTATAGCATTGTATAATATAACATTGTATAGTCTAAAATTCTATAGTATATCATTGTAGCAGTGTGTATAGTACTACTGACATTGATTTGACAACGGGCATTTTCCTATGTAATGCTTTTTTTTTGCGGGACGAATTTCTTCACCCATCCTGTTTGCAACCAGGGAAATCGCGTGGGCTCTAGCTTGTGGATTGTCTTAAAGAATAGCTTGTCATGTTACATAATTATCTCTTGGTATCGGAAGTCATAACTTTTCATGTATGTGCAGAATAGTGGCCGGCGATGACCTAGCGAGCATGATGGCAGGTGTGCTTAGATTAGCCTTACAGCGCCACCTTTAATGTCCCAATAATTATTGTTTCATTAAATTATACATAAACCCGTTTAAAAAGGTGGGCTTAGGTGAGCCATACAGGTCATCGCAAATATGTTCAAATAGCACAATGACGTACAACCTAGATTTAAGATTTTAAAAAGGTGCGAATATATCATACAGGGAATTAATCAAGGCGTGTTGTTGATAGAATTCCCTTACATGTAAAGTAGAAGAACAACCGAATGTAATGCTAGGCACCTGTAACAGATCTGCACCATTTATATCTACGTGTTACGATTTTTTTTTGCAGATTTGACGGGTTGTTAAATGCAACATTCAAGAATTTTTCTCACGTACGTTCTGTGCTTGGTAAAACGGGACAGACCTTTTTAAAGTAACTTAAAAGCTTCTTCACGTTTGAACGACAGAAATGCACGACACATGGGCGAAAAACACATGGACGGAAGATGGAAGTTGTCTTCAGACGACAAACGCAAGTCTCCAATGCTCAGGAAGAAAAGCGCAGGGGGAATGTTTCTTACGTTATATCAGGGTATCATACAAATATGACCTCTTCAGTGTTTGAGCACAAAGGGCATTGTGTATTACACAAATATGATCCTTTAAGGTTTTAAAACAAGGGGTATTATGTATTAAACTATTTTCCCGATGCACTTTACTGTTATATATATATATATATATATATATATTTTACAGATTGTGGGGTTTGCGTTCTTTATACATCCACAAAAGAGGCTGGCGGAATATACTTTTTTAAAATAACCTACTAGACTGAGACAAAAATATCATTAATTGTTAATCTGTTAATCCGGACCGTTAATTTCGAACGGCGAATTATTGGCGTGTACTTTGCTATGTCACTCAGATAATCAGACCCCTGTATTCAATTTTCATTAAAGCCTACAAGAACGCTTGGTTTTTATTTCTCAATATAGAGCTATGGATGTGAGCTACTATCAAAACGCACAAGAAAGCTTGTCTACTTTTTCCTTATTGCGCCAAGATGGCATTGAAATACAATTTTTCTATAACCACAGCGATCAGAGAAAATTCAATATGCTGGTGAGGTGATGTCAAGGGGCACACAGCATTGGGTGGGCTACGCTGGTCCAGTTTTCCCAATATGTTTATCGATAACGTCACTTCCAAATATTTCCGACCACTGACAGAATATGTGGATGAAACAGACAGTGCATAAATCTGCAAAAAATTGAATTACAAAGAGACATAAAAAGTTCCTCAAAATGAAATAGAAATTTTCTCTTTTTCTTGAAACTATACTGTCTGTCTTATAATATGATTCCAAAGGCAACTTGTTGCATTCAATTACGAGCAATAGCAGTCGAAATTAATAGTTGAAACGTACATAGACTCGATTGTCTTAGTTGATTGTAAATTGGGCAAAAAAATGTGACATTACTGACATCAAATCCACTACAAACTGAATGTGCCCAGTCTAAAAAAAACGGAGGGTTGAATGAAAATCTGTATGTTATTACAAATGTTTATTCCACCTCTAAAGATGTTCCCTAATTTGCTCTATGGGCACATCCTTTCCGTTATCTTTCTATCTCTTTGTTTGTTTTCTTTGCTTGATACTACCCCTGGTGACCCTGGTCACGTGATAGCTAAAGAAGTAAATTTATATTGTACTTGGAATTTTGAGAAATCGTTTTCGACAATGATCCGCTCGTCACGGGTGTACCTTTTCAATGCATGACCTATTTTAGACTCAAAAATGAATAGTTCATATTACTGTATTTATCTGCATAACTTATTACTATCAGGTTGTGGATGAGTTCAATATCACAACCACTGCCGCAACATCAGCGTATTTTATGTCGACCTATACCCTGGAAGAAGTATTTGAAAAAAAAATCAGTGCAAGCCTGTTAAAGATATTTAACCCGCCATCGCTGGATTGAAAGTAAACCACAGACACTTCAGATGGTGCATGTTATCTGGACCTGTATTCGCACAAAGATAAAAACCGTTTCCTCTCTCGCAGACTTTACGACAAGAGCATTGTAAATTCTCCTCCCAACATGATGTCAAATGCATATGGCGGTCTTGCACACGACGTGTACATATCCTCGCCTTGTAGTATTTGTCAGAGCGTGTGTGTTGTGTGGCCGTTTCAATCAGGGTTACATGTTCTTACTACAAAAAATGGTATGTCAAGGCTTTTCCATCAAAAGCCTTCACCCCACGTTCTTTAATGTTTTACAATAAGTAATATTAAGTATAATTCTCCTGTAAGTAAATATAGATCACAGGCTCTTGCAGAATATCTGACGCCCTGCTTCATGATGTGTCTAATTCTGCTCAACCCGGATTTTTGAGGCAGGGTATTCATCGTTTTTGAATTAGCTCCATACGAACAGTTGCAATCAAACAGCAATGGATATATATATATATATATATATATATATATATATATATATATATATATATATATATATATATATATATATATATATATATATATATATATATATATATATATATATATACCTTCTTATCGACAACTATTCTAGCATGTTACAAGATTTGAATACTGATTTCACTCATTCGCTTAAGTCACACCTTGCGTCTTTCCAACAAATTTTTAAACTGCTGACATCTTCTATTTGCAGAATTCCGTTCTGTTTTCATAATTTATATACTTTCTTCGTTGTTTTGTAATTTGTGTTAAACGTCGTTGTGGGAATTGGCCTTGCGATTATTGACTTAAAACGTCATTATTTGTATACAAACGTCTGTTTCGACGCATAGATTCAATCTCGTGCCGTGTCATTTACTGGAAGAAGGGACCATACGAAACACTTAATTTCGAACCTCTAAATTATATAATAATTTAGGCAGTGTAACTCGAATAGGAAGTGTCCAAGATGTGACATACATTGTTTTTAAAGTAATCCTCAAGAAATTGCATTTAATTTCAACATTTTTAACAGAAAGCGGAGAATAAAACTTCAGTAAATGACCCATTTTGATCTTCAGGGTGGGGCAAAATGATACACCCCTTACGGCAAAATGAAACGTGCTTGATACTACCCCATAAATAAACTAAAGGGCACAGGCGTACAATATGGCTATAGTGGGTTAGTCAAATAGTGTTTCCTGACGAGAAAACAATTTGAGATAGACCCGAATATCTTAACTGGTTGTTAATTGGGCACAAAATGTGACATTATTGTCACCAACTCCATCATAAACTGAATGTGCCTAGTCTAGAAAACGGAACGTTGCATCACACTCTTCTGCGTGTCACTAAGAATATCTACTTTGCCTCTAAAGATGTTCCATTTTGCTTACTTGCCCTATGGGCACATCTTTTGCGTTATCTTTCTATTCTTGTGTTTGGTTATTCGTTGGTCACTTCGTAGCTAAAGAAGTAAATTTATATTATACTTCTCATTGCATGAGCTATATCAGAGTGATCAGTGAAGAAATCAGGTAGGAAGAATAGGTATAAATAACTGCAATATCCCAGAAATAAAAACTACTGTAAAATAAGCCTACAACAATGTTGACAACAGTCATTTGGTTCAAAGGTATTAAAATGAAAACAGTCCAAAATATTTTCCTGAACAATTTCTTAAGATCCTTTTCACTTAAATAACGGATAGACCAAAAATGATAATAATAATGAGAATCGAAAAGAAGGCAGATGTTAAGAGTTTACTTTGGGTTACAGCTAAATATCAAGTAACCGAGTTACTTTCTTACATGTCAAACATATAATTTTAATTATAGGAAATTTGTCTATCCTCACAGTTTTAATAGGAAATTTCAGGAATTTGTGATATTGTCTAAAATTTCTTAGCACGGCCATATCTAACAATGTGTCCAGTTACATGTTTCTAAAAGTGCACAAATATGTATAGCTATCTAAACCAGCTAATAATTAGATGTCAAGATTGTTGTTAAGATTAATATAACAAAGTGTAAAACAGGACAAAGATACTTCCAAAGACTTCAGTTAGAAATTTGACACTCACCACACGATTGTTTGAAGTATTGCAAGAACATGTATTAACCAGTAAATTTTCACAGAATGTGTACAAGTAATTGTCAGTTTGTTAAGAGGTTGACAATTCAGCGAAGGTCAGGGTTACTTACGAATTGGTGGCACTCTATATAAACCTAGGACGGTAATGAACATTACCAGCAGAGCCATTAGGGTCTCACACAGCTTCCTGTCGCTCTTTATGATAGTCTCCCTAAACCTGATTTAAGGGGCGATGCTCTGTTGACTCGTGCATATGCTTATAAGAAACTTCTCAAGAGTGAGTACGTCACACACACGTGATTACATCATCAGTCTACGTGAGCACAACTCGTGAGATAAATACGACAATAACCGTTCTGAACCTAGAACCACGTATGCACCCTTCAAATATGGTAAGTTAAAGGAACTCGTATCTGCTTACATGTCGTTTTGCGTTCATAGTGAAATATTTATGTTTTGTACAATGTGTACTACTGTTACATTCAAACAACCTTAGCGTGACTATGTACTTGACAAAACGACGAGCTAAGGCTTGCGTCGAGTGTACAATGACACGATGAATACTTCATTTGTCATTATTCGCCCAATAGCACGAGTCAATATTTGTCTAGCTAATACCCTGTCGGTACCACAAAGTAATTATACTCACAAATGTACTATATACTAAGAACTATTTCAAGACAGCTCATAAGACAAAATGCACAGATGGATTCAACGCCAACAAATACCGCTCATTTTATCTTTTATTTTCTGTGACTTGGCCATTTTTCCCCCAAGAAATAATGAAAATAGGGTAAGGAATCAACAGGTATGTTAGAAAAAAGCTTTTGCATACATCAGGTGACCTATATTGTCCGCCAGATAACCACCGCATAGGTGGCCTTCATGATTAAAGCGTCGGCGTCAAAGTCCGGAGACAAGGGATCAAAACCAAGTTAGGTCATGTACTTCTGTTCCGCTAAGCTTTGCGCCCAGCATTGGGCAGAGGTAAGAGCAGACAAACATGATTGGATGGGAGGGAGATAGGAGTTGCCTTGTCACAAGAAGGCGCTATGTATGTTCACACACCTATATATGTGGTTATATGGCTGAAAAAACAAATGTTAAGTATGACGTAAAACTTCAACACATATAGTAACCAGAACCAAAAGAGATTTGGACAGGAAATACTTCTGTGTTTGACCGCTGTACAAATAGATGGTGTATGCGAATATATTTGGCGTTAAATCTAGCCTAAATTGATTACTGTCAAGGTGAGTGGCCTGGTCAAACTCAAACTTCTGACTATAATCAATTAAATCAGCATCATGTTATTTGACATCAATACAAGAGCTATGTAACGAAAATGCTACCACAATGATATTGGTATTTATATTTGATTTGATTTGTTTTTTACACCGTACTCTAGAATATTTCACTTATACGACGGAGGCCATCATTATGCTGGAAGAAAACCGGGCAGACCACGGGGGTAACCCACGACTATCCATAGATTGATGCCAGGTCTTCCTACTTATGGCTGGAGAGCAAGCCAACATGAGCTGGGCTTGAACTCGCAGCGACCGCATTGGCGAGAGGCCCCTGGGTCATTACGCTGCGCTATCGCGCTAATGAACTCAGCCTCGGAGGTCTCCCTGTAAACTTAGAAATTTTCTTAAATACATTTATTTCCTAAATGATAAATGATAAATATTTCCACTTAAAGGAAAGACCATATTAACATCACGGTTATTTTTGCATTTTCTTATGGAAACATCTTATAAACGTATTCCTTGAAAAGAACATGAAGTTTGAAACTGCAGTTAATGTAGAAAGTTGAGAAGGCGTTTTATTATTTTTTCCTGTGTAAATTCTCCTCATATATATATATATATATATATATATATATATATATATATATATATATATATATATATATATATATATATATATATATATATATATATATATATATATATATGCAATGTAGTGCGATGCAATGTAGTAACGGACGAGAAGGGGTTTTAACTGAGAAGTCTACTAAGAGGACGTACAAAATACTCAGATTTCCAGAGACGTTCTTACAAGTGGCTTATATGCAAAGTGCATTTAAGTTTATAATTACTAATAATTCCAAGAGTATTAAGTTCACTATCCTGTGCGATTAGAATTGAAGTATTCATCTCTTGAAAATCTTTAAGTATGGGATTGGAATTTTTATTCACCATCATACATTTGTCCCTCTTGTGTGTGTGTATAGAGAGACGATATTTGTAGACATGACATGATTTGTACAGGCGCAACACACAATATGTAAACCCCACACTCTGTATGTAGGCAGTGTATAACGTTATGGATGCATTGCAAGCAGCATTCCCGCACTACTTGCCCAAAACACTCTTTATAAGATCATTTTACAGTCTGCTGGTAACAGACCAGATTCGCTCTGAATTCGCTCTCCGCATCTGGATTGCCATGGGAAAAATTCGGTTTAGTTACAGTATGTAGGAATCATCAAGGTAGAGCCCACATGGCTATTAACACACATCTAACATGGCGTTCCGAGCTTAAACAGCCTTGAAACCTTATGTGCTCCTATTGCCCTGTCATTTCTGTTAAATTACTATTTCTATTGGAAGTACAATGTGTACTGTTCTTTTTTACTAAAAATAACGAAATACCCATTTCCCCAGTCTCATAGTCAGTCTATTTGAATCAACAGTAAATCCTCGATTTCTTTTTCCATAGATAAGAAAGTGTATGGAGCTATGTATTAACTAGGACGATACTGTACATAATGTTATAAATGCATAATAGTCTATGGTCAGGTAGATGGTGAGAATACCCTGGGTTATATATCATAGTATACGGGTATGCAAAACAAGTTGAGGGTATAGATACTGGTTTAAGCAGGAAGTGTACCTTCTTTTCAAGTTAGTGCTCGTTTTTGTATTTTTACTCGTGTCGATCACATCGTGAAGGTAGCTCTATGTAGTTGAACATTCTCTTAATAGACCACGAGCGTTTATTAACAAATTGCAACTAGTGTCTGTGGAATGTTTTACTCTGGTTTCCTGCCACCACAATGCTTGCCGCCGTCAAATAAGGGAATTATTCCAGAGTAAAACGTTAAAAAACAAACAAATAAGAAAAAAAAGCCTCTATTGAATATAGTTACACACATACAGCATGGAGAGGAAATCCAGAGCAGCGAAGAAAGTGTGTTATTGTCGGAGCTGGCTAATAGCCACAGGTAACCAGTGAAATATGACCTCATGTCAGTTTATATTCAGGTTTCATTCTAACTGTTCATGTAAATTCAACAATAGTAGCAATTTACATGTCTCATAGCACCGTGGTTTATACAAAATAAGGTTAAAAATAATACAGTGCTGTGAATTGCAATTTATTAGTCCTCACTGGTCTAGAATTACTCAAAATCTTGTGTTGTCATCACATTTAACATACAATCACAATAAAACAATACAATGGAGCCAGGCCTTGGGGTTCCTTAGTCCTCCAGCAGAACTCTGGTTTATGCAGGAATACAATGTGATTAAAGACACACAGCACAGAGACTAAAATCATAGCAACGACGAGTGCGATAGCTGGCAAATGGATATATGTAACCGGTGAAGTTTGGCCTCTCGTCAGTTTACCTGAGTCAGGGTTTTATTCTAACTGTTCACGAAAATGCATAAACAGTAGTAATTTACACGCCCCATGTCACCATAATAAAAAAAACAATAGAATTACTCTAAATGCTGTGTTGTCATCACATTTAGCACACTGTGTTGTCATCGAATTTAGCATATTGTGTTGTCATCACATTTGGCATACAATCACATTGAACAAAAGGCTTCAGTCATAATTTTTTTTGGCAAAACAGCTGTTTTAAAGCCGACCCTAAAGAAGTCTAAATGTTATACGTGACACCTATGTAGGTGGCTAAATACTACCGAGCATTCAATAAACCATCGTCTTTGACTCCTCATTGGATACCCGGCATTATCGGTTCAGATAGATATACGGATGATGTGATCTCATTTGTGTAACGAAAGACACGTGTGCCCTGTTTAATTTTAGGATGGCTGCGCTAGACACCAGAGTTTATAGTTGGAGTTCTGCTTACTAGGGAGAATGGAGGTGGGCGTCAAATTCCTTTTCTGCCTGAGTACATATCCCATAGAGCTTGTATTAGCTTAAGCACAATACATGCTCCACGCCTTTCATCTACCTCTAAATCTTAGATATATTGACAAAGTGGATCCAATTTACAGCTGTGATTAAATTTCAATTTCATGGTAGTTAACTTATAATACTGAGTATTAGATCGACCGCACGAGGGGAGTGACAAAACACCCTTCTTATGACACATTACGAAAGAAACCAAGTTATTTATTTTTGCATTGATGTGACATTTCATATAGTAGTGCTGAAGAAAAACCCGCATGTCGGTGAATTTAAAATCACCCGATTCTACATGAAAGTGTATGTGTAAATTACCTTTACGTGTACATATATATTTCAATGTGCACTCCTTTGAACAAATAACGTAAGACTATCACCTTTTTGAGCAGATTCTGGCTCCCTCTCTGGCCGTAAGTGGGAAGGTCTTCCAGCAACCTGAGGATTTTCGTGGGCTTCCCCAGGGCTGTACCCGGTTTCCTCCCACCATAATGCTGGCCGCCGTGAAATTTATCAGTGAAATATTCTTGAGTACGGCGTAAAGCACCAATCAAATAAATAAATAAATAAATATTGAACAGATTCAAATTAGCGCTTTTCCCTGGGGCCAAAACAACCCATATCATTCAAGTAGCAAAAATCGATCAGTGGCATCCAATCGATCTTTTTTTAACAATAGCCTCAAAAATCACCTTTCACATAATATCAGCCCTATGACGTATTACCGTTCATTAAATACGGCCCCGGTGGCTCAGTTCATTAGCGCACTAGCGCAGCGCCAGGACCTTGGAGCCTCTCACAAATGCGGTCGCTGTGAGTTCAAGTCCAGCTCATGCTGACTTTCTCCCCGCACTACATGGAAAAGTCTGAAAGAAACCTGCGGATGGTCGTTGGTTTCTCCCGGGGTCTCTCTGGTTTCCTCCCACTATAAGTGGTATAAGTGCAATATTCTTGAGTACGGCGTAAAGAAAAAGGTCAAATCAAATCAAATCAAATTGAATCATGAATTTATAATGTGAGTCACGTTATAACTTTGAAAATCATTTACCGGTTTAAGCGCTACAGGTACGAGCCTGATATTTACCCAGAGGCAATCATTTTTGAAAATGTTTGGGAATATCGATTTTTTGGCCAAAAATCTCTGGTATAGGCTCTTTGCATACACTCAGAGTAATCTATGAAGAATATTTATTTTCGCAAATATCTCCTAGAAAACATTTATTGAGTAGAAAGGCATAATCCTAGTTTTTACATCACTTTCAACGATTTTAGGACGAAAAACAAATATACAGCATAGACATAGATTTATTTTTATACTTCTCCAGTTACGTATAGCCATTTGCCAGCTGTCACACTCGTCGCTGGCTCAAAGACATATAATTGTGGCTGTAACAGCTGATACCTGGAGGCTACACACCTGAGATGCAACTTGTTTTAATATACATATAGATGAACTGTCACCTTCACTTCTTTGTTTCTTTGGGGTTTAACATCGCTTTGTGCGTTATTGCGGTTATGGTGTGACGGTGTCTCCCTGTAGCAGGCTGGAACAAATGCCGCCATATTTGTAATGCTGCATTACCCTATCCTAAAGGCACTGGACACATCGCCCCACCCAGTCACACTTTACTTTACCTGTTCCTCTTAAGGCCATTAGTACCGTTGTTAAATTGGTGACACACACACCGACAACTGAAACACAGCACTGAATGGCTTAATATTCTAATAGGTGGAAAACACAGAATTTTCTAGAAAAAGTGTTGTGATACAATTCTCAGATATCTGCAAAAAAAGACAGTAGTAGAGAACGTTGCAAACGTGTCGTTTTAAAGAGGCATAATTGAAGAAGCGCAAGGTGTAGTTGAGTCCGCGCTTTGCCTGTGACGTCACAAGTCATGCGCAGCCTGCGGACTCAAGGACACACCTGCATCTCCTCAATTGCTCCTCCTCAATAAGACACGTTTGCAACAGTCTACGGAATCATCGGTTTGCGCCCATAGGTGAGGTCCATTTCGTTCGCGCCAACACTGACCCATGGGCGCCCCGAGCGAGGGCAGCTCCTTCAGCGCAGCTTTTTCAGCTCCTTCTGATCCTTTGCGCCCAAACTGACCCATGGGTGATCACGTGGTCTGTTTTGGCCTTTGAATTTTGTTGACGAATGCATGGACACTGGATTTATATCATCTGTTTGGGGTAGGTTCTGTCACTATATACGGACACAAGGACGACAGTGGACTATGTCTCGCATCGGCCGCCAGCCAGGTCGCTAGCAGCAACAGCATCCTTTCGCCGTAAAGCGGCGGGGTCAGAGAACGCTCGAGGGCAGAGATTTAGACCCGGTCGTACCGCTCTCCATGCATTCTACTACGACCGCGACAGTCCAGCGGCTTACAGCTGTGTTCTGCCCTTGCTCAAGGCAGCCCGGCAACATGGACTCAAAGTGAGTCAGGCCCGCGTGTCGGCTTGGCTGGCCCAGCAGGGCATGTACACGCTGCACCGCCCCGCTCGACGGGTTATAGACAGTCAGTGGCAAGCGGACCTGGTCGACATGACAGCGTATGCCAAAGAGAACGACGACAACCGTTACCTACTTACCTGCATCGAGTTCCTCTCCAAGTATGCTTGGGTGGTTCCACTGCGCATCAAGTGCCTCAAGTCTTGTACGGTCCACCCACATCCAAACGATCGGTGTACCATTATCGCGCCGGCGATCTGGTGCGTGTAAGTAAAGTGAAAGGGAAATTCGAAAAATCGTTACCTCTCGAATCGGAGCACGGAAACGTTCCGCATCGTCCGCACCCACCTTTCGTCAGCCTGTCGTGTACACACTGGAGGACTAGAACGGGGAACAGTTGCTCGCGACGTTTTACTAGACCGATCTGCAACCGGTGACGGCCGCGGCAGACCAGTTTTATCAGGTGGGGAAGATCTAAAAAAGGGAAGTTCGCCGAGGAAAACTGTACTATTCGGTGAAGTGGGACGGCTATCCACCCAGCTTAAACCAGACGCTACTCCGTTGGTCTCGTAAGCCTTTGTCCCCGCCACCACCGCCGCCGTCACCATCACCATCACCATCGTCGTCGCCGAGTGACATCGCGCGTGGGTTTGACTGCACCGTCCTGGAACTGACGTACACCCAGCTACCCACCACGGCGTTTACCGCCGTGCAGAACGCGTCCATAGACCATGCCACCACCCCCGGTTGAAGTTTACGGGATTTCCCAGTTCACCCCAGCTCTGCCGGCGTCATAAATCATCGCTCCCTAACAACACGTCGGTACCGATTACCGTTTCCACACCTGTCTATTTTCACCCAACACGGCGCGGCGCAGTAGGAGCCGCAGCAGCAGCAGTGGACGGAGCAGTCCGTCTACCTCGCCCTCCTCACCCGTGGCTGTACATCACCCTTACCCGTACATCTCGTGATCCGTAGCTAACCCTACTTCTCTATCCATGAATACTCGATGGGAGCATACGTTTCCCTGCATCGTTAGCGGACCGACAGGGTGAGAAAAGTCCATTTTTGTGGAGCACGCTCAGGCTCTCATTTACCCACCCCGCAACGCGTCGTCTTGTGTTACGGGGAGTGGAAGCCGTTGTACCCAACGTTCGGTTTGATGAAGGTGTACCCAGCCCGTCAGCATTCGACCCTGGGGAGCGGACGCATACTACTTGGTGTTGTTAAAAAAACCCCCTCGAGACGCGTCTCAAATTACTACAATCGCCAATCGGATGGTTGCGTAGCGGACGCAGTGTTTGAGGATGACACTGTCGAACCTCACAGGTATTTCCTGGTTGATTTCAAGCAAGCCACACCCGACCACATGCGACTTCGCACACACATCTTCCTCGGGAGATTTAGCACGCCTACCTCCCCAAGTCATAAAACTTTGTACGCACGATCTGCCGAATCAGTTGTTTCCACGTCAACTTCCCACGAAGTCACGCAGGCTCCAGCATTACGGTCCCTTGCTCTCTTTGCTGGTTCAAACCACCCCTGCTATTCGCGGCATCGATCCGGGTTTACCTTGGTGTTTGTGTGAATGTGCTAGTAATGTGTTAAATTGAAAATCTTTGCACCTTGGTCAAGAAAAGTGTTCCCTTGTATAAGAAAGGACGGTTTGTTCAATGCGGTGGTTACATTGGAGCGCTGCTTAGCTCCCTCCTCACCGCCGCACCAGCCCTCATCGGTGGCATTGTTAACACCATAGCTGGGATGTAACGCAGCACGCCAAGACAATGACCTTGGTCGAGCCGCGGCTCTTGGAGACGCTCCCGTGGCCCCCACCCCCGTACCCCGTGTCTCCGTACCCCATGCCCAGTATTGTGAAAGACCTCAAGGCGCTCGACCAAGAGATGGCATCGATCCTCCATGACACGACTCTGTCGGACGATGAGAAAATACAGCGTTGTCACCACACCCTTCAACGGTACCGTGCGTTTCAGGATCAATACCAAGTCGCGCAGTAGCCGAGTCCGAAGACAAATCCGCCCATCGCCAAACCTCTTGGTAGTTTGAGCAAGGGGGAGATTCTCAAGAGCGTCCTTGTCGTTTTGGGGTGAAAAGCTGCCCTGCTCTGGGGCGACACCGAACGATGACACAACGATCGCTGGTGTGATTGGTTGCGGGAAAAGATGGACACACCAGCCAAGACGAAAAAATCCCCTTCTACATCACGGTCTCTGCCCGCGCGGTCTCGCCTTCCGCCTCTTCCTCCTCCTTCCGCCAAAACCACTGCCACCACCACCACACCAAGCCGACCCAAGGGGAGACAACAACGTGACCCTGACTGCGTCCGTCTCCAGCCATCCTACCCCAGCTAAATTGGAGTCCGTATTAATTACCAGCGCCAAATGGAAAGAAGGTCAGTCCGCCTGGAGGAGATCACCTCGCCAACTTGGTTTACGTGACGTTGCCCAGTAAAAGCTCGCTCGACTACTTCCCCAGCAATACCTTGACGCATTTCACCACCCAACTGTCACAGCCCATGCATTTGATTGGTAACTGGGAATGTGGGTTGGTAGAAATACATTACCCCGTACCTGGTTCAACTTGCGGCAAGACGAGGTGTGGTATGTCTTCGACTCTAAAGAGGACCCGTAACGCGCTAAGCATAAGTTAACATTTCCAGCAGGCTATTAACCTTCACCCAAAGATCTCGCCAAGTGCCTGACCGACTTGTTGACCGACACACACATCCCTTTACACAAGCCTTACGCCGGTGATTTGACGTTCGGTTTCGATAATGTGTAGCGGAAATACAGACTGCCTTTCAGAAACAACTTAGGCTCGGTTTCAGCCCGTGTCTGAAGTAGGTCATGAATGAACGGGGTGGGAGGGAAGCAGGTCATGAATTTACCCCACGATTGGCTCATGGGGCCGGGGGATGAGCCGCATATGGGTGCCGAGGATTTACATGCCACCACTCCCACGATGTACGTGTGCACAGACATTATCGAACCGCGTGTGGTGGGAGAGACGCTGCTGCGGCTGGTCACCACGAAAGGGGAGTGCGGGCAGCACATTTCTAAGACCTTCCAACACGTGGAATACATCCCCGTGCGCGCAAGCATTTCTCGACGGTTGAAATTGATATCAGGGATTACACGGGCCAACCAGTCGCATTTGAACGTCAAGTGGTCCTGACACTTCACTCTCGACAGCGGCGCGCATTACCTTTGCAATGTGCGTCGTAGACATCCCCGTCATGTGCCGATCCTACATCCGCTATTACACCAAGGAAGCCGGCGGAAGTGGGTTACCTGCTTTTTGGGGTGCCAATGTACAGCGTGTTCACGGCTTGCTCGGCAGTTTCATGAAAATGGTGCAGCCCTTGTTAAAGCAGGCTGTAAAAGCGTTGGGTGAAACTGCGTTACGTGCCGGACTGAAAGTCATTGACGACGTGTGGGAGGAGGGAGTGCCGGTGAGCCAGGCTTTGTAACGACACGCTTTGGAGGGGGAAAACAGCTGGCAGTCGCTACGCCCAGTGCAGGATGCTGGGCAAGCTGAACGGGGTGGGAGGGACGTATGTTAAAAGGAAGGTCCCACGCACCGACTCCACTCATCACCTGCACGCAGGACTAATAAGATGCGCTGTATCCACTCAAAAACCCCGCTCCGCACCGGATGTTTTTAGCTTATGCCATGGCTCTCCCCCTGGCCGAGTGTTGTTCGTCGGTCAGAAGTGACTTTAATTTGTGGACCTTACCCTCTGCCGACACTAGCATTCGTAAAAGGTCGCTGGGATACTGGCCCTTCGCCAGCCTAAGCGACGTGGGGCCGGTGGAATTTCTCATCACCAACACGGAGTGTGACACTTACTTAGACTTGGCCAACACTTGGCCTGTGGCTGCATTCGCTGTGGCAACAGGTTAACGTCTCCCTGAACGACAAACTCAACACCACTTCCACCAACATGCACCCGTACCGTGACTACTTGGAGACGTTGTTGTCCTACATCACCTTCTGAACAACGTGTCCCTCGGCATCCGACTCACCCCGTCCAAGGACGCGCTTGCCTCGATGTGAGGAGGGTCCCGACTACAAGGCTCGCTTGGAAGAGGTGTTGATCTTTGTGTACAAAGTCAAAGTCACCAGTGGCGTTCAACTTGGGCATTTGATAGCGATAGCGAAAGCCCCTGCCAAGTACCCTATGCGTGCTGACCAAGTTTTTCTCCGTGCCCAAAGGCCACACCCTCATCAACGAACAAAACCTATTTCTGGGCAGCTTACGGGCACGCTTAGTGGTGGGATGTGTGAGCAACACGGCTTTTGACGGCAGCTAAGCTAAAAATCCGTTCCATTTCCGGCACTTTTACACAAACTTAGTGGCCTTGCATGTCGGCGGAAGTCAAATCCATGCCAAGCCCCTGACACCCGACTTCGAGATTGGAAATTTGGTCAGAACGTACATGGACCTCTTTACCAACACGGGAAAAGTGTTTCACCACAAGGCGAACTCCATCCTTTGCACCGCGTTGGCCAAAGGCAACACGCTGTTTTGTTTCGACGTGGCCTGCAATCTTCACGACGATCACCAACTGAACATAGTCCAGCGGTTTTCCAGACCACTGCCGGAAAACAATAAGGTGGTGTACTATGCCGAATTCAACAATATCATAGAAACAGACAAAAGCCGAAACGTGCTCTGTGACTTTGCCAGTCGAAAAAACAAAAAAACATGGACACGGTGCAATTGCAACGTGTGCTTCAGGCGGATGTGTTTACCCGCGCTGTGCTGGGGGATGTTTACGCTCGAGACCAGCTCCCTCACTAAGTGACCCACACACCCTGGGCCTGCATCATCCACACAGACACGTGCCTCCGGCTGGGACAACATTGGATAGCCGTCTTCATAGACACATAGGACCCACCACTGAACGTGGAATGATCGGCGGCTGCAGACCCTCGGCACGGCCGTGTGTGGACAATAGCCCCCCCCCCCGTTTTTTATCACTACACAAGCCAGTTGGCTGCAAAATAACGTTCTTTCCATGTTTTTTTCCTTTTCCACATGTTATGAAATAAAAAACAAAAAAATTATTAAAGAGAAAATGACAGTCGCATACAGTGGTGTTTTGACTTTTTATTTCAGCCTTCAACGGCCAGACATTAGAAGGGCATGGTATATAACTGTCGGGGATAGTCAGGTCAAATATCCAGGTAAGTGGTGTTTACATCGTCCGGCATTACTTCCCACTTTTCGAATAGAAAAAAGTAAAAGCATCTTTCATTTGTGTGTAGGAATACACCATGTTGCCTCTCATACGCATATTGTGGTTCACATCACTTGGGCTTTGGTGGTCGCGCAGCACGGAGAGGTAAACGTCTTCATCCGCGCCCCAAGCGCTAACGCCTTTGCAGGAGAGCTTGTCTTTACTATTCATAATAGTACGCCTTCGAACACAAATTGGACGATAGCGTCAACAGTCCACTCAAATTGATAAACGTATGACGGGGCTGTTCCCCCTCCGCCTCGTATACTGCCTGCAGCTTAGGTTTACCCAAGGATTCCCAGTCCGGGTGAGATCAGGCCATGTACGCGGAGTCCGTGTCCATATCGCATTACTGTCAGTCCGCCTTGTCCGCCAAAAAAACGAATCATGAAATCATAATAAAACTCCAACGTACGGAATTTGGCACACTGGTACACCATACATCCTATTTGCAAGGGTAGGCTGTAACGAATGGTTCTCTTGCTGTGCCCTATTTTCGGTACGGCACCGTACACTTTTCAGTAACTTGCGCGTCTTCATCACATCGACATGACGGTCTTCGTTTGTGACGGTTTTGCCATAGCCGGAATTTCCCAACAACTTCATCGTTTCCCCGGTAAGAGCCTTGGCAGGGTCGGCGTCCCCTTCTCGCCGGGCTTGGCTGACGGCACCCGCGCATGATTGGAAGGAGGCTACATATCATTGGAAATACGAGGTCTACGGGACCAATACTACGGCATACAAATTTATTTCATTGTTGTATGTATAACCATAGTAGAGTAGAATATAACTATAGTAGAGTCACATTCCGTTTAAACATGTGAATCATACAGCGCCAAAGGCTGGTCCCCGTCTACAGCCGTGTCAACAAGCGGTGCTATTCCCCCTGAAATTCTTTCTCACAAGTGGTATTGCTGATTCTGATGTACGAAATATGACATGGGTTTATACTGCATCGTATGATAAATACGTCGGTTTTAGTCGACGGCCTAACAACACCGAGGCTATCAGGAAAGACTGAAAATAAACAAAAATCACCTAGGCTATCTGGAAAAGCTGAAAATGACACAAATCCAACGAAGACACTACTGCTGACATCGATTTGACAACAGATGTTCCTATGTAATATTTTTTTTGCGATACGAATTTCTTCACCCACCCTGTTTGCAACCAGGGAAATCACGTTGTCTCTAGCTTTTGGATTGTTTAACAGAATAGCTTGCCATGTCACATAATCATCTGTGGGTATCGGCAGTCATACATTTTCATGTATGTGCAGAATAGTGGCCGGCGATGACCTAGCGAGCATGATGGCAGGTGGGCTTAGATTAGCCTTACAGCGCCACCTTTAATGTCCCAATAATTATTGTTTCATTGAATTTTACATAAACCCGTTTAAAAAGGTGGGCTTAGGTGAGCCATACAGGTCATCGCGCGCCGCTGTTCGCTTCTGCACATAGATGAAAAGGTATGACTTCCGATACCAAGAGATAATAATGTGACATGACAAGCTATTCTTTAAGACAATCCACAAGCTAGAGACCACGCGATTTCCCTGGTTGCAAACAGGATGGGTGAAGAAATTCGTCCTGCAAAAAAAAGTATTACATAGGAAAATGCCCGTTGTCAAATCAATGTCAGTAGTACTATACACACTGCTACAATGATATACTATAGAATTTTAGACTATACACTGATATATTATACAATGCTATACAGTGTTACACTATACAATGTTATTTTGCTCCCTTCTAGAGTACGACTTCCTCATCCTCCTCGCTCATTGGACGACGCACCGTGGACCTCAACAAAATAACCGAGCGGGAAAACACACACCCACCCAACCCAACCCAACAGCTCATTGGTCCGCTTTGGCTCGTTTTGGCTCACGCAGCTCAACACGCAAACGTACAAGCCTACCCATTCCGAGCACATCTATGATGTCCAATACTTATTGTTTTATTCCAATTTACATAAAAAAGGCACCAAATCCAGAGAATATGACCACAGAAGCATACTATACGATACTATAGCTATACAATACTAGTTCGTGTGTATTTGTGTGTGTGATTTACCTTTCCGTGTTCAGTACGTTGATGGACACGCCAATCCCACAAGCGGTAAAAGGTCTTGTCACACCCTTTGCATTTCCACACACGCTGTTTTTCTTATCGCCGCTGGTGGCAGAGCAAATTACCAAATGGAGGTCACCCATTGTTCAGTTTTGGCGCGACATGGAGATGATGCTCTCGCGCGAGACATTTTGGCGCGACATGGAACATGTGACGTCAAGCGCAGAACGCGAGCTCAACGACACACCTGCGTCTCCTCAATTGCGCCTCGTCAATTGCTCCTCCTCAAAACGACACGTTTGCAACATTCTCTACTACTTACGTTCGACTTCCTGTTTTGAACAGAGTTCCCTATTTTCAAAAGCTTCAGATATAGTTAAGAACGAACAGATGCTTAGTGCTGTAAAGGGCGTTATCATTCTCTAAATTAACACAAGAAACTAATGTTTGAAAAGAACTCATGTGGCCCCGCCTGAGTTATGTTAGCCTACAGATAAAGGAACGCCTTTTACAAGCAATAATCCTATGAGTTCGTGTGCAGTCAACCCAGTCTTTCACCGCTTTCATATCTGTTTGCATTTTATATATTTTCTCTGTCTGAAAATGTGTTCTCTTACCAACTAGAAAGCGGATCACAGGAATGATTTAATTCATACGAAGGCTTTTCTCCGTATATTTTGATTCATTCCAGAGAAGCGCTTGTCTGGCGCTGAGGCACAGTCCTTGGACCGAATATGTGTTTATGTTATACATGAAGACCTTACAAGGTTTGCGCGCATATTTTTCATCTAAACCATTGAAGATGGAAGTCTTCATCTCCGCAAGTCACAGGGTATGGCTTCTGACTATGATTGGGCTGGTAGTGTTGACGGTCGTTTCAGGTGGGTGGGTAATTTTCATATATTAAATACAGACTCAAAGATTTATTTGATTTATTAGTTTCATTGGTAGAGCTCTCTTTAGTACATGTACATGTGAACTCACCTAGATATGTGATATTCAGCTTTGAGGAAAGAGTGGCACCAAAAGTATGTATATTTATGTATTTGATTGGTGTTTAACGCCGTACTCAAGAATATTTCACTTATACGACGGCGGCCAGCATTATGTTGGGCGAAAACCGAGCAGAGCCCGGGGGATACTCTCGACCATCCGCTACAGGCTATACAGGCTAAAGATTCTTATCACTGAAATCAAGAGCACAACAAGAAGAAGAGCAACAACAACACTTAACTTAGTATCTATCTCTAGTATCACTCCTATATATGCTAGAAATCAGTGGTATAGCCTCCTATCCCCAGTTACGAACCATGCATGTTGAATACGTTAATGCGTAATACACAATGTTTTGTATCTGCATGGTTGCCATTGTTGTTGCTGCATCCGATAGCTAAGTACGCTTACGCTACTGGTAAATTGACGGTCACCCCCTGCACCCCCATCCCACACCTTTCCCGCTCGCTTAGCCATGATCTGAGTGCCGACATGTACCCCATGAACCATGAAATCACCCTTGACAACTATTAAATCCATGGTAAAAAATTGTTAACGCCCCTAAAGCTCGGAATACAGGAGAACTCAAAACGCTACTGAACTCAACTTATCTGGTCAAACAGAATTGGTCTCAGTCCCTGATGGCCATACGACTTCAAGATTCAACTGCTTGTTAAATACAATTATAACACCGTTTCCGGAAGACTAGCGTCTTTAATTCGCATCCATGAGCTTTTACAACTTTTCAGCTGAGTTGAGTTGAGTTGAGTCTTTAGTGCCTTTGTATGCCGAGTATAAACTGTGCATATCTGTATTACTTATGAGTATTTTTCGTCCAACTATATATTTTACCCCATCTCTTTACAACACTGCTTTAGGGTAGATCTATTACAAATTTGAATTGCGTGACAGGGAAGAACTTCTGCTTAATTATTGGTTTTCAGGTTTAACTTTATATGTAAATTATTTATTGAGTTCGTATTTAACGTTATACTCAAGAATGTTACTACTGTAGTCTAAATATCGAGTGGAGGAAACCGGAGTTAATAACTGCTCTATCAGATACCTGGTAAGCCTACACACTTAAAGCCATGATTGAAGGAAGTTTTAGTTAACCAGCGCCTTAACCGTCTTCAACGAATATGGCAAGCCTATTTGTGCGCTACACATTGGGAAGTTTGTCAATAAATTGCCAAGTGTTGGTGGTTTACCCTGGGAACTCCATTTTTTTCCTCTCATTAAGCTGTATGCTATCGAACAGTGTATGGCGTTAAACAACATTGAGATATATGTAAATAAATAAATCAATCAACCAACAAGTCAATCAAATAAGCAAATAAATAAATCAGCAGGTATGTAAATGTATGCTATACTTGTATGTGTACAAAGGGCCGCTGCTCGATACACTTATTTTCATCCTTTCTACCCGGATGTGTCAGTGTAAATCTGTCAAAATGAGGCTAGGTCAAGATGAAAAGGCTTTCCTTTCAGAAGTGTGTGACCATGTTTAACACGGCGTGACGATTGCACGACAGGTATTTTACACAATATATTATCAAGGCACGTATGTATACTTACCTCGTGCGTATATGTGTGAAACATGTGTATGTATTTCATTTAGAAAATTTCCACGCATTATATTCAAGATTATCAGTTAGGTAGGCTTTCAGTACACCACTTAATACACAGCAAAAGGGAAGATAGGGGAAAATAGAAGCAATCTGTTAAAAGAACTCTACAGAAGTCAACGATGTGCGATTCTTTTGAACAATCATTTCTCACAGATTTTTAAAAGAGTCAATCTCATCGATTTGTCATCAAAGAATTTGCAGAAAACTACTTTCTTTCTTGTAAGTTAATTTTTTATGGATATTGGACCGTAACTTGTTAGCTTATCTGTACACAAGCTACAGTGACAAGTCTCTGACTGAGATTAAATTGACAAGGAACCGGGTTTCGTTGGTTAAGACTGATCATTTGCAAATCATCTCGCTGTGATAGGTTTTGGCTTAAACCGGAAATCGAAATATTGTAAGCTTATTTGGACCTTCAGGTGTGTCAAATCTGACCAAGAAAGTATAAAATGACATGGAGATTAACTTCTCTTGAGAAGTGTGTTTGCCAAAGGTAACATATATGTCGTTATATCTTGGGATAGGAATGATAATTGGTTTCTGGCGCCGAGTCACGTTGCGCTGAGCGTCATAAGAAATATGGACATGAGGCCATATGAGAGCATTGTAGGAAACTCATGATGATCGTTACTGATTGTCGGACGAAGCTTGTGATGATCTTTACCAATGGCCGTACGAAGCACTTGATGATGGTTACCGATTGTCGTATGAAGCTCTTCATGATCGTTACCGATGGCCATACAAAGCGTTTGATGATAGTTACCAATGGTCGTGCATGTACGAAACTCGCGCGATCAAGCCAGGCCGATGTAAGATTCTTCGGAACTGATGAAAAAGAACAACAATAACTTGTGGTTGCAGCTGGTTTCTGAGGACGCAATAAAAACCATTGCGACCGCCTCATATTCGCTGGCGATCGATATCTTCAGGTTCATCGACATTCCCTTACGATTTATCATGCGATCAGTTCAATACGTACGGCGATTACCTGCTAATTTTTGATGGCAGATTCTTCCTACCAGTTACAGGTGTAAGTGTAGAAATGAAAAAAAGGAAAGTATGCGGGTTATTACCACTCAATATTCAAGAGAATTTTGTGATGGAACCCCTTACTGAGCGTGTTATATCCCACGATTATTATGCTCACATTATAGAAAATCACATTGATCGTCTTGGGTAACATTAGATTCACTAAGTACTGGAAAAAACAATTACCTTCACACAACTAAATAATACAAAAGGCTTTATAATAATATCGTGCACATCGGTATTATAAACAAGGCCTTGCTAATTAACAGGGGAACGCGGACTGATTATCTTGGCGAATTAGAAATACGCGGTTTTAAATCTGCTTGCAAGGGATTAAAGTTCTGAAGAAAGTCTCTATCACTTTAAACAACCGGTTAGTCAGTCGGTTATAGACCACTTTACATAATCATTTTGTAGAATCCGTTATCAAATCGATATTTAGTGTTTATCTTTTGTAACTCTCAATGACCTGCATGTGCAAGCTCAGGGAAAAACTCTAGGATACATAAATAGTTCATGTATAAGACTGTAATGCTAAGTAGTAAGATGGTACCGTGAAGTGGTAAGATCGTACCGCCATGCCTAAACCGATAACTGGTAACTCGTAGCGTTAGGTGGTATTACCGCAATACTAAGTGGGTCAGGAGGCACTAGTAAGTGGTTCAATTCATGCCAAAGTATAAATCTTTCTTAGGCTGAAGAGAAAAGAACTTCCATGTAGACGGAAAATTGTACATCCATGTAAGCTGTGGTGTGGATTTCTACGAGTATCGCGGGAAAATGGTGATAGCTTGACATTGGGCAATACTTCATATGAAACATGAATTCCTTCCGAATAGCACAGTTAGTAGAGCGGTAGATCCAGGATTAATCCTGGGTCGAGTCATACCGAAGACTTTGACAGAGGAAGTTTTAAAAGTGTAACGGCTTAACAGTGAAGCAGAATATAAAAGAGCGGTGGAAATCCGCAATAAAGAAGGCACATTACATACACCCTAAGGATTCCCTAGTCGTCATATGACTGAAATAAAAATTGTTGAGTACGACGTTAAACAACAAGCACTCACTCTTTCGTAAATGGTATGCAGCAAAGCAATACTGAAGGTGGTATGTAGCATTAAAACTGCACAAGTGTTTTTGTAGTCCTGTGTCAAGGGCATTCACCTATCACATTTATGCAGTGTACAAACAAACAAACTTTAGATGAGAATGAGATGGACAGCAATTTGACATTAATGGAGATATTCGGAAGCATCGGTCGCACGAAGCACTTGATGATCTTTACAGATGATCGTACGAAGCACTTAAGGATCGTACGAAGCTCTTGTTGATCGTTACCGATGGTCGTACATGTACGAAACTCGCGCGTCAAAGCCAAGGCGATGTAAGATTTGTCAGACTTGATTTACGGAACAACAATAATCTATGGTCAGAAGCTTTTTTTCCTGAGGATGCAATGAAAAGCATTGCGACGGCCTCCCATTCCCTGGCCATCGGTATCTTTAGATTCAACGACATTACCTTACGACATACCATGAGATCAATTCAAGACGTGCGCCGATTACCAGCGAATTTTTGACCGCAGGTTCTTTGCACCAGTTCCAAGTGTAAGTGTTCCTGAGACGCGTGGACAGGAACGTCTGAGTTAGCTGATATACGTACAGTGCATGGTAGATGATGTATTCTGTTATGTATCAAAAAGTAAAGCTTTATTGATACATGTAATATGGAATCTCCAACAGACTTACTCTTTCCTGATGAATGTAATATTTAACTTCGGTTTCAGTCTATTCTTGGGTTTATATGCAGACGCCTGTGTAAAGAATCAATGTAATTATCAACAAATAAAAAAGAAAGAAAGAAAAAGGGTATTAACGGGTTTATCATTCGATAGTCAGTATTAAACTGGGGTGATGGAACCCCTCAATGAGCGTGTCATATCCCACATATGATTATACTCACATTATGCAAAATCACATTTTTACAAACAACAAAATTTGTAAGAAAGGGTAACCATGTAAACTAGTGAATTTATGGGTTACACCGTGACCAGTTCAATCTCATTATTATCATCTTAATGAAGACTAATTATCTAAAATATGATAATTTTGCTAATGATCCGTTCTTTCTGTTCGTACTTTTCTTTCCATGTGCGCTTTTAAGACAAAACTAATGTGGCCTGTTGTCAGTATATACCATATTCTATTTGCAGGTTCCGAGGCGGTGCTGTGTAACGGTAACACAATTAGATGTGGTCATGGATCCAGGTGTGAGAGGTCGGCATGTGTATGTCTAATCGGCTTCGTCAAAAGCACTATATCAGACTTGGCAACACCACCTTTAGTATATTGTCACGGTAAGTGAAATTCAGAACCTTTAGAAACTAGGTTTGAAGGAGAGAAACAATAACAATGGATAGGAGAGAAACCATAAAAAGAAATTAAACAATAATAAAAGACGATTAAAATTTTATTCGTTGGTGGCCAGCATTACGGTGAAGGGAAACCGGACAGACAACAGAAACCCACGACATACGCAGGTTGCTGGAAAACCTTCGTACTTGCGGCCGTAGAGGAAGCCAGCATAAGCAACATTTTCACTCACAACGAAGGTATTAGTTACTTATTTATGTTTTTATTTGATGTGTTTTTACACAGTACTCAAGAATATTTCACTTACACGACGGCGATCTGCATTTTTGGTGGAAAGAAACAGGGAAGAGCCCGAGGGAATCCCACAAACATTTACAGGTTTATATTCAGTGTAAAACTCAAGGAATTAAAAGTGAAGGCGTTTGACAAATTAAACTTGACACACCCTTTTCTGCAGTAACAACCTGTGACGTTGCTGGAAATCGTTGTATGCGTGTAACACAGCGGATCTAACAAATGTCACACGGCGGGATATATACACGCCACATGCAGGACCCTTGAGTAAATTGCTGTCCAAGTATAAGAATAATTCACATATTCAAAATTAAAACCAACCTTCTTGTCATTAAGTCTGCGAGACAGGAAACCGTTTTGGTCTTTATATATCCTATGTAAATACATATTTACACAGGATGTTTTATCTGGAGAGTTTCTAGTTTCTTTTAGATTTATCGAAGATATGCAGATATATACACGTATCTTTCACTCAAGTACGCATTGTATACATTTGAGAACTGTCTTGCTGTAAATCTTTGTTTGGTGCATGTACATGCCAATTCGCCCAGATATGTGATATGCAGCTTTGAGAAAAGAGCAGGACCAATTTTAACGCCGTACTCAAGAACTTTTTACTTATACGACGGCGTCCAGCATTATGGTGGGAGGAAACCAGGCAGAGTCCGGGAGAAACCCGCGACCATCCACAGGCTGCTGCAAGACGTATGGCCAGAGAGGTAGCCAGCATGAGCTGGACTTGACCGCATTAGTGAGAGGCTCCTGGGTCATTACGCTGCGCTAGCGCCCTAATCAACCGAACCACGGAGCCCCCATCGGTAGAAGTAGGCAATGCCCATAATTACGTCATTGCTTATTTCAGCCGGAAAGACCTAGATACAGAGGCACCATTTTGTTTGAGATCTCACTGTATAACAGCTACTTTTGTTATAAAAGTCACAAAATGTAACAATATTTGTATACCTACTTCAAAACTTACATCTAATACCACCATAAATCTCCATACGATTTGATAAGAGATGATATGTCAAACCTGTTCCTGTAAATTTTTAATGTTATTACAAACTGCAGCGCTGTAATACCCCAGGTTAGTTACAAATGTTGTAGTTATGCGTACAGTGTCGTCATTGGTTGTGGTAGGATCTGCAAATGTTAGGAAGAGTACGTATTTCACCGGTTACGTGCGATTGCCTGACCACAATGTGTGATCACAATGTCGCGGCTGCTGTGGTTTTACCCCCTATGCTGTAAGCCTTTAATTAAAATAAATGTTAAAACCTCTCACCCGCAGAGATGATACGATAGCAACGAGACGTGTACCCGGCTTTACCGTCAATCCCTTAAGATAAACAACAGATGGTTTAGGGCATTTGTACATGCGATACTCCTATATTTAAAACAACTACAAGTAGGGGCAAAGAGCAAAGTTTGGAAGACAGCCTTGGCACCTTGCGCGTTTTCTGAAACAAATGTCGTCATATACTGTCGCATTCAATCAAACTATAGTTGGACCGTATCTGTCAGTGCATAGATAGTGGTATTCACGTAGACAGCTTTAGACAACTCGACCAGCAAAAGTCCCTCAGTATTACATATACAACTGTTTTTTTTAGTGTTTTTAAACGGATACATCATCACACAACATGTTTTAGTATACTTAAATAGAAGTGTTACAAATATAGATATTGGTAAAAAAAATGTCATAATAAATTTATAGTCCAAATTTTAGACAAAAGTGTATTTCAAAATGACAATAATTGTAACCGTTCGTTTCTTTTTACTTTCCTGATTTCCAAGGACAGAATCATGCAGTGCTAACAAGAGCTGTCCTGCAAACACCACCTGTTATGGAAGGCTGAATAGCGACAACACTTACAGCTGTATTTGTTCTGATGGGTACACTCGATCAACAACTGGACATTGTTTAGGTAAGTGTGAAGTGTGCAGCTTTAGATTCTTACTTAACAAGGCTTCGGTCCTTCTTCGCTAACAATCACCTTAATTAAGGAAACGCAAATCTGCCAGTTTTATAGTGGCCAGAATCAGACAGATTTTATAACATCCACGCCATTCCAAGTTTTCGTGCCCAGGGAACGGGACCCAGGTTCACAAAGTTATCGTACATGTACGATAATCGCACAAATAGGACTATTGTACGGTAACTGTGACATACAAAATATTGTACAACAACTGTACGATAAAAAATGTGATACGCTGCTTTGTCAAACTGGGCCCGGAAGTCCAAAAATATATTAAATGTTAAGCTCAGCTTAGACCTAAACATGATTAAAAACCTTCAAAATAGACCGTAATGCCCGTGTTGCACTAATACAAAAACTAATGTTTTAATTTAATACCGGTGCATTTAATGCTTAATTTACTTTAGAACAACCCGAGTTTTATGGTGACCTCTCAGTTTGACTTGAGGAAAGGTCATGTTGATGTTATCGCTTGAATTGTCGTATAATATTCCTCTGTGTGAAGTGTGATTAGCGATTTTTAGTTTCTGATTGCCTATTATCCTGGAAGGTTCAGAATCGTGACATAACGTAAATGCGATTGAGGTTTACCATGTGAAACAACCCATATTCTATAACTTAAAAGCAGATGCGAAACAAGTAGTTCTACAATTTTGAATGCAAACTGCATTGTCCATCCATCAGTTGTCAAGCTTTTATCTAGCCGAGTCGTACTATGTTAGTTTCTTTCTCAGCAAAAAGATACAAATTAGATAATATATGTAATTGAAGGAAGAATGCCGTTTTACATAATTGGGCATATTTATTTGGTGCATGTCAGCAAAACGTGTATTTGGTGCATGTCAGCGAGACATGTATTTGGTGCATGTCTGCGAGACATGTATTTGGTGCATGTCAACGAGACATCTAATAACTGAACCGAGTCCTATATGTTCATCGAGTTATAGTTTACTCTGCTACTGAGTGTTTACTTTGTACAACAGAAGTGTTTTAAATACATTTACAAATTATTCACTCACACAGCCTAAACATTTATTTTGTGTGCTTTACTTGGTAACGATGACATCTGCAAGTGGAGCTAAAATGATTTGCAAATCGTTTAATGTCGTTTAATATAGGAAGGCTGTTTGTTAACGTCACTATTATGTCCCTCCTTACAGCCATCAACGACCAGTGTTCGTCGGTTCCATGCGGGGCTAACGCCGTCTGTACCAATATCCCGGGTTCATTTAACTGTACTTGTAAGGCGGGCTACCATCGGCCTCTCTCTCAGGGTAATACAGCAAAGTGTATCGGTAAGTGGTAAGCCTTCCCTAGTATAATACACACAAACTTTATTTTAAGTGAGTTTTGTGGGTGATGGTGACAGTATTCTATGGACAAATGTCTGCACGGGACGAATTAATAGAAGCAGTTACAATTTTTTTGGAATAACGCTTACCTTAACGGTAAGTTTTGTTTAGAACAAAGTGTATAAGCTGCTCAAAGTAGAAAGACATTATTTGGATTCCTAAATTCCTTCAATTGATATGACATACATGTGAGCATCAGCCGCTGTATGTCTGATACATACGATACACATGTGTGGGAGTTATTAACGATATCCATTAAGCCTTCTGTAAGCGTGTTCTATCAGTTGGGAAAAAAGACGGTATGTGTTATGGTTTTACAGTAAGCTGAACTGGTTCCTTTGATCGCCTTGGGTAACATTAGATTTACTAAGTATTGGTAAAAAGAATTACCTTCACACAACTAAATAATACAAAGGCTTTATATTGATATCGTGCACATCAGTATTATAAACAAGGCCCTGCTAATTAACAGGGAAACGCGGACTGATTGTCTTAGTGAATTAGAAATACGCGGTTTTAAATCTGTTTGCAAGGGATCAAAGTTCTGAAGAAAGTCTGTATCACTTTAAACAACCGGTTAGTCAGTCGGTGAAAGATCAATTTACATAATCACTTTGTATAATCCGTTAACACATCAATGTTTAGTATTTATCTTTTGTAACTCTCAATGACCTGCATGTGCAAGCTCAGGGAAAAACTCTAGGATATATAAATGGTTCATGTATAAGACTGTAACGTTAAGTAGTAAGATGGTACCGTGAAGTGGTAAGATCGTACCGCTAAGCCTAAACCGGTAATTGGTAACTCGTACCGGTAGGTGGTATTACCGCAATACTAAGTGGGTCAGGCGGCACTAGTAAGTGGTTCAATTCATGCCAAAGTATAAATCTTTCTTAGGCTGAAGAGAAAAGAACTTCCATGTAGACGGAAAAATGTATATCCATGTAAGCTGTGGTGTTGATTTCTACGTGCATTGCAGGAAAATGGTGATAGCTTGACATTGGGCAGTACTTCATATGCAACATGAATTCCTTAGTGGTACCGGACCGGACAGCACAGTTGGTATAGCGGTAGATCCAGGATTAATCCTGGGTCGAGTCATACCGAACACTTTGAAAGAGGAAGTTTTAAAAGCGTAATGGCTTAACAGTGAAGCAGAATATAAAAGAGCGGTGGAAATCCGCCTTAAAGGAGTCACATTACATACACGCTAAGGATTCCTTAGTCGTCATATGACTGAAAAAAAATTGTTGAGTATGACGTTAAACAACAAACACTCACTCTTTCGTAAGTGGTATGCAGCAAAGCAAGACTGAAGGTGGTATGTAGCATTAAAGCTGCACAAGTGTTTTTGTAGCCCTGTGTCAAGGGCATTTACCTATCACATTTATGCAGTGTACAAACAAACAAACTTTAGATGAGAATGAGATGGACAGCAATTTGACATTAATGGAGATATTTGTAAGCATCGGTCGCACGAAGCACTTGTTGATCTTTATCGATGGTCGTACAAATCACTTAAGGATCGTACAAAGCTCTTGTGGTAAACTAGTGATTTTAAAGGCTACATCAGGGCCAGGTCTGTCTCATTATTTTCGAATTCATAAAAACTAATTACCTAAAATATGATAATTTTGCCAATGATTTGTTCTTTCTGTGATTACTTTTCTTTCCATGTGCCCTTTTAAGACAAAACTGATGTGGCCTGTTGTCAGTATATATATATATATATATATATATATATATATATATATATATATATATATATATATATATATATATATATATATATATATATATATATATATATATATATATTCTATTTGCAGGTTCCGAGGCAGTGCTGTGTAACAGTATTATATGTGGTTATGGATCCAGATGTGACAGGTCGGCATGTGTGTGTAAAATCGGATTCGTCAAAGCCTTTATATCAGATTCGGCAACACCACCTGTAATATATTGTCACGGTAAGCTGAAATTCAGAACCTTTAGAAACTTGGTTAACAGGAGAGAAACAATAAAAATAATAGGAGAGAAACCATAAAACGGATAGGAGAGAAACCATAAAAAGAAATTAAGCAGTAATAAAAGACCATTAAAATTTTATTCGACGGCGGCCAGCATTACGGTGAAGGGAAACCGGACAGACAACAGAAACCCACGACCATACCCAGGTTACTGGAAAACCTTCGTACGTACGGCCGAAGAGGAAGCCAGCATAAGCAAGATTTTCACTCACAACGAAGGTATTAGTTACTTATTTATGTACTTATGTGACTGTGTTTTTACGCCGTACTCAAGAATATTTCACTTAAACCACGGCGGTCTGCATTTTTGGTAGAAAGAAACAGGGGAGAGCTCGAGGGAAACCCACGAACATGCACAGGTATATATTTATTGTAAAACTTAAAATTAACAGTGAAGGCGTTTGACAGATTAAACTTGACACACCTTTTTTGTGTATTTACAACCTGTGACGGTGACTGAAATCGTCGTATGCGTGTCATACCGGATCTAACAAATGCCACAAGGCGGGATATGTACACGCAACATACAGCACCCTTCGTTAAATTGCTGCCCAAGTATAAGAATAATGTACGATTTCAAACTTGAAACTACCCTTCTTGTCATAAAGTCTGCGAGACATAAAACCGTTTTGGTCTTTGTATACGACACGCTTACATAAGATGCATCATCTGGAGAGTTTGTAGTTTCTTTTAAATCATTTCAAAATGACACTAATTGTAACCGTTTGTTTCTTTTCTTTTTTCCTGTTCTCCGAGGACAGAATCATGCAGTGCTAACAAGAATTGTTCTGCAAACACGACGTGTGATGGAAAGCTGAATAGCGACGATACTTACAGCTGTATTTGTTCTGATGGGTACACTCGGTCAACAACTGGATATTGTTTAGGTAAGTGTGAAATGTGAAGCTATTGATTCTAACGCAAGAAGGCTTTGGTTCTCCTTCACTAACAATCACCTGAATAAAGGAAATGCAAAACCACAAGTTTTATGGCTTTTATCTAGCCGAGTGGTACTGTGTTAGTTTCTTTCACACCAAAAAGACACATATTAGATAATACATGTAATTGAAGGAAGGATGCCGTTATATATAATTGCGCATATTAATTTGGTGCATGTCAGCGAGACCTTTTTTTGGTGCATGTTAGCAAAACGTGTATTTGGTGCATGTCAGCGGGACATGTATTTTGGTGCTTGACAGCGAGGAATGTATTTGGTGCATGTCAGCGAGACATGTATTTGGTGCATGTCATCGAGACATCTTTTTGGCGCATGTCAGTGAGATATGTATTTACTGAACCGAGTCCTATATGCTCATCGAGTCACAGTTTACTCTTCTACTGAGTGTTTACTATGTACACCAGAAGGGTTTTAAATACATTTATAAATTACTCACTCACACAGCCTAAAAAATTATTTTGTGTGCTTTACTTGGTAACGATGACATCTGCAAGTGCAGCTAAAATGATTCGTAAATCGTTTAATGTCGTTTAACATGCTAAGGCTGTTTGTTTACTTTACTCTTTTGTCTCTCCTTGCATCCAACAACGACCAGTGTTCGTCGGCTCCTTGCGGGGCTAATGCAGTCTGTACCAATATCCCGGGTTCATTTAACTGTACTTGTAACGTAGGCTTCTATCGGCCTTCCTCTCAAAAAATAACAACAAACTGTATCGGTAAGTGGTAAGACTACCTTATAAAACGCCCAGATTTTACATTAAATGAGTTTTGTGGGTAGTGGTGACAGTGTTTGATGGACAAATGTTTTCACGGGAGAAATTAATAGAAGCAGTTTCAATTATTTTGGAATAACGCTTACCTTAACGGTGAGTTCCGCTTAGAACAAAGTGTATAATCTGCTCAAAGTAGAAGGACATTATTTGGATTCCAAAATTCCTTCAACGAATATGTGAGCATCAGCTGCTATCTGTTTAATACATACGTAACACATCTGGGGGACTTATGTAGAGAATGATATTAAACGTGTTCATTTAGCCTTCTGTAAACGTGTTTTATCAGTAGGGAAAAAGGACGGTAAATGCTATTTTTTTTACAGTAAGCTGGATCGGTTCCTGTGAAACTGTTGGGTAAAATTAGACTTATAAAGTATTGCTAAAAATATTACCTTCAAACAACTAAATCATACGAAGGCTTTGTAATTATATTGTCCACACTGTATTAGGGGAACGGGGACTTATTATGTAATAACTGGTTATTCATTCAGTTAAAGATCACTTTACATAACCACTTTGTAGAATCCGTTTACATGTCAATATGTAGTGTTTATCTTTTTTAACTCTCAATGACCGACATGTATAAGCTCAGGAAAATTTAAAAAAAAATACTCTAGGATATATAAGTGGTTCGTGTATAAAACTGTACTGTTAAGTGGTAAGATCCTACCGTTAAGCTTTAGCCGATAATTGGTAACCTGTACCGGTAGGTGGTACTACCGCAAGACTAGGTTGTCAGGCGGCACTAGTAAATGGTACAGTTCATACCAAAGTATAAATCCCTTATAGTGAAGAGAAAGGCACTTCCATGTAGATGGCAAAATATATACCAATGTAAGTCGCATCGCGGGAAAATGGTGATAGTTAGGCAATACTTCATATGTAGGGCGAATTCGTAAGTGATATGCAGTAAAGTAATACCTGAAGGTGATAAGTATCATTAAACGTGCACAAGTCTTTTTGTAGCCCTGTGTAAAGGGCATTCATTTTCCACCTTTATGCAATGTACAAGCAAACAAACTTTACGTGGGAATGAGATCGACAGCAATTTGACATTAATGGAGATATTCGTAAGCATCGTTTCACTGGATGTGTCTTACTTCTGTACCAAATGCCACCCTTTGATTAGAAAGTCAACCCCTGTCGTTGATCACAGTGTGGAAACACACTGTTGAAGAAACTCTGAATGTCAAATACTACCGGTCCACTGAAAAGACTATATATGTCCATAATGGCGAGGTCTAATATAAGCAATCCAATTGTTGACAGAGCAGAAGCAAAATTATACCGATCAGTATAACACAAGGCGTTCGGTATAATTACACACCTGTTTATCGCGGATGAAAGTCAGACATGTCTAGTGTAAAATGTGATTCATCGCGTTGTTACGGTATTGAAAACAGCAACAGAAAACAGACTCAGTGACTCAATATTACAATGTAAACAATGCTTTATATATATAAAATGAGACGTACAGTTTTACAGACAGTTCAACAACAACAATATACACATCAGTATTACCGGTCTTTACAAGTTTCCAGTTCACCTTTGCATCCCAAGGAATGTATTCCAGGAAATCCAACGTAAAGACCATGGGTTAAACACACAATTCACACAAGTCACAAATTGTCCTAGACAGGTACTTCGCCAGGTTAGCGAACACGAACACAGTACACAGGTTACACAGAACTGGAACAGTCAAGCCTTTGAATGACGTCACACCCGCAGAGCACAACACAGGGTAAATACAGGCATGGAGGTATAATCCACTTTAAAACAGTCAGCTCCCGCAGAAACTCACAAACGAGCCGTTCAGAGACGTAGAGTAATGTCACCTTGTGGCAGAACGAACGTCCTTTGCAAAACTGAAAACTTCAGTTTAGAGTCCTTGACGACCTTGTCGGTCAGGTGAGGTCAGCGGGTTAAACAAATTACACAGTCAACACTGTATAATCATAATAAAGATCCGAACACCAATAAACGTGACTTCCACAGAAATTCACATAAACCAGACATCAGTACAACTGTGGTACACAAACGGTGTCGGCATAAAAATCTGTCCTCCCAAACGAAACTGGCATCACCAGCTCATATAAATATAATGGACTCGATACGAGAGCGTCGCACACTCTCCTGGCTCCCAGTGGATGCAGCAAAAATACCTCCACTCTGTTTTTTTTTTTTTGTTTATTTACTGGTTTTAGGGCCACTTTCCTGGCGGATATCGTGGCCCATCAAATCAGTGTTTTATTTTTTTTTTAACACATGAATATTTTGGTTACATAACAGCAGTGCGTTGGTATACTATTTACACATGTGCATGAGTCAATTAGTGGGATTAACCTCTTTGTGGTAGCATGTTACAGCTTATTCTATAGGTTCAAATGCTGCCATGGTCATTTAACAGAAAGGGGATAAATAGTAAGCTATTTACAGGGATTAACGTTATCTCTACATTAGAAATACATAGATCTGCATTAAAAAATTACAATGAGTTGCCTATACAGAAATTTACACAGAGAGAAAACAACAGTAGTGCCTTTATTTATTGGTTAACAGTTTTGTTCTCTTGCTTCCTCCTCTGTGGCGTGGAGTTAAGGAGCTCCCGCCACTTATACCGGACGCCGTCCAGGAAAAACCAGCGTACTGGAAACCTGTGCCTGTAACAGGTGCGACAAGTATAAATGAGGAGCAAGGATGTCAGGCCTCATCCACTTAGTTGAAGCAAGAGATAGTCCTATTGTCATAATGTCTTTCATGTTTCTGGTCTTCGTTTCCTGGTTGTTAAGTTTCTTTGGTCCCATGGGTCTTCTTATTGTTTTCCCTGTCTTCTTCTTTAATTGATTTCCTTCTCTATTTCCAATTTTTAATTTTGGCCTCCCATGGCGGCGCAGACAGCACGTTTCATAGACCGGTAGAACAGTTCATGGCCTAGAGTGTTTAGGTGCACTCCGTCGTTGGTTAGAATTTGTTTTTGTGGTCGGATCAGTCCCCGATATCTCCAGAAGGTGGCCAATTGGTTGTTTGTCAGCTTCTTGTTAATTTCATGGATTTTTGTATTATAAATGTGGACCGAAATTCGCCGAGTTACCTGACGGTAAAGAAGCTGGCTGATGTAGATCCTTGGAATTTGGAATTTCGTTTTAAGTGCACCAACATAGTCTAAAATATCAGCGCAAATTGCTGCTGCTGATTTGTGAGAGTCCGCATCGTTTCCCCCAATGTGAAGGATAACTAGGTCAGGTTTTGTCTCCTGAAGGAGACTTTCCAATCTTCCAGAGCATCTAAGTGTCCCAACTCTAGCTCCCCCAATGCCAAAAAAACGAATGTCCTGGCCTGTTCCAAAGTCGATTCTAGAGTTTGGGATCGAATTTCGAAGGATACTATTCTCCAGTCTATGAACGTAACTGCTGCCGATAATAAAGATTTTCATTTTCAAAATAAATATCAACTAATAAGAATAGATGAATAACAACAAATAAGAGGGCAGAATAGTTAATGGAGAAATATTATTAATTTCTACAGTTATCAACTTTTGTGGTTACATTGTTTTCGTGTGCTATGTTTTTGCAGATTGGTTTCATGGACGTTTTATCGGCCCTCAAGATCAAGGTATCGCCGATATAGTTGGGGATAAAGTTGTAGGGAGGAATTATATATCTGTGGAATAAACGGCCCTCAAAATCAAGGTATCGCCGTTGTTAGTATATGTGTTTGGTAATTACGGAGAATGCACCGTTTTTAATCAGAGAAGGTGACGTATTGTTGACTAGAGCAGAAACGGCCCTCAGAATCAAGGTATCGCCGTTGTTGGCCAATTGTGTTTTATCAGATTCGGCTTTCGTAACCCGTCGATTTGATGTATTCTTTTAGTAAGGAGAATATTTGTGCTCTCAGGTGTGGTTTGGGGTTAAGGATAGTCTGAAGGTCAAGTTCACATTTGTAGATTTGCAGGCATTCTGCCAATCGTCTTCGTTCTTTACTGTGTTTAATACATTGTAGCAAATAGTGCTCTATGGTTTCATCATGCTCTTGACAGGCTGGGCAAGTTGGTGAAGAATTTTGGATTATAGTTGCTAGATGTGCTTTGAGCCCTGTTTTCCCTAGTCTCAGGCGTGATATGTTTTTGTCATCTTGGTTATTCAACAATTGGAACGAATTTAATTTTGTAATCGTTCCGTTTAATATTTTATAGTGCCACCGTCCGCGGGATTCTTTATCCCATTCCTCTTTCCACTGATTGTTAATTTGGGTATTGATCAATGTATATATTTCATTTTGGCTCAGGGGGACGTCTATATCTTGTTCATATTTTCGTAGGCTCGATTTTGCTGC
This sequence comes from Liolophura sinensis, assembly GCF_032854445.1. NCBI lineage: Eukaryota > Metazoa > Mollusca > Polyplacophora > Chitonida > Chitonidae > Liolophura > Liolophura sinensis. The sequence goes on from NC_088296.1 coordinate 14,315,703, forward strand.
CTGATCTGCAATTTCATTTCCTCGAATATTAACGTGCGCTGGAACCCATGCTAGAGTCAGGTCGGTTTTTTGTTTCTGTATTTTGTCAGTTAGCGAGATTATTTCTTGTAGGAGGTCTGGTCTACTCTCAGATTTGGAGTTTTGGATGGAAATTATTCCGCTGAGGGAGTCGCTTAGTATGGCTACTCGGTTTGGTTTGTTCTCAAGAATCCATTGTAGTGCCATTGTAATTGCAACTAATTCACTAGTATAGACGGAGAGGTGGTTGGGTAGTTTATAGTTTTTAACTATGTTTAGATCTGGTATATTTTTTTTTGGCAAATGATGATCCAGTGTGACCCTGCACATTTTTAGATCCGTCAGTATATATTTTTAGATGACCGTTGTAGTGTTCGTGGAAGTGTTCTAAGGCTTGAGCTTTGATATATACTGGGTTTTCCAGTTGTGAAATTTGGTCGTGGAGTGCAATGTCTATTTGGGGAGTTTGCAATAGCCACGGGGGTTGTTGATATACATTTTCTTGTTGCTTTGGCAAGGCAATGTCATATTTGCAAAGTAGTCTGTTGATTTCATATCCTATTGGAGCTGAGTGTTTTGTCCATTTTTTTTCCAGATATTCATATTCAGAATATGGGAGGATTAAATTGTAACATGGATGTGTATTACCGTAAGCGCTTATTTTTCCTGCATATTTGAGGGTTAGTTGTTCTCTTCTAAGGTGAAGGGGTTTTTCAAGTGTTTCTACTTGGAGACTGCAAAGAGAAGTGCCTTTGAAGGCTCCTGTTGCTACTTTTAAGGCAGAATATTGAATACTATCAATTCGCTGTAGTAGAGTTTTGCACGCGGATTGATAGACTATTGCACCATAGTCTATTTTGGAGCGAATTAGACACTGGTACATTATGAGTGTGGTTTTGTTGGCTCCCCATTTAGTGCCTGAAATGCATCTCATAAGATTGAGATCGCGTTGGCATCTAATTGTGAGGTCATCAATATGGTCTTTCCATGTTAATCTACTATCAAGAATCATACCTAGGTATTTCACTTTTTCTTTGATTTCAATTTTCTTTTTACCTAAGAAAAGTTCAATATTCACTTTTCTTCTGTTTGTAAAAACAATAGCTGTTGTTTTAGTGGCTGAGAATTTAAATCCCCAGTGGTCGGCCCAGTTCGAGATGGTGTTTAATGTTTTCTGTATAGCATCTTTTATTTTCTTAATAGATCTGCCTGTTTTCCATATTGCCGCATCGTCAGCAAATAGTGTCTGCTCTATTTTTGGATGGTTACTGTCTATTGTATTTGCTAAACCGTTTATCAGAATGTTAAATAACGTCGGGCTTAGTACGCTCCCTTGAGGTGTACCATTTTGTTGAGTGTGTCTTTTAGATGAAGTTTGTCCAAGTCTGACTTTAAAGTTCCGATTTCTTAGGAAATCATATATCCAATGTTGGATTCTTCCTTTCATCCCAAGTTGATCGAATTGGAGTATAACTCCATCCTGCCAAACGAGGTCGAAGGCTTTTTCAATATCTAGAAAAACAGCCAGAGTGAATTCGCGCCTACTTATCCCCTTTCGGATTTGATGTTGTAATTTTGTTAGATGGTCGTATGTACTTCGTCCTTTTCTAAATCCACTTTGTGTTTCATTTAGTACTTTATTTTTAGCAAGATGAAATTCTAGTCTGTTTTTGACCATAGTTTCCATTAGTTTACAAAGGCATGACGTAAGTGATATTGGGCGGTAGGAGGAACTATCTGATGGGTTTTTTCCAGTCTTTTGGATGGGAATGACAATGGACGATTTCCAACTTTGTGGCAGCTGTTTTTTCCTCCAACTTGTATTTATGAGTTTTAGTATTATATTTTGTGTTTTTAGCGGTAAGTGTTTCAGGATTTTGTAGCCTAATTTGTCTTCGCCTGGTGAGGTTTCTTTTTTATAGTGAATGGCTTTGTGATATTCCTGTAGGGAGAAATCTTTGTTAAGGTCATGTTCAACGTGATCGTCGGGCTCTAGTCGTAGAAATGTGTTATCTTTGATTATTTTGAACGTTGGATTGAGGTTTCGATCGCTGCTATTTTCTGCGAAGGTTTTTGCGAGGCATTCTGCTTTTTCCTCATTGATTTTGTGTTTGTGATCCAAAGTTGGGATTGGATTGATGGTTTTGCCTTGTATATGTTTGAGTTTGTTCCATACCTGCTTTGAATTTTTTTTTGTATCAAGTGTTCCACAGTAGTTCTCCCAGTATTTGGCTTTGGCACAGGAGACTGATTTTTCGGCTTCAATTTTTAGGTATTTGTATTTTTCGTGGTCTGTATGTAATCTGGTTCTTTTGAATTTACGCAGTGCTCTTTTTTTGTTTCTTATATTTGCAGCACATTCACTGTTCCACCAGGGAACAGGATTTGCATCCCTTTTATGCTGGGAGGAAATAGGGATGTGTTGTGCTGCTATCCTGAGTATATTATCAGTAAGTTTTTGGTTGAATAGGTCTATATCGGAGAGACAGTCATCATCAATGAATATATTTTGGCAATCTTTCTTAAAATTTTCCCAGTTTGCTTTGTGGAACAGAAATTTGGGGTTGTTGAGATTTACTTCAGATTGAGGTGACATACCAAGTTCTGTCATGATAGCGAAATGGTCACTCCCGAGTGTATCTGGTATAACATTCCAGCTTGATTTAGGTGCGAGATCGGGTGTGGTAATAGTGAGATCTATTGCTGAAGTGTTGCCTGTGACGAAGTCTATTCTTGTTCCCTCACCGTCGTTTAGGAAGACTAGGTTGTGTTCTTCTAACCATGCTTGTACTGTGTTGCCACGATCGTCACTGTGTTTACACTTTGCATCCCATAAAGGGTTATGGCTATTGAAATCGCCGCAGATAATAGCACTTGGGCTGAACATGGAAATAATATTGTCCAGTTCTGTTTTGGATATTTTCCTCATACTTCCGGGAGAGTATATGTTTATAATGTGGATTGGTTTATTTTCGTGGTAAATTTGAATAGCTTGCCATTCAAGTAAGTCATTTACGTTATTCGAGCCCATATACAGGTGTATGATGTTTTCCTTGACAAGGATAAGATTTCCACCCAAACGGTCTTGCAACCTATCACATCGGTATGCTTTATAGCCGGGGATATTGAATTTGTTGTTGGGGTTGTTTCCTGGTTTGAGGAAGGTTTCCTGAATACAAATAACCTCGGGGTTAGTTTCAGAGGTAAGTACTTTAAGGTTGTCTCAGTTTATTTGAATGCCGCGGGCATTCCATTGTAGGATTTTGATGTGATTTTGATTGAATTTATTGATCGAAATTTGGAGCCATACGGTTGATCATTGTTGGGGCTGTAATTATATTGACGTATTTAGTCGTTCTGATATTTTGGTTGGAGTAGATGCCTTCTGGGTAAATTTTGGGTTCATTCCCCATTCAATTATTTCTTTTGGGGTGAATTTCCAATTTAGAAAGTCATGTGCAATATTGGATATTATGTGACTTTTTGTTCTGTTTGTTGTCCGTTGATTGTGAACGGAGTTGATCACTATATTTATAAAACCCAGAAATTCCAGTTTACTCATGATAATTTGGTCGGTTTGTTCGGTTCCGGTTTCCTGTGCATGATTTTCTACTTCACTTTGCGCTGTCATTTTGTCCTTTGAGGTGGGTTTTTGTGTCTGCCTGGCTTGTTTGACAGCTTCGGCGTAACTTACTCCTTTGTCTGCCTTTATAAACTCGATTGTTTTGGCTCTTTTGTATGCGCTGCACCCTTTATATCCTGCTGAGTGGTTTTGTTTACAGTTTGCACAGGTGGTCTTTGTTTCTGTACAATTTTGATATTCATGTTTTCCTGAACATTTGGGGCAAACTATGTCGGATTTACAAACTTTCTTTGTGTGACCAAATTTTTGGCACTGGTAGCAACGTCTAGGCGCTTCATAGAAAGGTTTCACAATAATGTTGTGCAGGGACAGCTGGACTGTTTCTGGTAATTTTAATCCTTTAAAGACAATCATTACGCTTGTTGTTAGTGTGTTTCCCTTACTAAGACGTTTTGCATGCAGAACATTTTGATCTTTGAGCTTATTTATCAAATCTTCCATTTTGGTATTTAGGTCTATGCCATATATTACACCTTTACATTGTGTTCTTCGAGGTGTATAAGGTTTAATATTTACTGGTTTGTCTGCTAGAAGGTCAACATGTAAAAGTTTCTGGAATTGCGTTTCGGATCTGCAACGGATTTTAAGGTCACCGCCAGGTAGTTCAGTAACGCTGTGGACATCCCCAGCTTTCTTTTTCAGGTCTTGGGCTAATTTCTGTTTAGGGAATTGGCTAGCCCTCATATTCACTAAACTGTGAACAATTGCTATAAAGCTAACAATGTTTGTGGGAGGGCTTTGGGCCAAACGCTTCGGTGACCTGTTCAATTCAGGGATATCAGTCGCCTTGCGTTTAGCCATGTTAGATGGGGTCGAGGGGTTGTCGAAAGTTTGCTGGGTTAAGACTTCTTAAACTGAAAAAGGAAAGGAGTAATGAAACGATTATACTTAGCTGTTTTGCTTCTTTCTTTCTTCTTATAGGAGTGTAAGGGTTTACGTTTCTGGTTTACGTTTCTTGTTTTCCTTTCTTCTTCTGTTGCCTGTCTTTCTTGATTGCCTGGTAGGAAGCTTAGCTCAGTCTGCTTCAGCGATTTGTGCTTAGTTAAATTCCACTTGGAAGTGCTCGTGAAGCTTCAACTATTCTTCTCGTTGTGATCCCTCTACTCTGCACAGAAAACACGGCTTATCAATACTATACTATATAGTATACTATCCACGTAAAGCTCAGTGCGTTTCGGATCTGCCACGTCAAGTTCAAGTTCCAATTCAAGTTTTTGGGGGTCCGAGGCCAATTTCTCACTCACTTTTCTCACCTCCACTCTGCACAGAAAACACGGCTTATATACGGTCCAGGTAGATTCAACTATTCTTAGACACAGAATTAACAGCCAATGAACAGCCAGTTAAATAAACAGAGCATTGAACAAGGTGCTTTCGGCCAGGTCCGCGCTGTACATATATAACAGGGCCTGTTATGCTTATAACACGATATCCGCCAGGAAAGTGGCCCTAAAACCAGTAAATAAACAAAAATTATAACATATAACACAAAGGTCCGCAGACTAACAGTACATGAAAACGTTAAATAGTCATACATAACAGCGTGAATGGGATGTAATTAACAAACCCTGATAAATGTTTGTGTACATGGAAAGTACACCACTGACATTATAAAGCGCTCCTGACCATACCCATTTACGCATGGACAACGCACACAGCACGAAAGTAAGACAACATTTAACCCAACTCAAGTGTCGTCTACAAACTGTCTTCGCAAATGATGGTCACCCCCTCTTCAAGCTCAAAATTAGCAAATGCGTAATGTCGTGCAACGCACTCACCCAGAAATATTTCTCTCTCTTACTGACACTGCAACCAGGGTGAAAAGCATTATTTGCATTGTCTGTTAGTTGTTGTTATTTTTTCTTTTTTTCTTATATGCTTGTTTTAGCCATCGAGAACTGTGAGTCTAAACCTGGAATATGTGGAAATCATTCCCGATGCACAATGGATCGTGGTCAAGTCATCTGCCAGTGTGAAGAAGGGTATAGGACTGGACCTCGTGTGGAAAATGGCTGTTTTCCAGGTTGTTTACATAACATCTTTGTAGTTTGCTCTGTAATTATCCCGATTACTAAACTTACACGACCTTCTACGATTTGCTTCTCATTTTGCGATGAATTCCAGTGTACTTTGTACCCTTATTAAAAGACTTCCGTTATAAGTTGATCAGTGTAACACACCAACCATCAATGAACTTTGTTGTTAGCCGTTGCTAAATTGCAGGGTTACCAAAATAACTGTATGCGTCATATGTAGCGTCTGGGTGTCTTGCGAACGAAACAGCCACTGTGCCGTGTGGAGATGTGTATGATTTACATTTTACGTCCTTTCACTAAAACAAAAATGTGGTATTCGTTGAAGGAAGTGACAAAAACGGTACCTATGTGCTTATATTCATTGTTGTTTGTTGACTATTTGCTGTTTAAACCCACATTTAAAATTTAGATAACTGGATAATTCAGTCAGTTCTAAATATATTATTCCCAGTTAATATATTAAGCTTAAATGAAAGTGAAGATAGAATCCATCTTATATCACAACTCCCACACACTGGGTTATTTTGGGGTAGGTCTGAAATGTTGTAGTGGGAGTTGCACTTACTTTCAACACCATGTGTTTGCTTTCTTTCAGTTTCATCGTCAACTACCGTTGTAACCTCATCATCAACACAAAAGAGTTCAACAACAACACCGATTGGTATGTTCACCAAATGGCAGGTTTATAAACAAGTGCACTCAAAACAGTCACGCTATGAAAAGCACAGGACAGATTGTTTCTCATCTAGCTTGGATAAGCAGTGCAACCTTTCTGAAATCAATAAGATCAATTTAAATCTTCAATCTTTATCTGACTGGTTAAGCAACTGAACACTCTTCGATGTTTCAATATCCAGACAGTTTTGTTCGATGCTTGCTGTGCTACACTGTCTATCAGCGGCAGTCATGCCTCTTCTTCATTTGTTTCCACCCGTTAACAGTGTCAAAAACATCGACAAAGCAGTCAAACAGGCCGCACGCCGCCAACTCAAACAACGTGCATGCATTAGCGAGAATATTCACGTTTACATTTATACTTATCTTTCTCATTTCTGAGAAATAGCAAATCCCTGGGGAAAATTAAAAGTTCATCTTCCGTCCATAAATTCTGTAAATAAGCAGTTGGGTTGATAACTTTATTCACGTACCCATGATCAACTTCCAAGCAGTTTTGCAAGCACGAGGCGTTAATGCTTTTGTAAGCGCGAGACGTTATCGTTTTTGTAAGTGCCAGATATCAAAGTTTTTTGTAAGCGAGAGACATTAATGCTGTTGTAAGCGTGAGGGGCTGATTGATTTACAAATTGAGTGTGACCTGACACCTTTTATGCCGTATCTTTATGACCTCTTTGCCACGGCAGCATTAGTTTTGACATTGTGTAATATATTTATTCCTTGACAGAGGCTTTTTAAAACTACATGGATACATAGCTCATTACAATACTGCCAAAGTTTCCACACAGGCATATTACGTGTATGTGAGACTTCATTTCGTCTGAAATAACTCAAGTTGTATGATTTCCTGTCTTGATATGAGTGCAAAAGGAATCCTTTAGATGTCACGGGTCTAAAAGAATCCAGAAGGCTCTGTTGTTCTTAGATCCGATAAACAATAACACGAAAACTTTGCAAACGGGCAAAACATTTCTATCAAAAATTTGTTTGCAGGATCTTCGTCAAAACCTGAAACTTCAGAGAAGACGTCACCGGGTTCTCCATTAGGCCAAACAACCACCTCGTCAGAAAATAGAGTGGGTGAAGAAGGTAGATAATAACCTTGAAATGTGAAACAGATGGCTATCTCCAGTGTATACCTAAGTGTCAAATTAAGTGTTGGCTTTAAAAAAAAGGTTCGATTTTTTTGCATAAAATCCCTAAAACATATTCTTCTCGGAAAACACCCGTGCCAACTACAAGAGGATTCGTTCGGAAGCAGACGCCCTTTTTGCCTCTGTCTATGTACGTAAGACATTTTACCACAATGAATCAAATTTTTATTTCCACACATCAGAATCCGGTTGGAACATCTTCTGTAGCCCTACACATTTTGTGTCATCACTTCTTACTGTACATGCAAGTTTCATCAAAACCAAAACATCTCAGGCATTTGACGAGATAATGGCGTTCTGTTGGTTTAAGAAAATTCCCCAAAATGCATCAAACTTTAAATGCTTTAAAGTTGAAATGATTTACCATATTATACTATCCAAAAAAAGAAACGCATAGGTGTTTTGTTTTATTTTAAAATGAAATAAATACATTTTGTCTTCATTTCATGAGCAAAATGTGTTTTAATATTGTTAATAGTCACAGTTAGCACACATTTTATTCCTCAAAACATTTCTTGGTTGAAAATGTTGAGTTTGGAGGCCGTTTTTGGAAGAAGTAAAAAATACAGCACCACACTGCATCATGTGCAGTCTTACACGCCGAACTTACGCATGGAAAGCATGCAGTGTGTGACTATAAAACCGCAACTTCGGGCCGGAAATCGGCGTCTTTCAAGTGGTGTTTTCAAACTTATTCAACATGCCACGTATTGACACTGTCACAAAAAATATTGCCATTGGAAGACTTCAAGCTGGAGAGTCCCAATCGTCCACTTCTAGGCGTCTACACGTCAGCCAGAGCACGATTTCACGGCTTGCTGCCCGCTACAACAATACTGGGACAACAAATGACCGTCGCTGTTCAGGTCGACCACGTGTCACTACAGCAGCCCAAGATCGCTACATAAGGGTCCTCCATTTGCGTGACCGTTGTGCTACAGCTGAAAGCACAGCAGCCAGCATACAGGGACTGAGGAGGATATCAGGTCAGACAGTGCGGAACAGGCTGAGGGAATATGGACTGAGAGCCACGAGGCCCTATGTTGGGATCGTGCTGCCTCCTCACCATCGCGCCAATCGCCTCCGATGGTGTAACGTGACTGCATGGAATCTACGCAACTGGCGACGCATTTGGTTCAGTGATGAGTCCAGATTCCTATTGCAGAGACGTGATGGTAGAAACCGGGTTTACAGACGTGCTCACGAACGTTATGCCCCTAACTGCGTACTCCAAGTGGACAGATTTGGTGGAGGGAGTGTGATGATGTGGGCAGCAATATCGTATTCTGGTCGTACAAATCTTGTCCACGTTCAGGGAAATCTTACGGCCGTACGCTACCGAGACACCATCCTGCAGCCACACCTCTTACCTGGCATTGACTTTCAGCGGGAGTTGTTTAAGCAGGATAAAGCCAGACCGCACACGGCACGTGTCACAAGGGACTTCCTCGCCGAAAACAATGTAAATGTGCTACCCTGGCCGTCCCGTTCCCCGGATCTTAACCCAATTGAGCATCTGTGGGATGAACTTGATCCACGTCTACGCCAACGTCAACCTCAACCCCAAACGCTTCAAGAGCAAGTTGCATGTTTGCAGGAGGAGTGGCAGAACATTCCCCAGGCCTCTATCCAGCGTCTCATCCAGTCCATGACAAGGCGTGCCAGAACTGTTATTCGTGCCCGTGGTGGTCACAACAGATACTGACATTCCACTCAAGTGGGAGACTCATTGTGAGTGTCTTACCTCAAGTTGATGGCCTTGTTGTCTAGATATGGACCCTTCCTTAATCTTTGTAAAAAAATATTTGGAGAATAGCAATTCTTATTTAGTTATGCATAATTGAAAAGACTGCATCACCTCCGCAAAAAACCGGGTTATGCGTTTCTTTTTTTGGATAGTATACATACCTCACGCACAATATTATCGATTTTTGAAAATTTTCCGCTGAAATTTACACCGTGTCCAAATGTTATCAGATTCGTTTTAAGAATATGTCAAAGATATGCTTTTGTTGTCCTGGAAAAAAACAACTGCCTTAGCAGAACCTGTCCGACCTTACTTTGGGCTAATCCACTTGCAACACGATAACACTGCCTGAGATAGCGTGAGCTACATGGAAACGAACATGCCTTTATTGTAGATTTTAGGATTAACGCTGTTATATGTTCTGCTAAATCTGGATTCAAAGTCTTTCTGTTGTAACAGAAGAGGAAGCTAATCTCTATGTTTTTGATTTTCAGACGGTGCATCTCAAACATTAGTAATAGCTCTGGCAGCAGGAATTAGCGGCGGCGTTGTTTTTATAACCATTGTAGTTATCATTCTGATAACCAGGTAAGAGCAGATGGAAATAAGGTCATTTGAAAAAAATCAAACAGACATTTGTGTCCCAGCTCTCCACCCTAATGCGCGACCCGGGTCAATAGTCATTAGAAGAATTTCCAACAAAATTCAACACAAATCTTCCACGATTTATATATAAAATTAGAAATTACAACGGATTCATGAAAAATGAACCAGGGGTGACGGCAGTAAGATCCGATGGTTGGCTTCTGGGAATGAAGGAATCCAATCTGTATCCAAATCGTGTCTCATGCCAGATCATAAGCAGTCATTACTCAGGACATAACCGCTTCGCAGTACACCAGGTACTGATCGTCTTGGCGTCATGCTGTCATCAGCATGCAGACGCTGGATTCAAGCCTGTCAGCTTACTGCATAGCAGTCGGCCTGCAATTTGTTGACTGTGAACAATCCTTTTTTAAACATGGCATGTTTTTTTTATAAACGTAGTATTTAAATTTTGTTTCATTCTTCTGCTCCTTGAAGAAGTATTCTAATACAACTGTCGTTTGTTCTCCCTACAGCGTATAGAAACTAAAGGAAATGGAATGAAGAAAGTATGATGAAAAACTAGAACTGCGCATCTCCCTGAATATTTAAGTGTGCTCCTGGTGTAAATCTTTTAAACACTGAATGTAGGTCTTTCTATTGTCAGAAGATGTCATCACAACAAGCACAGTGTCGACCAAAACACGAGTTCAGAGGTTACGGAAGAATCCAACCGTATAAGCTCCAACAACGCAGAGGCTAATAACAAAACCACGCCGACATATACCAATATTACTCCGTTAGTTGTTATTCGAAGGGAAGTTTCCATTTTTGATAGCAGATCATCGATAGAAGATGACACCAACGATAATAATAGTGACGAGATGAAGAATTCGGAAACGGTTGAATGCAGTGCGCCACACAAACCACCGAAGAAGCCACACGAGATTCTGGATGAGAACTCCCTTTACTCAAATGATAAGAGTCCACACCACGCAGCCGTACAAAAGCAACAGGATGTGGTGAAAATGCCCACTCCGCGAGGTCACACGCATCAATATGAAACTCTATACAGGGCGGATGTAAAATCAGCCAATCGGAACCCAGAATATACTCTGCTCGATCTGAACGGAAGAGGAAACACTGTTCGTTCATCAGACAGTGGATATGTGAACATTTCTTGCACCAATCAAGACCTAAACGCTTACACCAACACTAATGCAGATATTGTGTACGATAATCTTCAGTAGATAAAAGTTTAAGACAAGAGCAGCCATCAGGCTCAAAATCATCAGTAGTTAAAAATAGCTTTTCTCGTTAATTCTACCACGGTGCATGTGAGATTGTAAGTTTTTACCATTTAAACCCTTACAGGAATGGTTAGAACACAAGTCTTACTCAGTGTAAGTGACAAGAAGCTGAATTACAGGCAATAGGTGTGGCCATTTGTCAACTATCACCTTGTCGTTGCGGCTCTGGTTTTACTTTTCATACTGTTGTCTTTTTATATTGTACTAAAGATTTTTGCCTCAATGTAGAGAGGTATTGCTCACTGTATTTTAGCGTGGTTCTTACCGGAAACCGATTGGCATTTCATCCGCGATGTCAAACTTGATTTTTTCCTTTCGTTGATATAAATGAAGATTTACGTCAGTAGGTTGTCGAGTAATCTACCTGGCTAAGTGCGGAGGCCCAATCCGTTAATTCCGGTCTCCTCCGTCCATAAATCTAAAACGAGAAACATTTTTTTAGCAGAATGATAAACACAAAATACATATTAAATATAACATTTTCTGATCTATCAGCCCTACTTATTCCTCCTCGGTGACCAGTCCACCATTTACATATGTATAACAATGTGTGGAAGATTCTACTACGTACACTATATTTTGCAAATAAAAAAAACACGGAATATAATTTACGTGAATCACTTCAACATGGAAGTTTGGAATTCGAACTCTTTTATCGCTAAAGTTAACAAAGACCTAGTGTGTCAAGTGGCCTGTCAAAAATGTTAGCTGTCTAAAAGTTGGAGAAGATTAACGACGGAGGAAATTGATAAGTTTAACTTTTTTGAACTTAAAAATTTTCTAAAGGAAAGAGGTGTTATTTGAGCCTCTGGAACACGGTGAGACAAGTGGTTGGTAAAAAAATGTCAGTGAAAGTAGCATTTTTTTCACAAGTCACATGGAGAACTGTTTGTACCTTCAATGAAAAAAAGAGTTCGAAGTCGACAATTTGTACATAGAGATTAATATGACGGTACTTGCTCCGCCACGTTTTATAGGGTTGCCTTGGAGGCCTCATTATGTCACTCGTCGATTAAATTCGCAAGCTTACATAGCTCGTTATAGATGTTAAATTGTACCACGGCACGTGAATATGGGTGTCAGGATAAATCCGTGTGTTAGACAGACTGTAAAATAAACTTTGTTTTGATCGTTATACCAGGTACATCGATAGCGTTGAAAAATTCGTAAAACAAAATAATATGTCTGTGCATTTTTTGAATATTATTGTGTCTTAAATAACACCACAGGATTTTAGTTAATCTAGACCGGTGACGGCCAATAAATTGCATTTTATATAATTCTGCTAGAGCTCTTATGCTAGGGGTCGTATTAAATGCTGCAATTTTAAGAATTTATACGAAGAGTTAGAATAAAACACAGGACGTATTTCCACGGTTACGTGTGACCATCTGCCCGTTATCACTGCTACGGTTTTACACGCTATGCTGTAAGTCTTTTGTATGTAGGCTTGTCTGTCTTACGACTGCAGCTGCATGTTTTCACCTGTTCGGGTTTTGAAACAAAATTGCTTAGCCATCAGAGCAAAATATGTATGTGCATACACATAGGTGTAAAAGTAGGACTTTTCTAATATGGAGAAATGATAGAATAGAAAACAAATATTTACAAAACTGCTCTCGGATTACAGAGGTGACCACAGTAGAGGTTAATTTGTTTTTATTCAACTTATACTTGCATATATTAGTTGTGCGATGAGCCTAGAACCAAATTATTGTCAATAGCTTAGGCAACTATTTTTGAAGTGGAGAAAAACGAGTTTTTTTATGTAGATACCATATGAAATTTTTTCGTCTTGCTCCTTACATGTATTTTCAAATTTCGTTCTTCGATTGACTAGGCGTGTAATCATTTATGGGCGAAACAGTTAAACAGCTACTTTTTTTTTACTGTGGTAGTGTGTATTTATTGCTTAAACCAATACAAGAATATTAACTGAATACAGAGGGTTTATATTCTAGTGCTGTTACATTCTCGTGTGGTGTTGCGTTAACTTACGTGCTTCGTAATCTCATGACATAGGCTGAAATCCGAATCTTGTCACAGTGCATCTACATTTATCAGCGAACTCTGGTTAGTTAAGTTGGTTTGGAAATGCATTACCATTTCTTCTTTTTCTGCATGGTGTCGCCACATTATGGCTGAGATATTGCCGATTTGGCGTTAAGCCATAGTCATTCATTCATACTTTTTCTGTACCGACCACAAAAATCGTCCAGGCAAAGCTTTTCTGGATATGCCTGTTTATAGCTTATGGAAAATGATATGCTCTAAATATCTTATAGACTAAATATGTATTGTGTGGAAATCACACTTCTTGAAAACTGATTCAGATATTGGAGTGTGGATGCATAACTATGAAGGCAGAGAGATTATCTCCTGTGGAGACAAAAGCACGGGTAAATTTGAGGGCTTTTTGTCATATTTAAATGTACAACAGCTTGTGCGATTGATTATATATTCACCCATAATGTTTGGTTAACTTTCTTGCATGTGACACTTTTCTCTTTCTTCCCTCCTCCCATAAATCAGCGTAAAACATTTTGTTGTAATTCTTATGAATGAAATAAAATTAAAAACTTGTTTGGTCTGCTTAACTTCAGTCACGTCTATAGCATTGTTTACAATGTACCACATTGCCACGAGGAGCAACTCTGCCATGCAAACGTCCTTCCATATTCTTATTCTTTACAGCCAGTACAATAGAGTAAGTCGAGGATCAACTTCCACAAATGAGCCAGTAGAACACAGTACGTTTGTGATCCAACTTCACAAATCAATCGGTGCAACACAGTACGTTGAGGATCCACTTCCACAAATCAACCAGTACAACAGGGTACGTCTGTGATCCACTTCCACAAATCAACCAGTACAACACACTACGTTTGTGATCCACGTCCACTAATCAGCCAAAACAACACCGTACGTTGAGGATCCACTTCCATAAATCAGCCTCTACAACAGGGTACGTTTGTGATCCACGTCCATAAATCAACCAGTACGACACAGTACGTTTGTGACACACGTCCACGAATTAACCAGAACAACACAGTATGTTTGTGATCCACGTCCACAAATCAGCCAGAACAACACACTACTTTGAGAATCCACTTCCACAAATCAGCCAGAACATCACAATACGTTGAAGGTCCACTCCCACAAATCAGTGTATATATATTACTCACAACTGGTAGTCAAAATCCTCACAATAAGCAGAACCTGACTCAAAGTTCAAACTGCGTCAGCTTTTCTCATAAAAATGGAAGAAGCCTCAGATAAATGACTATTCGAAACTGTATCCGAAAATTTCTTTATTCACTGTTGTTAACTGAACTAAATGTAATTAAGATCACAGGCAGACAAATCGGCGGATCGTTAGTTGGGTTTTATGGAACATAATGACAATGGATAGCCAATAACGTCGTGCAACTTGCTCTAAGCCTCCTGACCTACAGGTCTGAAGGACAATACTAGTGAGCTGTAATCATATGATGCACGCAAGTCCTTGTGCACGAGAAAACAAATCTGACATGAAACACATGTTATACCACCGGTGATTTAGGGTGTTAAAGTTCTTACATACGTAAGTGAAGATACTGTTAAATATAATTTAAAAGTTTTTTCTAACGACGCCTAAGTCTTAATCTGTATATACATGTATGTTCATTCCCTTTAACTCAGCACTTAGCGCTCGCTTGAAATGCTCATTTCAACTTCTTGAGTTCACAAGTCATTGTTGAAACCAGTTTTAATTCTTGGCTTAAGGCAAAGCCAGCTTCGTGAAATAGATCCTAGCATACAGATAGCTTCTTTAGTCATACCACCTACAACCCTGGGATTGTATAAGCATTAAACGCCTTCTCTGTAAATACCTGTAAGAACCGTTATCATGAAACTGCTGTTATAACTGTCTATTTGGAGTTGCATTTCGGATTTGAAATCCAACTGATATTTCCAGCTATTTCCATAACTAATATTACCATTCATATCATCTTATTGTAAACCTATGTGAACTGATACAATAATCAAGACATGGGTACAAAATGCGTCATGCAAGAATTTCTTCTCATTCTGCATTTGCTTTCTATTAACATTTTTAAGAAACCCGTGTCTGACTCAAATTGAAATGAGGCCGTAATTGACAGGTTATCTTTGATCATTTGTCGATTATCACTCTGTTGTCGCTGCTCTGCATGCAAGGGAGATAACTTCTTCCATACGGTATCACCAACTGAATGTTTGCTCATCCCATATTTTAGGCACTTATGCCAGTGTCATATAAACTCCATTATAGGCGGTTATAGCAAAACTGATTTTGTTAAGTAAAGAAACTGAGTAGTGTGCTGTTTTAGAGTCTGCTTGCGAGCTTTTGGAATAGAACTGACCCATGCAAACTGAAATGAGGCCGAAGTTCACCGGTTCCAGGTTAACTATCACACTGTTGTCGCTGCTCTGTATGCCGTAAATCTTATATTCCATTCCGTCCTACAACATATTGATTTGGATTTGGCTGTTGGAATTAACACTGTTGTCAAAACAATTACGTCAGCAATTACGTTAAGTAAGTTAGTGGTTGGGGGTGGGGGTGGGGGTGATTAACAGGAAGAACAGAACATATTTAAATGCAATTTACAGATTATTATAACACAACAATTTTCTATAGGTTTACTACGGTGCTTAAGTCTCGCCATTCTCGTGTGTGAGTAGGTGAGTGTTTTCTTCACGTCTTACTTTTTTTAAAAACGGCCAGTTTTTTAACTGGTCAATTTTTAACCGGCCCCGTTAGTACAATTGATAGAGCGTTCGCTTCGGCTTGGGGTTCAGCATGAAGGGTATCGTGCAACTACTGGTTGACCCGTATCAGTATAACGGCTCGTGCGCGACGGCTTACTTGCTTTCGGCAAGTTGTCTCAGTGAAGCAGCACTAGATAAAAGAGTAGTGGAAATCCGCCCTGCATCGAATATACACGCTAAGGACTCCTTCGTCGTCATATGAATAATTGTTAAGTACCTTAAACCCCAAACCCTCACTCACTCAGTTTTTCAGCCATATGAAAGAATGAGTTCTTAGAGTGTATGTAATATGCCTCCATGTTGCAGGACGGATTTCCACCGCTCTTTTATCTAGTGCTGCTTCACTGAGACGCCTTGCGGATTGTCAGTAAGACGCCCCGCCCTAGCCGTTATCCTGGTACGAATCAACCAGTCGTTGCACTATCCCCTTCATGCTGAACGCCAAGATACCACTTTCTATTTTAAGGTCTTAGGTGTGACTTGACCCAGAATTCACCCCAAAGAGGACGCTCTACCAGCTGTGCTGTCGGGGCTGATCTTTTCGTATGGAAATACAAGTGTTCCACGGCGACAACCTCTGGATCACTACTTCAGTGATCAAACCGGGTTGATGTAGCATTTGTGATCAGAATGTGAGGTTTTCAAGGAATGCAACATTTTAGATTGTATTCTAATGTGAAAAACGGTGGTATGAAATTTTCTGGCTGGAGATCAAAGGTTTTAAGAATTTGGCCTTATCTACATTGGACACATGTTTCGAAACAGATATTCGATAACAAGGTGTCAACGAAAGTTGACATTCTCCGTCAACAATCCGAGGACAGGAACCACTAAATCACTAAGCAAAACCTCAGGTTGGAAAGTCTGATTGATCCAAGGAGAGCCAGTCAAAAGGTTTCTAAGATGACGTATAAACGCAAGGAATGTACAGGGAGAATAAATTAAACATGGTTCCGAACTGTGTTCATCAGGTTGTCCTTTGGCAAAGTTACTGTAAACTTTCCCACGTGTGACATACAAACTTGTTCGCCGTATTGATAAGGACAATAGGAACGTAAGGCTGCAAACTGCTTTACGAAAGCTGTCAACCGTTTACTGTCAAGACGGCCAAAGAGACAATGAAGTAAATAATTAATGGCTTTGATTTGATTTGATTGATTGATTGGTGTTTTACGCTTATTTCACTTACGCGACGGCGACCAGCATTATGGTAGGGGAAGCCTACAACCACCCGCCATTTGCTACCAGACATTTGCACGTACAGCCGAAAAGAAAAAAACGAACGGATCAGGTGTGGCTATTTTAAGCCATTCAGAGCAATTCTGAATATCATAGATTACATATTGAGAAACAGAACTTCCAACGTAAAGGCAGTTTGATATCTAAATTTTATGTCAGCATAACGATTTTCAGTGAAAAGACGTGGAAAACCCCTCAAGGCTATTATACTTTAGAGGAAGACAAAAAGTCGTTATTACAAACAAAAATATTGCATTTCCATACATAGAAAATTTTCATACGCGCACTTCATGATACAGTTAAACAAACTGTTTCTGTCAAAACAGGCGAATCATTTTCGACAAAACTGCACCTTTGGATTAGTATTATTTCTAATATTCGGCGTTCTAAAAGATGATGAAAAATGGTGGGATAATTATATGCATACAAAAACAAAAGCTGGTAAAATGATATAGCTGACATTAAGACGTAAGTTTAAACTCCAGGTGTGTCATTCAGATCAAAAAATAGAAACTTCACGACTTATTCGCTTCAATGCCAACACACCCACTCGTCCTTTCGCAGTTAAACATCAGCACTGCTGCATAAACACTGTGCGCAATGACACAAATAGTTGACTTCTCTTCCTTATTTACCATCTTGTTGGGCAAATTCAACTCCGCAACAAAAGTGTATCTCATTAGAGTACAACGCGGCAAATTATGAACAGTATCTACTATTATTATTTCTGTTATTACATTACAACAATACACGCATGCATATATTTAAGCCGATGACGTAACGGTAAACTAACGGTACAAGTAGTAGTACAAAAAAAAAACGGACATTTACGCGGGTGAAAAGGACTGTCCGTTCCTTGGACTTAAACTTTCATAGCTGGATTGAAGTAGACTGGTGTGAAACTGGCTGGCGTGTTCTCACGCTTGGGCGCCTTCAACATCTTGACATGTGATGGGCCTTTCCAGCTGGGGAGTTGAACCAACGGTCCACGCTTCAACCACTAGACTAAAGGACAATTCCCTCCAGTCATAAATTGTGGCTGATCTACCAGCCAGATCAAGGCAGACTTACCAGTCAGTTACAAAGAGATTCACTGGCCAGATTCATAGGCAGATCTACCTGACAGATGCAGAAAGATTAACCAGCCTTTTACAGACAGATCTACAAACCACCTGCAGACAGATCGACAAGCCACTGATAGACACATCGACAGGTACAGGCAGATTGTATCTTCCAGCCCTCCGACAATTGTACCATAAATCTTACGTCATTCCAACATTTTCATGGTCCTGTGGGAGAATCTTTCGACCCCGCGGGAGATTTTCTTGATCTAGCGGGAGATCAGCAATCCTCAGTGTGTTATGCAGGAAGGATTTAGCATTACACTGAAGGGACTGGGACCATATGAGTTAATGAGATATTTCTCTCATATTAAACTGTACATGTGGATGACGGTTAGGTAGAAATTCCAGCACACATAACTGTTGTAATATTTTAATGTACTGAAAACCGTTTCCTTTCTACAGCCGTGTCAACAAATCGGCAAGAGTTATTCCCCTTGAAAATTCCTCTCACAAACAGCATTGCCTTTTGTGATGAAATATTTGATTATTTTACTGCATACATGTGAATAAATGGATTTTACTGTTTAGTATTCGAATTGAAAAACAAATCTTCTATTATCCTGTTCTTGCTAACTCACAAAAATCGTCAGATTGGGTTTTTATCCAAGGGTTATATTGGAACGATTCAGACTGGAAATATATTTGATGTTCAAAATCGAATAACTGCCTCAAATAGTTGACTGGACTATCGAGAGTTAATTCATTTTTCTCTAGTGGTGTCTCCCAAAATACCCGAGGTCAGTATCGGTCTCATACGCTACCAACATATAAAAATTTGACTTTTTTATATAAAAAAGATTAATTGGTGATAAAAAGTGCAAATAATTTATCCTCGAATCTCTAGAGATCAAGAGAATGGTTTTAAAAGTATGCATCTATGCAACACAAAAAGTCTAATTGCGTCAATTTTTTAGCATGTGCGTGATTACAGACAGATATGGTAGTCAGTTACAAACACCTTCGCCAACCTGTTAGAGACAGGTGTTGACCCGCCAGGCAGTTATTTATTGACAGTGTGTTAGCTGGCAAATGGTCCTACATCTCCGTGAAACACGACCTATTTTATCTCAGATAAGGTTTCATTCAACTGTTCATGTAAATGCATAAATAGTAGCAAATTACACGACCCTGCAAACATTTAACCTTAACAATTAACATACATCTATGATAACATTAAAGCAATCCACCAGCCCGTTACAGACTGATGGCCCGGTTAGTTTCAGTCCAATTTACCACATGTTTACAGACAGACCCATTTGTCAGACATTTGCAGACACACTAATCGACAAATCATTTACAGACAGACTGATCTACAAGTTAGTTGTTCACCAGTCAGACATAAGCTAATGGATAAGACAATTACAGAGATACATGTGCCTATATACTGGTATCAGACATTTACAAAGTGATCTATTAAACATTTACAGACATCCATAAACTGACTGACAAAACAGACATTTACAGACACAATGATCTAACAGGACGTTGGAGACTTGCATTCAAGTTCCTTACGAAAGTAACTTAATCCCTTTTCACTTCGAAAACCATTTTTTTAGCCTCATTCCCAGCTTTGTTTCAGGTCCATATGATTAGCTCTACAAAAAGTACAAAAAATAGGACGGACTCATGCAAAGAGAAGCAGTCAACAATTTTCAATGATGTCAGACAGACAAACAGTATGTTCTTGGTGACAGAGCGAAATCAGTATCATAAATCGTGTTCCATGCTAGGATGCAAGGTATATAAAGACAGGGCACCTGGATGCTCTCTCCACATTTACTTACAAGAGAATTATACTCACTGTAAAACTTAAGAAACCTGGAGAAAAGGCGTTTGCTAGAAAAACCTTGTCACGCCGGTTTCTGCAGAAATGAGTGGTGACCATTTTATAACACACAGGATCTAACGAATGCCACAAAACGAGATGGGCACACGCCATATTCAGGACCCTTCAGTGTTTTGCTACCCAAAGATGTCGGCGAACGAGGAAACCATTTTGGTCTTTGTAACAATGTAGATCCAGATGAGATATACCATCTGTTTAGTCTATTGTTGCCTTTAAATCCATCAAAAGCGAATATATATACTTCACTGCTTTTGCAACATATGGATTGTCTCCCACGGGACATTGGCGCCTGGAATGGGACAGGGAAAACTGAACTTACCTGAATGCGGAAACGCTACACAATTTCCGGAACATAACCATTTTCTCGCTGGGCCGTCCATAAGATCCAGTAGTGTTTTCTTTGTGATAATTGTGAGCACTGGACTTCAATCAGTTGGCTGGCCAGTTCACGATTCCTGGATTTGTGCGTGTTCGCGATTTGACAGTGACGTGACTGTCAACCAACGTTGGAAGCCATTGATGGAGCGTTCTTTGCAGTACTTTCGGTCTTATAGTTAACTTTTTTGGTTACGTATTTAGACTACGCTTAAGGCTTAGATTGCAGTTAAAATAAAGTTGCGTGAGATGTGAAAGTGAATTCTTGACGGACAGTCATCCTCTGACCTTTTTGACATTTTGGACTTTTTTTGACAGCTTGTTTTGGGAGTATTTCGTAACGTAACTGAGGCGCTTACTGAGGCGATTTGGAATTGCTTTATATGAACGCGAGTGCACTTTGGGCACCTAAAACCAGTTTTGAACTAACCATGTACTAATCAGTCAGTGAGTCAGCCATACCTTCATCTATCCATTCTTTTTCCGATGTCTTAGTTTCACTTTCAGGTCAAGAGTATAAGTTACTATAGCAACCAGTGAACCCTGGGATAATCCACCGGAAACTCCACACCGGAGGGACAGTTACCCCTTGTGGATGAGGACAAAACGATTGATTATCTGTGTGTAACGGGTAAATATAAAATCGGTCCGTGATCGTTCGCGCGTGTTCAGCATCAGTCATCACACTCTTATATCCCAACGAGCAACAATCCATTTGTTGCCCCACCTGTTGCAAATCTTTCCCCTCCTTGAGGCGAGCCTTATTGTCAGTTACACAAAATATCTTCTTTTTTAAGGATTAGAACCAGTCCATCAGTTTCAAAGTTGCTTTGAACTATAGCAGTTTTGAAGTTAGCTGTCTTCTGAAAGAAAACAGATTCTAACAATGCTATCTTACATGTATATCATATCAAAAAGTCATTATGAAGTGAAGCTGCAAGGGTTTGTCTACATCCAGGTGAAAATGCATCTTTTACCACAATACTGGATAAACAAGAAGTTACAATTGGTGGTTAGTGGCGTGTCTTTGCTGCAGTCATATTATATGGAACAACAAAGGAAAGGTGAGTCAGTAGCAATGTGGAGTTGTAGACTAGAGAACACAATTCAACAAGCTAAGCGAAAAGCACCTCTGGGTGAGAGACAGATGCTTCGCATGCTTAGAACTAAATTTTGGATAGGTTTACAAAATGAAAGCTTAAAGACTGCTACTAGACATATATTTAATTCGGATATCTCTTATAATGAGTAAATTATAAACTTGATTTGGATATTTTCTATATCATCTTATAATCTGTTACTTGAAATTCGAGCAGTGGAGAAAGAGTTGCTGGTTGTAGATCAGTAAATCAAAAAGATGTCCACCGAGCTTCAATAGTAACTATAACCGCAACGCAGTTTCGGCCGGGGTAAACGTCGTTCGTTGTCGTAGATATTACTGTACACTGTGAAGTGGGAGACAGCATAACAATATCTAAATCCACAACGGCTTCGGGAAGTCATTGACAGTGCAGCAGAAACGTATAGTCAACATACTATATATAGTATGTTGACTATACGTTTCTGCTGCACTGTCAATGTGCAGATGCCGTCTAACTTCATGTTAAAGCAATAAGATTACTTCTATTTCCGAAAAAAAAAACGGTGCTGTCAGATAAACGCTTATGAAGTAAAAACTATTGACAGTTGGCATAGTGCAGAAAGAGTATGTCTACAATTTGGTGCAAGTTTCATGTTTGTGGCTTCTGTAGTTCTCGAGTTACAGGTCATTGAAATTACCTAAATAAGTATTAGTTTTTTTGACTATATCTCAAAAATAAAAATACAAAGACATGCAAAAAATTAAAAACAGATTCGGAATCAGGGGCGCAGAATACATCAGACTACGTTCAAAAAATTTGAATTTTCAAAACTATGTGACGTCACTTCGACCAATGGCGGGCTTCCAAAGCTTTTACCGGAAGTAACGACGTTCTGAAACTTATTGCAGCTTCTAACGATCTACCTGCAATCCTAATTTCAAAACAGTCAGTTCAGTGGTTTTTGAGAAGATGTTAAAATGATTTCATATAAAATCCAATATGGTTGCGAAAGCACGAGGCGGGGAAAAATCGGAGTCCGTGGTGCACAACTTCGGACATCGGGGAATAACACTGCAAACATTTCAGGTCAATCGGTCAAGGGGTCTAGGCTGTAGGCGGTTCACAAAATCGAAATAATAATGATAATAATCCAAACAATTGCAATAGGTGTCCCACAGGACTTCCTGCGAGGACCCCTAATTAGTGGTGATGGGAACGAGGCTCAGTTATAATCGATCGAAGAACGGTTGGAGGGCCTTTAGAACAAGTCTAACGAAACTGTTCCCATGGATTTCTTGTCCCAAATACTTGAGCGCCTGGACTTAATAGAAAAACGCATGCCTGACAACACTCGTGGTGTGGTCGTGTCCGAAACCTATCTTCAACGGAGCCCAATTTAAACGAATAACTACCTCCCCCACCGGACGGATTAGGGGTCGTTCTTCAGAGTGGCAAGTCATTGGCAAGTCAAACGAATCCAGTATAATTGTTAATGGTAAACACTGTAAGGGTTTATTAGACACTGACTCAATGGTTACTACTGTTTCTTTTTTTTATATTAACCATTTGAAAGCTGTTAGGTTGGGGTCTCTTGAAAAGTTAACATTAGATATCCGTGGAGCGGGAGGAGATAGCCTTCCTTACCATAGATATATAGAAGTTTTGTTAGGAGCTCAAGGCGGAAGGAGAAGAATTGTAGCACCTGCGCTCGTGGTTCCAGATAGCAATTATAACAATCATGTTCCGATGATTGTCAGGACAAGTATCATTAAATTGTTTGTAGATAAGGTACGCAATCGTGGTGGCGGCCCACGGTGTCTCCCTGCGAAAGTTTTGGAGACTGGAGGCCTGGTAGGAATGTTCGAGCCACAAGCTGTCGAGCAGCCTGTATTCAGCCCGACCAAGAGGTGTGTGTGTGTGTGTGTGTGTGTACAGGGGCTTGTTGGGAATCCCCAAAAGGTATCTCAACCACTGAGATTACTTAGAGATTTTGACAGAAAATTATGGAAAAGTGGACTTTTTTCGCAAGACCTGTAAAAATAATGGTTCCCAAACATGCCATTGATCTTACCAGCTGTATTTTGTTTTGCAGAGGCTGAATAAAGACATCAGACATTTTGATGTGTCCTGTACATTAGGACCTGGTTCTAGCTACTGTAGCATCCTTGTAACAATCGATCATTGTACGCAATGCGCTAAAGCCATCCAGATCAAGAATCAAACAGCCAGATTAACGGCTAGAGTATTTTTCGATCATTAAATTGTACATTATGGTTTTCCGGGTCGATTCCACAGCGATCAAGGTAAGAATGTCGAGTCGGATGTAATCCCACAATTATTAACGATTGTTGGTGTGGTGAAGACCCGGATGGTTCCTTACCATCCAGAAGGTAATGGTATTTGGGAATGTTTTAATCAGACTTTGTTAAACGTTCTAGGTACCCCGATAGAAAAGCAAAAGTCTGACTGGAAGCACTATGTTCCGTGTTTTGCACACGCATACAATGCCACCAATCGCGAGTCCTTAGCTTATACTCCATATTATCTCATGTTCTGCTGACACTTTCGATTGGCGGTTGATGCGTATTTGGGTATTTACCCTAACGATTGTGAAACAATAGGCCCTAAGACAGTGTATGCTTCCGAACACAGAAAACGGTTGAAGTGTGCTTACAAATCAGCTTCCGCTGAAGCCTTACAGTCTTCAAACAGGTACAAAATTAGGTACGACTCCATGGTAGGACAGTCGACTATCCATCCGCATGATCGGGTACTTGTGAAAAATGTTGGGCTGAAATGTAAACATAAATTAGCCAGGAAGGAATCCCTGCCTACAAGGTCAGGCAGGGGAATGGTAACAAGGTGAGAACCTTGCATAGAAATATGTTCCTTCCCTTTATTTCCCTATAACAACCTCTTCCTCCCTCTACTAATCACCTTGTGTCTATAGGTCGCGTTCTCAATGACGCGTCGTCGGAGTCCATTCCTGAAAGAGAAACGGAGTCGTCCTCGGGGTCAGGTCAGTCGCCGAAGCGCACTCGTTCCACATTTCCGTTTCAGCCTCACAGGACATCACAGGAGTCTGATGGCCTTAGGCAAGCTACCCGTGTAGGACGGCAGCCATACTGGTTCAATGGAACTTAACTGAACTTAAATATCGGGAAGATATCCTGACTTTTTCCCTGATTAAGATCCTTCTTCAGCTGCTGCATTTTCTTTACCAGGAACATGGAGACCACACGTTTTTTCTTACCCACCAAACCCAAATATCATATGCAAGCTGATGACAGAAATCAGAAGGTCTTGTTTCCCTATGCTGCAATGTTTCTGCATCAGCAGTTCTATTGTCAGTCATTATCTCTATATGCCTATCCTTTACATGGTTCTTAATGACTAAAGGGTTAAATGAACTGTTTACAACTCTAAATAGTTGATGTGATTCCTGACTTCAGATGGTGTCCAGAACCACCCACAGGCCAATTCTCCCATGACCCCCACCCCCCACCAGCCCCAGCCTGAGGCATCCCTCTTAATAACAAGGTCGGGTTATCTGTGACTAATAGGGTTATAGCTTATTTCAATCTTCTGATCCACCATTCCAAATCAGTCCTTGATTTATCAGACAAAGACAACATTTATCAAATTTACCTTTGTTTAGTTTTAGAACTTTTGTGTTTGGAAATTGCACGTCATAAAACCAAGTACTCTGGCTACCTCCCTAATTAAGGGGAGACTACTCTTTAGTAACTATTCACAAGCAGCTGTTAGGCTGTTAATTTTACTTTCTTATTAAGAGAGTCCATTTTCACAACCATATAATCAACTCTAGCTCAACTGCAGGGATTTTCAGTCTTCAGGATCAGCTGGCAAACAGTAATAGGCATCTTTCAAGTCTGTTGATGCCATGAAGCATATGGCATCATTAATCTTATTGCTGACCAAACAGTGTCCATTTTGAAATGATTGTATTCCACGATCTTGTTTAAATGCTTTAAGTTTGGCATAACTCTGTGTGAGCCATCTTTTTTTCTCAATTTGACAGATAAACTAAACTAAAGCAGACTCCGTGTTGACAGTGCCCTGAAAGAGCGAAGGCGTCAAACGATCATTTTATCCAGATCATCCAGCTTTGCGTTTAAAATTTCCACGTTGATCATTACGACGATATTCCGACATTTTGTCCGCAATCATAGCTATAAGCGACTTTTTAAGGGCATCTTGTGCATACTTCTGCCGGATGTCATTGGCGCATGCGGGCCTAGCTGTCTTTCGCCAGAGCTCTTCATATACAGAAGGAGAAGACAGGAGAGCACAATTTTCAGGCCTCAGGTATTCTTCCATTTTCGCAGTCAAGGTTTTGATGGAAAAGTTTGTTACTGGCATCTCTTTCCAATTATTTTAGCCAAATCAGAATTTTCTGGTGGGCGTGTTTGTTTTCAGAGTTAAAGCGCTCCTCTAACATATTCCCATCTTCTTCAGTTTCAACAAAACTGGACTTGCCTTTTTTGGTAACTTGCGTTTTTTTTTTCAATAGCATTTCTAAATCGTCAAAATCTCCGTGAGCGTGATCTGATGATTCATTAATATCAGACCTACTGCTAGGTTACTGAAAATTTGGTGAAATTTCTTTTTGAACCAGTAGTATAGGACCTTTTCTTAGCGTAAATTTTCCCAATCTTAAATCAACGGTTTGAAACATAGTTATCCACATCTGGCGCAAGGTCCCAGCGTCTGCTATATCGACACCATGTTTTCACATAGGCTCTTGAGTTTTTGATTTTTAGGATCCCCAACCTCTAGGCCTACGTTAGTTGTGCGGTGATCTAACGAATCACCTAACACTGTATCAGCATCTACAGTGATAGACGGCCATCCATGCTGCGTAGGCCTATATTGTTCATATTTAAGTAACAAGAAAATCAGCGACGGCCAGTCGGCACTTCTCGCTGTTACTGCGGCCGTGGGTTGTATCAACCCAACTTTGTGCCCTTTAAAGCTGTTGCACTCCGGCAATCTAAGAACCGAAGGGCGTGGGTGCTACACCTAAGATAATTCTTAATAATTGGCACCCAGATGGAATATCATTAGAGCGTACACGCATTGACTCTAGTTGTAAAACTGTCTTAGTTTAAGTTTGGTATGTAAGTAATATATTAAACGGTTCGTCCAGCTCGTATATTTAGCGTATTTGTAGTGAAACGAAAGTCAGTATATAATGAAATATCCAGGGACATTATACCCGCTTTGCTGTTTCAAGAGTGAGTGAAATCCAGAACTGTAATGTAAATGAGAAGCCAGTGAGTCACTGATCGAGCACAAGAATGGAAATCCTTATTTGTATGAATTTTCAATGCATACATACAATTTCAGAAGAAAAAAAGCACTTGTATGTATTGAACATTTAAACTCACAAATTGCATCAGGTAATAACATTTAGAAGAGAACATGGACGCTTACATTACCAGAGTCTTGTTTCTTACCTGTAGATGCGAATATGAAGGCAATCTGTGCTCGATTTTATAACTGCACGTTGTAGCAACGTAGTACAACTCAGTACAAGTAAGGACAAGTCTCGACTGGTAAAAGCTACCAGGGCGTCTAACAATGCTTTGTTTGCCTGACTTCCCAGTTCATCCGGGTGACCCTATGTTCGTCAAGACGTTTATAAGGCATATTAAAAGAGAAAAAGGTATGTCTTTAAAAACGTAATAATGTCCAATTAATGCAAATAATTTACAACAATCAAAAATGTATGTATTCTAAATAACAAAGCTAAAACCATAGTCTATACATATACTAAACTATATATAATAGGTACAATGTTAATCTGGACACATATCCAAAGAACATTCTGTTCATTTGATTGGTTAGAATGCGAAACATACGAGACCCGAACATGACGGGACTCTGTGAGGACATTAGTTTCAATATACCCCCGGAGTGAAAATGTAGACAAAAAGGGAGACAGCTTTGCTTGAGCAAACATAAGTTTTTGTCATTTGCTTTGATCAGGACACAGACCCCCATTACAACTTCCGTTTTTCGGGAATTTAAATCTGTGTATTTAAGGGTGCTAAGTCTTTTTTGGCTGCCAGCTTGCCATTTTCGGTGTACAGGTGCATGGTTGGTATGAAAATGCTGGACGTCTCAAAAATGCTCTTTATGCTTCGCCTCGGAAAATATTATCGACCTCAGCCAAATATCTACATATAACTAATAATATCAGATATACAGTATTAGTCTATACGTATATTAAGACATAAAAGATATACAATATTTGTCTATACATATATTATGACACATAAGATGAACAATACTAGTTTATACATATTATAAGACATATAATATGTACAGTATTAGAGTGTATATTAATCACTATGCTACCTCTACGCCATGAAAACCAACCACTTTTCCATACATTGTTATTTATTGTTACTGAACAGGTCTGGTATAAACTCTATTTTGTCAGAATTATGTACAAAGCATATGAAGATGCTCACATCATTAGGAAATTTACTGTGACCCTAACACACGATAGATCCCGACAATGAAGCTGCTAACACGATGCCATGTCTACAGATAATATAAAAAATTATGTTAATTAGCTCATTAATTGTACTATAAATAAAAATCCACTGAATAACGACGTTATCTGTCAAATTAAAAAACAACCCTAAGCAAATTGCCTGGTTTATATGATTGGACCACTGTTGGTCTTGACGACAAATACTGCTTGAGACAAAAAAAGCAAACCATAAATGCCGTGTACCGGAAGTTAAGACTTACTGGTAGTAAATATTCTCCAGCTGGAAGCTGTTCTACCCCATTGTTAGGTGACTACCGCATGAACTGATGAACAGAGAGAACGTTCCAAGTGTCATCGAGTTTGTCACGCAACACGTGTTCCTCCTCAAATAATACGCCGCCTTGCTGTCTATTATAGGAATTTCAACGTGATTACGTGATAGACTTGTTTTCATACTCTAGATATGCGAAGTATAGAAATTACCTCGCAACGATATGAAACGACTTCATTCATAGGCAGCTTTAAAATATCTAGGTCAGCTGTTGAGTTTGCCCATAATTGGTCCTAAAATTCATAACAGGTGACAGAGATAATGACAGCATGCAATATGCAGCTTTCTATCATTTCTGCTTTACTTTTGAGGATTGGATAGATTTTAACACATTAGTCCTGGTGACCCGATACCCCGAAATCATGGTTTTGTTTTATATTGAGTTAGTCAACAAGCACCGCTACCGATATGTTAAACCCTTTCACAAGGAACTGAAAGGTGTAAACTGTTTGCATTCTTCACTTTGTGGCTTGGCTATATTCAAGGTGAAGCAGATTGGAACATGCCGGTTCTCATCGTTGTTTTCGCCTATCTCGAAAAAACGTAATGTCCTGAAAACCATCAGCACTTGCCAAGAGATAATCTACCACACTTTCCCCATTTGACTGGAAGTTTGTACATTTACCGCTATTTTCGCCATTTCGACCGTTTACTATTCTCATTTCGTTTTCTTTACAGAACTCTAAAAGTTTTCTTCCTTGTGAGTTAAGCTCAGCGTTGTCGTCTGTTCTTCTTTCGCCATTTTTTTTCAGTCGATAAAGTATCAGATTCATCACTAGTCCTAGCATTTAAGTCTCCACATATGAACACCTTACCGTTCCGTCCACATTTACGCGTAGCAGGCGCTAAAGTATCCTTCATGTAATCCTTCGCACGCTGGTAACTAACGTAAAACTTAGAATCTTCGTGTGGTAGGTACAATGAACAGATATACACGTCTTTATTTAAACTGAAATTTTCTTTAATAAATCTAATCCGTAGTATACCTGTTTGCGTTTCTTTGCGTATTACTATTTTCCCATTCAGAGATTTTCTATAGATTAACGACACGCCATAGTAATAACGTGTAGCTCCATACGGTTTATACCCAGAAACATGTGCTGCCTCAAACCCCTCTAACCTGTGACTAATACATTTGTCCGCGTCTGCAATATTCCTCTCTCCCAGATTGGTTTCGGACAAAAAATTAACATCGTGGCGTTTTATCATGTCGATAAAGTCATCATCTTTTAATGTTGGTCTGAGACCATTAATGTTCCACACCATAAAACGTAACTTTCCATCGTCTGTATGGTTTTTTGCGCACAGATCTGTAGGATGAGGCATTTGTTCTTAGCTTTCTTTGTTATAGAATTCATTCATTTTTCGCATGACCATTTCGCTAACTCTGCAATAGGTAAAGGTGACCATTATCTGTCTTTGATCTTCGAGGTCTTCATGTCCAAGCATCTGGACATCTGTTTTAGACACGTCACTGTCAATATCCATTCCTAAACCTGTCTGGCAGTATTTTAAAAAGTGTTTCTTCTCAAAGAAATGCGTCGAATACTTCGCACTATATGTTTGAAAGATTTCGTAGAATATAAAAGTGTTTTTGTTTCTCAACTTCAAATAGCTTAACACATCGCATATCATTTTTTCAGCCCAATTAAAATATACTTCTATTTGCTTAATGTCATATTTGCCATGAATTGCCTTTTGCATTTCTTTGTGACATTGTTTCTCAAATCATTAATTTCCCTTTTTATAATGTCGTCAATGTCACGAATATCTCGGACTGGAGTGTCATCTTGTGAATATCGATATGCCATCCTGTCCACATTTAACAAAAATAACGATCGAGTGGTAGCTGGAAACAGTAGTCGGTGATTTGGTACATGTGCTTCCTAAAGATACAGCTTTTGATTTCACCTAAAGATCTGTCGCAGATATATTTGTTCCTCTTGAAGACCAGACACAGTTTGCTTTTCCCGATGGTGCAACTCAGCTTTTTGTTTCTCTGGGAAGATTTTTTTGCTGATGTTGGTTCCTCCTGAAGATCTTGCACAACTTTAGGATCCTCCAGAAAATATAGGACAGTTTTTTGTTCCTTCTGAAGATCTTTGACAGCTTTTGGTTCTTTCTGAAGATCTGAGACAGCTTTTGGTTCCTTCTGAAGATCTGAGATAAGTTCAGGCTCCTCCAGAAGATCATCTAGCACAGTATTTTCTTCCTCCCACAGGTTAGATACAGCTTTTGGTTCCTTCTAAGGATCTGAGATAAGTTCAGGCTCTTCCAGAAGATCATCTAGATACAACTTTTGGTTCCTTCTGAAGATCTGAGACAAGTTCAGGTTCCTCCAGAAGATCATCTAGTACAGTATTTTCTTCCTCCTACAGGTCAGATACAGCTTTTGGTTCCTTCTGAAGATCTGAGACAAGTTCAGGCTCCTCCATAAGATCATCTAGATCCAGCTTTTGGTTCTTTCTGAAGATCTGAGACAGCTTTTGGTTCCTTCTGAAGATCTGAGACAGCTTTTGGTTCCTTCTGAAGATCTGAGAAAACTTTTGTTTCCTTCTGAAGATCTGAGACAGTTTTTGGTTCCTTCTGAATATCTGAGTCAGCTTCTGGTTCCTTCTGAAGATCTGAGACAAGTTCAGGCTTCTCCCAGAAGATCATCTAGCACAGTATTTTCTTCCTCCCACAGGTCAGAGACAGCTTTTGGTTCCTTCTGAAGATCTGAAACAGCTTTTGGTTCCTTCTGAAGATCTGAGACAAGTTCAAGCTCCTCCAGAAGATCATCTAACACAGTATTTTCTTCCTCCTACAGGCCAGATACAACTTTTGGTTACTTCTGATCTGAGACAGCTTTTGGTTCCTTCTGAAGATCTGAGACAGCTTTTGGTTCCTTCTGAAGATTAGAGACAGCTTTTGTTTCCTTCTGAAGATCTGAAACAGCTTTTGGTTCCTTCTGAAGATCTGAGACAAGTTCAGGCTCCTCCAGAAGATAATCTAACACAGTATGTTCTTCCTCCTACAGGTCAGATACAGCTTTTGGTTCCTTCTGAAGATCTTTGACAGCTTTTGGTTCCTTCTGAAGATCTGAGACAGCTTTTGGTTCCTTCTGAAGATCTGAGACAAGTTCAGGCTCCTCCAGAAGATCATCTAACACAGTATTTTCTTCCTCCTACAGGTCAGATACAGCTTTTGGTTCATTCTGAAGACCTGGCACAGCTTTAATTCCTCCTGAAAATCTGACAGATTCTGCACATGTTTAAGCCTAAGATATGTGCCCCTATACGCTCATGAATTTGAAATTGATGAGAAAGACTCGCTGATCACCAAGTGCGATGTTTCTATGAAAATAAAAACAGATTTTATTATTAGCTTAAGTGTTTGCCTGGCAGGATGAAAGTCAAAACGCCAAGGAGTTGAGTCCATGCGAAACGAATAACCAAATAATTATTGTAACAGGTTATTATATAAGCGTTGTCTACCTCTGGGCTGGAAGGAATTTCCCTTCTAGTGGTAGAGGAGTGAATTCCAAACTAGTGATCGCTGTTTCAAATCCAGTTGGCGCGTCAACCACTAGACGAAAGAAAAATTCCCCCCAGCATGAAGGTTGGCAGTGCATGTATATCACCCTGTTTAATTATGGCTGATCTACAAGCCAGGCACAGGCACATTTGCCAGCCAGTTACAGACAGATAGCTAATATTATCGAGTTAGACAGATCAACCAGCGAGGTACAGGCAGATCGAAGATTCCATTTAGATATGTATTTGCCACCGAATGATTAATGTCACTTCTCCTCCATGATGATTAGCATATCGGATTGGAGACTTTAGAATCTAGGACTTTGATCAATACTAAAATGACTCATGTTATGTACTCATATTGTTAGAAAGAGCAGATTGTATAGTATCTGTCTTCCTCATATTAATATTTAATATAACATCATTTTATGGAAATTACGGGGTTTATCTTTACTCATGCATAATGTTAACCATGTTTCTGTTAGTAAATTATAGGTGGGGCGTAGTAAGAGGCGAACGCTGTACTATGCACGTCAGCCAATCAAAACGTAGGATTTTTGTAGTTCCTTGCCTTCACGCTATGAAAAGGGCATCGATCATGGCGTCTGGCATGTCGAAGAAAAAGACAAGATCATAGGCAAAGCCATTGGCAAAGGGAAGATGAAGATCATGACAGCCTCAAAGGATAAGTTAGATGGTATTACAGATTCTTTCGATCCCGCGGAAGATATTCTTGATCTGGTGGAAGATCAGCAATGTTCCTTGTGTTACGGTGGGCGGATTAAACATGGTACTGAAGGGACTGGGACTATTTCTCCCGTATTAAACTTTACATGTGGATTACGTTAGGTAGAAATTGAAGCACACCTATCTGTCGTAATATCTTTAAACTTCTGAAGACTGTTTTCGTTCTATGGCCGTGTCAACAAACGCATTTTTACGTTATTCCCCTTAAAATTTGCTCTCACAAACAGTATAGTCTATTGTGATAGAATAATTGAGGATTTTACTGTTTCTATTATCCTGTTCTTCCTGATTCACAAAGGTCGTAAGATTGGGGTTTCCTCCAAGAGTTATATTGGAACGATTCAGACTGGAACTATAATGTAATGTTATAAATCGAATAACTGCCTCAAATAGTTCACTGGACCATCAAGAGTTAATCCATTTTTCTGTAGTGGTGTCTCCCAAAATACCCGAGGTCAGTATCGGTCCCAACAGAAAAAGAATTTTACATCGGAGCCGATAAAGATTAACTGGTGATAAACAGAGCAAAGATTTTATCCTCGAATCCCTAGAGATCAAAAGAACGGTTTTAAAAATATGCATCTATGCAAAGCAAAAGCCTAATTGGTTCTTTTTTTTTAGCAAGTGCGTGATTTTTAATGATTACAGACAGATCTACTGGTCGGCTACAAACATATTCATCAGCCTGTTGTAGAGGAGTGTGGGCCTACCAGACAGTTACGTACTGACAATGTGATACATGGCAAATCATCCTACATCACCGGTGAAACATGACCTCTGTTATCTCAGACAGGGCTTCATTCAAACTGTTCATGTAAATGCATAAATAGTAGCAAATTGCACAACCGTGCCCACATTTAACCTTAACGTTTAGCATACATGTATGATAACATTAAAGCAATCCACCAGCCCGTTACAGACAAATGCCCCGGTTAGTTTCATACAAATTTACCACATATTTACAGACAGACCCATTTGTCGGACATTTACAGACACACTACAGACTGATTTACAAGTCAGTTATAGACCGTCCGATCTACCTGTCAGACACAAACTAATCCATAATACAATTAAACAGATATCTGTGCAAAGATAACAGACATCCATAATCATACTAACCTATAAGACCTTTACAAACGTAATGGTCTAACAGTACGTTACAGACTGATTTACCAACAGGTCTTTTTTGATTTGACGATGGGTCCATCATTTACACCTCTCCTGGGAAATGGTACTGTGTTTGCCCTTCTACAACAGTCACAATGTTGTAGTGATGATTATGATTATGCTAGTATTTTTTTATATGCTGTTTAAAAAGTGCAAGCTGAATGTGGTGGTATGGCATTCTACTATGCAAAAGTTAGGGATATATATGTTTAAGGCTGAAGATGATAAATTTACTACATAAATAGTAAGGAAAAGCAATGCGCTCGTGTAACCTATAACAGGCCTCTACGCGGAGAGGTTTGAAATGAGGTCAGACGTTATGTTTATGCAACTGTACTACATGGGGCTTGAAATAAGTCATAACGACCTGCATCAGACTGCAGCCAGTCAATACATACGATACTGAGAACTGGAGAGACCTTTGCAGGCTGCGGGACCAGTCAGCAATAAATATACCATCTGTTTAAGAACTCAAATTGACTCACGGACTGCGAGTTCGGACTATAGACTTGGATGTCACTCCTGAAAAATCGTCTCTGGTTCTCTGTGTCACTGAAAATTGCTGACGGCTTCTCTCCCACATGTTACAAGACTCATTTCTTTGTTTGCATTTATTATTAATTCTCTTGACACATTCCTTTGAAAACGGCTCACCGAGGATCATAAAGCTGTCTTCAACTTAAGTCAGGCAATGTTTTCACTTCCAAACAGTTCACCGTGCTAAAATTATAATTCAGGTACACGGTTTTTACTTGTCTTCGGTTTTTGTATGCGTTTCGTATATAAGTTCTGGAGAAGATTGAGTCTAAGGAGGCTAAAAAGACTTTGTGATCCTGGGCCTAGGGCTATAGATTGTTATGGAAACGGAGCTTACGAGTGTCGACATAGAACATCCATTCCTTTTTTGGAAGACGTCTACAAATTTAGG
Organism: Liolophura sinensis; assembly: GCF_032854445.1. Taxonomy (NCBI): domain Eukaryota; kingdom Metazoa; phylum Mollusca; class Polyplacophora; order Chitonida; family Chitonidae; genus Liolophura; species Liolophura sinensis. Next base: position 14,350,548 of record NC_088296.1, read on the forward strand.
ATTACGCTTTGTCCAGATATACCGCTAGACTTTATAATGGACATATGTGGTGCTAGATGGTGTGACCGAACACTCTGTTTTCACGCCGCCATAGCTTCTGGATTATTGTCCTAAAATGTGAAAATCTGGCGGAAATTGAGGCCACTATTGACAAGGAATACTAACATTAATTGTTAAGTTAATACGTTATTTAAGGCCGAGAGAAAACAATACAAAATTGCTTCGTGCGTTTATATATTTGTTGAATAGAATTTAAATCTTGTCAACTTCAGATAGCAATTAAAAAACATCATGAAATAATCGTTACCTTTCTTTAAATCGAGCCCACCCCAGTGAATTGTCCACAATAGCTAAGTCATCTTAATAATCCTTAGTTAGAGAACATAGAATTTACATCACACCAAGACCAGGCATTAATTAAATTCTTTCAGAATTCTGTAAATTTCCAAATCAGACGAGCAAAACTTGGTTGAATCATCCATAAAGCTTATATGGCCATTGAAGACAAGCCTGCTTTGCAATAACTCGAGAAAAATACACTCTGGGCCAAAAACGTCATTTTTTTCGTTTAAACGGGACACTGTTTTTAATTTCACCTCGTCAGAGAGTTCAAATCTCGGTTGTTGTTTTTTCTTTGGCAACATGCTTTTTATGTGACTTAAGATATATGCTGTCTTGAATTATTTATTTGATTGGTGTTTTACGCTGTACTCAAGAATATTTCACTTATACGACGGCGGCCAGCATTATGGTGGGAGGGAACCGGGCAGAGACCGAGGGAAACCCACGACCATCCGCAGGTTGTAGGCAGGCCTTCCGGGAGAGAAAGCCAGCATGAGTTGGGCTTGAACTTACAGCGACAGCATTGGTGAGAGGCTCCTGGGCCATTACGTCGCGCTTAGTGCGCTAACCAACTAAGCCACGGAGGCCCACAAACTGAATATAAAGAAATCAATATAAAAACAACATGTAGGAAACAGTATGTAGCAATTACGGCATAATCATGAACAGCATAGAAAATAACAATCTCTTAAAACACACGCATGTATAGCGCCCTACATTCATCACCCAACAGTTTGATTTGATTTTGATTTGATTGGTGCTTTACGCCGTACTCAAGAATATTTCACTTATACGAGGGCGACCAGCAATATGGTGGGGGAAAACCGTACAACACCGGGAGGAAATCCACGACCATCCGCAGATTGCTGGCCGGAGAGGAAGTCAGCATGACCTGAACTTAACTCACATCGACCGCTGTGAGAGACACGCGAGTCATTACGCTGCGCTAGATAAAGCCTTATCCTATCAATTATTAAACTGTGAATCATTAGGTGGGCTAAGTCTTTGACTCAATTTCAGCAGTAAATTCCTAGCCAATCGATTATTACACTGTGCATCGATAGGTTGGCTAAATGTCTGACGGACGTACCGACGTATAACCGTGTCCGATCAATATACCACCCTAGATCGATAGTTTGCTCAATAAATGTGCCAATAAGAATATTTATCATAATATGGTACTTTAATAATATCACTCGCAAGAATTCTTTTTTCTACAAAATGTCTGTAAAATCCCTTACGATGAAAAACTTCCTCTTCACTGAAAGAAAATCAGACATTTAAAGAATGATTTTGGATTACCATGATGTACAAATCGGACAATGAGACGTACAAAACACACTTCCGCTGTATAAACATTTCTGACAGTTTAATTAAGACAATCATCTACGTGTCTCTGAACTTGTTACTGTTATTATATTTATTTTAAACACAGAAAATCAATGAAATAAAAACGTGGTCCATTCAATGTTTCTTCTCCAAAGCATAAGATCACCACACTTCCTATATTCTCAGTGTAAACTCTCTTCATCTACCGTAAAATTATGTTTCTTTGTCGTCATGGTCTTCGTTGTCATCCTCGTCACCACTCTGGCTCTCTTCCTTGATTTGTTTTGATCTGCGTTTTCTCTTCCTACTTATCAAATCTCTTCTTTTTGCTGGACGCCGTGCTTTTCCCTTTTTCTGCACAGGACTGTCTTTGTCTTCACCCTCTGCGTCTTCTCCATCCACCAACTGCACGTCCTCAGTTTTCGCGATCGTGTCAGGGTCTTTCCATGTTTTCTGACATTTGTCTCTAACGCTCGTCCTTTTTAAGCTGCTGGTGGAACTCGTTGATGCATCACTATCCTCATGTTCCATTCCTCTTTTTATTGCTTTACCTTTTTGTACATGGGAATCATTGCCCTTAACAACTTTCTGAGGGCTGTTGGCTTCCTTTTCTTCTTCTCCATGTTTGTCGCCTGCTCCACTTTTTCTTCTAAGTCCCTTACGTGGCATAATCTTCTCTTTCAGAATATAACGGTTTCAAATGAAGCGATGACTTCTTTAATAAGAGACTGTTAAACACTTACGTTGATGGACGAACGAAAAATGCCCCTTGTCGGAATGTTGCTTCTGAAATGTACATAAATGCGAGTTTTCAGTACGAGAACTTCTTCCAGAAATTGTGTTCAGTTATTAGTTAACAAATGGCATGAAGTGGTCACCTTCTCACTGATAGCATCAGCCCAAATCGCTCTCGTCACATTTGACATATAATCCAAGATGATGATGGAATGGAATTTCTACCATTAAAAAGACAAAACAAAAACTGTTTGTCAAATCGGGAAAAAAATACAGTATATTGTGCTCCTCAGCATGCATTCAGGATAAAATAGCGCAACCGGAGTATGACGTAAATCGCTGCTCTGGATTTTACTTTTACTTTATGACCTACATATGTAAATTCTAAAAATGTGATGTAAGCCCATCTGCCTACCCTATAGTATAGTCTTGACTTAGGTTTAGTGTAGGTAGCTCCTCGCAGCAATTCCCTGTGCAACTAGGCACAGCCGCGAAGCTGGTTACACAATATGAGCGTTCAGACATCTGCTTACATTTGGGTGTAATAATAATTGACAGGACGTTTGGGTGGATAGCTTACACTACATTTGGGTGTAGGACCTTGCATTACATTTTGGTGTACGCCTTGTATTACATTTTTGGTGTAGGCCGTACACTACACGTGGATGTATGCCTCACGGGACATATGGGTGTAGACCTTAGGCTCCATTTGAGTGTAGCCCTTACACCGCATTTGAGTATAGACTTTACACTATGTTGAGTGTGTATACCTTAAGCTACATTTGGGTGTAGGCCTTACTCTACATTTGTGTTAGGCCTTACAGTACATCTTGGGTGTACATGTTGCATTACATTTTGGTGTACGCCTTGTATTACATTTGTGTGTAGGCCTTACACTACACTTGGATGTATGCCTCACGGGACGTATGGATGTAGGCCTTAGGCTACATTTGAGTGTAGCCCTTACACCGCATTTGAGTATAAACCTTACACTATGTTGGGTGTGTAGACCTTAAGCTACATTTGGGTGTAGGCCTTACACTACATTTGTGTTAGGCCTTACACTACATTTGTGTTAGGCCTTACGCTACATTTGTGTTAGGTTTTACACTACATTTGTGTTAGGTTTTACACTACATTTGGGTGTAGGCCTTACTCTACATTTGTGTTAGGCCTTACACTACATTTGGGTGTAGGCCTTACACTACATTTGTGTTAGGCCTTACACTACATTTGTGTTAGGCCTTACACTACATTTGTGTTAGGTTTTACACTACATTTGGGTGTAGGCCTTACTCAACATTTGTGTTAGGCCTTACACTACATTTGGGTGTAGGCCTTACACTACATTTGTGTTAGGCCTTACACTACACTTGCATGCAGACATTGCACTACAATTGTGTCCGGCCTTTCACTACCCTTTGGATGTATGCCTAACTGGACATATGGGTGTAGGCCTTAGGCTACATTTAAGTGTAGCCCCTACACCGCATTTGAGTATAGACCTTACACTATATTGGGTGTGTAGACTTTACGCTACTTTTTTGGGAGAAGGCCTAACGCTACATTTGCGTTAGGCCGTACGCTACGTTTTTGTGTAGGTCTTACGCTACATTTGTGTTAGGCCTTAGGGTACATTTGTATGTAGGTCATACACTACATTTGAGTGTAGGTCTTACGCTACATTTGTATATAGGTCTAACGCTAGAGCTTGGTGTAGGTCTTACACTACATTTGAGTGTAGGTCTTACGCTACATTTGTATATAGGTCTAACGCTAGAGTTTGGTGTAGGTCTTACACTACATTTGAGTGTAGGTCTTACGCTACATTTGTATATAGGTCTAACGCTAGAGGTTGGTGTAGGTCTTACAATAATTTAAGATAAAGGACCTACTTACTCTCACACATATCTGTAAGTTACAGACAAACATACCAATTATTTATTTATTCAGATCTCACATCAGATTTACCAACTGTTTACACAAATAATTCTATCCCTGGTGATATCTTAATTCACATCCTACGTACATCTTCAACTAAAAGACATTATCTGCAAGAGTTCTACCTGCAGATAAAAAACAATAACTCGCAATATTATAGTGTCGGTATATCTTTACTAAAGCCCACTTATAAAACATTACAACGTTTAGTGTAATGTCAATGGTACATTTTATCTTGAAAAGTTTAAAATGGACCTATAAGGTCAAAGATTTTTTTCACTAAATGAATAAATGCCTGATTATGCGTCTACTCCGGATCGGCGTACATTTATATCACAGTCGTATTATGACAAGCTTGAGTGAATTGACATTAAATTATACAGCCTATGTTCTGTAATTTGATGCTTTTAGAATAAAGACAGGCCCCCAAAAAGTCCGATAAAATCGCAAGTACAGCAAAGGAATTGATCGATTGTCCAATTGATCTCACATGTTACTACCAGGCTTGTCTACACTTATGTTACTTGCTGATCTCTCGTGAATCCTGTGCCGAGAGCTGTGGGGATAAAGGACATGGTGCCGAAAGTACCCTATTCGCCTGCTAACACCATCACTATCGTCCACCTTGAGGTATATGTATATACAAGCTGGCTCAAATTAAACTCCTCAGGCTACGGTTGTGTAAGTGTTGATACTAGCTGATTATTACTATGTAAATCACCTCCGAAATATAGATTCATGCATGCTTATCCAGAAACACAAGTACCTACCTCGTAGTTATGTAAATCTATCCCTAATTCAATGTGGGCGTCCCCAGTATGTTTCGAAGGATGTCTATTTTCTCACAAAGTCTTACAAATATGCAATGTTCAACTACATATACTGACAGAGCCCGCGTACACAGCATGTTTCAGGGCTGTGTATGTAGGTCACCATGGGCTGGGTCGCATATATGGAGTAGCACTGGGCAGCCCACATCCATGAGCAGCCAACAGTAGGCTGCCCAGTGCTACTCGCTTTAAGGCTACACCAGTTTTCCGCAATTAATAGTGACAGAGCTCCCAATTTTTAACAACGACGGCGTAGCTCCCAGGGATAAGGAGTTCCCTAGCTGTTTCTTCAGGGAAAGGCGTTTCAAAAGTCATCGATGACGCCTTATCTAGGGAAATGATTTATTTATTTATCTGATTGTGTTTTACGCTGTAGTCAAGATATCTCACTTAGACGAGAAGGCTAACAATAGAGGTATGGAAGAAGTTTGCACGGAACGTTAACATATGTGGAAAGAGCTACAAGAAACTACTTCAGTAACGAGTGCTACACATGTATATGTAATTCTACACTGTGGAGTAACATACGGTTGTCCTGACCAGCTATGCTCTTCAAAATCTCCAATGACAATCCCTAAGAAGGGATGCTCCACAGTGATATTTAGAGCTGCATTTGTTAATCAAGGGATTGTTTTATTTAATAGGCATATCTGAATATTTCATTTCTTTTCCACAGCGCGTAATAAACAGTTTAAATATTTTTTTTAGACATAAGACATGTTGATACGCTCTTGTGTTAAACCATGAAGACTCAGTTCCATAAACAACCATGTTCTAGCATAAATCACCGCAATATGTTTCTCCGCTTGTCCCGTTTCTTCCAGTGTCTTCTTTAAGATCGATGATAGCGCGTGTAAATTTGGCTATGGTCAATGTGTCTGCGAAAATGGGGTTAAAATATCTAGTTTTGAAAGACATCCTCGAAGCCAGGAGAGCATGGTTAAGGTAACACCAGTGCAACTGCCGGAGGTTGTGAGCCACTCAAGGGTTGCTCCAAGCCGGATGTACATGTATAGTGTGATAGATGCATTTCCTTTACGTACTCCGCAGTCGGTTATATTCTACTTTTAGGCAGTCAACAAAGATCTTATCAAGTTACTTTTACACTAGAGGTATCTAGGGCGATATACAGTGCGGCGTTTCATGCATTATATTGTTCCCACTAACGCGGCTAGTTTCTGGGATATAAAATGACATGCAAGAGAGTGGAGCGGTGAGTTCAAACCCGGTCATATTACGGATTCTGTGCACTACGTACATTAAGAATGTGTTTTCCCTCTTTAGATGAGTGACTGACTGGGTGCTTGGGGTTTAACGTCGTACTCAACAATTATTCAGTCATATGACGGCGAAGGGACCTAAGGAATTAGGTTGTATGTAATGTGCCTCCTTGTTGCAGGGCGGATTTCCACCGCGCTTTGATGTAGTGCTGCTTAAAACGACTTACCGGAGGCAAGTAAGCCGCCACACCTGAGCCATTATACTGATGAGTCAACCAGACGTTGCACTATCCCCTTCCTGCTGAATGCCAAGCGAGAAAGTTACAACTTCCTCTTTTAATAATAAATTACACTGCATTTGGGTGGATAGCTTACACTACAGTTGGATGTATGCCTTACGGGACATATGGTTGTAGGCTTTAGGCTACATTTGAGTATAGACATTACATCATACTGAGTGTGTAGACCTTACGCTACATTTGAGTGAAGATCTATTACCCCCCCCCCCCCCTACACCCCCCCCCCTGCGCTGAATTAGCAAACACTATACGCTTGCAAATAAACTTAGTTATTCAGTATAATGCAGCAACTCCGGAAAATACTATAGTAGCTCATTGTCGCTCATCGTGTCTTGATCACAGGAACATTAATTAAGGCTCTAATGACACTGGGTAGAATATAAGAGTTGGCCTTTTAGACATTGTGGAATCGTCAACACCCTGTACGTGTACAATGTATTTATTGAATATTTATTTCTTTAATTCGTGTTTAACGCCGTAGCCATACATTTTTCACAAAAGAAAAGACAATTACACCAGTTATGAATTATCCAACAGGAAGTTAAAATACAGTATGAATCCTAAACCCAGATAGCTCAGCTGGTAGAGCGTCCGCTTCGGGAGCGGTAGATCCGGGATCACATCTAAGGCTTTAAAAGAGGAAGTTGTAACTTCCTCGCTGCACTATAAGGATATAGTGCAACGACTGGCTGACTCATTAGTGTAATGGTTCGGGTGGAGCGGCTTACTAGCCATATGAATGAAAAATTGCTTACGGCTGAAAATTTGTTTACGACGTTAAACCCCAAGCAATCACGCACTAACTCACAACTCGTGGGCGAGTATATTTTAGTTATACGTGAACGGTCAAAAGTTGAACATCGTCATAAACGCATCCACAGGAGATTCCAAATCTTTCGTTTATCTGACTGCTCTCTCTAATCATCGGATCCCTGTAGATATTTGTTGATGAATATAATGCAGTTAATAAGATATAAAAACACAACGACCTATTTTCATTTACATCACGCACATATGGTAGCAGTGTGCAAGAAAGGAAATCTAAATCTCAACTTATGGTTATTGTATTTGATGTACGATTTAATCAAGAAGAATTCTGATGCAATCTAAGGCATCTTCGAATATTTTAACGGTGCCCTCATTTTTTTTTTAATTTATAAATTGACTGTATGCTAATGTTAGGACAGGCTACACACACATTCCTTTACTGGAGTACTCTCTGTTCTGTAATTTAGAATAGCAGAGGTTCAAGTTTGCTTTTGATATCATCGACTTGGCGATTTTACACTCATCTGCATGTGTGTGTGCCTGTTAAGAACTACTAGCTATCTACCTGATTTCAATGAAATTCAGATACTGTCAGGCTAATAGCATGGAGCGAGATGGTGATCTTTCCTTGACAGTTTAGAATATCCTAAGAAACCATTTACTTTCAGGAAATATTGCTTCCTTGAATTTTAAGCCTGAGAAGATGGCTACAAGACGAACACCCTGACTGTGCACCAAGTTCGCGTAGTTGTACTTTATAGAACAAGCTAAAAAGTGAACATTTATCACTGTTAAATGCTCAGAGATCGAGTTAACACTGTACACAAACGATGAATTCTTCAAAACTAGACTGAATGTATTTTAGTTCACGTGCGAGTACGACCATGTGCGCAAATTATGACACAGCAATCTTCATCAGGCCCGATTTTTCTCATTAAAGGTATTAATGCTACTAAACATCCAATAAAAAACAAAAACAAAATAGACAATATACGAAAATTTAAAGGAACTGCAGACTAGCCACCAACCTTTGGCAAGTTACTAATGAAGTTTCCGACAAGACACGCAGCGATGTGCACGTCATACTAGTTACAAACATCAGGTGATTCACGTGGTTTCTGAGAGGTCAAGTCTTTTCATTTGCACGATTTCTCAGAAAGTGCAGGATAGTATTGATCTGAATAACTGGGTCCAAAATTTCTGCACACGGCGTTAAACACAGTACAAATCAATAAATTTACCAGTGTAGTTAGTACAAAGTGTAAATGCTAATGTTGTTAAAGTTAAGAGTGCTCGAAGAAGCATGAAGTGAAAAGCCGAATCTATGAATAAGACCGACTGATTCACTGATTGTTTGCAGTGCACGGAGGACTATATTATTTTTATTTCATCGGTTTCATTTTTTGGCGTTGAAGCTTCATTAAGCCTTACGTGTGTATGGCGGCGGATTGCGATTTTGTGTGGTGGAATTCGCACCCACGCCGCTTTTCACTCGATACTTTTGCGAATGTCCTGACACAAAGTCGCCTTCAATGAAATGGATGCATTTCTTACTGATTTGGTGGTTGGTAGTTAACTCCGTGCTCATGATTTTTTTCACATATTTCACTGCGGTCAGGGTTAGGAGATGCTTGGCAAACCTCATGACTTGAAGCCTAGGCAGTGAGAGCTGAACTGGAACACACGATCACATGGCCCAGCACCTAAACAAACCCGTACTCGTTCAAACCGGATGTCAATTCATTGATCACTGCGCATGTCAACATCGCCCTAATCTGATCAAACGTACGTGCAGTCGAAGTTTTTAAATCAGTGAGGCAATTAAAACTAACGACAAATTATAGAGCAGTGGGCATAAAACGTTGTGTGTATTAAGATTACATTTATACACATTTACATTTATTATCTGGAAAGGAAAATAGAAAGAAATATATACGGAGCTACTCGTCACGCAAATTTTAGTTTGAAACATTGTGACGTACAATGCACACCTTAATCTCGTGTTAAAATGAGTCCGGCCACAAAAATGTTGTGTAGAAAGAAAACAGTTGGGAATACAGCAATTAGTTTAAAGCATAAACAGTCTAGTGCTGTAGCTGTGTGCGTAAGAGTCAAATAACAAAGACCACGTGAGCCAGAGTCAGCCAAAGTCAAATTCACAATGCTTAAACTGAGATAATTTACTAAATTTGTGAAAAATGGTGCTTTTCTCACATGGTGATTATTGATCACACTTACATGTAATTAATGACTAGAGATCATCTTAAACTTTGATCAAATCCCCAAAATGCTATAATTATTAAATCAGTGACAAGAATATCTGGTAAAATAACAACTACAGATACACAAAATATCGAAAATGCATTTGCTTTATTACATAGCCCAATAAACACACTTACACAAAATAAAGATAATGTCATGCATATGTCTAGCAATAACATAGCCAGCTAACTACACATATACAATACACTGCGTGGATAATAACGGCACCGTTAGATGTGATTGTAACGACGGATTCCAACGCTCAGCAACGGATAGTCCCACTGCGGCCTGCACTGGTACTTTATCAGTTTATTAACAAAACCTTGACACATATTTGCAGAGTTTGTATCCATAGTACCATGCCTTCGAAAATAGGCATTCTTACATCAGCTTGTACAAAGTTAATTTTTCCTTCACAGAAATATGTATATATCGCTTGTTGAATGGGTTTACTTGCATATGCGTACACGTTTTACTAATTCATAAAAAGATTTCATAAAGCTGCATCTTACTGTGAAAACAATGCATTGACATCGATACATATCGCAGGATGAACGATAAGACCCATTTTACGTTCATAGGTGAAACAATCTTCATCTTTGTGCTTTCCTCTTCTTGAAAGAATAGGCATATACATAAAATACATCAAATAATTTGTGTACATTCTTTCACGCTCCACGGCCTATTAGCAATATTAGTAGTGGAAAGTCGTTGATTTTTTGATTTTATGTGAAATTTTTTTAATATGATCTCTGCACAGTTCCTAACACCGAGGATGATCCGTGTGCATCAAATCCATGTGGAGATAACTCTGTGTGCGTGGATAATAACTGCACCGTTAGATGTGATTGTAACGACGGATTCCAACGCTCGGCAACGGAGAGTCCCACTGCGGCCTGCACTGGTACAGTATCAGTTTATTAACAAAACATTGACACATATTTGCAAAGTTTGTGTCCATAGTACCATGACTTCGAATATAGGCATTCTTACATCAGCCTGTACAAAGTGCCGTAAACATATCTGATTATGATAAGCCGGCTTAGCATTAGTTTTATTTCATTAACGTTATTTTTATTAAACAATTAAGTTATCGATAATTAGCTAAATGACCTTTACTTTTTTTTTTATTTGATTGGTGTTTTACGCCGTACTCAAGAATATTTCACTTATACGACAGTGGCAAGCATTATGGTGGGAGGAAACCGGGCACACCCCTATCGAGGAAAGCACACGACCGTCTGCAGGTTGCTGCGAGACCTTCCCACGTACGATCGGACATGAAGCCACCACACTGGGACCTTTACTCCACTAAACAATATGAAGCCGGTATGGGTCTCTTGTGAAGCATGGCCTATCTTTGACTGTGGCTTAAAGTGAGAAGGTACATGGTGGTGGTCGATGGAATAATCCGTGCAATCGCCCCCCCCCCTCCCCCCCCCCCGCCCTTCCCACACACACACACATTTAATACCTGGAACCTACCATCCACTGTATCCTACACCGGTATAGTAAGAAATCGCCATTTGATGATTTTAACGCAACTATTACTTTACCAATTTCAAATGTAGATTGAAATAACCACCTCGAGTAAAAGTGGCTCGAGTGAGACACGAACTCACGACTTGGTATATATAACCCAACAGTTCTTCCAAATGTCTTAAGTTTATATTTAAAGGATTTATTTAAAAAAACTGTTAAAAAGATATGTATAAAAGGTTCAAATTCCCCATGTAAGCAGTTTAACGTTTTGACAGCCGGGGGTATATTCCTGGGTCATGGCAGAGGGATCAGTTGAAAATGGTGCGTCCCTTTCAATGACCAGGACATCCTCTCACTATCTCTTCGTGTTGGTGACAGGTGCGTTCAGGGGCATATCATATGCCCCTGAGCCCCTACATATGATATACACCATATGCTCTTGGATGCAATTTGTCGATGCGATTTCGTACATTAAATTGAATTTGTTTTATTCCAGCAATACAACCGCCCGGTGTTCAACCAGCTACTGTAACTTTGAAATAAAACTGTTCTGAGATGCCAGATGTTTTTGAGATAGCTTTAGTTACAGATTGACAGCAGTTCAACTTAGCTTAAAAATTGAAAATAAATTTGAGTCACTCTTGAATGAAGATGTAGAAATTTACAAACATTGATCAGTGTGAAACAGTGTCACTAAAGCTCAGACATCCGTAGTTTTCTGCGCTGTTTGTTTAACGACCAATTGAACATGTTAAAATATGTAACGTTGACTTATCCAATCATTTGGTTTATTTTTTTGTTTATTTATTTAGTTATTTTCATTAGCAGGATCGCCGGCTTTGGGAGCAGCCCTTGGAGTCGTTGCTACAATTGCAGTTGTACTTGCCATTGTTAGTGTTGCGTTATACAAACGGTAAGAGACCATTGAATATTTTTACAATCTCTTCCATTACTACGTGTATTGGGATAAATTAAGATATAGCACATGTATTTGTGTATATGATTTCTACAAAAACATAACTATATGTATTTTTTACTGAAGTACATGTAGGTTACTGTTTGCGATTTGTTTTTTCAACGGATCGGTACGCTTTTACTGTTTAACAAACACCAAAACCACGTTTTTCTTTGCTTTGCATTAAATGCATAGCCCATACATTTTAAACCAGTGTGACGCATTTATCACCAATTGCGTAAGGACTGTAAAACAAATTACTTCGGCAGAACATTACATTGGGGAAATAACGGTTAAGCTTACTTTGTAAAGAAGGGGCCTCCGTGGATCAGTTGGTTAGCGCCGCTAGCGCAGCGTAATGACCCAGAAGTCTCTCAACAATGCGGTCGCTGTGAGTTCAAGTCCAGCTCATGCTGGCTTCCTCTCCGGCCGTACGTGGGAAGGTCTGCCAGCAACCTGCAGATAGACGTGGGTTTCCTCCGGGCTCTGCCTGGTTTCCACCCACCATAATGCTTTCTGCCGTCGTATAAATGAAATATTCTTGAGTACGTCATAAATTAGCTATAAAATAAATAAATAAATAAATAAATAAAGGAATACTTTGTAAACAACATTGTAAACTCTGATTACACCTCTTTGGCTAAGCTCGCTTTGGAAGAAACGATATGACAAGCTTCAAATACATATATATTGATATAACACAAAAACTTCCTGGAGTAGTTGAGTTGGGGACGATTTTCATCAGGTGAATTTTGTTACAAAAGTAATTACGTACTGTATAACATAACGTAATAATAAACCTTGTCAAATAAATAGCTATTATAACTAGGTAAATAATAATTACGTAACATTTTCGATCTTTTTTTTTATAAATAAATAAATATTAAAAAATTAACATGGTCATTGTAATATCAGTACACTGAAAAAATTATTATATTCATTTTAACAGAAAATCCATTCTTTGGGAGATCCTAGGGTGAATTCTGTTAGTATTATTCAATATAATATTCTTTTAGACTAATTGAATTAATAGAAGATGGGTGTTATATTTAACAGAATAATTTCCTGCAATAACAGAATACATTCTAACGTCACTCGGACGACAGACTTTGTATTAAATTTATTAGATTATTTTTTTTAACTTTTACCCTTGGTGGATAACGGGACATTTGCATACCTTCCCAGGAACTATTATTGTTTATAAGCTAATTGAAATAGTACACATGAATTATTGTAGCTAATCTAGCTCATTCGAAGAACACAGCTATTTTATTCACTTTTAGGAAAGACAATATCCTCATTAAATGTTTATGTTTTTTTTGTTTTTAATTTCAAGGATTTGCCTTTTTGATAGTAGCACGAGTAGGTGTTTGTTCGAATTCTGTCTTGTCCATGTAAGGTATTCTGGTTTTAGACTTTTTTCTTCTTATATTCACTGCAGCACTAATGTCTAGTGTAATATTTTCCCTGGAACATAGTTATCCCCCTTTGGGGCATTTCATTGTCCCTGTGAACCAAAACATATCCAGCTCGGTAGTTTGACGTTAAACGGGGACAAACAGAGAATCTTACCCAAATAGCGGTTTGGCGTGTGCATAGTGGCACATCTCGATGTGTCATGCACCATTTAAATAAATCTTTGTTGTACCTCGTTCTTTGTTCCCCGTATAACTTGTTATGGGCATGCGTACTGATGGCCAATCAAACTATCACCTGCCTTGTTTTAAAACGAAGACAATAAATACATTTCACTGAATTATTTAAATAGTTTTCTAGTTTAAGTATTTTATTGGTTTATCTCAAATTTCTAGTGTACATGTACGAGAATGAAAGGTAGGAATGAAGGTAAACAAAGGCGTGCAGTTTTATTAGACGTCACTTTATTAGCCTTCTGTCTCATAATTGGTGTCTGAGTAGAAATTTTCTCCTACTGTCCGAAATTGAGAAACAAATAACAACTCACCGGACTTAATTAACCATTATGCAACAATGATTTAACCCATCATCAGATGAAAACTATGTGTGCAACTCTACAAAATATCAGCCTTACTGTGTATGATTCAAGTGCAGTTCTTTTATGTTACATCTTATTTGTACCATGTCCTTACTGTTGTTTATGCATTTATACGTGCTGATGTGGAGGTGTTATATGCATTTATACGTGTTATTGTGGAGCTGTTATACGCATTTATACGTGCTATTGTGGAGCTGTTATACGCATTTATACGTGCTATTGTGGAGGTGTTATATGCATTTATACGTGTTATTGTGGAGCTGTTATACGCATTTATACGTGCTATTGTGGAGGTGTTATATGCATTTATACGTGTTATTGTGGAGCTGTTATATGCATTTATAAGTGTTATTGTGGAGCTGTTATATGCATTTATACGTGCTATTGTGGAGGTGTTATATGCATTTATACGTGTTATTGTGGAACTGTTATACGCATTTATTCGTGCTATTGCGGAGCTGTTATACGCATTTATACGTGCTATTGTGGAGCTGTTATATGCATTTATACGTGCTATTGTGGAGCTGTTATATGCATTTATACGTGTTTTTGTGAGGTGTTATATGCATTTATACGTGTTATTGTGGAGCTGTCATAAGCCTTCCTTTAGGAAATCTCCTCTAGTTTTTCATTATAGCTGACAAGTGAACGGTATGGACAAAAATAGACATATTCGAGGGCGAATATATTTCATTATTTTTTTCTATTTTATCAACAAATACAGGAGAAGAGGAGCAGCACCTAGGAACGAAGAAGCCGCACCGGATCTAAATAACCCGAGCAAAACATACGAATCGATGGATTTTGACAGCAGAGTCTCTGCCAAGAAGACGTATGAGCCAATAATTGTAAATTACTCACAAAACGGAACAGCTGCAGAACTGGACAGAACTGACTCTACAAGCAATCACGATTATTACAACGTTACAGATAACCCAAATGCCCCACCTGGCAATTCTGAATCACATGACTATATAGAAATACATGAATGAGTCGGATTTCAGACGCGTACGCAGCACGTACAATCTGCTATTCTTGTATCTTAAAAACAACCATGAGACCGCTCTAATACAGCATGTATCATGTATAAGGCCACTAGGTATACCACAATGTGTCATAAAACGTAAAACCTGAGCAACGAAGGCTGATCGTTTGTATCTGGTCACCCGTGGAATCATTGGAATCCGGGCTCTTCACAAGTTACCCCGTTCATATACGTGCTTTATTAGAAACATCGTACACCCCCTCCTCCCTCTCCCCTCCCCCACCATAAGTCATGGTCTTAGCAAAAATGCTTTTAAAATGCTTTTTAAATATCGGATTCTATGGTGCCCAGGTGGAATGAGTGAAGTCACGTCGGTGCTTTGTGGTTTGGAATATTTCGCCTCGACAACAAATAAAAGAATAACACCATATCAGTGGTAAATTGACAAGAATCCTTATTTTACCGGGTACGTGTGACCATTTCCAGATTATCACGCTATCCTCGCTGCTCTGGTTTTACTCAGTATGCAGTTAAATCTTTACATTTCGTCTTTCATATCGTTCATATAAGCGGTTTGGTTGTCTTTAATGTTAAAGTAAAGGTTTTCGGGGAGCACGCGTTGTTGTTGTTTTTGTGGGGAATTGGTATATAACACTCTTGATAGTGAAGGGTAGTTTTAAAATGCCCATGCAAAGCTTGAGGATTCACATCATTTTTCTCTTAATTTTGGACTGCAAAATAAATAGTATAAGATTTGAAGATTTTGTCTCTGAATGTTAACTGCAAGTAGATTAGATAAAATACATGTTTTTATAACATTCCCCTGTTACATGTATATGATCTTAGGCCTTGCCATTTGGGTACACGTCATTCAGCAGCGCTTCGTTGTTATACGGCTCTTTTACGCATTTAATCTACCTCTGTCTGCATTTTCGTGAAACCTTGACCATACCTAAATGTGTTGGTTGATGCAACTTGCTATTTACTGAGATTTTATCGTAATATAACCTGTATTCTACCGGGTGTATTTACGTTCTTTAGTTGTGCAACAGGCCACAAAACCTAGCGGACAATTTGTGGCAGCTGGATATAGAGAGAGACAACCCGAGACGCTAAGGCAAGGCATACGCGCACACACTGTGGCTTCAGGAAAGATTTCCGTTAAAGCCGTACAGAGACCTTCTACTGAACCTAACCCTAACACAAACACATACTGGCTGTCTTTACAGTCGCATTTCTCGACTAGGCAACAACGGGGATATCTGGATCGCTGGCACAGATTACGTTAAGCCGAATGGTTTATTTTAATACCCGGATCACACATCTCGGATCGTACCTATTGAATATCTACATGAATGACGCCGTTGTTAACATCGGACTGATGTAACACTTAAGTCTACTAAGACATACCCATTCCTTAGGAAAATGAACCACATTTCTGTCAAACCTAACTATATATATTACATTTCAAACATTTACCACATATAGTAAAGGCCTATGTTCTATAACAGAGTAGTCATAGTTCAATGAAATGCGTTGAAACAACAACTTTCATATAATATCTTACATAAGCATTTGCGTTTATATCATAATATCAGCGGTTTTACAGCATAGAGAAGCACGGAAAATAATGAGAGCTGTCCTTCCTAGAAATTGCCAGACTTGACAGCCGGAATCTGCATATACGTGTACCTGAAGAAGGAGCCCCATGAAAAGTTGGTTGATATTTTTTCAATCCTTGTTTCATGTTTGTAGTTGAATCGTTGCATGCCACTTTGTTATTTGCCAGTGGTTTTAAGTAATAATTGGTTAGCGCACTAGCGCAGCGTAATGACTCAGAAGTCTCTCAACAATGCGGTCGCTGTGAGTTTAAGTCCAGCTCATGCTGGCTTCCTCTTCGGCCGTACGTGGGAAGGCCTGGCAACAACCTGCATATGGTCGTGGGTTTTCAAAGGGCTCTGCCTGGTTTCCTTCCATTATAATGCTGGCTGCCGTGGTAGAAGTGAAATATTCTTGAGTACGGCGTAAACACCAACCAAATAAATAAATAAATAAATAAATTTTAAGTAATACAGCTTCAATTTGATTCAGTGTAACGAGTTACACGTATTACTTCAAAAACGAGTAAGTTTCTTAAGTTTTAAAATGAATGTAAGTAAATATGAACAGTGCGTTCAGGTCTTAGCTACCTGATAGTGTTTAATTCCGCTTAACTCGGGAAAGGGGTTTAATATTCATCGCACTGAATTATTTATTTATGTGATTCGTGCTTTACGCCCCTGTCAGGGATATTTTACGGCGGCCATTATTATGATGGGAGGAAACCGGGGAAAACACACCACTATCCACAGCTTGCTGTTAGACCTGTCAACGTACGGCGATGTAGTAGATCGCCAGATTGCATATGTGAACAGCTGCAATCAAACCGCAACTGAGATACATATTTCATTATCGACACCTTATATAGTGGCACTGCACAATGTTTGAACACTCATTTCACACATTCGCCTGGATGATACCGTACGCTCTTCCAACATCACTGAAAACTGTTGACTGCTTCTCTTCGCATGATTCCGTCCTATTTTCGTACTTTATATTCGTTGTTCTTTGGTGGTTTGTTTTACACGTCGCTTGGGTAATTGGCCTTGCGATTATTGACCTGGGACGTCCATCTTGGCTCATTGCACAAAGCTACCCTAACGTGAGCTCTTAACTTTCGCATGCTGGCCTCCTAAGGTAACCATCCGCGTTCACGAAACTACCTCACAGTAACAGTAGCTTAAGTTAAGTTACATCTTATCGCAAAATGGATGCTTGCTTAATGTTTTAATATGTACTTAGACGAGGTCGAGTGTTTAGACACAGATTGTCGCAAATAGAAACCCTTTGTGACGAGGAGCTTTTAAACTGATACCGTATGCCTAGACACGCCCTCTTTCGTATTTTATACATGTTATATCACTCATCGGACACGTAGAACGTGCATTTGGTGGGATGAAATCACGTTCTCGGTACTCGCTGAAATATAATATTTATCATATACTTTACACATGTTGTACAAAGCAATTTTTAAAAGAAAATGCAAAAACAAACGTGATGTTGAAATGTTCTTTTCTTTAAGTGGAAACATTTATGATTATTTAGGAAATGAATGCATTTACGCACAATTATAATTTCACAGATTTATATAGGCCATTATTTATACTGCAGTTGTTTTCACAAGTCCACGATCTGTCTACCGTTTACCCCTACAGCACTATACAATATGTACCAATATCATTATGGCAGCATTTCCTTTATATACCCTTGCACTGATGTTAAATAACCTAATCCTACTTTAATTGATGCTAATCAAAAGCCTGATTTTGAGTTTGATCAGACTACTTCCCCTGAAGGTATTCAACTTACGCAAAAATTAATTCAAAACATATTCGCATAAACCATACCTCAGTTAAGAGGTCAAATAAAGAAGTATTTCTTGTTCAGACCACAAATAGGCCTACACTGATGTTCTATATTTCATTCCATCAACATCAATGAATAACATGTAGAAAAAGCAATTTATATACAGACTGACTGACTCATTTCACATTCTAACTTTACTGAAATAAGGATTAGGTCATTTTAACAATATCAAGGGCGACGATTCTGTAAAATTTATTCTGTTTATTTACATACATGTATATACCGGGTGAAATATTTGGTAACAAAATGTGTAGTACATGCATGCATTGTGTTTTCAGCCCACAGTTTACTTCTTCAAATGCCTTTCCGGCAGCACTCCCCGAAAGAATACTCAGATAAGGCCCAGGAATGAGTTCCTGGCCATGAAAAAAGCAATTATCAAATGTCGAAGTTGACTTGAGACAAGTGTTCACATGTTAAGTGATTTACTACAACACAAGACTAAAGCCACATGCAGGGCGCCTCAACTTGAGGTGTACACCGCGCACGGCCAACAGAACTGAGAAGGAACGTGACACTGAATCGGATACTACTGTATCAGAAAGTAAATCTGACGACAATGTCTTCCCTTTGTCAGATCTGTCACCGCTAGGAGCCGGAAATACGATAGGTAAACGGAAAGATAATAACAACAACGCCTGTATTAGTCTGACCGGTGGAGCGGAAGATTTGGGGAAAAATCCTGAGTGACTTCACTAAGAAGACAGGACATGTACATGTGCTACCAAAGGAAAGTGCAACGCTTCATTTCCTCAATCTCATCTACACTAAGGAATTATACAACCTTTTGGTGGATCAGACCAATTAACGTGTATAAACCAGGCATTGTGTTGAGAAAAAACCTGACAACAAACGGATCCCTGCAGCAACTCAGAAAATGTCGGATGTAATATTGCTGGACGTTTTATAAACCATTCTATAATGCATGCGTATGAAGTTTGTTTGTAATGCCCATCGGCAAAGTCTGTCCAGTGTATGGTAGATATCTGCTCGGACTTTTTAACCTGGCGTGAAAACTTCAGAACTGTAAGAAAAAAGTATGCTTACGCATAACAGCTAGAGTAGCGTCTGACCCCCAACAGCTTTAGTACCATATATATATATACACCTTAGGGAAGGTACAGAAAATAAAATAGAAAAATGAACAATATTTGTTGGCGTTGTATCTCGTCAGCTGAATTCATCTATGGATTTTGTCTTACGTGCAGGGTATTAACAGGGTATTGGCAACACAAATATTGATTCGCCCTGTTGGGCGAACAATTACTGCTGACGTATTCATTACATCGTTGTATATACGACATAAACCATAACCTGAAGTATTGCCATGTACTAAGTCACGCTCAGACTGTTTAAATTTAACATGAGTGCACAAGCTACAAAACATAAATATTTCACTATGAATGCAAAAAGACAGGTACGCAGAGTTCCTTTAACTTAAGGTATTTTAATGTTGCATACGTGGTTCGAGTTTCAAAACGATTATTGTCATGTTTATCTCGTATGTCGTGTTTGCGTAGACTGATGGTGTAATCACGTGTGTGTGACGTTCTCGCTCTTTGGAGTTTCTTGTAAGCATATGCATGAGTCAACAGAGCATCGTCCTTTAAATCAGGTTTAGGGAGACTATCATATAGAGGGACAAGAAGCTGTGTGACACCCTAATGGCTCTGCTGGTAATGTTGATTACCGTCCCAGGTTTATATGGAGTGCCATCAATTCGTAAGTAATCCTGGCCTTCGCTAAATTGTCAACCTCTTAACAAACTGACAAGTACTTGTACAGATTCAATGAAAACTTACTTGTTAATACATGTTCGTGCAATACTTCAAACAATCGTGTAGTACGCGTCAAGTTTTTAACTAGTCTTTGGAAATACCTTCTCCCTTCCCTTTTTTTTTACACTTCCTTATATTAATGCTAACAAACAATTTCGCCATGTAATGATTAATTGCCTTAGATAGCTAACATATTTGAGCACTTTTAGAGACATGTATCTGGACACATTGATAGATATGACCATGCTAAGAAATTTTAGACAATATCACAAATTCCTGAAATTTTCTATTTGAACTGTAAGGATAGGCACATTTCCTATAATTGAAATCTATATGTTTGACATGTAAAAAGTAACTCGGTTAATTTGATATTTAATTGTTCGCAAGAAAACTCGTAACCTTCTTTTCCATTCTGACTCCTATTAAAGAATAAGTTCGGCCTATCGGCTTTTAAGTGAAAGCGAATCTTTGGAAAATGTTTCCATTTCCATGGACTGTTTCCATTTTAATTTCTTTTAACCAAATGACCCTTGTTAACAATAATATAGGCTTTTTTTCACAGTATGTTTTATTTCTTGGATATTGTAGTCATTTATACCTATTTTTCATACTTGATTTTTCCACTGATGAGTCTAATATAGCTCATGAACTGAAAAAGTATAGCTGCAACGAGCAGATCATTACCAAAAACGATTTCTCAAAATTCTAAGTATAAAATAAATTTAATTCGTTAGCTATGAAGTGCCAATAAATAAACAAACACATAAATAGAAAAATAACGCATAAGATGAGCCCGTAAGGAAAGTTAGGACAATGGAACATCTTTTGAGGCAGAGTAGATGTTTATAGTGACACGCAAAAGAGTGTGATGCAACGTTCCGTTTTTTAGACTAGGCACATTCAGTTTGTGGTGGAATTGGTGACAATAATGTCACGCTTTGTGCCCAATTAACAACCAGTTAAGATATTCTGGTCTATCTCAAATTGTTTTCTCGTCAGGAGACGCTGCTGGACTAACCCAATATATACCGATATCGAACGCTTATGTCCTTTAGATTATGTGTGATGTACGTTTCATTTTGCCGTAATTAGTGGTGTATCATTTTGCCCCACCCTGAAGGTCAAAATGGGTCATTTACTAAAGTTTTGTTTTCCGCTTTCTGTTGAAAATGTTGAAGTGAAATGCAATTTCTTGAGGAATACTTTTAAAGATAATGTATGTAACATCTTGTAAACTTCCAATTGGAGTTACACTTCTTCAGTTATTATATAATTTAGAGGTTTGAAATTAAGTGTGTCGCATGACCTCTTCTTCTAAAAAATATCACAGCACGAAATTGAATCTATGCATCGAAACAGACGTTTGTATACAAACAATGACGTTTGAAGTCAATAATGGCAAGGCCAATTCCCAAAATGACGTTTAACACAAATCACCAAAGATCGAAGGAATTTGAAAAAAAACCGAAATATGACGGAATTCTGCAAATAGAAGAATTCAGCAGTTTTTAATGTTATTGGAAAGACGCTTGATATGGCCTAAGCGAATGAGTGAATTCAGCATTCAAATCTTGTAACATGCTAGAATAGTTGTCGATTACAAGATATGTATATCCGTTGAGGTTTGATTGCAACGGTTCGTATATCAAACGTGGCGATCTAATTCAAAACGATGAATACCCTACCTCAAAACCCCGGTTTGAGCAGAATTAGATACATCTTGAAGCAGAGCACCAGATATTCTCCACGCGTCTGTGTTACATATTTACTTACATCAGAATTATACTATATTTTACTTATTGTAAAACATTAAAGACCTTGGAGTGGAGGCGTTTGATGGAATAACCTTGACACACTGTTTTTTTTAGTAAGAACATTTAACGTTAATTGAAACCGTCGCACAACACACACGATCTTATATATACTACAAGGCGAGGATACGCACACGCCATATGCAAGACCGTCATATGTATTTGATATGATGCTTAGAGGAGAATTTACAATGCCAAAGCTGAAAGTATCCCTATTGTCATAAAATCTGCGAGAGAGAAAACGGCTTTGATCTTTGTGCAAATACAGATAGCATGCACCATCTGACGTGCCTGTGGTTTACTTTAAATTCAGCGGTGGCGGGTTAAATATTTTTCACCGGGATTTTCACTGATTTTTTTTAAATCGTTCCTCCAGAGTATATGTCGATATGGGATACGCTGATGTTGCGGCAGATGATAAATTCATCAACAATCTGAAGGTAATAATTTACCTTCAGACAAATATAACAATACTAGGAGCTGTGTCTGTAGGAACAATAATGTATTTCTTTTGAAGGTCACCAAGTACTTTCACCTGAGTACTGGTGTTGAGACAGATACATAACCTTCTTCTTAACTAGCTCAGATCAAGTGTCAAGGGCTGAGTGTACTACCTGTAACCGTTCAAATAATTCTTTGCAAAGTTTTCGAGCGCTAAAAGGATTTTCTTATAAGCTCTCACATGTGTGGTCTCTCCTTCGGCTCTGTCGGTGTTTCTTTCTCTCGAATGTCTGTTTTGACTAGCAGATACTTCAAGACTTTTTTGGCATTTACGGTAAGAATGCATGCTTTTTATGTATTGTATGTGATGAAACTGGTATTTGTGTATTTGACAGTGGATTTGACTTGACAGCACGAGGCTGAATTGTGGAATATTTAAACCAAGAGACACTTACATATACAAACGAAGCAATACAGCGCCATCGACGTTGTCAAAAACCGTTTTGGAAAAACTTTTATCCTTTTCCGCGTTCAAACACTCCCACAAGTAAGTCTCAACACTGCCAAAGTTTGAGGTGAATCGTGGGAGTTGAACGATAAGCGACAGGAAAAGCCACGTTACAAACTTTGGCAAACTCATCTCTATTACTTGCATCTCAGGGACTATAAACTCTCTGTTGTTTGGCATCCAAATGGATACGTTGTTTGATTTGTGGTTGCAGTGAGGAGCCAACTATTTCACCCACCATCTACAATAAATGTTAAGCTTATTTGACGTATTTACAAAATGACGTCAACATTTTGTTGTAGAAACGCACGAACATTCTAACCAACAACTTCACCCCGGTGTGGAAGTGGAACTTTCATTGGTCTACAGCGGAATTAACCTGGCTACATTGCTTTACCTAATTATGCTTAAGCCTTGGTGCTCGAGGGCGTGTAATTTGCTACCATGTATGCATTTACGTCATCAGTTGAAATGAAACCCTTACCCTGGTAAACTCACAAGAGAATGTATTTCAGCGGTTGCGCCTGGCCATGCGCCAGCGCTGCATACCACACTGTCGTCGCTGCTCTGCCTTTACTCTCTATGTTCAGCGTTTTTAATTATGCAAATCTGCATATCACGCTCTCTTATTGGCAAAAGTAGTATTTTGATAGTTGGGATTAGTCAGGCTATATAGGCTGACAACTGCGATCGATCAAGCAGCATTCTTATTTTGACTTTCTTCACATGATTAGCGCGCTAGCACAGCGTAATGACCCAGGCGCCTCTCTGTCGTCGCTGTGAGTTCAAGTCCAGCTCATGCTGGCTTTCTCTCTGACCGTACGTGGAAAGGTCTTACAGCAACATGCGGATGGTCATGGGTTTTGCCCGGAGCTCTGCGCAGTATCCACCCACCACAATGTTGGCCGCCGTAGTATAAGTGATATATTCTTGAGTGCGGCGTAAAGCACCACTCAAATAAATAAATAAATAAATAAATAAATAAAATAATATATCCAACGTGACGAACTAATTCAACACGATGGATATACATCCTCTGTACTCCCCCCTCCCCACACACAAAAAAAGACCTCTTCATTATGTCAGTATGAAAGGCATAATTCTGTGTTTTTATCTCGCAAAGGCTTTGTTTTCAATAATTATTTTGTTCACTGTCTAGGTAATGGAAAACTACGTTGATGTTGTTCAGGTATTTAACTACTGCACACTGTCAGGTTTGTTATTAATTAATTGCATTAATCAAATGCTTTTTTTCTGCTGGAATAAAGACAAATTTTCTCTGAAGGTCAAGAAATGCTGTGGGTTATACTATTTAATATTTTAAAACCTACTTGACTTTGATTGGGCTTTAGTATCCTTTTCGAACTCTATCTAATACCGCTTAACCTGGGGCTAGAGGCCGTAAAGGCAGCCATGCTTATTACATCTGCAGGATGATTTTATGAACAGTTGCAATCAACGTGCGACTGAGATACCTTGTGTAATTGTTATTTGACTTGGAACTCATCCATCGAATACGAATTTGAAATTTGATATGGATTTCATGCCTGGAATATCCACTGCCTGCCCGGCATCATTGAAAACTGATGACCGTTTCTCTCTTGTGTGTTACCGGCTTTATTTCGTATTTGTATACTTTCTTACATACTTTTGTCTTTGGAAGCTAGTGTCAAAAGTTGTTTTGGAAATGGATGGCGATTATCGACTTGGAACGCCCTTTACGGTCTACGAATGTCGGACACGACACTTATATTTGTATCTTATGCATATGCCAAAATTCTACTGGTAGGCGTACCATCTTGGTGTCTTTGCATTGTTTTAATGTGATAGTATACTAAATGTAATGACAGCAAAGCTCCAAAGTGACCAACTTCCAACACATGGTGTATTTAGCAATTCTAAGCATGAAACTTTGATACCGGTATGCAAAACAGCGTATATCTGGTGCTAAATCGATCGCATTGTCAGAAGTCAGGTCCAATAGCTGCTGTCTCTCTCTCTATATATATGCTGAGTTGTTCAACAGCTACGCTCAGTCGATCCACAAGTCTTTGATTTCAAACGTCAACAATTCGTCGTATAAATACACCGACAGCAGTGAGCACCGACTTGAGCTCCCAAAATACGGAGCAAAAATCAATTAGACCAACAGTGGACAGGTTGATAGTAGATATTTCTTCAGATATATAGACGTGTATATGCACCACAATGCAAATATGTGAATGTTAATGAATAATGCCTGTTCAATAGAAGGTTAATCTGCCGATGTCGTTTATTTTCCATTCGGTGGCTCAGAAAACAACGCTCGTGCAGTTAAGCATTAACGCATTGTTGTGCAGTTACAATGGTTGCTGTTTATAATAATCACAGCCTGGTTGTAGCACGAGGGCCATTGTACAGTTAACAAGCTCATTACATGATACAGTGTTAAAAAAGCCTACCTGCCCTACATGAGCATATACACAAGTGAAAATTTACTTGGATATGAAAAGTTTTTGTTGACTGTACTGCCGAGAGCATCGTTTGTCCTGACAACGAGTATTAACTGGTTTTACGTAAATAATAAAATAAAAATGAAGTGATGAGATTTAGATGATGAATCCTTACCGATTCACATATATGCAGTAAAATCATCAAATATTTGATCACAAAAAGCAATACTGTTTGTGAGTGGAAGTTTCAAGGGGAATAACTCTTGCCGATTTGTTGACACGGCTGCAGAAAGGAAACGGTTTTCAGTAGTTTAAAATATTACGAAAGGTATGTGTGATTTAATTTCTACCTAACCGTAATCCACATGTACAGTTTATTATGAGAGAAATATCTCATTAACTTATATTGTCTCAGTCCCTTCAGTAGAATGCTAAATCCTTCCTGCTTAACACACTGAAGATCGGTGATCTCCCGCCAGGTCAAGAAAATTTCCCGCGGGAGATCCTTTCGATCCTGCGGGAAATTTTCATGATATGCTGGGGAAAATGTTGGCATGACGTAAAATGCATGGTACAATTGTCGGAGAACAGGAAGCTACGATCTTCCTGTAGCTGGCTGGTTGACGTGTCTGTAAGTGGCTTGTAGATCTTGTTACGGTATTGAAAACGGCAACAGAAAACAGACTCAGCGACTCAATATTACAATGTAAACAATGCTTTATATATAAAATGAGACGTACAGTTTTACAGACAGTTCAACAACAACAACAACATACACATCAGTATTACCGGTCTTTACAAGTTTCCAGTTCACCTTTGCATCCCAAGGAATGTATTCCAGGAAATCCAACGTAAAGACCATGGGATAAACACACAATTCACACAAGTCACAAATTGTCCTAGACAGGTACTTCGCCAGGTTAGCGAACACGAACACAGGTTACACAGAACTGGAACAGTCAAGCCTTTGAATGACGTCACACCCGCAGAGCACAACACAGGGTAAATACAGGCATGGAGGTATAATCCACTTCAGATCAGTCACAGCTCCCTCAGAAGCTCACAAACGAGCCGTTCAGAGACGTAGAGTAATGTCACCTTGTGGCAGAACGAACGTCCTTTGCAAAACTGAAAACTTCAGTTTAGAGTCCTTGACGACCTTGTCGGTCAGGTGAGGTCAGCGTGTTAAACAAATTACACAGTCCACACTGTATAATCATAATAAAGATCCGAACACCAATAAACGTGACTTCCGCAGAAATTCACATAAATCAGACATCAGTACTACTGTGGTACACAAACGGTGCCGGCATAAAAATCTGTCCTCCCAAATGAAACTGGCATCACCAGCTCCCAGCGCTAATTGTTACGAGGATTGGAACCAGTAATCACTGAGTTTGGAGTCCACGCCTCTACCACTAGACTAAAGAGAAATTCCTTCCAGCTCAGAGATAGATAGCGCTTGTATAATAACCACTTACAATAATTATTTAGCTATTCATTTCCCATGAAATCATGTCTTTGGCGCTCTGACTTACATCCTGTTACACAAACGCTAAAAATGATAAAAATGTAGCTGCCGTTGTAATAAAATCTTTTCTGTTGTTATAGAAACATCGCACTTGGTGATCAGCGAGTCTTTCTCATCCATTTCAAATTCATGAGCGTATAGGGGCACATATCTTAGGCTTAAACATGTGCAGAAGCTGTCAGATTTTCAGAAGGAACCAAAAGCTGTATCTGACCTGTAGGAGGAAAGAAATACTGCTCTGGATGGTCTTCTGGAGGAGCCTAAGTTTGTGTCAGATATTCAGAAGCAGCCAAAACTGTGCTACGTCTTCTTTAGGATCTTAAATTTATGTATGATCCTCAGGAGGAACGAACAGCTGTGGCAGATCTTCAGGAGAAACCAAAATCTGCCAAAAATTTTCTGGAGGAACAAAAAGCTATCTTACATCATCAGGAGAAACAAACAGCTGTGACAGATCTTCAGGAGAAACCAAAATCTGCCAAAAATTTTCTGGAGGAACAAAAAGCTATCTTACATCATCAGGAGAAACAAACAGCTGTGACAGATCTTCAGGAGAAACCAAAATCTGCCAAAATTTTTCTGGAGGAACAAAAAGCTATCTTACATCATCAGGAGAAACAAACAGCTGTGACAGATCTTCAGGAGAAACCAAAATCTGCCAAAAATTTTCTGGAGGAACAAAAAGCTATCTTACATCATCAGGAGAAACAAACAGCTGTGACAGATCTTCAGGAGAAACCAAAATCTGCCAAAAATCTTCTGGAGGAACAAAAAGCTATGTTACATCATCAGGAGAAAAAAAAAAGCTGTGACAGATTTTCAGGAGGAACCAAAATCTGCCAAAATTTTTCTGGAGGAACAAAAAGCTATCTTACATCATCAGGAGAAACAAACAGCTGTGACAGATCTTCAGGAGAAACCAAAATCTGCCAAAAATTTTCTGGAGGAACAAAAAGCTATCTTACATCATCAGGAGAAACAAACAGCTGTGACAGATCTTCAGGAGAAACCAAAATCTGCCAAAAATTTTCTGGAGGAACAAAAAGCTATCTTACATCATCAGGAGAAACAAACAGCTGTGACAGATCTTCAGGAGAAACCAAAATCTGCCAAAAATTTTCTGGAGGAACAAAAAGCTATCTTACATCATCAGGAGAAACAAACAGCTGTGACAGATCTTCAGGAGAAACCAAAATCTGCCAAAAATTTTCTGGAGGAACAAAAAGCTATCTTACATCATCAGGAGAAACAAACAGCTGTGACAGATCTTCAGGAGAAACCAAAATCTGCCAAAAATTTTCTGGAGGAACAAAAAGCTATCTTACATCATCAGGAGAAACAAACAGCTGTGACAGATCTTCAGGAGAAACCAAAATCTGCCAAAATTTTTCTGGAGGAACAAAAAGCTATCTTACATCATCAGGAGAAACAAACAGCTGTGACAGATCTTCAGGAGAAACCAAAATCTGCCAAAAATCTTCAGGAGGAACTAAAAGCTATGTTACATCATCGGGAGAAACAAACAGCTGTGACAGATCTTCAGGAGAAACCAAAATCTGCCAAAAATCTTCAGGAGGAACTAAAAGCTATGTTACATCATCAGGAGAAACAAACAGCTGTGACAGATCTTCAGGAGGAACCAAAAGCTATGTTACATCATCAGGAGAAACAAACAGCTGTGACAGGTTTTCAGGAGGAACGAATAGCTCTGTCAGGTCTTTAACAGCCGTAGTAGTGCTTGTCGAGTAACTCGATCACGCTAATACGAAACATGATCCGGGGATATCAGGCTACCCACAAAGCACCTAAGGTGTTAAAATCTATCCAATCACTACAGGTAAAGCAAAAATGAAAAAAAACCCGGCATAATGCATGATTTCATTTGCTCTGTCGTCACAACCACGGACGTTATGCATTTTAGACCAGTCAACGGCAAACTCAGCAGCTGACCTAGATATTCCAAAGCTGAGTATGAATGAAGTCGTTTCATATCGTTACCAGGCGCACATGTTTGTAGAAATGTAAAGCTTTTGTAATAACAAAGGTGATATCTATTCACTCGGAAATAGCTCCTTTCTCACTGAAAAGGAATTTCGACGTTTCGCATATCTAGATTATAAATACTAGTCTATCACGTTAACATGTTGAAATGCCTATAATAAAGAGCAAGGCGGCGTATTATTTGGGGAGGAACACGTGTTGCGTGACAAACTCGGTGTTGCTTGAAAGGTCCTCTCTGTCTATCTTTGCATGCGGTAGAGTTATAAAACTGAACATAGCTACCTGGGCCAAGTCTGTTCCACACTCTAAAGTTCGCCCAGTTGCCCACCGCTTAGCTAAGTGTCTGACCTACATTCTGAGATGCGGTCAATTACAACTCTGTCCGTCGCTAACTAAGTTAAGTCTCTGACTCACATCCTGACGTCCGATGAATTGTAACACTGCACATTACTGTGTAAGCTCAGTTTCGGACTCGCTCCCCGACACCATACCATTTATAACGCTTTGTCTCCAGTTGGATTATCTCTCTTATCCACATAATAATGTCCGATCTTCCTAATACCGTACATCGCTAGCTCAGATCCATATTCTGAGATCCGATGAAATATACCAGTGGGCATTGCTAGCTGGTTTAAGCCTTGATTCACATCCTGATGTCCGATAAATTGTAACACAAGCCAGGCTAAATCTCTGGCCCTCATCCTCACGTACGTCGCCAGTATTTTGCTGAGCACAAATACACAGACCGACCATTGAATTTATCAGGTTCTTTCTCCCGTCTTTGCAGTTTATAGAAGGAACTAGGAGGTTGTGAACTTGAGTGCGGCGTACTGTTCCTAGGGGCCAACGTAAACCCTTAACGGACTATCCTCCAACTCGGAGCCCTCGTGCCTAGTTTCCAGTAACACGTTGTTTTACCATTAAGCCGTAAATTACCTCGTCTAACCTACATGTTTCGGCTGTTAAAGTCATGTCTACCTCATCAAACACCTGGCTAGCATTTATCCCAGGTAACCCTACCCCACTGTCCACATGGCTTTGAAGCGTTTTTTGTGCTCTGCCTACCACATTTCCATGTCTGCGGTTAACCGTCTTCTTTAAGCTAACACCTTTCACATACCTTTGTAAACAGCCAATCTCTGGAAAGGCGATCTCAGATTCAGTCACAAATGAAACTCGGCTTATTCCCAACGTCATCTAAGAATCCTCGTGTCGACACCAAAATGTAACAGGAAGCAACAAATGTTGTCTTCCTTGGCCTACCCAGGTTCGTGTGTTAGGACCCCTAGTGACGCGAACCAACCAAAATGCCAGACAGCCAAAGTCCAAAAACTGGACTTAAAGACAGGTTAACAAAACAATACAGAAATGTATCAACTTAAAATGAACAAAAGTATCCAAACATAAGGCAACGTTAAAAAAAAAACACGACTCAGCGTGAAGGGGTGGTGGTGGTCTGTATGTTGTAGTTTGCTATCAATGGCAACCTGATGCTATCCCCAATCTATTCGCCCAAGCAAGCATGGTATCTTAAGTGGAGACCTGTTGACAGAATGATGCTTTGCAAACTATTCCCATTTTCTATAGCTGGCACGGCCCCTGTCTCACATGTACAACTCGATGATCACAGGTTGTATAAATTGTGAAACACATTGATCCAGGTCACTTCAGCTTCGGAAGTTCAAGACATTCCTCTAGCCTTAGTTATACAACATTTCAAATCAATTACTTAGACACAAAATGTATATAAACACCTCTTAAAAACAGGAAACTAATTCAACAAACTCATATGTCAGAACAAAGGTTCACTTTATTCAAAAGAGGAAAGTTAAAGGTCAAGCAGATACACGAACAAAGAACAATAGTCATGGACAGAGGGGCTATAAACCAAACTATACTGACCAAACCAAACTAATCCTTAGTTGACTTTAACACGGTTGTCATGGTGACTGAGGTTGGCACTAGATAGAGCGTTGTACCACAATCAGTAACAAGTAAATGTGAGGATCATCACGATGACAGGTGACGCTGTGGTTCACGAACGGAAATATTCTCCGGATTATTTTCAAGGAAACTCCCCTCATTTTCATATTTCTTTGATATTAACAAAATGTTTACAGAAACCGCACGTCTACTGAAATTGTATACAAATTTTACACATTTTTTAGTTCGCAGCCGTCAATAGTATAAATAGCAAATAATTTCTCAAGGAAAGCAAGGTTTATAGATTTTCCGATCAGATGATTGAGTACGATGAGACAGAGATATTGTGAGGACGAGGATGGGCGCATGCTAAAAATCACAAAAATTCTTCTACCCGAGGATCCTGATGACACATTCTTTTAATTTTTGGATCAGAGTTATGAAGTTTTAATGACCGATAGGGAATGGAAGTGGAACGACGATATAATTTGCCTGATTAAAAACATATAATTATGTGGTCTTCAGCGTGGCCATACAAGTCGACAAGTTGTATATAACTCGGTCTGTCTGTACATCCATCTGAAAGGAAGCTATATTTTACCGGTTGTTTGCTATCACATTCTAGTCGCCGTCCTAGTGTTAGGCATTGGACTGTCGATGCTTTCATTGTCTACGCTGCAGTCCTTTCGGTATGTAAGGGCTCCTATTTACTGATAATAGAGGAAGGTAATATCAGAACAAACTAAAGCCAATTACCCTTTCGGTGCTCGACAAAGGTAGAAACCGTGTCATTTGGAGCTTTACTTGTAAACAATTCATAATATACGTGTAGACAATAAAGCTCAGCCAAAGTCAAGTAGGTTTTAGAATATTCCATTGTCTAACCTGCTTGTTGACCTTCAGAGAAAATTTGTCCTTAATCCAGGGGGCAAAAACCCCCATGAATGTAAATAATTAACTGGGATTATGACAGTGTACAGTAGCTAAATATCTGTACAACGTCAACGTAGTTTGCTACTACATATACACTGAACAAAATAACTAACGAACACAAAGCCGTTGCGAGATAAAAACACGCAATTATACTTTCCCTTCATACTGACATCCTCAAACGTCCTTTGAGACCACTGGGTGTATACCAATCGTGTTGAATTAGGTCGCCACGTTGCATATATGGACAGTTACAATAAAACGCAACTGAGATACATATTTTGTTATCGACAACTTATATTCTACTCTGGTTCACGATTTGAGTAGTGAATTCACTCACTCACCTAGAACACGCTTGATTTCTTTCCAACATCATGGAAAACTGTTGACTGCTTCTCTCTGCGTGATTCTGTCCTATGGTCGTACTTAATGTTCGTAGTTCCTTGGCGGTTTGTTTATTTTTTCTTATCGTTTGGGAATTGACCTTGCAGTTATTGACCTGGAACGTTTTTACTGATTGACATCTAGTTCGATGCATGGATTTAGGATTTAGATGCCTAATACAGAGACCTCATACAAAGCTCTGTACAGAATCTTCTTACTGTTAAACCGATTCTAAACAACTCGAAATTTCTTAAGGAGAAACGCGATTTGTGGGTTGCGACCGGTAATCGCGGAGGACGGAATTTATGTGGCTTAGGATTGGCTGGTCCTACGAGACCCTCACGCCCGACACTCCACTCCCTTACTTTGTGGTTATATATCCACACGAGGACATAATATGAGAGATTTAGCCTACGCAATCTCTTACGTATGTCACACAGAATTTAAAGTTAGGAATGTGTAGTGTTGACTGTGAGGTAGAGCGATTGTACCGAGAGCGACGCTGAAAGGGGTGTACATGAGGAAATGGAAAAAATCCCGCTGTGTACTTTGAGATTTACCCTTTCTTTACTACCCATACTTCCCAGTCGGGATCCTCGCTGTAAGACACAGATTCTTTCCACGTGAATCCTCTGCACTCACGGATGGCCATATTGAAATTAAAAAATGCACAGCCTTCGGACTTTAAACAAATGCGGGAGCACATCGTTGCTGCGGCAGCTCGTGTCGTGAACAACGGGGATCCTAGGATCAGATCAGATTTGGACACTCTGGTTACAACTGTGAAGAAAGACAAAATAAGAACGCTGCTTGACCAATCGCCGCTGTCAGCCTATATAGCCTAACTAATCCCAAGTATCAAAATACTACTTTTGCCAAAAAGAGAACGTGATATGCTTTATGACTACCATCGATTTTGTCAATCATTAATACATACTTTAACTGGGATATGTTTGGTTCGCACGGGCCCATCATACAGGACATTTAATAACATACTTGTAAGAATATTGATTTTTATGTGTGTAAAATTCTGCTTAACTACAATCACTCATTTATTTTAGCAAAACAACACCACCTTACACGTCACCCCCACCTAACAGCCATGTGTTATTTGCCTTACCCACTGTACTCGATGAAGCGCTGGGTGGTATTTTCGGCTGAAACACGGATTCCTCTAAAACAGGAAATTTAGAAATGTATGCCATTGTATACAAATGAATGTGTTTAGATGCCAATGCTGGCTGGTGTTAATTACAAAGCGAACAATTACGTTCTGTTTAACAACTTGGCTGAAAAGTACTGTGGCTTTTTGCACAAACATTTAGGAGTACTGTTCAACAAAAACAGGGAAGTATTGCGTATAGAAAACAACTTATTGATCGGACCGTCACTGTTGAGATATTTTATCAGTTATTTGCCAAAGGTAACTGGTTTACATCGGGGATAACAAGTCTCTCCAAACCATAAAACTGACTGTCACCGTTTAAGTGAAAATGTTTCTGTATGTCGTTATATATTTGTACAGTGCGTTTGCTGGAGGTTTACTACGGACATTCCAATGTCTAACAGTCAAGCAAATTATCCACCCTCGTATTGGTAACAAAAATCTCAGGTGCAGTGTAATATATGTAAACACCAATTAATCTAATAAATATGTAAACGAATACTACCACGAGTACATTAACTATATAAACAAATACTACTGGTTGTAGATGAATCTCACTATAGAGCTGTAATAGCACAAGTTTTGATCAACACGAATGCAAGAGCTGGTGGTCTTAGATAAAAAAGAAAACACCACTACACGTACATGTATGATAATCATCTAAAAATACCACCCTGTAGGAAATGGCAACTTACCATATTCACAAATATAGAAACGTTTTTCTTTACAGAATACGCCGTCAATGGGGAAATCTTCACCATTTCTACAAGTCACAGGGCATCGATTGACAACCGCTAAGTACCAGGATAGAGAAGAGCTGGATTCTGTAATTAATAAAACTAATGGAAGTGATGTCATTAGGAAGTCAAGGGCATTGATTAGAGTGTAAGGAAAACTTTTGCATGGATGTGGCAGTCTGGTTAATTACTATAGAAGACGTTTGTTTATGATGTAAGGCATAGTATAATTGATAAAGCATGTATACGCATGTATAATTAGAATGGCCACACAACCTTGCAGACTTATAATGTATCTAAAACCCCGTCTGTCACATAATAGCAGGATTGTAAATAACATAATCTAAAGGTGTGCAGTTTACGTGGCCAGTCGTACTTGGGAAGGTCTGCCGAGCAAAAAGAATAATCAGGATTTCCTACCACCGTAATGCTGAGCACCGTCGTATAGGTGAAATATTTTCACCTATAGTAAGTAAATAGTTAAAATGAACTTCTAAACGTTCGAACCGTACTAAAACTCTTACATGTAGGCATGTAGTCAATGATAGTCATGGCATTGTAACCCTTGATGTCAAACATGACTAACCCCTTTACCACGGCATATCTAAACCCAAAACCACACTGACGTATAAGTGACATGCTTGGTAAAACCTAAACGAGCAGCTGTAAATAATTCATTGTTTTATTTGTCTTTTACGCTGCAACTCAAGAATATTTCACTTATACGACATCAGCCAGCATTGTGGTGGGAAAAAACTGGGAAGAGCCCGGGGAAAACCCACGACCATCTGCGGGTGGCTGACACAACTTCCCACGTACGGCTAGAGAGGAAGCTAGCATGAGCTGGACTTGACCTCAAAACCACCGCATTGGTGAGTGGCTTCTGGGTCACTCCGATTCACGTGGACCACGGAGGCGCCACGAGCAGTTGTAGTCTTGCTACACTTCGGATTGGTATTTGAGGGCTTCAAAATCATATGGGGACGAAATCATGCTTTACACATACATGTAGATTTGCAAGTTACCATATAGACTTTTGTCACATGTCAGTTCCATCATTTTGAGTGCAACGGGAAACTATTTCCGCCTGAAGTAGTCTTGGCCCAAGCTGTGTGCTTCATTGTTTTATTCCTACCACTGTCATGACGTTTGTGGAGAAACACAAGTCTTGATTATTTATGGCAAGAGAACAATTGTCACTTTCGCAGGAAAATGTGCCCATTCACATTGAGATGAACCATTTACATCTGTGTTCATGTCCCTTGTGTAGCTTTCATCCTTTTCAGACTTTAACACTTAATGGCACTTGTCTCTATGCTAGTTAAGGTATTCAGCTTTTCCAGCTGAATAAAATTTCCTTTTAACCGAGGCAAACTTTACCAAACTGAGTAACTTACCCTCCAGTCTATTAAGTATTAGGCTAAATTTTGATTGACGTTGACTTTAATTATACTGGATTCTAGATTAACACCGCTCATTGATAAAAGTTAATAATTGACTTTTTTTTCTTAACGTGCAAATACTTAATATGTTAATATTCACAGATATGCTGATCAGCAGTATGCTTTATTTAGTATTCATTTAGCCTGCTGCTCTGCCCGGTTCCCACCCACTATAATGCTGGCCACCGTCGTATAAATGAAATATTTTTGAGTACGGTGTAAAACACCAATCAAATAAATCATTTAGCCAGCTTCCACCAGTGTGACGCTATAACCAGTATCCGTTTAGTCACCTTCTACCCTAAACTATGTACACTTTTTGGTAGAATTGCAATTTTATGACTAATTCACACTAATTCTACATGAGTTAACCTTGTCGTATCCATCCTCATCATGAATTTATAATCGGTCATACTTCATGTTTCTTCATGTTCTTCGGCCGTCCATAATGTTGTCTATGCACACTTTTCCGCACTCTTCAATTTCAGCTAATATAATAAAAGACCACAAAAGAGGCATTGAGGGTTACGGCAAATGTTCGTCCGTCATCTATAAAATGCGCCCTCTTGTCATCAGAGATGCATAGATGCTGGTCGTCGTATAAGTGAAATATTGTTTAGTACGGCGTAAAATAACAATTTATCTTACCTATAGATTTCGCGTAATCTGTAAGGTATACCTTGTGCATCCAATAGCAATAGTTGTCCTGCAGATGAAGATCTTGGAGGTCATTGCCTGAAGTAAGCAGTTCATGGAAAGGTTTCTTTGCAATAAATCCTTTGTCCCTAACACAGTTGTGAAAAGCCTCATTCGCAGATACAGACTCCTTCTTAACCTGGTAACATCGCCCCTGTGCCAAGGTCATTGTGTCTGGACACGCTCCAACTGCAATGTATGTGTGAACTCGTTTTATTAACGTTTTTGCATTTTAAAGTATTAATATTACAGTGCAACCAGAGCAGCAACGACAGAGAGAGAATTTGTAAATGGTTATGCATAACTGGTGTAATACGGCATCTTTTCAGTTGATCTCAGTTACGGTTTTATTGCAACTGTTCATGTAAACACTTAAACAGTAGCAAATTACACACCATGGCTTAAACCGAATCACGTGAAAAATGAAGTGATGTTAATTGCAATTTATTTCACGCCACTTGTCTTACGCTTAAAGCTTTAGGATATGTCTTAGCGAAAAATTTTTTTATGTTTGATTCCAGCCCTTTCTTTAAGTGGTAGCAGTGTACTTGTGCCAGAAGGGGTGAGTGTTGAAAGTCTCCTAAGCCGACATCCAAACTAATCAAACAACCGGTCAGTAGTTGAAGATTTTCAACAGATAAATTGACAGCTGGCATATGTTCAAATAGCACAATGACGTACAACCTAGATTTAAGATTTAAAAAAGGTGCGAATATATCATACAGGGAATTAATCAAGGTGTGTTGTTGATAGAATTCCCTTACATGTAAAGTAGAAGAACAACCGAATGTAATGCTAGGCACCTGTAACAGATCTGCAACATTTATATGTACGTGTTACGATTTTTTTTGCAGATATGACGGTTGTTAAATGCAACATTCAAGAATTTTTCTCAGGTAAGTTCTGTGCTTGGTAAAACGGGACAGACCTTTTTAAAGTAACTTAAAAGCTTCTTCACGTTTGAACGACAGAAATGCACGACACATGGGCGAAAAACACATGGACGGAAGATGGAAGTTGTCTTCAGGCGACAGTCTCCAAGGCTCAGGAAGAAAAGCGCCGGGGGAATGTTTCTTACGTCATACCAGGGTATCATACAAATATGACGCCTTCAGTGTTTGAGCACAAAGGGCATTGTGTATTACACAAATATGATCCTTTAAGATTTTTAAAACAAGGGGTATTATGTATTTAATATTTTCCCAATGCACTTTACTGTTATATGTATATATATTTTACAGATTGTGGGGTTTGCGTTCTTTATACATCCACAAAAGAGGCTGACGGATTTTACTTTTTTAAAATAACCTACTAGACTGAGACAAAAATATCATTAATTGTTAATCTGTTAATCCGGACCGCTAATTTCGAACGGCGAATTATTGGCGTGTACTTTGCTATGTCACTCAGATAATCAGACCCCTGTATTCAATTTTCATTAAAGCCTACAAGAACGCTTGGTTTTTATTTCCCAATATAGAGCTAGGGATGTGAGCTACTATCAAAACGCACACGAAAGCTTGTCTACTTTTTCCTTATTGCGCTAAGATGGCATTGAAATACAATTTTTCTATAACCACAGCGATCAGAGGAAATTCAATATGCTGGTGAATTGACGTCAAGGGGCACACAGCATTGGGTGGGCTACGCTGGTCCAGTTTTCCCATTATGTTTATCGATAACGTCACTTCCAAATATTTCCGACCACTGACAGAATATGTGGATGAAACAGACGGTCCATAAATCTGCAAAAAATTGAATTACAAAGAGACATAAAATGTTCCTCAAAATGAAATAGAAATTTTCTCTTTTTCTTGAAACTATACTGTCTGTCTTATAATATGATTCCAAAGGCAACTCTTGTTGCATTCAATTACGAGCAATAGCAGTCGAAATTAATAGCTGAAACGTACATAGACTCGATTATCTTAGTTGATTGTAAATTGGGCAAAAAAATGTGACATTACTGACATCAAATCCACTACAAACTGAATGTGCCCAGTCTAAAAAAACGGAGGGTTGAATGAAAATCTGTATGTTATTACAAATGTTTATTCCACCTCTAAAGATGTTCCCTAATTTGCTCTATGGGCACATCCTTTCCGTTATCTTTCTATCCCTTTGTTTGTTTACTTTACCCCTGGTGACCCTGGTCACGTGATAACTAAAGAAGTAAATTTATACTGTACTTGGAATTTTGAGAAATCGTTTTCGGCAAGGATCCGCTCGTCACGGGTGTACCTTTTCAATGCATGACCTATTTTAGACTCAAAAATGAAAAGTTCATATTACTGTATTTATCTGCATAACTTATTACTATCAGGTTGTGGATGAGTTCAATATCACAACCACTGCCGCAACATCAGCGTATTTTATGTCGACCTATACCCTGAAAGAAGTATTTGAAAAAAAATCAGTGCAAGCCTGTGAAAGATATTTAACCCGCCATCGCTGGATTTAAAGTAAACCACAGACACTTCAGATGGTGCATGTTATCTGGACCTGTATTCGCACAAAGATAAAAACCGTTTCCTCTCTCGCAGACTTTACGACAAGAGCATTGTAAATTCTCCTCCCAACATGATGTCAAATGCATATGGCGGTCTTGCACACCACGTGTACATATCCTCGCCTTGTAGTATTTGTCAGAGCGTGTGTGTTGTGTGACCGTTTCAATCAGCGTTACATGTTCTTACTACAAAACATGGTATGTCAAGGCTATTCCATCAAACGCCTTTACCCCACGTTCTTTAATGTTTTACAATAAGTAATATATAATATAATTCTCCTGTAAGTAAATATAGATCACAGGCTCTTGCAAAATATCTGACGCTCTGCTTCATGATGTGTCTGCTCAACCCGGATTTTTGAGGCAGGGTATTCATCGTTTTTGAATTAGCTCCATACGAACAGTTGCAATCAAACAGCAATGGATATATATATATACTTTGTTTTCGACAACTATTCTAGCATGTTACATAATTTGAATACTGATTTCACTCATTCGCTTAAGTCACACCTTGCGTCTTTCCAACAAATTTTTAAACTGCTGACATCTTCTATTTGCAGAATTCCGTTCTGTTTTCGTAATTTATATACTTTCTTCATTGTTTTGTGATTTGTGTTAAACGTCGTTTTAGGAATTGGCCTTGCGATTATTGACTTGAAACGTCATTATTTGTATACAAACGTCTGTTTCGACGCATAGATGCGACATGCCGTGTCATGTATTGGAAGAAGGGACCATACAAAACACTTAATTTCGAACCTCTAAATTATATAATAATTTAGGCAGTGTAACTCGAATAGGAAGTGTCCAAGATGTTACATACATTATCTTTAAAGTAATCCTCAAGAAATTGCATTTCATTTCAACATTTTTAACAGAAAGCGGAGAATAAAACTTCAGTAAATGACCTCATTTTGATCTTCAGGGTGGGGCAAAACGATACACCCCTTACGGCAAATTGAAACGTGCTTGATACTACCCCATAAATAAACTAAAGGGCACAAGCGTACAATATGGCTATAGTGGGTTAGTCAAATAGTGTTTCCTGACGAAAAAACAATTTGAGATAGACCCGAATATCTTAACTGGTTGTTGATTGGGCACAAAATGTGACATTATTGTCACCAACTCCATCATAAACTGAATGTGCCTAGTCTAGAAAACGGAACGTTGCATCACACTCTTCTGCGTGTCACTAAGAATATCTACTTTGCCTCTAAAGATGTTCCATTTTGCTTACTTGCCCTATGGGTACATCTTTTGCGTTATCTTTCTATTCTTGTGTTTGGTTATTCGTTGGTCACTTCGTAGCTAAAGAAGTAAATTTATATTATACTTCTCATTGCATGAGCTATATCAGACTGATCAGTGAAGAAATCAGGTAGGAAGAATAGGTATAAATAACGGCAATATCCCAGATTTAAAAACTACTGTGAAATAGGCCTACAATAATGTTGACACTAGGCATTTGGTTCAATGATATTAGAATGAAAACAGTCAAAAATATTTTCCTGAACAATTTCTTAAGATTCGTTTTCACTTAAATAACGGATAGACCAAAAATGATAATGATAATGAGAATCGACAAGAAGGCAGATGTTAAGAGTTTAGTTTGCGTTACAGCTAAATATCAAGTAACCGAGTTACTTTCTTACATGTCAAACATATAATTTCAATTATGGGAAATTTGTCTATCCTCACAGTTTTAATAGTAAATTTCAGGAATTTGTGATATTGTCTAAAATTTCTTAGCACGGCCATATCTAACAATGTGTCCAGTTACATGTTTATAAAAGTGCACAAAAATGTATAGCTATCTAAACCAACTGATAATTAGATGTCAAGATTGTTGTTAAGATTAATATAACAAAGTGTAAAACAGGACAAAGATACTTCCAAAGACTTTAGTTAGAAATTTGACACTCACCACACGACTGTTTGAAGTATTGCAAGAACATGTGTACAAGTACTTGTCAGTTTGTTAAGAGGTTGACAATTTAGCGAAGGTCAGGGTTACTTACGAATTGGTGGCACTCCATATAAACCTAGGACGGTAATGAACATTACCAGCAGAGCCATTAGGGTGTCACACAGCTTCCTGTCGCTCTTTATGATAGTCTCCCTAAACCTGATTTAAAGGACGATGCTCTGTTGATTCGTGCATATGCTTATAAGAAACTTTTCAAGAGTGAGTACGTCACACACACGTGATTACATCATCAGTCTACGTGAGCACAACTCGTGAGATAAATACGACAATAACCGTTCTGAACCTAGAACCACGTATGCACCCTTCAAATATGGTAAGTTAAAGGAACTCGTATCTGCTTACATGTCGTTTTGCGTTCATAGTGAAATATTTATGTTTTGTACAATGTGTACTACTGTTACATTCAAACAACCTTAGTGTGACTATGTACTTGACAAAACGACGAAGTAAGGCTTTTGTCGAGTGTACAATGACACGATGAATACTTTATTTGTCATTATTCGCCCAATAGTACGAGTCAATATTTGTCTAGCTAATACCCTGTCGGTACCACAAAGTAATTATACTCACAAATGTACTATATACTAAGAACTATTTCAAGACAGCTCATAAGACAAAATGCACAGATGGATTCAACGCCAACAAATACCGCTCATTTTATCTTTTATTTTCTGTGACTTGGCCATTTTTCCCCCAAGAAATAATGAAAATAGCGTAAGGAATCAACAGGTATGTTAGAAATAAGCTTTTGCATACATCAGGTGACCTATATTGTCCGCCAGATAACCACCGCATAGGTGGCCTTCATGATTAAAGCGTCGGCGTCAAAGTCCGGAGACAAGGGATCAAAACCAAGTTAGGTCATGTACTTCTGTTCCGCTAAGCTTTGCGCCCAGCATTGGGCAGAGGTAAGAGCAGACAAACATGATTGGATGGGAGGGAGATAGGAGTTGCCTTGTCACAAGAAGGCGCTATGTATGTTCACACACCTATATATGTGGTTATATGGCTGAAAAAACAAATGTTAAGTATGACGTAAAACTTCAACACATATAGTAACCAGAACCAAAAGAGATTTGGACAGGAAATACTTCTGTGTTTGATCGCTTTACAAATAGATGGTGTATGCGAATATATTTGGCTTTAAATCTAGCCTAAATTGATTACTGTCAAGGTGAGTGGCCTGATCAAACTCAAACTTCTGACTATAATCAATTAAATCAGCATCATGTTATTTGACATCAATACAAGAGCTATGTAACGAAAATGCTACCACAATGATATTGGTATTTATATTTGATTTGATTTGTTTTTTACACCGTACTCTAGAATATTTCACTTATACGACGGAGGCCTTCATTATGCTGGAAGAAAACCGGGCAGACCACGGGGGTAACCCACGACTATCCATAGATTGATGCCAGATCTTCCTACTTATGGCTGGAGAGCAAGCCAACATGAGCTGGGCTTGAACTCGCAGCGACCGCATTGGCGAGCGGCCCCTGGGTCATTACGCTGCGCTATCGCGCTAATGAACTCAGCCTCGGAGGTCTCTCTGTAAACTTAGAAATTTTCTTAAATACATTTATTTCCTAAATGATAAATGATAAATATTTCCACTTAAAGGAAAGACCATATTAACATCACGGTTATTTTTGCATTTTCTTATGGAAACATCTTATAAACGTATTCCTTGAAAAGAACATGAAGTTTGAAACTGCAGTTAATGTAGAAAGTTGAGAAGGCGTTTTATTATTTTTCCTGTGTAAATTCTCCTCATATATATATATATATATATATATATATATATATATATATATATATATATATATATATATATATATATATATATGCAATGTAGTGCGATGCAATGTAGTAACGGACGAGAAGGGGTTTTAACTGAGAAGTCTACTAAGAGGACGTACAAAATACTCAGATTTCCAGAGACGTTCTTACAAGTGGCTTATATGCAAAGTGCATTTAAGTTTATAATTACTAATAATTCCAAGAGTATTAAATTCACTATCCTGTGCGATTAGAATTGAAGTATTCATCTCTTGAAAATCTTTAAGTATGGGATTGGAATTTTTATTCACCATCATACATTTGTCCCTCTTGTGTGTGTGTATAGAGAGACGATATTTGTAGACATGACATGATTTGTACAGGCGCAACACAAAATATGTAAACCCCACACTCTGTATGTAGGCAGTGTATAACGTTATGGATGCATTTGCAAGCAGCATTCCCGCACTACTTGCCCAAAACACTCTTTATAAGATCATTTTACAGTCTGCTGGTAACAGACCAGAAAATTCGCTCTGAATTCGCTCTCCGCATCTGGATTGCCATGGGAAAAATTCGGTTTAGTTACAGTATGTAGGAATCATCAAGGTAGAGCCCACATGGCTATTAACACACATCTAACATGGCGTTCCGAGCTTAAACAGCCTTGAAACCTTATGTGCTCCTATTGCCCTGTCATTTCTGTTAAATTACTATTTCTATTGGAAGTACAATGTGTACTGTTCTTTTTTACTAAAAATAACGAAATACCCATTTCCCCAGTCTCATAGTCAGTCTATTTGAATCAACAGTAAATCCTCGATTTATTTTTCCATAGATAAGAAAGTGTATGGAGCTATGTATTAACTAGGACGATACTGTACATAATGTTATAAATGCATAATAGTCTATGGTCAGGTAGATGGTGAGAATACCCTGGGTTATTTATCATAGTATACGGGTGTGCAAAACAAGTTGAGTGTATAGATACTGGTTTAAGCCGGAAGTGTACCTTCTTTTCACGTTAGTGCTCGTTTTTGTATTTTTTCTCGTGTCGATCACATCGTGAAGGTGGCTCTATGTAGCTGAACATTCTCTTAATAGACCACGAGCGTTTATTAACAAATTGCAACTAGTGTCTGTGCAATGTTTTACTCTGGTTTCCTGCCACCACAATGTTTGCCGCCGTCAAATAAGGGAATTATTCCAGAGTAAAACGTTGAAAACAAACAAATAAGAAAAATAAAAAAGCCTCTATTGAATATAGTTACAGGCATACAGCACAGAGAGGAAATCCAGAGCAGCAAAGAAAGTGTGTTATTGTCGTAGCTGGCTAATGGCCAAAGGTAACCAGTGAAATAGGACCTCATGTCAGTTTATATTCAGGTTTCATTCTAACTGTTCATGTAAATTCAATAATAGTAGCAATTTACATGTCTCATAGCACCGTGGTTTATACAAAATAAGGTTAAAAATAATACAGTGCTGTGAATTGCAATTTATTAGTCCTCACTGGTCTAGAATTACTCAAAATCTTGTGTTGTCATCACATTTAACATACAATCACAATAAAACAATACAATGGAGCCAGGCCTTGGGGTTCCTTAGTCCTCCAGCAGAACTCTCGTTTATGCAGGAATACAATGTGATTAAAGACACACAGCACAGAGACTAAAATCATAGCAACGACTAGTGTGATAGCTGGCAAATGGCTATATGTAACCGGTGAAGTTTGGCCTCTCGTCAGTTTACTTGAGTCAGGGTTTTATTCTAACTGTTCACGAAAATGCATAAACAGTAGTAATTTACACGCCCCATGTCACCATAATAAAATATATAATAGAATTACTCTAAATGCGGTGTTGTCATCACATTTAGCACACTGTGTTTTCATCGAATTTAGCATATTGTGTTGTCATCACATTTGGCATACAATCACATTAAACAAAAGACTTCAGTCATAATTTTTTTGGCAAAACAGCTGTTTTAAAGCCGACCCTAAAGAAGTCTAAATGTTATACGTGACACCTATGTAGGTGGCT
The DNA here is from genome assembly GCF_032854445.1 of Liolophura sinensis. NCBI lineage: Eukaryota > Metazoa > Mollusca > Polyplacophora > Chitonida > Chitonidae > Liolophura > Liolophura sinensis. Next base: position 14,395,280 of record NC_088296.1, read on the forward strand.
AAATACCACCGAGCATTCAATAAACCATCGTCTTTGACTCATCGTTGGATACCCGGCATTATCGGTTCAGATAGATGTACGGATGATGTGATCTCATTTGTGTAACGAAAGACACGTGTGCCCTGTTTTAATTTCAGTATGGCTGCGCTAGACACCAGAGTTTATAGCTGGAGTTCTGCTTACTAGAGAGAATGGAGGTGGCCGTCAAATTCTTTTTCTGCCTGAGTACATATCCCATAGAGCTTGTATTAGCTTAACCACAATACATGCTTCACGCCTTTCATCTACCTTTAAAGCTTAGATATATTGACAAAGTGGATCCAAATTACAGCTGTGATGAAATTTCAATTTTATGGGAATTAACTTATAATAGTGAGTATTAGATCGACCGCACGAGAGGAGTGACAAAACACCCTTCTTATGACACATTACGAAAGAAGCCAAGTTATTTATTTTTTCATTGATGTGACATTTCATATAGTAGTCTAAGTGCTGAAGAAAAACCCGCATGTCGGTGAATTTAAAATCACCCGATTCTACATGCAAGTGTACGTGTAAATTACCTGTACGTGTACATATATATTTCAATGTGCACTCCTTTGAACAAATAACGTCAGACTATCACCTTTCTGAGCAGATTCTGGCTTCCTCCCCGGCAACCTGCGGATTTTCGTGGGTTTCCCCAGGGCTGTGCCCGGTTTCCTCCCACCATAATGCTGGCCGCCGTGAAATTTATAAGTGAAATATTCTTCAGTACAGCGTAAAGCACCAATCAAATAAACAAATAAATAAATATTGAGTAGATTCAAATCAGCGCCTTTCCCTGGGGCCAAAACAACCCATATCATTCAAGTAGCAAAAATCGATGAGTGCCATCCAATCGATCTTTTTTTAACAATAGCCTCAAAAATCACCTTTTACATAATATCAGCCCTATGACGTATTACCGTTCATTAAATACGGCCCCCGTGGCTCAGTTCATTAGCGCACTAGCGCAGCGCCAGGACCTTGGAGCCTCTCACCAATGCGGTCGCTGTGAGTTTAAGTCCAGCTCATGCTGACTTTCTCCCCGCACTACATGGAAAGGTCTGAAAGAAACTTGCGGATGGTCGTTGGTTTCTCTTGGGCTCTCCCTGGTTTCCTCCCTCTATAAGTGGTATAAGTGCAATATTCTTGAGTACGGCGTAAAAAAAAGGTCAAATCAAATCAAATCAAATTGAATCATGAATTTATAATGTGAGTCACGTTATAACTTTGAGAATCATTTACCGGTTTAAGTGCTGCAGGTACGAGCCTGATGTTTACCCAGAGGCATTCAATTTTGAAAATTTTTGGGAATATCGATTTTTTGGCCAAAAATCTCTGGTATAGGCTCTTTGCATGCACTCAGAGTAATCTATGAAGAATATTTATTTTCGCAAATATCTCCTAGAAAACATTTATTGAGTAGAAAGGCATAATCCTAGTTTTTACATCACTTTCAACGATTTTAGGACGAAAAACAAATATACAGTATAAATATAGATTTATTTTTATACTTCTCCAGTTACGTATAGCCATTTGCCAGCTGTCACACTCGTCGCTGGCTCAAAGACATATAATTGTGGCTGTAACAGCTGATACCTGGAGGCTACACACCTGAGATACAACTTGTTCTAATATACACACAGATGAACTGTCACCTTCACTTCTTTGTTTCTTTGGGGTTTAACATCGCTTTGTGCGTTATTGCGGTTATGGTGTGACGGTGTCTCCCTGTAGCAGGCTGGAACAAAGGCCGCCATATTTGTAGTGCTGCATTACCCTATCCTAAAGGCACTGGACAAATCGCCCCACCCAGTCACACTTTACTTTACCTGTTCCTCGTAAGGCCATTAGTACCGGTGTTAAATTGGTGACACATACACCGACAACTGAAACACAGCACTGAATAGCCTAATATTCTAATAGGTGGAAAACACAGAATTTTCTAGAAAAAGTGTTGTGATACAATTCTCAGAGATCTGCAAAAAAAGGCAGTAGTAGAGAAGGTTGCAAACGTGTCGTTTTAAAGAGGCATAATTGAGGAAGCGCAGGTGTGTAGTTCAGCTCCATGTCGCATTAAAAAAAACCCCATGGGTTCGCGCCAAAACTATCCGATACGTCAACGAAATTCAGGCGTCAAAACCGCGCAGTCACCACATTGGTCAGTTTAGACGCAAATGGAGCTCACCAATTGGTCAGACTTGGTGCGACATGGAGCTAAAGGAGCTACTGGCACGTGACATATTGGAGCACCATGGAACGTGTGACGTCACACGGCTGACGTCATGCGCAGCGTGCGGACCCAACGACACACCTGCATCTCCTCAATTGCTCCTCCTCAATAAGACACGTTTGCAACAGTCTACGGAACCATCGGTTTGCGCCCATAGGTGAGCTCCATTTCGCTCGCGCCAACACTGACCCATGGGCGCCCCGAGCGAGGGCAGCTCCTTCAGCGCAGTTTTTTCAGCTTCTTCTGATCCTTTGCGCCCAAACTGACCCATGGATGATCACGTGGTCTGTTTTGGCCTTTGAATTTTGTTGACGAATGCATGGACACTGGATATATATCATCTCTTTGGGGTAGGTTCTCTCACTATATACGGACACAAGGACGACAGTGGACTATGTCTCGCATCGGCCGCCAGCCAGGTCGCTAGCAGCAACAGCATCCTTTCGCCGTAAAGCGGCGGGGTCAGAGAACGCTCGAGGGCAGAGATTTAGACCCGGTCGTACCGCTCTCCACGCATTCTACTACGACCGCGACAGTCCAGCGGCTTACAGCTGTGTTCTGCCCTTGCTCAAGGCAGCCCGGCAACATGGACTCAAAGTGAGTCAGGCCCGCGTGTCGGCTTGGCTGGCCCAGCAGGACATGTACACGCTGCACCGCCCCGCTCGACGGCGCAACCCTCGTAACCGAGTTGTGGATGGGGTTATAGACAGTCAGTGGCAAGCGGACCTGGTCGACATGACAGCGTGTGCCAAAGAGAACGACGACAACCGTTACCTACTTACCTGCATCGAGTTCCTCTCCAAGTACGCTTGGGTGGTTCCACTGCGCATCAAGTGCCTCAAGCCTTGTACGGTCCACCCACATCCAAACGATCGGTGTACCGTTATCGCGCCGGCGATCTGGTGCGTGTAAGTAAAGTGAAAGGGAAATTCGAAAAATCGTTACCTCTCGAATCGGAGCACGGAAACGTTCCGCATCGTCCGCACCCACCTTTCGTCAGCCTGTCGAGTACACACTGGAGGACTTGAACGGGGAACAGTTGCTCGCGACATTTTACTAGACCGATCTGCAACCGGTGACGGCCGTGGCAGACCAGTTTTATCAGGTGGGGAAGATCTAAAAAAAAGGTAAGGTCGCCGAGGAAAACTGTACTATTCGGTGAAGTGGGACGGCTATCCACCCAGCTTAAACAAGACGCTACTCCCTTGGTCTGGTAAGCCTTTGTCCCCGCCACCACCGCCGCCGTCACCATCGCCATCACCATCGTCGTCGCCGAGTGACATCGCGCGTGGGTTTGACTGCACCGTCCTGGAACTGACGTACACCCAGCTACCCACCACGGCGTTTACCGCCGTGCAGAACGCGTCCATAGACCATGCCACCGCCGTCGGTTGAAGTTTACGGGATTTCCCAGTTCACCCCAGCTCTGCAGGCGTCACAAATCATCGCTCCCTAACAACACGTCGGTACCGATTACCGTTTCCACACCCGTCTATTTTCGCCCAACACGGCGCGGTGCAGTAGAAGCCGCAGCAGCAGCAGTGGACGGAGCAGTCCGTCTACCTCGCCCTCCTACCTCGTGTCAACGATCACACCACGATCGCTGGTGTGATTGGTTGCGGGAAAAGATGGACACACAAGACAAGACGAAAAAATCCCCTTCTACATCACGGTCTCTGCCCGCCCGGTCTCGCCTTCCGCCTCTTCCTCCTCCTTCGCCAAAACCACTGCCACCACCACCACACGAAGCCGACCCAAGGGAAGACAACAGCGTGACCCTGACTACGTCTGTCTCCTGCCATCCTACCCCAGCTAAATTGGAGTCCGTATTAAATACCAGCGCCAAATGGAAAGACGGTCAGTCCGCCTGGAGGAGATCACCTCGCCAACTTGGTTTACGTGACGTTGCCCAGTAAAAGCTCGCTCGACTACTTCCCCAGCAATACCTTGACGCATTTCACCACCCAACTGTCACAGCCCATGCATTTGATTGGTAACTGGGAATGTGGGTTGGTAGAAATACATTACCCCGTACTGGTTCAACTTGCGGCAAGACGAGGTGTGGTATGTCTTCGACTCTAAAGAGGACCCGTAACGCGCTAAGCATAAGTTAACATTTCCAGCAGGCTATTAATCTTCACCCAAAGATCTCGCCAAGTGCCTGACCGACTTGTTGACCGACACACACATCCGTTTACACAAGCCTTACGCCGGTGATTTGACGTTCGGTTTCGATAATGTGTAGCGGAAATAAAGACTGCCTTTCAGAAACAACTGAGACTCGATTTCAGCCCGTGTCTGAATAGGTCATGAATGAACGGGGTGGGAGGGAAGCAGGTCATGAATTTACCCCACGATTGGCTCATGGGGCAGGGAATGAGCCGCATATAGGTGCCGAGGATTTACATGCCACCACTCCCACGATCTACGTGTGCACAGACATTGGCGAACCGCGTGTGGTGGGAGAGACGCTGGCGCCGCTGCTGCGGCTGGTCACCACGAAAGGGGAGTGCGGGCAGCACATTTCTAAGACCTTCCAACACGTGGAATACATCCCCGTGCGGCGCAAGCATTTCTCGACGGTTGAAATTGATATCAGGGACTACACGGGCCTACCAGTCGCATTTGAACGTCAAGTGGTCCTGACACTTCACTCTCGACAGCGGCGCGCGTTACCTTTGCAATGAGCGTCGTAGACAACCCCGCCATGTGCCGATCCTACATCGGCTATTACACCAAGGAAGCCGGCGGAGGTGGGTTACCTGCTTTTTGGGGTGCCAATGTACAGCGTGTTCACGGCTTGCTCGGCAGTTTCATGAAAATGGTGCAGCCCTTGTTAAAGCAGGCTGTGAAAGCGTTGGGTGAAACTGCGTTACGTGCCGGACTGAAAGTCATTGACGACTTGTGGGAGGAGGGAGTGCCGGTGAGCCAGGCTTTGTAACGACACGCTTTGGAGGGGGGAAACAGCTGGCAGTCGCTACGCCCAGTGCAGGATGCTGGGCAAGCTGAACGGGGTGGGAGGGACGTATGTAAAAAGGAAGGTCCCACGCACCGATCCCACTCATCACCTGCCCGCAGGACTAATAAGATGCGCTGTATCCACTCAAAAACCCCGCTCCGCACCGGATGTTTTTAGCTTATGCCATAGTCAGGTCAAATATCCAGGTAAGTGGTGCTTACATCGTCCGGCATTACTTCCCGTTTTGCGAATAGAAAAAAGTAAAAGCATCTTTCATTTGTGTGTAGGAATACACCATGTTGCCTCTCATACGCATACTTTTGTTCACATCACTTTATTGGTCGCGCAGCACGGAGAGGTAAACGTCTTCATCCGCGCCCCAAGCGCTAACGCCTTTGCAGGAGAGCTTGTCTTTACTGTTCGTAATAGTACGCTATCGAACACAAATTGGACGATAGCGTCAACAGTCCACTCAAACTGATAAACGTATGACGGGGCTGTTCCCCCTCCGCCTCATATACTGCCTGCAGCTTAGGTTTACCCAAGGATTCCCTGTCCGGGTGAGAGCAGGCCATGTACGCGGAGTCCGTGTCCATATTGCATTACTGTCAGTCCACCTTGTTAAAAAAACGAATCATGAAATCATAATAAAACTCTAACGTGCGGAATTTGGCACACTGGTACACCATACATCCTATTTGCAAGGGTAGGTTGTAACGAATGGTTCTCTTGCTGCGCGCTATTTTCGGTACGGCACCGTACACTTTTCAGTAACTTGCGCGTCTTCGCCACATCGACATGACGGTCTTCGTTTGTGACGGTTTTGCCCTAGCCGGAATTTCCCAACAACTTCATCGTTTCCCCGGTAAGAGCCTTGGCAGGGTCAGCGTGCCCTTCTCGCCGGGCTTGGCTGACGGCACCCGCGAATGATTGGAAGGCTCGCTCGGGCGTGTACTCCATCACTTGGTAGGCGCGGGTCACTACCAGTCCGTGAGTTAGATATCACTGGAGCAAGGGGGTGGCCAGCAGAATTTTGGTACCGAACGTACTCCCGATCTGCATTCGCCTGGGACCGGCCATGATGTCACTCACCTCCGCGAACTCCGCCACGGTGTGGCCTATGTCCTCCCTGCTCACATCGGTGTTTTTAAATATGGGTGGACAGTCAGGAAAGTCCGTTTGAGATGGTCCGGCCACGTGGATGTCGTATTCCACGAAGCCAAACACCGGCCTTTTGGGCGAAAGCCCCCACCAGCTAAGCCTGCGTCTTGGCCTGTAGCTGTGACGGAGGTAAGCCGTACCGCTGCTGGAAGTCGCGCAAGGCCGGGTTCGTTTTCCGCAGACGAAGAAACTCACACTCCTCTATAGGACACCAACTTGTATTTCTGGGAGCCGATGCAGACATCGGTTGTGTCCGCTTCCCTGCGCAAGTCTTGGGGTGTTAACTCTCGCCACTCTGACGTGGGTGATTCAGGTGACAGCTGTGGTAGTGGTTATAGCAACCGTGGAACTGGAAAGACGCTGGGACGTCCGTCGTTCAGAGGGGCCAGGAAAGCTTCGAAGTCGTAACATGCTCGGTAAGGGAATATTCCGTCGTAACCTTCCTGTAAGTAAATATCCATGTCCGCCAACACTTCGAAAATAGTGGGTTGTTATGGAATACACCCTCCTGGTATTTTCGGCGAACGGCGTCGGTGCACGTTTCACAGTGCCTCCGCAGATTCCCTTAGCTTATTAAAGCTCTTAGAACACACTTGACATGTGAAAGACTGGACGTAAGGCCCCATGTCCTTGATGTACCTGAAATGCTAATTGTGGAGTTTTAACCGCATGGTGGGAGAAGCATAGCGCTCTTCATTGCGGTGGACAAGTTGAGCCGAGTACGACTTGTCCACGGGGAGGAGCTGGTACACTTGAATGTTTACGTTAACTAGGCTCTCCACCATGTCAAGCGCATTGAGAGGTACCACGAGGAAATACCTCAGCTCTACCTAGACCGATGCCATATACATGCGGCGATAATCCTAAGCCTGAATGACGCAGTGTTGCGGGTCGGCCTTATCTATATGGACAGCCAAGCATAAATGATCCCTGGAAGGACCATTAGCCCCTCCCACCAACGTGTGCATCCCCTTCTTCGCCGCCAAGTAAGGCGGTAACGTTACCCCGCCCTGATGGGCTGGTGGGGAAGTTTGTGCACAAAAAACAACACGTTGGTGAGGGTCTACAACCCATTTTGAATTGGGTCGTTGTTTCTGCTCCCAGGCGAGTGGATCTTTGCTGGGAAGATGCTGGGTGAGCAGTTCACGCAGGTCAGCCCGCCTCGCCTCATGGTGCGTCGTGTCGAGTACCTTAACTGTCCCGTTTCCTAATGGCGCAGGATATACCCAAAGGTGACGGTGAAGGCGTTGGGCTGGTCCTCATAAATCACGTTCACTTAGGCGGGGATGGCTTCGAGATCGTTAAGCCTGAAATTATAGAGGTCCTGCACTGGCTTGCCGCGGTGAAAAGGGCTCCGAATCGGGCGCCAATGCTGCCGATACATTTCCCGTAAATCACTCTCACTGCTAGGCAGGAGATCGTCGAGGGGTTGGATCGGGTCGGGTTGGAACTGACTCGCTGGGATCTTTCACTTTTCCCTGATCGACTTCTCCGATCGACTTCTCCGTCCCCGACTCTCTAGAGCTGACAAATTTATTTCATTGTTGTATGTATAACCATAGTAGAGTAGAATATAACTATAGTAGAGTCACATTCCGTTTAAACATGTGAATCATACAGCGCCAAAGGCTGGTCCCCGTCTCCAGCCGTGTCAACAAGCGGTGCTATTCCCCCTGAAATTCTTTCTCACAAGTGGTTTTGCTGATTCTGATGTACGAAATATGACATGGGTTTTTACTGCATCGTATGATAAATACGTCGGTTTTAGTCGACGGCCTAACAACACCGAGGCTATCAGGAAAGACTGAAAATAAACAAAAATCACCTAGGCCATCTGGAAAAGCTGAAAATGACACAAATCCAACAAAGACACTACTGCTGACATCGATTTGACAACAGATGTTCCTATGTAATACTTTTTTTGCGATACGAATTTCTTCACCCACCCTGTTTGCAACCAGGGAAATCACGTTGTCTCTAGCTTTTGGATTGTTTAACAGAATAGCTTGCCATGTCACATAATCATCTGTGGGTATCGGCAGTCATACATTTTCATGTATGTGCAGAATAGTGGCCGGCGATGACCTAGCGAGCATGATGGCAGGTGGGCTTAGATTAGCCTTACAGCGCCACCTTTAATGTCCCAATAATTATTGTTTCATTGAATTTTACATAAACCCGTTTAAAATGGTGGGCTTAGGTGAGCCATACAGGCCATCGCCCGCCGCTGTTCGCTTCTGCACATAGATGAAAAGGTATGACTTCCGATACCAAGAGATAATTATGTAACATGACAAGCTATTCTTTAAGACAATCCACAAGCTAGAGACCACGCGATTTCCCTGGTTGCAAACAGGATGGGTGAAGAAATTCGTCCCGCAAAAAAAAGCATTACATAGGAAAATGCCCGTTGTCAAATCAATGTCAGTAGTACTATACACACTGCTACAATGATATACTATAGAATTTTAGACTATACAATGTTATATTATACAATGCTATACAATGTTACACTATACGATGTTATTTTGCTCCCTTCTAGAGTACGACTTCCTCATCCTTCTCGCTCATTGGACGACGCACCGTGGACCTCAACAAAATAACCGAGCGGAAAAACACACACCCACCCAACCCAACAGCTTCATTGGTCCGCTTTGGCTCGTTTTGGCTCACGCAGCTCAACACGCAAACGTACAAGCCTACCCATTACGAGCACATCTATGATGTCCAATACTTATTGTTTTATTCCAATTTACATAAAAAAGGCACCAAAATCCAGAGAATATGACCACAGAAACATACTATGCGATACTATAGCTATACAATACTAGCGCGTGTGTATTTGTGTGTGTGATTTACCTTTCGTGTTCAGTACGTTGATGGACACGCCAATCCCACAAGCGGTAAAAGGTCTTGTCACACCCCTTCGCGTTTCCACGCACGCTGTTTTTCCTTATCGCCGCTGGTGGCAGAGCAAATTACCAAATGGAGCTCACCCATTGTTCAGTTTTTGGCGCGACATGGAGCTGATGCTCTCGCGTGAGACATTTTGGCGCGACATGGAATATGTGACGTCACGCGCAGAACGCGAGCTCAACGACACACTTGCGTCTCCTCAATTGCGCCTCGTCAATTGCTCCTCCTCAAAACGACACGTTTGCAACATTCTCTACTACTTACGTTCGACTTCCTCTTTTGAACAGAGTTCCCTATTTTTAAAGCTTCAGATATAGTTAAGAACGAACATATGCTTACTGCTGTAAACGCGTTATCATTCTCTAAATTAACACAAGAAACTAATGTTTGAAAAGAAATCATGTGGCCCCGCCTGAGTTATGTTAGCCTACAGATAAAGGAACGCCTTTACAAGCAATAATCCTATGAGTTCGTGTGCAGTCAACCCAGTCTTTCAGCGCTTTCATTCTGTTTGCATTTTATATATTTTCTCTGTCTGAAAATGTGTTCTCTTACCAACTAGAAAGCGGATCACAGGAATGATTTAATTCATACGAAGGCTTTTTCTCCGTATATTTTGATTCATTCCACAGAAGCGCTTGTCTGGCGCTGAGGCACAGTCCTTGGACCGAAATATGTGTTTTTGTTATACATGAAGGCCTTACAAGGTTTGCGCCCATATTTTTCATCTAAACCATTGAAGATGGAAGTCTTCATCTCCGCAAGTCACAGGGTATGGCTTCTGACTCTGATTGGGCTGGTAGTGTTGGACGGTCGTTTCAGGTGGGTGTGTAATTTTCATATATTAAATACAGACTAGGATTTATTTGATTTTTTTAGTTTCATTGGTAGAGCTCTCTTTAGTACATGTACATGTGAACTCACCTAGATATGTGATATTCAGCTTTGAGGAAAGAGCGGGACCAAAAGTATCTATATTTATGTTTTGATTGGTGTTTAACGCCGTATTCAAGAATATTTCACTTATACGACGGCGGTCAGCATTATGTTGGGCGGAAACCGGACAGAGCTTGGGGGATACTCTCGGACTATCCGCTACAGGCTAAAAGCTAAAGATTCACTGAATTCAAGAGCACAACAACAAGAAGAGCAACAACAACACTTAACTTAGTATCTATCTCTAGTATCACTCCTTTATATGCTAGAAATCAATGGTATAGCCTCCTATCCCCAGTTACGAACCATCTATGTTGAATACGTTAATGCTTAATACACAATGTTTTGTATCTGGATGGTTGCCATTGTTGTTGTTGCATCCGATAGCAAAGTACGCTTACGCTACTGGTAAATAGACAGTCACCCCCTGGCACCCCCATCCCACACCTTTCCCGCTCGCTTAGTCATGATCTGAGTGCCGACATGTACCCCATGAACCATGAAATCACCCTTGAGACTATTAAATTCATGGTAAAAAGTTGTTAACGCCCCTAAAGCTCGGAATACAGGAGAACTCAAAACGCCTACTGAACTCAACTTATCTGGTCAAACAGAATTGGTCTCAGTCCCTGGATGGCCATACGACTTCAAGATTCAACTGCTTGTTAATACAATTATAGCACCGTTTCCGGAAGACTAGCATCTTCATTCGCATCCATGAGCTTTTACAACCTTTCGGCTGAGTGGAGTTGAGTTGAGTCTTTAGTGCCTTTGTATGCCGAGTATAAAGTCTGCATGTCTGTATTACTTATGAGTATTTTCGTCCAACTATATATTTTACCCCTCTTTTTACAGCACATGCTTTAGGGTAGATCTATTACAAATGGGAATTGCGTGACAGGGAAGAACTTCTGCTTAATTATTGGTTTTCAGGTTTAACTTTATAATTATTTATTGAGTTCGTATTTAACGTTACACTCAGGGATGTTACTACTGTAGTCTAAATATCGAGTGGAGGAAACCGGAGTTAATAACTGCTCTATCAGATACCTCGTAAGCCTACACACTTAAAGACATGATTGAAGGAAGTTTTAGTTAAACCAGCGCCTTAACCGTCTTCAACGAATATGGCAAGCCTATTTGTGCGCTACACATTGGGAAGTTTGTCAATAAATTGCCAAGTGTTGGTAGTTTACCCTGGGCATTCCGATTTCTTCCTCTCATTAAGCTGTATGCAATCGAACAGTGCACAGCGTTAAACAACATTGAGACACATGTAAATAAATAAATCAATCAACCAACAAGTCAATCAAATAAGCAAATAAATAAATCAGCAGGTATGTAAATGTATGCTATACTTGTATGTGTACAAAGGGCCGCTGCTCGATACACTTATTTTCATCCTTTCTACCCGGATGTGTCAGTGTAAATCTGTCAAAATGAGGCTAGGTCAAGATGAAAAGGCTTTCCTTTCAGAAGTGTGTGACCATGTTTAACACGGCATGACGATTGCACGACAGGTATTTTACACAATATATTATCAAGGCACGTATATCTACTTACCTCGTGCGTATATGTGTGAAACATGTGTATGTATTTCATTTAGAAAATTTCCACGCATTATATTCAAGATCATCAGTTAGGTAGGCTTTCAGTACACCACTTAATACACAGCAAAAGGGAAGATAGGGGAAAATAGAAGCAATCTGTTAAAAAAACTCTACAGAAGTCAACGATGTGCGATTCTTTTGAACAATCATTTCTCACAGATTTTTAAAAGAGTCAATCTCATGGATTTGTCATCAAAGAATTTGCAGAAAACTGCTTTCTTTCTTGTAAGTTAATTTTTTATGGATATTGGACCGTAACTTGTTAGCTTATCTGTACACAAGCTACAGTGACAAGTCTCTGACTGAGATTAAATTGACAAGGAACCGGGTTTCGTTGGTTAAGACTGATCATTTGCAAATCATCTCGCTGTGATAGGTTTTGGCTTAAACCGGAAATCGAAATATTGTAAGCTTATTTGGACCTTCAGGTGTGTCAAATCTGACCAAGAAAGTATAAAATGACATGGAGATAAACTTCTCTTGAGAAGTGTGTTTGCCAAAGGCAACATATATGTCGTTATATCTTGGGATAGGCATGATAATTGGTTTCTGTCGCCGAGTTACGATGCGCTGAGCGTCATAACAAATATGGACATGAGACCATATGAGAGCATTGTAGGAAACTCATGATGATCGTTACTGATTGTCGGACGAAGTTTGTGATGATCTTTACCAATGGCCGTACGAAGCACTTGATGGTGGTTACCGATTGTCATATGAAGCTCTCATGATCGTTACCGATGTGCATGTACGAAACTCGGGCGATCAAGCCAGGCCGATGTAAGACTCTTCGGAACTGATTAAAAGAACAACAATAACTTGTGGTTGCATCTGGTTTCTGAGGATGCAATAAAAATAACTGCGACCGCCCCATATTCGCTGGCGATCGATATCTTCAGTTTCATGGACATTCCCTTACGATTTATCATACGATCAGTTCAACACGTACGGCGATTACCTGCTAATTTTTTATGGCAGATTTTTTTCACCAGTTACAGGTGTAAGTGTAGAAATGAAAAAAGGAAAGTATGCGGGTTATTATCACTCAATACTCAAGAGAAATTTGGTGATGGAACCCTTACTGAGCGTGTTATATCCCACGATTATTATGCTCACATTATAGAAAATCACATTTTTACAAACAATAAGATTTGTAAGAAAGGTTAACCATGTAAACTGGTAAATATAAGCATTAAGGTCTGTCTTATAACTTTTGATTTAATAAAGACTAAATATCTAAAATATGGTAAGTTTGCTAATGATCTGCTATTTCTGTTATTACCTTTCTTTCCCTGTGCCTTTTTGAGACAAACCTTATGTGGCCTGTTGTCAGTATATACATATTCTATTTCCAGGCTCCGAGACAGTGCTGTGTAGCGGTATTAGATGTGGTCATGGATCCAGGTGTGACAGGTCGGCATGTGTGTGTAAAATCGGCTTCGTCAAAAGCACTATATCACAATCGACAACGCCGCCTTTAATATATTGTCACGGTAAGCTAAAATTCAGAACCTTTAAAAACTAGGTTAGCAGGAGAGAAACAATAAAAATGGATAGGAGAGAAACCATAAAACGGATAGGAGAGAAACCATAGAAAGGAACTAAGCAATAATAAAAGGCCATTAACATTTTATTCGTCGGCGGCCAGCATTACAGTGGAGGGAAACCGGACAGACAACAGAAACCCTCGACCATCCGCAGGTTGCTGGAAAACCTTCGTACGTGCGGCCGTAGGCGAGGCAAGCTTGGGCTAGACTTGCATTCACAACGACCGCATTAGTTATTTATTTGTTTCCTGATTTGATTGTGTTTTTACGTGTCGTACTCAAGTATATCTCACTTACACGACAGCGGCTGGCATTGTGATGAGAAGAAACACGCGAAAGCCTAGGGAAAACCTCACGACCATCCACTGGTTGGAGACGTTCCCATGCACGGCCGGAGAGGAAGCCAGCATGAGCTGAACTTGGTCTCGCGTCAACCGCACTGGTTGGAGGCGGCTCAGTCCCCCTGCCGCGGTGGCGTGCTACACCCCTACTTCACGGAGGCCCGCATTATCAATGTGAATGCATACATACCTCAAGTATGTCTCCAACGTGGAGATCTAAGACGACAAACATATTGTTCCTAGCTCAGGGTTGAGCGAAGGTACACGCATTTGTGGAGCAGACTGCCAGCATTTCTAGACTGTGTCCATATTTACTTACGACAGATTTATACTCATTGTAAAACTTAAGAAACTAAGTGTGAAGGCGTTTGATAGAATGAAGTTGACACACCCTTTTCTCCAGTAACAGCCTGTGACGTTGATTGAAATCGTCGTGTGCGTGTAACACACCGGATCTAACAAATGCCACAAGGCCGGATATGTACACGCCACATGCAGCACCCTTCGTTAAATTGCTACTCGAGTATAAGAATGCTTTACAATTTCAAAATTGAAACTACCGCTCTTGTCATAAAGTCTGCGAGACAGGAAACCGTTTTGATCTTTGTAGAAATACATGTTTACATCATCTGGAGAATCCTAGCGAAGGTAGATACATAGATGTATCTTCCATGCAAGTATGTACTGTATACGTTTCGAAACTGTCCGTAATAATAGCTGTAGGTACCGTGGTAGAGCTCTCCTTAGTACATGTACATGTGAACTCACCAAGATTTGTGATATGGAGCTTTATGGAAAGAGCCGGACCACTTCTGCTGACATCTAGATATGTTTGACAAACGTCAGCAGAAGGAGGCAATGCCCATAATTACGTCATAGCTTATTTAAGCCGGAAAACCTGGATATGGAGGCACCATTTTGTTTGAGATCTGACTGTATAACAGCTACTTTTGTTATAAAAGTCGCAAAATGTAATAATATTTATAAAATAAAATGTAATAACATATATGTACTTCAAAACCGTCATCTAATATGAACATAAATCCCCAGACGATTTGATATGTCAAAGCTGTTCCTGTAAGTTTTCAATGTTATTACAAACTACAACGCTGTTATACCCCAGGTTAGTTAAAAAGTCGCAGTTACGCGTATAATCTCGTCATTGGTTGTGTTAGTATCTGCAAATGTCAGGAAGAGGACGTATTTCACCGGTTACGTGTGACGGCCTGACCACAACGTGTGATCACAATGTCGTGGCTGACGTGGCTTTACTCCCTATGCTCTAAGTCTTTAATCAAAATAAATGTTAGAATTTTTCTCCAGCAGAGATGATACTATAGCAACGAGACGTGTACCTGGCTTTACCGTCAATCCCTTGAGATAAACAACGGACGATTTGATCTAATGCGATACTCCTATATTAGAAACAACTACAACTGGGGGCAAAGAGCAGAGTTCAGAAGACAACCTTGGCACCTTGCACTTTTTTGACACAAATCTCGCCATAAACTGTCGCATTCGATCAAACAACAGTTCGACCGTATTTGTGAGTGCAGTGGTATTCACGTAGACCGCTTTAGACGACTCGGCTAGCAAAAGACTCTCAGTATTGCATATACAACTGGGTTTTATTAGTGCTTTAAAACGGATACATCATCAAACAACATGTTGTAGTAAACTAAACCTAAAATATCTAAAAATGTTACAAATATAGATATTGGTAAAAAAATGTCATAATAAATTTATAGTCCAAATTTTAAAAATGTATTTCAAAATGACAATAATTGTAACCGTTCGTTTCTTTTCTATGTTCGTGTTTTCCGAGGACAGAATCATGCAGTGCTAACAAGAACTGTTCTGCAAACACCACCTGTGATGGAAGGCTGAATATCGACAACACTTACAGCTGTATTTGTTCTGATGGGTACACTCGATCAACAACTGGACATTGTTTAGGTAAGTGTGAAGTGTGAAGCTTTTGATTCTAACGTAACGAGGCTTCGGTCCTTCTTCGCTACCAATCACCTTAATTAAGGAAACGCAACTCTGCCAGTTTTATAGTGGCCAAAATCAGACAGATTTTGTAACACCCACGCCATTCCAAGTTTTTGTGCCCAAGGAACGGGACCCAGGTTCACAAAGATACCGTACATGTACGATAATCGCAAAAATAGGACAATGGTAACTGTGACGTACAAAATGTACGACAAATGTACGATAAAAATGTGATACGCCGCTTTGTCATACTGGGCTCGGAAGTCCTAAATGTTAAGCTCGGCTTAAACCTTAATACAATTAAAGACCTACAAAATACACCGTAATGTCCGTGTTGCTCTAATACAAAAACTAATGTTTAAATTTAATACCGGTGCGTCTGATGCTTACTACAGGATAGAACAACCTGAGCCTTATGATCTTCTCTCGGTTTGACGTGATGAAATGTCACTTGATGTCATCGCTTTGAATGTCGTATAATATTTCTCTATGTAAAGTGTGATTAGCGATTTTTCGTTTCTCACTATCTACTATCCTGAAGGATTCAGAAACGCAACACACCGTAAAGGTGTGTTTGATGTTTACCATGTGAAATAACACATGTTGTATAACTTAAAAGCAGATACGAAACAGGTAGTGCTACAATTTTAAACACGAACTCAATTGTCCATGCATTAATCGTCAGGCTTTTATCTGGCTGAGTCGTAGCGTATAAGTTAGTTCCTTTCACAGCAAAAAGATACAAATTAGATAATATATGTAATACATGACAGCGATACATGTATTTGGTCCGTATCAAGGAGACATGTATTTGGTGCCTGTCAGCAAGACATGTATTTTGTGCATGTTAGCGAGACATGTACTTGCTGAATCAAGTCCTATATGCTATTCGTGTCACAGTTTAATCTGCTACTGAGTGTTTACTATGTACACCAGAAGTGTTTTAAATACATTTATAAAATATACACTCACACAGCCTAAAAATTAAATTTTGTCCAGTTGGTTAGCGCGCCAGCTCAGTGTAATGACCCAAAAGCCTCTCACCAATGCGGTCGGTCTGAGTTCCGGCTAATGCTGGCTTCCTCTCCAGCTGTACGTGGGAAGGTCTTCCAGCAACCTGTGGATGGTCGTGGTTTTCTCTGGGCTCTGCCCGGTTTCCTCCAACCATTATGCTGACAGATAGACATGTATTTGGCGCATGTCAGAGAGACATGTATTTACGGAACTATATCCTATATGCTAATCGTGTCACAGTTTACTTCGCTACTGAGTGTTTACTATGTACACCAGAAGTGCTTTAAATACATTTATAAATTATTCACTCACACAGCCTAAAAATTTAATTTTGTGTGCTTTACTTGGTAAACAATGACCTCTGCAAGTGGAGATAAAATGATTCGTAAATCGTTTAAAGTCATTTAACATATGAAGGCTGTTTGTTTACTGCACTATTATTTTTTCCTTACAGCCAACAACGACCAGTGTTCGTCGGCTCCATGCGGGTATAACGCTGTCTGTGCCGATATCCCGGGTTCATTTACCTGTACTTGTAAGGCAGGCTTCCATCAGCCTCCCTCTAAGGAAAATCCAGCAATCTGTACCGGTAAGTGGTAAGAATTCCCTAGTATGAAACACACAAATTATGAGTTACATGGGTGGTGGTGACAGTGTTTGATGGACAGATGTCTGAACGGAATTAATTAATAGAAGCCGTTTCAATTATTTGGAATAACACTTAGCTTAACGGTAAGTTTCTCTTAGTAAAAAGTGATAAGCTGCTCAAAGTAGAAAAACATTATCTAGGTTCCTAAATTCCTTCAACGTATATGACATAAATGTGATCATAAGGTGCTATCTGTTTAATACATACGTTACACATCTGCGGGAACGTGTTTTGTGAGATGGAAAGAAAGACGGTATATGTTATGGATTTACAGTCAGCTGGATCGGTTCCTGTGAACATCTTGGGTAAAATTAGATTTATAAAGTATTGCTAAAAATATTACCTCCAAACAACTAAATAATACGAAGGCTTTATGTTGACATTGTGCATACTGCATCATAAACGCGGACTGATTATCTAAATGAATTTAAAATACACGGTTTTAAGTATGTTTGGATGGGAACAACGGTCTGACGCAAGGCTCTATCTTTGTATACAACTGGTTAGTCATTCGGTTCTAGATCACTTTACATAATCACTTTGCAGAATCCGTTATATTTAGTGTTTATCTTTTGTAACTCTCAATGACCTGCATGCACAAACTCAGGAAAGTAAAAGAAATATCTAGGATATATAAGTGATCCCTGTATAAGACTGTAACGTTAAGTGGTAAGATCGTACCGTTAAGTGGCAAAATCGTACCGTTAAGCCTAAACCGATAATTGGTAACCTGCACCGGTAGGTGGTACTACCGCAATACTAGGTGGTCAGGCGGCATTAGTAAGTGGTACAATTCAAACCAAAGAATAAATCATTTTTCAGTGAAGGGAGAAAAGCACGGAATGATATATACCCATGAAAGTTGCATAGCAGGAAAATGGTTTATTTATTTTATTTATTTGATTGGTGTTTTACGCCGTACTCAAGAAAATTTCACGACCATCCGCAGGTTGCTGGAAGACCTTCCCACCTACGGCCGAAGAGGAAGCCAGTATGAGCTGGACTTGAACTCACAGCGACCGCATTGGTGAGAGGCTTCTGGGTCATTACGCTGCACTAGCGCGCTAACCGACTCAGCAGGAAAATGGTGATAGTTTGGCATTAGACAATACTTCATATGTAGCATAAATGCGTAAGTGGTATGCAGTAATGTTATACTGAAAGTGGTAAGTAGCATTAAAACTGCACAAGTGTTTTTGTAGCCCTGTGTTAAGGGCCTTTATTTTTCACCTTTATGCAATGTACAAGCAAACAAACTGTACATGCGAATGAGGTCGACAACAATTTGACATCAATGGAGATATTCGTAAGCATCGTTTTACTGGATATGTCCTACTTCTATACGAAATACCACCTTTTGATTACAAAGTCAACCTCAGTCGTTGATCACAAGGTAGAATGAAAAAAAAAACTGTTGACAGAAATTCCGAATGTCAAATACCAACGGTTTGCTGAAAATACTATATATGTCGATAATGGCGAGGTCCAATTTAAGCAAACCAAATGCTGACAGAGAAGAAGTAAATTATGCCGATCAGTACAACATAAGGCATTCGCTATAATTACATTAAATTAAAATTTATCGCGGATGAAAGTTAAACATGTCTAGTGTAAAATATGATTCATCGCGTGAATGGGATGTAATTAACAAACCCTGATAAATGTTTGTGTACATGGAAAGTACACCGTCGACATTATAAAGCGTTCCTGACAATACCCATCTACGCATGGACAATGCGCATGAAACGCATGAAAAAGACAATTTTTAACCCAACTCAGTAGTTGTCTGCAAATTGTCTTTGCAAATGGTGTTCACACCCTTTTCAAGCTCACGATTATCAAAGGCAAAGAGTCATGCAACGCACTCATCCAGACATATTTGTCTTTCTTACTGTGACTGCAACCGTGATGAAAAGCATTTTTGGTATTGTATGTTTTGTTGTTCTTTTTCTTATTTTTTTTTTGCGTGTTTCAGCCATCGACAACTGTGAGTCTAAACCTAGAATATGTGGAAACTATTCCCTATGTACAATGGATCGTGGTCAAGTCATCTGTCAGTGTGAAGAAGGGTATAGGGCTGGACCTCCTGGGGAAAATGGCTGTATCCCAGGTTGTTTACATAACATCTTTGTACTTTGCTCTGTAATTATTCCGATAGTTAAAACTACACGATCATCTACAAGTTGCTTCTTGGTTTGGGATAAATTCGAGTGTACTTGGTACCCCCATTAAAAGACGTCCGTTATAAGTTGCTCAGTGTAACACATCAACCATCAATGAACTTTGTTGTTAGCCGTTACTAAATTGCAGGGTTACCAAAATAATTGTATGCGTCATATGTAGCGTTTTGGGTGTCTCGCGAACGAAACAGCCACTGTGCTGTATGATGATGTATATGATTTACATTTTACGTCCGTTCACTGAAAAAATGTGGTATTCGTTGAAGGAAGTGACAAAAACGGTGCATATGTGCTTATATTCAATTTTGTTTGTTGACTATTTGCTGTTTAAACCCACATTTAAAATTTAGATAACTGGATAATTCAGTCAGTTCTAAATATATTATCCCCAGTTAATATATTCAGCTTACATGAAAGTGAAAATAGAGTCCATCTTATATCACAACTCCTACACATTGGAGTAGGTCTGAAATGTTGTAGTGGGAGTTGCACTTACCTTTAACACCATGTGTTTGCTTTATTTCAGTTTCATCGTCAACTACCGTTGTAACCACACCATCTACACAAAAGAGTTCAACAACAACACCGATTGGTATGTTCACCAAATGACAGGTTTATAAACAAGTGCACTCAAAACAGTCACGCTATGAAAAGCACAGGACAGATTGATTCTCATCTAGCTTGGATAAGCAGTGCAACCTTTCTGAAATCAATAAGATCAATTTAAATCTTCAATCTTTATCTGACTGGTTAAGCAACTGAACACTCTTCGATGTTTCAATATCCAGACAGTTTTGTTCGATGCTTGCTGTGCAACACTGTCTATCAGCGGCAGTCATGCCTCTTCTTCATTTGTTTCCACCCGTTAACAGTGTCAACATCGACAAAGCAGTCAAACAGGCCGCACGCCGCCAACTCAAACAACGTGCATGCATTAGCGAGAATATTCACGCTTACATTTATACTTATCTTTCTCATTTCTGAGAAATAGCAAATCACTGGGGAAAATTAAAAGTCCATCTTCCGTACATAAATTCTGTAAATAAGCAGTTGGGTTGATAACTTTATTCACGTACCCAGGATCAACTTCCAAGCAGTTTTGCAAGTACGAGGCGTTAATGCTTTTGTAAGCGCGAGACGTTATCGTTTTTGTAAGTGCCAGATATCAAAGTTTTTTGTAAGCGAGAGACATTAATGCTGTTGTAAGCGTGAGGGGCTGGTTGGTTTATGAATTGAGTGTGACCTGACACTTTTTATGCGGTATCTTCATGACCTCTTTGCCAGGGCAGCATTAGTTTTGACATTGTGTAGTATATTTATTCCTTGACAGAAGCTTGGTAAAACTACATGGATACATTGCCCATTACAATACTGCCAAAGTTTCCACACAGACATATACCATGTATATGAGACAGCATGTCGTCTGAAATAACTCAAGTTGTATGATTTCCTGTCTTTTTGAAGCAAAATTATATAAACAAAAGGTTGAGTGATGCTATGATATGAGTGCAAAAGGAATCCTTTAGAGGTCACAGGTCGAAAAGAATCCAGAAGGCTCTGTTGTACTAAGATCCGATAAACAATAACATGCAACAAACTATGCAAAAAGGCAAAACATTTCTATCAAAAATTTGTTCGCAGGATCTTCGTCAAAACCAGAAACTTCAGAGAAGACGTCACCAGGTTCTCCATTAGGCCAAACAACCACCTCTTCAGAAAATAGAATGGGTGAAAAAGGTAGATAATAACCTTCAAATGTGAAACAGATGGCTATCTCTAGTGTATACCTAAGTGTCAAACCAAGTGTTTGCTAAAAAAAGGGTTCTATTTTTGCATAAAATCCATAAAACATATGCTTCTCGGAAAACACCCGAGGCAACTACAAGAGGATTCGTTCGGAAACAGACGCCTTTTTGCCTCTGTCTAAGTACGTTAGACATTTTAACACAATGAATCAAATTTTTATTTCCACAGATCAGAATCCGGTTGGAACATCTTCTGTAGCCCTACACATTTTGTGTCCTCACTTCTTACTGTACATGCAAGTTTCATCAAAACCGAAATATCTTGGGCATTTGGCGATATAATGGCGTTCTGTTGGTTTCAGAAAATTCCCCAAAATGCAAATTTTAAATGCTTTAAGGTTGAAATGATTTACCATATTACATACCTCACCCACAATATTATTGAATTTTAAACATTTCCACTGAAATTTACACCGTGTCCAAATGTGATCAGATTCGTTTTAAGAATATGTCAAAGATATGCTTTTGTTGTCATGGAAAAAAATCAACTGCCTTAGCAGAACATGTCCACCCTTACTTTGGACTAATCCACTTGCAACCCGATAACACTGCCTGAGATATCGTGAGCTACATGGAAACGAACATGCCTTTATTGTAGATTTTAGGATAAACACTGTTATATGTTTTGCTAAATCTGGATTCAAGGTCTTACTGTTGTGACAAAAGAGGAAGCTAATGTCTATGTTTTTGATTTTCAGACGGTGCATCTCAAACATTAGTAATAGCTCTGGCAGCAGGAATTGGCGGCGGCGTTGTTTTTATAGCCATTGTAGTTATCATTCTGATAACCAGGTAAGAGCAGATGGAAATAAGGCCATTCGAAAAAATCAAACAGACATTTGTGTCCCAGCTCTCCACCGTAATGCACGATCCGGGCCAATAACCATTAGAAGAATTTCCAACAAAATTCAACACAATCCTTCCACGATTTATATATAAATTTAGAAATTACAACGGATTCATGAAAAGTGAACCAGGGGTGACGGCAGTAAGATCCGATGGTTGGCTTCTGGGAATGAAGGAATCCAATCTGTATCCAAATCGTGTCTCATGCCAGATCATAAACAGTCATTACTCAGGATATAACCGCTTCGCAGTACACCAGGTACATGTCTTGGCGTCATGCTGTCATCAGCATGCAGACGCTGGATTCAAGCCTGTCAGCTTACTGCATAGCAGTCAGCCTGCAATTTGTTGACTGTGAACAATCCTTTTTTAAACATGGCATGTTTTTTTTATAAACGTAGTATTTAAATTTTGTTTCATTCTTCTGCTCCTTGAAGAAGTATTCTAATACAACTGTCGTTTGTTCTCCCTACAGCGTATAGAAACTAAAGGAAATGGAATGAAGAAAGTATGAGGAAAAACTAGAACTGCGCATCTCCCTGAATATTTAAGTGTGCTCCTGGTGTAAATCTTTTAAACACTGAATGTAGGTCTTTCTATTGTCAGAAGATGTCATCACAACAAGCACAGTGTCGACCAAAACACGAGTTCAGAGGTTACGGAAGAATCCAACCGTATAAGCTCCAACAACGCAGAGGCTAATAACAAAACCACCCCGACATATACCAATATTACTCCGTTAGTTGTTATTCGAAGGGAAGTTTCCATTTTTGATAGCAGATCATCGATAGAAGATTACACCAACGATAATAATAGTGACGAGATGAAGAATTCGGAAACGGTTGAATGCAGTGCGCCACACAAACCACCGAAGAAGCCACACGAGATTCTGGATGAGAACTCCCTTTACTCAAATGATGAGAGTCCACACCACGCAGCCGTACAAAAGCAACAGGATGTGGTGAAAATGCCCACTCCGCGAGGTCACACGCATCAATATGAAACTCTATACAGCGCGGATGTAAAATCAGCCAATCGGAACCCAGAATATACTCTGCTCGATCTGAACGGAAGAGGAAACCCTGTTCGTTCATCAGACAGTGGATATGTGAACATTTCTTGCACCAATCAAGACCTAAACGCTTACACCAACACTAATGCAGATATTGTGTACGATAATCTTCAGTAGCCAAAAGTTTAAGACAAGAGCAGCCATCAGGCTCAAAATCATCAGTAGTTAAAAATAGCTTTTCTCGTTTATTCTACCACGGTTCATGTGAGATTGTAAGTTTTTACCATTTAAACCTTTACAGGAATGGTTAGAACACAAGTCTTACTCAGTGTAAGTGACAAGAAGCTGAATTGCACGCAATAGGTGTGGTCATTTGTCAACTATCACCTTGTCGTTGCGGCTCTGGTTTTACTTTTTATACTGTTGTCTTTTTATATTGTACTAAAGATTTTTGCCTCAATGTAGAGAGGTATTGCTCACTGTATTTTAGCGTGGTTCTTACCGGAAATCGATTGGCATTTCATCCGCGATGTCAAACTTGATTTTTTCCTTTCGGTGATATAAATGAAGATTTACGTCAGTAGGTTGTCGAGTAGTCTACCTGGCTAAGTGCGGAGGCCCAATCCGTTAATTCCGGTCTCTTCCGTCCATAAATCTAAAACGAGAAACATTTTTTTAGCAGAATGATAAACACAAAATACATATTAAATATAACATTTTCTGATCTATCAGCCCTACTTATTCCTCCTCGGTGACCAGTCCACCATTTACATATGTATAACAATGTGTGGAAGATTCTACTACGTACAGTATATTTTGCAAATAAAAAAAACACGGAATATAATTTACGTGAATCACTTCAACATGGAAGTTTGGAATTCGAACTCTTTTATCGCTAAAGTTAACAAAGACCTAGTGTGTCAAGTGGCCTGTCAAAAATGTTAGCTGTCTAAAAGTTGGAGAAGATTAACGACGGAGGAAATTGATAAGTTTAACTTTTTTGAACTTGAAAATTTTCTGAAGGAAAGAGTTGTTATTTGAGACTCTGGAACACGGTGAGACAAGTGGTTGGTAAAATAATGTCAGTGAAAGTTGCCTAGCATTTTTTTCACAAGTCACATGATAATGGAGAACTGTTTGTACCTTCAATGAAAAAAAAGAGTTCGAAGTCGACAATTTGTACATAGAGATTAATATGACGGTACTTGCTCCGCCACGTTTTATAGGGTTGCCTTGGAGGCCTCATTTTGTCACTCGTCGATTAAATTCGCAAGCTCACATAGCTCGTTATAGATGTTAAATTGTACCACGGCACGTGAATATGGGTATCAGGATAAATCCCTGTGTTAGACAGACTGTAAAATAAACTTTGTTTTAAGCGTTATACCAGGTACATCGATAGCGTTGAAAAATTCGTAAAACAAAATAATATGTCTGTGCATTTTTTGAATATTATTGTGTCTTAAATAACACCACAGGATTTTAGTTAATCTAGACCGGTGACGGCCAATAAATTGCATTTTATATAATTCTGCTAGAGCTCTTATGCTAGGGGTCGTATTATATGCTGCTATTTTAAGAATTTATACGAAGAGTTAGAATAAAACACAGGACGTATTTCCACGGTTACGTGTGATCATCTGCCCATTATCACTGCTAAGGTTTTACAGGCTATGCTGTAAGTCTTTTGTATGTAGGCTTGCCTGTCTTACGACTGCAGCTGCATGTTTTCACCTGTTCGGGTTTTGAAACAAAATTGCTTAGCCATCACAGCAAAATATGTATGTGCATACACATAGTTGTAAAAGTAGGACTTTTCTAATATGGACAAATGATAGAATTGAAAACAAATATCTACAAAAACTGCTCTCGGATTACAGAGGTGACCACAGTAGAGGTTACTTTGTCTTTATTCAACTTATACTTGCATATATTAGTTGCACGATGAGCCTAGAACCAAATTAATGTCAATAGCTTAGGAAACTATTTTTGAAGTGGAGAAAAACGAGTTTATTTATATAGATACAAAACGAAATATTTTCGTCTTGCTCCTTACGTGTATTTTCTAATTTCTTTCTTCGATTGACTTGGCGTGTAGTCATTAATGGGCGAAACAGTTAAACAGCTACTTTTTTATTCTGGTAGTGTGTATTTATTGCTTAAACCAATACAAGAATATTAACTGAATACAGAGGGTTTATATTCTCGTGCTGTTACAATCTCGTGTTGTGTTGCGTTAACTTACGTAATCCCATTTGTAAGCCCATGACACAGGCTGAAATCCGAATCTTGCATCTACATTGATCAATGAACTCTGGTTAGTTAAGTTGGTTTGGGAATGCATTATCATTTCTTCTTTTTCTGCATGGTGTCGCCACGTTATGGCTGAGATATTGCCGATTTGGCGTTAAGCCATAGTCATTCATTCATACTTTTTCTGCACCGACCACAAAAATCGTCCGGGCAAAGCTTTTCTGGATATCCCTGTTTATAGCTGATGGAAAATGATATGCTCTAAATATCTTATAGACTAAATATGTATTCTGTGGAAATCACACTTCTTGAAAACTGATTCAGATATTGGAGTGTGGATGCAGAAATATGAAGGCAGAGAGATTATCTCCTGTGGAGACAAAAGCACGGGTAAATTTGAGGGTTTTTCTCATATTTAAATGTACAACAGATTGTGCGATTGATTATATATTCACCCATAATGTTTGGTTAACTTTCTTGCATGTGACACTTTTCTCTTTCTTCCCTCCTCCCATAAATTAGCGTAAAACATTTTGTTGTAATTCTTATGAATGAAATAAAATTAAAAACTTGTTTCGTCTGCTTAACTTCAGTCACGTCTATAGCATTGTTTACAATGTACCACAATGCCACGAGGAGCAACTCTGCCATGCAAACGTCCTTCCATATTCTTATTCTTTACAGCCAGTACAATAGAGTAAGTCGAGGATCAACTTCCACAAGTGAGCCAGTACAACACAGTACGTTTGTGATCCAACTCTACAAATCAATCGGTGCAACACAGTACGTTGAGGATCCACTTCCACAAATCAACCAGTACAACAGGGTACGTCTGTGATCCACTTCCACAAATCAACCAGTACAACACAGTACGTTTGTGATCCACGTCCATAAATCAACCAGTACGACACAGGACGTTTGTGACCCACGTCCACGAATTAACCAGAACAACACAGTACGTTTGTGATCCACGTCCACAAATCAGCCAGAACAACACAATACGTTGAGAATCCACTCCCACGAAACAGCTGGAACAACTCAATACGTTGAAGATCCACTCCCACAAATCAGTGTATATATATATTACTCAGAATTGGTAGTCAAAATCCTCACAATAAGCAGAACCTGACTCAAAGTTCAAACTGCGTCAGCTTTTCTCATAAAAATGGCAGAAGCCTCAGACAAATGACTATTCGAAACTGTATCCGCAAATTTCTTTATTCACTGTTGTTAACTAAATTAAATGTAATTAAGATCACAGGCAGACAAATCGGTGGATCGTTAGTTGGGTTTTACGGAACATAATGGCAATGGATAGCCAATAACGTCGTGCAACTTGCTCTAAGCCTCCTGACCTACAGGTCTGAAGGACAATACTAGTGAGCTGTAATCATATGATGCACGCAAGTCCTTGTGCAGGAGAAAGCAAATCTGACATGAAACACATGTTATACCACCGGTGATTTAGGGTGTTAAAGTTCTTACATACGTAAGTGAAGATACTGTTACATACAATTTATAAGGTTTTTCTAACGACGCCTAAGGCTTAAACTGTATATACATGTATGTTCATTCCCTTTAACTCAGCACTTAGCGCTCGCTTGAAATGCTCATTTCAACTTCTTGAGTTCACAAGTCATTGTTGAAACCAGATTTAATTCTTGGCTTAAGGCAAAGCTAGCTTCGTGAAATAGATCCTAGCATAGAGATAGCTTCTTTAGTCATACCACTTACAACCCTGGGCTTGTATAAGCATTAAACGCCTTCTCTGTAAATACCTGTAAGAACCTTTGTCATGAAACTGCTGTTATAACTGTCTATTTGGAGTTGCATTTCGGGTTTGAAATCCAACTGATATTTCCAGCAATTTCCATAACTAATATTACCATTCATATCATGTTATTCTAAACCTAGGTGAACTGATACAATAATCAAGACATGGGTACAAAATGCGTCATGCAAGAATTTCTTCTCATTCTGCATTTGCTTTCTATTAACATTTTAAAGAAACCCGTGTCTGACCCAAATTGAAATGAGGCCGTAATTCACAGGTTATCTTTGATCATTGTGAATTATCACTCTGTTGTCGCCGCTCTGTATGCTGTAAATCTTATATTCCATTTCGTCCTACAACATGTTGATTTGGATTTGGCTGTTGAAATTAACACTGTTGTCAAAACAATTACGTCAGCAATTACGTTAGGTAAGTTTGGGGGAGGGTGGGGGTGGGTGGGGTGATTAAAAGGAAGAACAGAACATGTTTAAATGCAATTTACAGATTAATATAACACAACAATTTTCTAAAGGTTTACTACGGTGCTTAAGTCTCGTCATTCTCGTGTGTGAGTAGGTGAGTGTTTTCTTCACGTCTTACTTTTTTTAAGAACGGCCAATTTTTCAACTGGTCAATTTTTTAACCGGCCCCGTTAGTACAATTGATAGAGCGTTCGCTTCGGCTTGGCGTTCAGCATGAAGGGTATCGTGCAACTACTGGTTGACCCGTATCAGTATAACGGCTCGTGCGGGACGGCTTACTTGCTTTCGGCAAGTTGTCTCAGTGAAGCAGCACTAGATAAAAGAGTAGTGGAAATCCGCCCTGCATCGAATATACACGCTAAGGACTCCTTCGTCGTCATATGAATAATTGTTAAGTACGTTAAACCCCAAGCCTTCATTCACTCACAGTTTTTCAGCCATATAGAAGAATGAGTTCTTAGAGTGTATGTAATGTGCCTCCATGTTGCAGGACGGATTTCCACCGCTCTTTTATCTAGTGCTGCTTCACTGAGACGCCTTGCGGATTGCCAGTAAGACGCCCCGCCCTAGCCGTTATCCTGGTACGAATCAACCAGTCGTTGCACTATCCCCTTCATGCTGAACGCCAAGATACCACTTTCTATTTTAAGGTCTTAGGTGTGACTTGACTCAGAATTCACCCCAAAGCGGACGCTCTACCAGCTGTGCTATCGAGGCTGGTCTTTTCGTATGTGTACAACCAATGGAAATACAAGTGTTCCACGGCGACAACCTCTGGATCACTACTTCAGTGATCAAACTGTAGCATTTGATGTAGCATTTGTGATCAGAATGTGAGGTTTTCAAGGAATGCAACATTTTAGATCGTATTCTAATGTGAAAAACGGTGGTATGAATTTTTGCTGGCTGGAAACACAGGTTTTGAAACAAACATTCGAATACAAGGTGTCAACGAAAGTTGACGTTCTCCGTCAACAATCCGTGGACAGACACCTCTAAATAACCAGAAAAAAACATAAGGTTGGAAGTTCTGACTGATGCAAGGAGAGCTAATCAACAGGTTTCTAAGATGACGTAGAAACGCAAGGAATGTACAGGGAGAATAAATTAAACATGTTTCCGAACTGTGTTCATCAGGTTGTCCTTTGGCAAAGTTACTGTAAACTTTCCCACGTGTGACATACAAACTTGTTGGCCATATTGATAAGGACAATAGGAACGTAAGGCTGCAAACTGCTTCACGAAAGCTGTCAACCGTTTACTGTCAAGACGGCCAAAGAGACAATGAAGTAAAGAATTAATTGCTTTGATTTGATTTGATTGATTGGTGTTTTACGCTTATTTCACTTACGCGACGGCGACCAGCATTATGATAGGGGAAGCCTACAACCACCCGCCATTTGCTACCAGACATTTGCACGTACAGCCGAAAAGAACAAAACGAACGGATCAGGTGTGGCTATTTTAAGCCATTCAGAGCAATTCTAAATATCATAGATTACATATTGAGAAACAGAACTTCCAACGTAAAGGCAGTTTGATATCTAAATTTTATGTCAGCATAACGATTTTCAATGAAAAGACGTGGAAAACCCCTCAAGTCTATTGTACTTTAGAGGAAGATAAAAAGTCGTTATTACAAAAAAAATTATTGCATTTCCATACATAGAAAATTTTCTTCCGAGCACTTCATGATACAGTTAAAACAAACTGTTTCTGTCAAAACAGGCAAATCATTTTCGACAAAACTACACCTTTGGATTAGTATTATTTCTAATATTTGGCGCTCTAAAAGATGATGAAAAATGGTGGGATAACTATATGCATACAAAAACAAAAGCTGGTAAAATGATATAGCTGACATTAAAACGTAAGTTTAAACTCCAGGTGTGTCATTCAGATCAAAAAATAGAAACTTCACGACTTATTCGCTTAAATGCCAACACACCCATTTGTCCTTTCGCAGTTAAACATCAGCACTGCTGCATAAACACTGTGCGCAATGACACAAATAGTTGACTTCTCTTCCTTACTTACCATCTTGTTGGGCAAATTCAACTCCGCAACACAAGTGTATCTCATTAGAGTACAACGCAGCAAATTATGAACAGTATCTACTATTATTATTTCTGTTATTACATTACAACAATACATGCATGCATATATTTAAGCCGATGACATAACGGTAAACTAACGGCACAAGTAGTAGTACAAAAAAAACGGACATTTACGCGGGTGAAAAGGACTGTCTGTTCCTTGGACTTAAGCTTTCATAGCTGGATTGAAGTAGACTGGTGTGAAACTGGCTGGCGTGTTCTCACGCTTGGGCGCCTTCGACATCTTGACATGTGATGGGCCTTTCCAGCTGGGGAGTTGAACCAACGGTCCACGCTTCAACCACTAGACTAAAGGACAATTCCCTCCAGTCATAAATTGTGGCTGATCTACCAGCCAGATCAAGGCAGACTTACCAGTCAGTTACAAAGAGATTCACTGGCCAGTTATAGGCAGAAAATGCTAGAAATTCCAGCACACATACCTGTTGTAATATTTTAATGTACTGAAAACCGTTTCCTTTCTACAGCCGTGTCAACAAATCGGCAAGAGTTATTCCCCTTGAAAATTCCTCTCACAAACAGTATTGCCTTTTGTGATGAAATATTTGATGATTTTACTGCATACATGTGAATAAATGGATTTTACTGTTTAGTATTCGAATTGAAAAACAAATCTTCTATTATCCTGTTCTTGCTAACTCACAAAAATCGTCAGATTGGGTTTTCATCCAAGATTTATATTGGAACGATTCACACTGGAAATATATTTGATGTTCAAAATCCAATAACTGCCTCAAATATTTGACTGGACTATCGAGAGTTAATTCATTTTTCTCTAGAGGTGTCTCCCAAAATACCTGAGGTCAGTATCGGTCTCATACGCTACGAACATATAAACATTTTACATCGGAGCCGATAAAGATTAATTGGTGATGAAAAGAGCAAATACTTTATCCTCGAATCTCTAGAGATCAAAAGAATGGTTTTAAAAGTATGCATCTATGCACCACAAAAAGCCTAATTGCGTCAATTTTTAGCATGTGCGTGAATTTTTAATGTTTACAGACAGATCTGTTAGTCAGTCACAAACACCTTCGCCAACCTGTTAGAGACAGGTGTTGACCCGCCAGGCAGTTACTTATTGACAGTGTGTTAGCTGGCAAATGGTCCTACATCTCCGGTGAAACACGACCTATTTTATCTCAGATAAGGTTTTATTCAACTGTTCATGTAAATGCATAAATAGTAGCAAATTACACGACCCTGCAAACATTTAACCTTAAGAATTAACATACATCTATGATAACATTAAAGCAATCCACCAGCCCGTTACAGACTGGTGGCTCGGTTAGTTTCAGTCCAATTTACCACATGTTTACAGACAGACCCATTTGTCAGACATTTGCAGACACACTAATCTACCAATCATTTACAGACAGACTGATCTACAAGTTAGTTGTTCACCAATCAGACATAAGCTAATGGATAAGACAATTACAGAGATACATGTGCCAATATACTGGTATCAGACATTTACAAAGTGATCTATTAAACATTTACAGACATTCATAAACTGACGGACAAAACAGACATTTACAGACACAGTGATCTAACAGGACGTTGGAGACTTGCATTCAAGTTCCTTACGAAAGTAACTTAATCCCTTTTCACTTCGAAAACCATTTTTTTGCCTCATTCCCAGTTTTGTTTCAGGTCCATATGATTAGCTCTACAAAAAGTACAAAAAAATAGGACGGACTCATGCAAAGAGAAGCAGTCAGCAGTATGGAAAGACAGGGCTTCTGGATGCTCTCTCCACATTTACTTACAAGAGAATTATACTTACTGTAAAACTTAAGAAACCTGGAGAAAAGGCGTTTGCTAGAAAAAACCTTGTCACGCCGGTTTCTGCAGAAATGAGTGGTGACCATTTTATAACACACAGGATCTAACGAATGCCACAAAACGAGATGTGCACACGCCATATTCAGGGCCGTTCAGTGTTTTGCTACCCAAAGACGTCGGCGAACGAGGAGACCATTTTTGTCATTGTAACAATGTAGATCCAGATGAGATATACCATCTGATGAGTCTATTGTTGCCTTTAAATCCATCGAAAGCGAATATATATACTTCACTGCTTTTGCAACATATGGATTGTCTCCCACGGGACATTGGCGCCTGGAATGGGACAGGGAAAACTGAACTTACCTGAATGCGGAAACGCTACACAATTTCCGGAACATAACCATTTTCTCGCTGGGCCGTCCATAAGATCCAGTAGTGTTTTCTTTGTGATAATTGTGAGCACTGGACATCAATCAGTTGGCTGGCCAGTTCACGATTCCTGGATTTGTGCGTGTTCGCGATTTGACAGTGACGTGACTGTCAACCAACGTTGGAAGCCATTGATGGAGCGTTCTTTGCAGTACTTTCAGTCTTATAGTTAAGTTTTTTGGTTACGTATTTAGACTACGCTTAAGGCTTAGATTGCAGTTAAAATAAAGCTGCGTGAGATGTGAAAGTGAATTCTTGACGGACAGTCATCCTCTGACCTTTTTGACATTTTGGACTTTTTTGACAAGTTGTTTTGGGAGTATTTCGTAACGTAACTGAGGCGCTTACTGAGGCGATTTGGAATTGTTTTATATGAACGCGAGTGCACTTTGGGCACCTAAAACCAGTTTTGAACTAACCATGTACTAATCAGTCAGTGAGTCAGCCATACCTTCATCTATCCATTCTTTTTCCGATGTCTTAGTTTCACTTTCAGGTCAAGAGTATAAGTTACTATAGCAACCAGTGAACCCTGGATAATCCACCGGAAACTCCACGCCGGAGGGACAGTTACCCCTTGTGGATGAGGACAAACCGATTGATTATCTGTTTGTAACGGGTAAATATAAAATCGGTCCGTGATCGTTCGCGCGTGTTCAGCATCAGTCATCACACTCTTATATCCCAACGAGCAACAATCCATTTGTTGCCCCACCTGTTGCAAATCTTTCCCCTCCTTGAGGCGAGCCTTATTGTCAGTTACACAAAATATCTTCTTTTTTAAGGATTAGAACCAGTCCATCAGTTTCAAAGTTGCTTTGAACTATAGCAGTTTTGAAGTTAGCTGTCTTCTGAAAGAAAACAGATTCTAACAATGCTATCTTACATGTATATGATATCAAAAAGTCATTATGAAGTGAAGCTGCAAGGGTTTGTCTACATCCAGGTGAAAATGCATCTTTTACCACAATACTGGATAAACAAGAAGTTACAATTAGTGGTTAGTGGCGTGTCTTTGCTGCAGTCATATTATATGGAACAACAAAGGAAAGGTGAGTCAGTAGCAATGTGGAGTTGTAGACTAGAGAACACAATTCAACAAGCTAAGCGAAAAGCACCTCTGGGTGAGAGACAGATGCTTCGCATGCTTAGAACTAAATTTTGGATAGGTTTACAAAATGAAAGCTTAAAGACTGCTACTAGACATATATTTAATTCGGATATCTCTTATAATGAGTAAATTATAAACTTGATTCGGATATTTTCTATATCATCTTATAATCTGTTACTTGAAATTCGAGCAGTGGAGAAAGAGTTGCTGGTTGTAGATCAGTAAATCGAAAAGATGTCCACCGAGCTTCAATAGTAACTATAACCGCAACGCAGTTTCGGCCGGGGTAAACGTCGTTCGTTGTCGTAGATATTACTGTACACTGTGAAGTGGGAGACAGATAACAATATCTAAATCCACAACGGCTTCGGGAAGTCATTGACAGTGCAGCAGAAACGTATAGTCAACATACTATATATATGTTGACTATACGTTTCTGCTGCACTGTCAATGTGCAGATGCCGTCTAACATGTTAAAGCAATAAGATTACTTCTATTTCCTAAAAAAAAAACCGGTGCTGTCAGATAAACGCTTATGAAGTAAAAACTATTGACAGTTGGCATAGTGCAGAAAGAGTATGTCTTGGGCTACAATTTGGTGCAAGTTTCATGTTTGTGGCTTTTGTAGTTCTCGAGTTACAGGTCATTGAAATTACCTAAATAAGTATTAGTTTTTTGACTATATCTCAAAAATAAAAATTCAAAGACATGCAAAAAAATAAAAACAGATTCGGAATCAGGGGCGCAGAATACATCAGACTACGTTCAAAAAATTTGAATTTTCAAAACTATGTGACGTCACTTCGACCAATGGCGGGCTTCCAAAGCTTTTACCGGAAGTAACGACTTTCTGAAACTTATTGTAGCTTCTAACGATCTACCTGCAATCCTAATTTCAAAACAGTCAGTTCAGTGGTTTTTGAGAAGATGTTAAAATGATTTCATATAAAATCCAATATGGTTGCGAAAGCACGAGGCGGGGAAAAATCGGAGTCCGTGGTGCACAACTTCAGACATCGGGGAATAACACTGCAAACATTTCAGGTCAATCGGTCAAGGGGTCTAGGCTGTAGGCGGTTCACAAAATCGAAATAATAATGATAATAATCCAAACAATTTCAATAGGTGTCCCACAGGACTTCCTGCGAGGACCCCTAATTAGTGGTGATGGGAACGAGGCTCAGTTATAATCGATCGAAGAACGGTTGGAGGGCCTTTAGAACAAGTCTAACGAAACTGTTCCCATGGATTTCTTGCCCCAAATACTTGAGCGCCTGGACTTAATAGAAAAACGCATGCCTGACAACACTCGTGGTGCGGTCGTGTCCGAAACCTATCTTCAACGGAGCCCAATTTAAACGAATAACTACCTCCCCCACCGGACGGATTAGGGGTCGTTCTTCAGAGTGGCAAGTCATTGGCAAGTCAAACGAATCCAGTATAATTGTTAATGGTAAACACTGTAAGGGTTTATTAGACACTGACTCAATGGTAACTACTGTTTCTTATTTTTTATATTAACCATTTGAAAGCTGTTAGGTTGGGGTCTCTTGAAAAGTTAACATTAGATATCCGTGGAGCGGGAGGAGATAGCCTTCCTTACCATAGATATATAGAAGTTTTGTTAGGAGCTCAAGGCGGAAGGAGAAGAATTGTAGCACCTGTGCTCGTGGTTCCAGATAGCAACTATAACAATCATGTTCCGATGATTGTCAGGACAAGTATCATTAAATTGTTTGTAGATAAGGTACGCAATCGTGGTGGCGGCCCACGGTGTCTCCCTGCGAAAGTTTTGGAGACTGGAGGCCTGGTAGGAATGTTCGAGCCACAAGCTGTCGAGCAGCCTGCATTCAGCCCGACCAAGAGGTGTGTGTGTGTGTGTGTGTGTGTACAGGGGCTTGTTGGGAATCCCCAAAGGGTATCTCAACCATTGAGAATGCTTAGAGATTTTGGCAGAAAATTATGGAAAAGTGGACTTTTTTCGCAAGACCTGTAAAAATAATGGTTCCCAAACATGCCATTGATCTTACCAGCTGTATTTTGTTTTGCAGAGGCTGAATAAAGACATCAGACATTTTGGTGTGTCCTGTACATTAGGACCTGGTTTTAGTTAGTATCCTTGTAACAATCGATCATTGTACGCAATGCGCTAAAGCCATCCAGATCAAGAATCAAACAGCCAGATTAACGGCTAGAGTATTTTTCGATCATTAAATTGTACATTACGGTTTTCCGGTTCGATTCCACAGCGATCAAGGTAAGAATGTCGAGTCGGATGTAATCCCAGAATTATTTACGATTGTTGGTGTGGTGAAGACCCGCATGGCCCCTTACCATCCAGAAGGTAATGGTATTTGGGAATGTTTTAATCAGACTTTGTTAAACGTTCTAGGTACCCCGATAGAAAAGCAAAAGTCTGACTGGAAGCACTGTGTTCCGTGTTTTGCACACGCATACAATGTCACCAATCGTGAGTCCTTGCTTATACTCCATATTATCTCATGTTCTGCTGACACTTTCGATTGGCGGTTGATGCGTATTTGGGTATTTACCCTAACGATTGTGAAACAATAGGCCCTAAGACAGTGTACGCTTCCGAACACAGAAAACTGTTGAAGTGTGCTTACAAATCAGCTTCAGCTGAAGCCTTACAGTCTTCAGACAGGTACAAAATGAGGTACGACTCCATGGTAGGACAGTCGACTATCCATCCGCATGATCGGGTACTTGTGAAAAATGTTGGGCAGAAATGTAAACATAAATTAGCCAGAAAGGAATCCCTGTCTACAAGGTCAGGCAGGGGAATGGTAACAAGGTGAGAACCTTGCATAGAAATATGCCTTTATTTCCCTATAACAACCTCTTCCTCCCTCTACTAATCACCTTGTGTCTATAGGTCGCGTTCTCAATGACGCGTCGTCGGAGTCCATTCCTGAAAGAGAAACGGAGTCGTCCTCGGGGTCAGGTCAGTCGCCGAAGCGCACTCGTTCCACATTTCCGTTTCAGCCTCACAGGACATCACAGGAGTCTGATGGCCTTAGGCAAGCTACCCGTGTAGGACGGCAGCCATACTGGTTCAATGGAACTTAACTGAACTTAAATATCGGGAAGATATCCTGACTTTTTCCCTGATTAAGATCCTTCTTCAGCTGCTGTATTTTCTTTACCAGGAACATGGAGACCACACGTTTTTTCTTACCCACCAAACCCAAATATCATATGCAAGCTGATGACAGAAATCAGAAGGTCTTGTTTCCATATGCTGCAATGTTTCTGCATCAGCAGTTCTATTGTCAGTCATTATCTCTATATGCCTATCCTTTACATAGTTCTTAATGACTAAAGAGTTAAATGAACTGTTTGCAACTCAAAATAGTTGATGTGATTCCTGACTTCAGATGGTGTCCAGAACCACCCACAGGCCAATTCTCCCATAACCCCCACCCCCCAGCCCCAGCCTGAGGCATCCGTCTTAATAACAAGGTCGGGTTATCTATGACTAATAGGGTTATAGCTTATTTCAATCTTCTGATCCACCATTCCAAATCAGTCCTTGATTTATCAGACAAAGACAACATTTATCAAATTTACCTTTGTTTAGTTTTAGAACTTTTGTGTTTGGAAATTGCACGTCATAAAACCAAGTACTCTGGCTACCTCCCTAATTAAGGGGAGACTACTCTTTAGTAACTATTCACAAGCAACTGTTAGACGGTTAATTTTACTTTCTTATTAAGAGAGTCCAGTTCCACAACCATATAATCAACTCTAGCTCAATTGCAGGAATTTTCAGTCTTCAGGATCAGCTGGCAAACAGTAATAGGCATATTTTAAGTCTATTGATGCCATGAAGCATGTTGCCATCATTAGTCTTATTGCTGACCAAACAGTGTCCATTTTGAAATGATTGTATTCCACAATCTTATTCAAATGTTTAAAGTTTGGCATAACTCTATGTGAGCCATCTTTTTTTCTCAAATTTGACAGATAAACTAAACTAAGCAGTCTCCGTGTTGACGTGCCCTGAAAGAGCGAAGGCGTTAACGATCATTTTATCCAGATCATCCAGCTTTGCGTTTAAATTTCCACGTTGATCATTACGACGATATTCCGACATTTTGTCCGCAATCATAGCTATAAGCGACTTTTCAAGGGCATCTTGTGCATATTTCTGCCGGATGTCATCGGCGCATGCGGGCCTAGCTATCTTTCGCCAGAGCTCTTCATATACAGAAGGAGAAGACAGGAGAGCACAATTTTCAGGCCTCAGGTATTCTTCCATTTTCTCAGTCTGGGTTTTGATGGAAAGTTTGTTACTGGCATCATTAGACCATCTCTTTCCAATTATTTTAGCCAAATCAGAATTTTCTCGTGGGTGTGTTTTGTTTTCAGAGTTAAAGCCGCTCTCGATTTCCTCTAACAGATTCCCATCATCTTCAGTTTCAACAAAACTGGACTTGCCTTTTTTGGTAACTTGCGGGTTTTTTTTTCAATAGCATTTCTAAATCGTCAAAATCTCCGTGAGCGTGATCTGATGATTCATTAATATCAGACCTACTGCTACTGAAAATTTGGTGAAATTTTCTTTTTGAACCAGTAGTATAGAACCTTTTTTTAGCGTAAACTTTCCCAATCTTAAATCAACGGTTTTGAAACATAGTTATCCACATCTGGCGTAAGGTCCCCAAGCGTCTGCTATATCGACGCCATGTTTTCACATAGGCTGTCGAGTTTTTGATTTTTAGGATCCCCAACCTCAAGGCCTACATTTGTTGTGCGGTGATCTAACGAATCACCTAACACTGTATCAGCATCTACAGTGATAGACGGCCATCCATGCTGCGTAGGCCTATATTGTTCATATTTAAGTAACAAGAAAATCAGCGACGGCCAGTCGGCACTACTCGCTGTTACTGCGGCCGTGGGTTGTATCAACCCAACTTTGTGCCCTTTAAAGCTGTTGCACTCCGGTAATCTAAGAACCGAATGGCGTGGGTGCTACACCTAAGATAATTCTTAATAATTGGCACCCAGATGGAATATCATTAGAGCGTACACGCATTAACTCTAGTTGTAAAACTGTCTTAGTTTAAGTTTGGTATGTAAGTAATATATTAAACGGTTCGTCCAGCTCGTATATTTAGCGTATTTGTAGTGAAACGAAAGTCAGTATATAATGAAATATCCAGGGACATTATACCCGCTTTGCTGTTTCAAAGGTGAGTGAAATCCAGAACTGTGATGTAAATGAGAAGCCAGTGAGTCACTGATCGAGCACAAGAATGGAAATCTTTATTTGTATGAATTTTCAATGCATACATACATTTTCAGAAGAAAAAAAGCACTTGTATGTATTGTACATTTAAACTCACAAATTGCATCAGGTAATAACATTTAGAAGAGAACATGGACGCTTACATTACCAGAGTCTTGTTTCTTACCTGTAGATGCGAATATGAAGGCAATCTGTGCTCGATTTTATAACTGCACGTTGTAGCAACGTAGTACAACTCAGTACAAGTAAGGACAAGTCTCGACTGGTAAAAGCTACCAGGGCGTCTAACAATGCTTTGTTTACCTGACTTCCCAGTTCATCCGGGTGACCCTATGTTCGTCAAGACGTTTATAAGGCATATTAAAAGAGAAAAAGGTATGTCTTTAAAAATGTAATAATGTCCAATTAATGCAAATAATTTACAACAATCAAAAATGTATGTATTCTAAATAACAAAGCTAAAACCATAGTCTATACATATACTAAGCTATATATAATAGGTACAATGTTAATCTGGACACATATCCAAAGAACATTCTGTTCATTTGATTGGTTAGAATGCGAAACATACGAGACCCGAACATGACGGGACTCTGTGAGGACATTAGTTTCAATATACCCCTGGAGTGAAATGTAGACAAAAAGGGAGACAGCTTTGCTTGAACAAAAATAAGTTTTTGTCATTTGCTTTGATCAGGACACAGACCCCCATTACAACTTCCGTTTTTCGGGAATTTAAATCTGTGTATTTAAGGGTGCAAAGTCTTTTTTGGCTGCCAGCTTGCCATTTTCGGTGTACAGGTGAATGCTTGGTATGAAAATGCTGGATGTCTCAAAAATGCTCTTTATGCTTCGCCTCGGAAAATATTATCGACCTCAGCCAAATATCTACATATAACTAATAATATCAGATATACAGTATTAGTCTGTACGTATATTAAGACATAAAAGATATACAATATTTGTCTATACATATATTATGACACATAAGATGAACAATACTAGTTTATACATATTATAAGACACATAAGATGTACAGTATTAGAGTGTATATTAATAACTGTGCTACCTCTACGCCATGAAAACCAACCACTTTTCCATACATTGTTATTTATTGTTACTGAACAGGTCTGGTATAAAATTTATTTTGTCAGATTTATGTACAAAGCATATGAAGATGCTCACATCATTAAGAAATTTACTGTGACCCTAGCGCACGATAGATCCCGACAATGAAGCTGCTAACACGATGCCATTTCTACAGATAATATAAAAAAAATATGTTAATTAGCTCATTAATTGTACTATAAATAAAAATCCACTGAGTAACGACGTTATCTGTCAAATTAAAAAACAACCCTAAGCAAATTGTCTGGTTTAAATGATTGGACCACTGTTGGTCTTGACGACAAATACTGCTTAAGACAAAAAAAGCAAACCATAAATGCCGTGTACCGGAAGTTAAGACTTACTGGTAGTAATTATTCTCTAGCTGGCAGCTATTCTAGCCCATTGTTAGGTGACTACCGCATGCACTGATAAACAGAGAGGACCTTTCAAGTGTTATCGAGTTTGTCACGCAACACGTGTTCCTCCTCAAATAATACGCCGCCTTGCTGTTTATTATAGGAATTTCAACGTGATTACGTGATAGACTTGTTTTCATACTCTAGATATGCGAAATATAGAAATTCCCTCGCAACGGTATGAAACGACTTCATTCATAGGCAGCTTTAAAATATCTAGGTCAGCTGTTGAGTTTGCCCATGATCGGTCCTAAAATTCATAACAGGTGACAGAGAAAATGACAGCATGCAATATGCAGCTTTTTATCATTTCTGCCTTACTTTTGAGGATTGGATAGATTTTAACACATTAGTCTTGGTGACCCGATACCCCGAAATCATGGTTTTGTTTTATATTGAGTTAGTCAACAAGCACCGCTACCGATATGTTAAACCCTTTCACAAGGAACTGAAAGGTGTAAACTGTTTGCATTCTTCACTTTGTGGTTTGGCTATATTCAAGGTGAAGCAGATTGGAACATGCCGGTTCTCCTCGTTGTTTTCGCCTATCTCGAAAAACGTAATGCCCTGAAAACGATCAGCACTTGCCAAGAGATAATCCACCACACTTTCCTCATTTGACTGGAAGTTTGTACATTTACCGCTACTTTCGCCCTATCGACCGTTTACCATTCTCATTTCGTTTTCTTTACAGAACTCTAAAAGATTTCTTCCTTGTGAGTTGAGCTTAGCGTTGTCGTCTGTTCTTCTTTCGCCATTTTTTTCAGTCGATAAAGTATCAGATTCATCACTAGTCCTAGCATTTAAGTCTCCACATATGAACACCTTACCGCTCCGTCCACTTTTACGCGTAGCAGGCGCTAAAGTATCCTTCATGTAATCCTTCGCACGCTGGTAACTAACGTAAAACTTAGAATCTTCGTGTGGTAGGTACAATGAACAGATATACACGTCTTTATTTAAACAGAAATTTTCTTTAATAAATCTAATCCGTATTATACCAATCCCTGTTTGCGTTTCTTTGCGTATTACTATTTTCCCATTCAGAGATTTTCTATAGATTAACGACACGCCATAGTAATAACGTGTAGCTCCATACGGTTTATACCCAGAAACATGTGCTGCCTCAAACCCCTCTAACTTGTGACTAATACATTTGTCCGCGTCTGCAATATTCCTCTCTCCCAGATTGGTTTCGGACAAAAATTTAACATCGTGGCGTTTTATCATGTCGATAAAGTCATCATCCGTTAATGTTGGTCTGAGACCATTAATATTCCACACCATAAAACGTAACTTTCCATCGTCTGTATGATTTTTTTGCGCGCAGATCTGTAGGATGAGGCATTTGTTTTTCACTTTCTTTGTTATAGAATTCATTCATTTTTCGCATGACCATTTCACTAGCTCTGCAATAGGTAAAGGTGACCATCATCTGTCTTTGATCTTCGAGGTCTTCATGTGAAAGCATCTGGACATCTGTTTTAGACACGTTACTGTCAATACCCATTCCTAAACCTTTCTGGCAGTATTTTAAAAAGTGTTTCTTCTCAAAGAAATGCGTCGAATACTTCGCACTATATGTTTGAAAGATTTCGTAGAATATAAAAGTGTTTTTGTTTCTCAACTTCAAATAGCTTAACACATCGCATATCATTTTTTCAGCCAATTGAAATATACTTCTATTTGCTCAATGTCATATTTGCCATGTATTGCCTTTTGCATTTCTTTGTGACATTGTTTCTCAAATCATTAATTTCCCTTTGTATAATGTCTTCAATGTCACGAATATCTCGGACTGGAGTGTCACCTTGTGAATATCGATGTGCCATCCTGTCCACATTTAACTAAAATAACGATCGAGTGGTAGCTGGAAACAGTAGTCGGTGATTTGGTACATGTGCTTCCTAAAGATACAGCTTTTGATTTCACCTAAAGATCTGTTGCAGATATACTTGTTCCTCTTGAAGACCAGACACAGTTTGCTTTTCCCGATGATACAACTCAGCTTTTTGTTTCTCTGGGAAGATTTTTTTGCTGATGTTGGTTCCTCCT
Source organism: Liolophura sinensis (assembly GCF_032854445.1). Classification (NCBI taxonomy): domain Eukaryota; kingdom Metazoa; phylum Mollusca; class Polyplacophora; order Chitonida; family Chitonidae; genus Liolophura; species Liolophura sinensis. The sequence continues at coordinate 14,437,318 of NC_088296.1, forward strand.
AAAGATCTTGCACAACTTTAGGATCCTCCAGAAAATATAGGACAGATTTTTGTTCCTTCTGAAGATCTGAGACAGCTTTTGGTTCCTTCTGAAGATCTGAGACAGCTTTTGGTTCTTTCTGAAGATCTGAGACAGCTTTTGGTTCTTTCTGAAGATCTGAGACAGCTTTTGGTTCCTTCTGAAGATCTGAGATAAGTTCAGGGTCCTCCAGAAGATCATCTAGCACAGTATTTTCTTCCTCCTACAGGTTAGATACAGCTTTTGGTTCCTTCCAAAGATCTGACACAAGTTCAGGCTCCTCCAGAAGATCATCTAGTACAGTATTTTCTTCCTCCCACAGGTCAGATACAGCTTTTGGTTCCTTCTGAAGATCTAACACAAGTTCAGGCTCCTCCAGAAGATCATCTAGATCCAGCTTTTGGTTCTCTCTGAAGATCTGAGACAGCTTTTGGTTTCTTCTGAAGATCTGAGACAGCTTTTGGTTCCTTCTGAAAATCTGAGACAGCTTTTGGTTCCTTCTGAAGATCTGAGAAAACTTTTGTTTCCTTCTGAAGATCTGAGACAGTTTTTGGTTCCTTCTGAAGATCTAAGACAGCTTCTGGTTCCTTCTGAAGATCTGAGATAAGTTCAGGCTTCTCCCAGAAGATCATCTAGCAAAGTATTTTCTTCCTCGTACAGGTCAGATACAGCCTTTGGTTCCTCCTGAAGATCTGAAACAGCTTTTGGTTCCTTCTGAAGATCTGACACAAGTTCAAGCTCCTCCAGAAGATCATCTAACACAGTATTTTCTTCCTCCTACAGGCCAGATACAACTTTTGGTTACTTCTGATCTGAGACAGCTTTTGGTTCCTTCTGAAGATCTGAGACAAGTTCAGCCTCCTCCAGAAGATCATCTAGCACAGTATTTTCTTCCTCCTACAGGTTAGATACAGCTTTTGGTTCCTTCTGAAGATCTGAGATAAGTTCAGGCTCCTCCAGAAGATCATATAGATGCAGCTTTTGGTTCCTTCTGAAGATCTGAGACAAGTTTAGGCTCCTCCAGAAGATCATCTAGCACAGTATTTTCTTCCTCCCACAGGTCAGATACAGCTTTTGGTTCATTCTGAAGATCTGAGACAAGTTCAGGCTCCTTCAGAAGATCATCTAGATCCAGCTTTTGGTTCTTTCTGAAGATCTGAGACAGCTTTTGGTTCCTTCTGAAGATCTGGGACAGCTTTTGGTTCCTTCTGAAGATCTGAGACAGCTTTCGGTTCCTTCTGAAGATCTGAGAAAACTTTTGGTTCCTTCTGAAGATCTGAGACAGTTTTTGGTTCCTTCTGAAGATCTAAGACAGCTTCTGGTTCCTTCTGAAGATCTGAGATAAGTTCAGGCTTCTCCCAGAAGATCATCTAGCACAGTATTTTCTTCCTCCTACAGGTCAGATACAGCCTTTGGTTCCTCCTGAAGATCTGAAACAGCTTTTGGTTCCTTCTGAAGATCTGAGACAAGTTCAAGCTCCTTCAGAAGATCATCTAACACAGTATTTTCTTCCTCCTACAAGCCAGATACAACTTTTGGTTACTTCTGATCTGAGACAGCTTTTGGTTCCTTCTAAAGATCTGAGACAAGTTCAGGCTCCTCCAGAAGATCATCTAGCACAGTATATTCTTCCTCCTACAGGTTAGATACAGCTTTTGGTTCCTTCTGAAGATCTGAGATAAGTTCAGGCTCCTCCAGAAGATCATGTAGATGCAGCTTTGGGTTCCTTCCGAAGATCTGAGACAAGTTTAGGCTCCTCCAGAAGATCATCTAACACAGTATTTTCTTCCTCCCACAGGTCAGATACAGCTTTTGGTTCCTTCTGAAGATCTGAGACAAGTTCAGGCTCCTTCAGAAGATCATCTAGATCCAGCTTTTGGTTCTTTCTGAAGATCTGAGACAGCTTTTGGTTCCTTCTGAAGATCTGAGACAGCTTTTGGTTCCTTCTGAAGATCTGAGACAGCTTTTGGTTCCTTCTGAAGATCTGAGAAAACTTTTGTTTCCTTCTGAAGATCTGAGACAGTTTTTGGTTCCTTCTGAAGGTCTAAGACAGCTTCTGGTTCCTTCTGAAGATCTGAGACAAGTTCAGGCTTCTCCCAGAAGATCATCTAGCACAGTATTTTCTTCCTCCCACAGGTCAGATACAGCCTTTTTTTCCTTCTGAAGATCTGAAACAGCTTTTGGTTCCTTCTGAAGATCTGAGACAAGTTCAAGCTCCTCCAGAAATTCATCTAACACAGTATTTTCTTCCTCCTACAGACCAGATACAACTTTTGGTTACTTCTGATCTGAAACAGTTTTTGGTTCCTTCTGAAGGTCTGAGACAGCTTTCGGTTCCTTCTGAAGATTAGAGACAGCTTTTGGTTGCTTCTGAAGATCTGAGACAAGTTCAGGCTCCTCCAGAAGATAATCTAACACAGTATGTTCTTCCTCCTACAGGTCAGATACAGCTTTTGGTTCCTTCTGACGATCTTTGACAGCTTTTGGTTCCTTCTGAAGATCCGAGACAGCTTTTGGTTCCTTCTGAAGATCTGAGACAAGTTCAGGCTCCTCCAGAAGATCATCTAACACAGTATTTTCTTCCTCCTGCAGGTCAGATACAGCTTTTGGTTCATTCTGAAGACCTGGCACAGCTTTAATTCCTCCAGTAAATCCAACAGATTCTGCACATGTTTAAGCCTAAGATATGTGCCCCTATACGCTCATGAATTTGAAATTGATGAGAAAGACTCGCTGATCACCAAGTGCAATGTTTCTATGAAAATAAAAACAGATTTTATTATTGGCTTAAGTGTTTGTCTGGCAGGATGAAAGTCAAAACGCCAAGGAGTTCAGTCCATGCGAAACGAATAACCAAATAATTATTGTAACAGGTTATTATATAAGCGTTGTCTACCTCTGGGTTGGAAGGAATTTCCCTTCTAGTGGTAGAGGAGTGAATTCCAAACTAGTGATCGCTGGTTCAAATCCAGTTGGCGCGTCAACCACTAGACGAAAGGAAAATCCCCCCCCCCCCCCCCCCCCCCCGCATGAAGGTTGGCAGTGCTTGTATATCACTCTGTTTAATTATGGCTGATCTACAAGCCAGGCACAGGCACATTTGCCAGCCAGTTACAGACAGATAGCTAATATTATCGAGTTAGACAGATCAACCAGCGAGGTACAGGCAGATCGAAGATTCCATTTAGATATGCATTTCCCACCGAATGATTAATGCCACTTCTCCTCCATGATGATTAGCATATCGGATTGGAGAGTTTAGAATCTAGGACTTTGATCAATACTAAAATGACTCATGTTATGTACTCATATTGTTAGAAAGAGCAGATTGTATAGTATCTGTATTCCTCATATTTATATTTAATATAACATCATTTTATGGAAATTACGGGGTTTATCTTTACTCATGCATAATGTTAACCATGTTTGTGTTAGTAAATTATAGGTGGGGCGTAGTAAGAGGCGAACGCTGTACTATGCACGTCAGCCAATCAAAACGTAGGATTTTTGTAGTTCCTTGCCTTCACGCTATGAAAAGGGCATCGATCATGGCGTCTGGCATGTCGAAGAAAAAGACAAGATCATAGGCAAAGCCAATGGCAAAGGGAAGATGAAGATCATGACAGCCTCAAAGGATAAGTTAGATGGTATTACAGATTCTTTCGATCCCGCGGAAGATTTTCTTGATATGGCGGAAGATCACAATATTCCGTGTGTTACGGTGGGCAGATTAAACATGATACTGAAGGGACTGGGACTATTTCTCCCGTATTAAACTTTACATGTGGATTACGGTTAGGTAGAAATTCAGGTACACCTATCTGTCGTAATATCTTTAAACTTCTGAAGACTGTTTTCTTTCTATGGCCGTGTCAACAAACGCATTTTTACGTTATTCTCCTTGAAATTTGCTCTCACAAACAGTATTGCCTTTTGTGATAGAATAATTGAGGATTTTACTGTGTCTATTATCCTGTTCTTCCTGATTCACAAAGGTCGTCAGATTGGGGTTTCCTCCGAGAGTTATATTGGAACGATTCAGAATGGAACTATAATTTAATGTTATAAATCGAATAACTGCCTCAAATAGTTCACTGGACCATCAAGAGTTAATCCATTTTTCTGTAGTGGTGTCTCCCAAAATACCCGAGGTCAGTATCGGTCCCATACGCTACCAACAGAAAAAGAATTTTACATCGGAGCCGATAAAGATTAACTGGTGATAAACAGAGCAAAGATTTTATCCTCAAATCTCTAGAGATCAAAAGAACGGTTTTAAAAATTTGCATCTATGCAAAACAAAAGCCTAATTGGTTCTTTTTTTTTAGCATGTGCGTGATTTTTAATGTTTACAGGCAGATCTACTAGTCGGCTACAAACATATTCATCAGCCTGTTGTAGAGGAGTGTGGGCCTACCAGACAGTTACGTATTGACAATGTGATACATGGCAAATCGTCCTACATCACCGGTGAAACATGAACTCTGTTATCTCAGACAGGGCTTCATTCAAACTGTTCATGTAAATGCATAAATAGTAGCAAATTGCACAACCGTACCCACATTTCACCTTAACGTTTAGCATACATGTATGATAACATTAAAGCAATCAACCAGCCCGTTACGGACAAATGCCCCGGTTAGTTTCATACCAATCTACCACATATTTACAGACAGACCCATTTGTCAGACATTTACAGACACACTACAGACTGATTTACAAGTCAGTTATAGACCGTCCGATCTACCGGTCAGACACAAACTAAACCATAATACAATTAAACAGATATCTGTGCAAATATAACAGACATCCATAATCATACTAACCTATAAGACCTTTACAAACGCAATGGTGTAAAAGTACGTTACAGACTGATTTACCAACAGGTCTTTTTTGATTTGACTATGGGTCCATCATTTACACCTCTCCTGGGAAATCGTACTGTGTTTGCCCTTCTACAATAGTCACACTGATGTCTCAGTGCATCTGAAGTGAAGAAATGCGCGTTTGATCTTCATAAACTCATTAGGGGATTTTAACGGCCATTTTCTTTTCTTATTTACTATTATCAGCAGCCGTCGAAGAATTGTATGATTTCACAAGTGATTCATTTCTTCATGGTTTGAAACGGTGATACATTTCAATGTGTCAAGCCCATGTTTAGGTAAATGTCCCTGGTTTGAGTAGATAATCTGTGTGGTCATTTGCAAGCCACCTTAGAAGCTATTAAGAATTACAAAAAATTAAAATGACGTACTCTATATTATATAACATTGCAATTTGACTAATAATTCATGCGCACAGAAAGGGTGGCGACAAAGTCAACAAATCGTACCGTACTATTGCTGGTGTACTCCTATCCGCCAGTTGCTTCACTTTGACGAACTTAAATCTGCAGTACAAACACTCGTTTGGAGGAAAGTGATGATACGTTTTCCATGGCGTGCTCAGCCTGTTTGCCGAGCCAGGCTACTTCCGCTTCAGGGAAAGGGGAATTCTCTTTTTTTCCGACAGACCTCGACTGTTCCCTGCGAAAACAAGCTCTTTGGAAAGCCTCATATTGATTTGTCGCCACCGACGTCAATGACCTTATCTCAGTTCACTGGAGGCCACTAAAATTACAAATGTGTTCGGCTGTATTTTTAATAAGGTACTCATTAACAGAATGATGACTATGCTAGTATTTTTTTATATGTTGTTTAAAAAGTGCAAGCTGAATGTGGTGGTATGGCATTCTACTATGCAAAAGTTAGGGATATATATGTTTAAGGCTGAAGATGATAAATTTACTACATAAATAGTAAGGAAAAGCAATGCGCTCGTGTAACCTATAACAGGCCTCTACGCGGAGAGGTTTGAAATGAGGTCAGACGTTATGTTTATGCAGCTGTACTACATGGGGCTTGAAATAAGTCATAACGACCTGCATCAGACTGCAGCCAGTCAATACATACGATAATGAGGACTGGGGAGACCTTTGCAGGCTGCGGGACCAGTCAGCAATAAATATACCATCTGTTTAAGAACTCAAATTGACTCACGGACTGCGAGTTCGGACTATAGACTTGGATGTCACGCCTGAAAAATCGTCTCTGGTTCTCTGTGTCACTGAAAATTGCTGACGGCTTCTCTCCCACATGTTACAAGACTCAATTCTTTGTTTGCATTTATTATTAATTCTCTTGACACATTCCTTTGAAAACGGCTCACCGAGGATCATAAAGCTGTCTTCAACTTAAGTCAGGCAATGTCTTCACTTCCAAACAGTTCACCGTGCTAAAATTATAATTCAGGTACACGGTTTTTACTTGTCTTCGGTTTTTGTATGCGTTTCGTATATAAGTTCTGGAGAAGATTGAGTCTAAGGAGGCTAAAAAGACTTTGTGATCCTGGGCCTAGGGCTATAGATTGTTATGGAAACGGAGCTTACGAGTGTCGACATAGAACATCCATTCCTTTTTTGGAAGACGTCTACAAATTTAGGATTACGCTTTGTCCAGATATACCGCTAGACTTTATAATGGACATATGTGGTGCTAGATGGTGTGACCGAACACTCTGTTTTCACGCTGCCATAGCTTCTGGATTATTGTCCTAAAATGTGAAAATCTGGCGGAAATTGAGGCCACTATTGACAAGGAATACTAACATTAATTGTTAAGTTAATACGTTATTTAAGGCCGAGAGAAAACAATACAAAATTGCTTCGTGCGTTTATATATTTGTTGAATAGAATTTAAATCTTGTCAACTTCAGATAGCAATTAAAAAACATCATGAAATAATCGTTACCTTTCTTTAAATCGAGCCCACCCCAGTGAATTGTCCACAATAGCTAAGTCATCTCAATAATCCTTAGTTAGAGAACATAGAATTTACATCACACCAAGACCAGGCATTAATTAAATTCTTTCAGAATTCTGTAAATTTCCAAATCAGACGAGCAAAACTTGGTTGAATCATCCATAAAGCTTATATGGCCATTGAAGACAAGCCTGCTTTGCAATAACTCGAGAAAAATACACTCTGGGCCAAAAACGTCATTTTTTTCGTTTAAACGGGACACTGTTTTTAATTTCACCTCGTCAGAGAGTTCAAATCTCGGTTGTTGTTTTTTCTTTGGCAACATGCTTTTTATGTGACTTAAGATATATGCTGTCTTGAATTATTTATTTGATTGGTGTTTTACGCTGTACTCAAGAATATTTCACTTATACGACGGCGGCCAGCATTATGGTGGGAGGGAACCGGGCAGAGACCGAGGGAAACCCACGACCATCCGCAGGTTGTTGACAGGCCTTCCGGGAGAGAAAGCCAGCATGAGTTGGGCTTGAACTTACAGCGACAGCATTGGTGAGAGGCTCCTGGGCCATTACGTCGCGCTTAGTGCGCTAACCAACTACGCCACGGAGGCCCACAAACTGAATATAAAGAAATCAATATAAAAACAACATGTAGGAAACAGTATGCAGCAGTTACGACATAATCATGAACAGCATAGAAAATAACAATCTCTTAAAACACACGCATATATAGCGCCCTACATTCATCACCCAACAGTTTGATTTGATTTTGATTTGATTGGTGCTTTACGCCGTACTCAAGAATATTTCACTTATACGAGGGCGACCAGCAATATGGTGGGGGAAAACCGTACAACACCGGGAGGAAATCCACGACCATCCGCAGATTGCTGGCCGGAGAGGAAGTCAGCATGACCTGAACTTAACTCACATCGACCGCTGTGAGAGACACGCGAGTCATTACGCTGCGCTAGATAAAGCCTTATCCTATCAATTATTAAACTGTGAATCATTAGGTGGGCTAAGTCTTTGACTCAATTTCAGCAGTAAATTCCTAGCCAATCGATTATTACACTGTGCATCGATAGGTTGGCCAAATGTCTGACGCACGTACCGACGTATAACCGTGTCCGATCAATATACCACCCTAGATCGATAGTTTGCTCAATAAATGTGCCAATAAGAATATTTATCATAATATGGTACTTTAATAATATCACTCGCAAGAATTCTTTTTTCTACAAAATGTCTGTAAAATCCCTTACGATGAAAAACTTCCTCTTCACTGAAAGAAAATCAGACATTTAAAGAATGATTTTGGATTACCATGATGTACAAATCGGACAATGAGACGTACAAAACACACTTCCGCTGTATAAACATTTCTGACAGTTTAATTAAGACAATCATCTACGTGTCTCTGAACTTGTTACTGTTATTATATTTATTTTAATCACAGAAAATCAATGAAATAAAAACGTGGTCCATTCAATGTTTCTTCTCCAAAGCATAAGATCACCACACTTCCTATATTCTCAGTGTAAACTCTTTTCATCTACCGTAAAATTATGTTTCTTTGTCGTCATGGTCTTCGTTGTCATCCTCGTCACCACTCTGGCTCTCTTCCTTGATTTGTTTTGATCTGCGTTTTCTCTTCCTACTTATCAAGTCTCTTCTTTTTGGTGGACGCCGTGCTTTTCCCTTTTTCTTCACAGGACTGTCTTTGTCTTCACCCTCTGTGTCTTCTCCATCCCCCAAGTGAACGTCCTCAGTTTTCGCGATCGTGTCAGGGTCTTTCCATGTTTTCTGACATTTGTCTCTAACGCTCGTCCTTTTTAAGCTGCTGGTGGAACTCGTTGATGCATCACCATCCTTATGTTTCATTCCTCTTTTTATTGCTTTACCTTTTTGTACATGGGAATCATTGCACTTAACAACTTTCTGAGGGCTGTTGGCTTCCTTTTCTTCTTCTCCATGTTTGTCGCCTGCTCCACTTTTTCTTTTAAGTCCCTTAAATGGCATAATCTTCTCTTTCAGAATATAACGGTTTCAAATGAAGCGATGACTTCTTTAATAAGAGACTGTTAAACACTTACGTTGATGGACGAACTAAAAATGCCCTTTGTCGGAATGTTGCTTCTGAAATGTACATAAATGGGAGTTTTCAGTACGAGAACTTCTTCCAGAAATTGTGTTCAGTTATTAGTTAACAAATGACATGAAGTGGTAACCTTCTCACTGATAGCATCAGCCAAATCGCTCTCGTATATACAGTATATAAATAAAAAAATACAGTATATTGTGCTCCTCAGCATGCATTCAGGATAAAATAGCGCAACCGGAGTATGACGTAAATCGCTGCTCTGGATTTTACTTTTACTTTATGGCCTACATATGTAAATTCTAAAAATGTGATGAAAGCCCATCTGCCTGCCCTATAGTATAGTGTTGACTTAGCTTTAGTGTAGGTAGCTCCTCGCAGCAATTCCCTGTGCGACTAGGCACAGCCGCGAAGCTGGTTACACAAAATGAGCGTTCAGACATCTGCTTACACTGCAGTAAATTAGAGTGTAATAATAATTGACAGGACATTTGAGTGGATAGCTTACACTACATTTGGGTGTAGACCTTGCATTACATTTTGGTGTACGCCTTGTATTACATTTGTGTGTAGGCCGTACACTACACGTGGATGTATGCCTCACGGGACATATGGGTGTAGGCCTTAGGCTACATTTGAGTGTAGCCCTTACACCGCATTTGAGTATAGACTTTACATTATATTGAGTGTGTAGACCTTAAGCTACATTTGGGTGTAGGCCTTACTCTACATTTGTGTTAGGCCTTACAGTACATTTGGGTGTACATGTTGCATTACATTTTGGTGTACGCCTTGTATTACATTTGTGTGTAGGCCTTACACTACACTTGGATGTATGCCTCACGGGACGTATGGATGTAGGCCTTAGGCTACATTTGAGTATAGCCCTTACACCGCATTTGAGTATAAACCTTATACTATGTTGGGTGTGTAGACCTTACGCTACATTTGGGTGTAGGCTTTACACTACATTTGGGTGTAGGCCTTACTCTACATTTGTGTTAGGCCTTACACTACATTTGTGTTAGGTTTTACACTACATTTTGGGTGTAGGCCTTACTCTACATTTGTGTTAGGCCTTACACTACATTTGTGTGTAGGCCTTACACTACATTTGTGTTAGGCCTTACACTACACTTGCATGCAGGCATTGCACTACAATTGTGTCCGGCCTTTCACTACCCTTTGGATGTATGCCTAACTGGACATATGGGTGTAGGCCTTAGGCTACATTTAAGTGTAGCCCTTACACCGCATTTGAGTATAGATCTTACACTATATTGGGTGTGTAGACTTTACGCTACTTTTTGGGAGAAGGCCTAACGCTACATTTGTGTTAGGCTGTACGCTACGTTTTTGTGTAGGTCTTACACTACATTTGTGTTAGGCCTTAGGCTACATTTGTATGTAGGTCTTACACTACATTTGTGTGTAGGTCTTAGGCTACATTTGTGTATAGGTCTTACGGGTTTGGTGTAGGTCTTACACTACATTTGAGTGTAGGTCTTACGCTACATTTGTATATAGGTCTAACGCTAGAGTTTGGTGTAGGTCTTACAATAATTTAAGATAAAGGAACTACTTACTCTCACACATATCATATCACACAATTATTTATTTATTCAGATCACACATCAGATTTACCAACTGTTTACACAAATAATTCTACCTCTGGTGATATCTTAATTCACATCCTACGTACATCTTCAACTAAAAGACATTATCTGCAATAGTTCTACCTGCAGATAAAAAACAATAACTCGCAACATTATAGTGTCGGTATATCTTTACTAAAGCCCACTTATAAAACATTACAACGTTTAGTGTAATGTCAATGGTACATTTTATCTTGAAAAGTTTAAAATGGACCTATAAGGTCAAAGATTTTTTTCACTAAATGAATAAATGCCTGATTATGCGCCTACTCCGGATCGGCGTACATTTATATCACAGTCGTATTATGACACGCTTCAGTGAATTGACATTAAATTATACACCCTATGTACTGTAATTTGATGCTTTTAGAATAAAGACAGGCCCCAAAAAGTCCGATAAAATCGCAAGTACAGCAGAGGAATTGATCGATTGTCAACTTGATCTCACATGTTACTACCAGGCTTGTCTACACTTATGTTACTTGCTGATCTCTCGTGAATCCTGTGCCGAGAGCTGTGGGGATAAAGGACATGGTGCCGGGAGTACCCTATTCGCCTGCTAACACCATCACTATCGTCCACCTTGAGGTATATGTATATACAAGCTGGCTCAAATTAAACTCCTCAGGCTACGGTTGTGTAAATGTTGATACTAGCTGATTATTACTATGTAAATCACCTCCGAAATATAGATTCATGCATGCTTATCCAGAAACACAAGTACCTACCTCGTAGTTATGTAAATCTATCCCTAATTCAATGTGGGCGTCCCCAGTACGTTTCGAAGGATGTCTATTTCCTCACAAAGTCTTACAAATATGCAATGTTCAACTACATATACTGACAGAGCCCGCGTACACAGCATGTTTCAGGGCTGTGTATGTAGGTCACCATGGGCTGGGTCGCATATATGGAGTAGCACTGGGCAGCCCACATCCATGAGCAGCCAACAGTAGGCTGCCCAGTGCTACTCGCTTTAAGGCTACACCAGTTTTCCGCAATTAATAGTGACAGAGCTCCCAATTTTTAACAACGACGGCGTAGCTCCCAGGGATAAGGAGTTCCCTAGCTGTTTCTTCAGGGAAAGGCGTTTCAAAAGTCATCGATGACGCCTTATCTAGGGAAATGATTTATTTATTTATCTGATTGTGTTTTACGCTGTAGTCAAGATATCTCACTTAGACGAGAAGGCTAACAATAGAGGTATGGAAGAAGTTTGCACGGAACGTTAACATATGTGGAAAGAGCTACAAGAAACTACTTCAGTAACGAGTGCTACACATGTATATGTAATTCTACACTGTGGAGTAACATACGGTTGTCCTGACCAGCTATGCTCTTCAAAATCTCCAATGACAATCCCTAAGAAGGGATGCTCCACAGTGATATTTAGAGCTGCATTTGTTAATCAAGGGATTGTTTTATTTAATAGGCATATCTGAATATTTCATTTCTTTTCCACAGCGCGTAATAAACAGTTTAAATATTTTTTTTAGACATAAGACATGTTGATACGCTCTTGTGTTAAACCATGAAGACTCAGTTCCATAAACAACCATGTTCTAGCATAAATCACCGCAATATGTTTCTCCGCTTGTCCCGTTTCTTCCAGTGTCTTCTTTAAGATCGATGATAGCGCGTGTAAATTTGGCTATGGTCAATGTGTCTGCGAAAATGGGGTTAAAATATCTGGTTTTGAAAGACATCCTCGAAGCCAGGAGAGCATGGTTGAGGTAACACCAGTGCAACTGCCGGAGGTTGTGAGCCACTCAAGGGTTGCTCCAAGCCGGATGTACATGTATAGTGTGATAGATGCATTTCCTTTACGTACTCCGCAGTCGGTTATATTCTACTTTTAGGCAGTCAACAAAGATCTTATCAAGTTACTTTTACACTAGAGGTATCTAGGGCGATATACAGTATTATATTGTTCCCACTAACGCGGCTAGTTTCTGGGATATAAAATGACATGCAAGAGAGTGGAGCGGTGAGTTCAAACCCGGTCATATTACGGATTCTGTGCACTACGTACATTAAGAATGTGTTTTCCCTCTTTAGATGAGTGACTGACTGGGTGCTTGGGGTTTAACGTCGTACTCAACAATTATTCAGTCATATGACGGCGAAGGGACCTAAGGAATTAGGTTGTATGTAATGTGCCTCCTTGTTGCAGGGCGGATTTCCACCGCGCTTTGATGTAGTGCTGCTTAAAACGACTTACCGGAGGCAAGTAAGCCGCCCCACCTGAGCCATTATACTGATGAGTCAACCAGACGTTGCACTATCCCATTCCTGCTGAATGCCAAGCGAGGAAGTTACAACTTCCTCTTTTAATAATAAATTACACTGCATTTGGGTGGATAGCTTACACTACAGTTGGATGTATGCCTTACGGGACATATAGTTGTAGGCTTTAGGCTACATTTGAGTATAGACCTTACATCATACTGAGTGTGTAGACCTTACGCTACATTTGAGTGTAGGTCTATTACCCCCCCCCCCCCCCCCTACACCCCCCCCCCCTCTGCGCTGAATTAGCAAACACTATACGCTTGTGAATAAACTTAGTTATTCAGTGTAATGCAGCAACTCCGGAAAATACTATAGTAGCTCATTGTCGCTCATCGTGCCTTGATCACAGGAACATTAATTAAAGCTCTAATGACACTGGGTAGAATATATGATTTTTGCCTTTTAGACATTGTGGAATCGTCAACACCCTGTACGTGTACAATGTATTTATTGAATATTTATTTCTTTAATTCGTGTTTAACGCCGTAGTCATAAATTTCTCAGAAAAGAAAAGACAATTACACCAGTAATGAATTATCCAACAGGAAGTTAAAAAAGAGTATGAATCCTAAACCCAGATAGCTCAGCTGGTAGAGCGTCCGCTTTCGGAGCGGTAGATCCGGAATCACATCTAAGGCTTTAAAAGAGGAAGTTGTAACTTCCTCGCTGCACTATAAGGATATAGTGCAACGACTGGCTGACTCATTAGTATAATGGTTCGGGCGGAGCGGCTTACTAGCCATATGAATGAAAAATTGCTTACGGCTGAAAATTTGTTTACGACGTTAAACCCCAAGCAATCACGCACTAACTCACAACTCGTGGGCGAGTATATTTTAGTTATACGTGAACGGTCAAAAGTTGAACATCGTCATAAACGCATCCACAGGAGATTCCAAATCTTTCGTTTATCTGACTGCTCTCTCTAATCATCGGATCCCTGTAGATATTTGTTGATGAATATAATGCAGTTAATAAGATATAAAAACACAACGACCTATTTTCAGTTACATCACGCACAAATGGTAGCAGTGTGCAAGAAAGGAAATCTAAATCTCAACTTATGGTTATTGTATTTGATGTACGATTTAATCAAGAAGAGTTCTGATGCAATCTAAGGCATCTTCGAATATTTTAACGGTGCCCTCATTTTTTTTTTAATTTATAAATTGACTGTATGCTAATGTTAGGACAGGCTACACACACATTCCTTTACTGGAGTACTCTCTGTTCTGTAATTTGCAATAGCAGAGGTTAAAGTTTGCTTTTGATATCATCGACTTGGCGATTTTACACTCATCTCAATGTGTGTGTGCCTGTTAAGAACTACTAGCTATCTACCTGATTTCAATACGGTAACAGATGGGCGCTATCCAATGAAATTCAGATACTGTCAGGCAAATAGCATGGAGCGAGATCTTTCCTTGAAATTTTAGAATATCCTAAGAAACCATTTACTTTCAAGAATTATTGCTTCCTTGAATTTTAAGACTGAGAAGATAGCCACAAGACGAACACCCTGACTGTGCACCAAGTTCGCGTAGTTATACTTTTTAGAACAAGCTAAAAAGTGAACATTTATCACTGTTATATGCTAAGAGATCGAGTTAACACTGTACACAAACGATGAATTCTTCAAAACTAGACTGAATTATTTTAGTTCACGTTCGAGTACGACCATGTGCGCAAATTATGACACAGCAATCTTCATCAGGCACGATTTTTCTCAATAAAGATATTAATGCTACTAAACATCCAATAAGTAACAAAAACAAAATATACAATATACGAAAATTTAAAGGAACTGCAGACTAGCCACCAACCTTTGGCAAGTTACTAATGAAGTTTCCGACATGACACGCAGCGATGTGCACGTCATACTAGTTACAAACATCAGGTGATTCACGTGGTTTCTGAGAGGTCAAATCTTTTCATCTGCACGATTTCTCAGAAAGTAGTATTGATCTGAATAACTGGGTCCAAAATCTCTGCACACGGCGTTAAACACAGTACAAATCAATAAATTTATCAGTGTAGTTAGTACAAAGTGTAAATGCTAACGTTGTTAAAGTTAAGGGTGCTCGAAGAAGCATGAAGTGAAAAGCCGAATCTATGAATAAGACCGACTGATTCACTGATTGTTTGCAGTGCACGGAGGACTATATTATTTTTATTTCATCGGTTTCATTTTTTGGCGTTGAAGCTTCAGTAAGCCTTACGTGTGTATGGCGGTGGATTGCGATTTTGTGTGGTGGAATTCGCACCAACGCCGCTTTTCACTCGATACTTTTGCGAATGTCCTGACACAAAGTCGCCTTCAATGAAATGGATGCATTTCTTACTGATTTGGTGGTTGGTAGTTAACTCCGTGCTCATGATGTTTTTTTCACATATTTCACTGCGGTCAGGGTTAGGAGATGCTTGGCAAACCTCATGACTTGAAGCCTAGGCAGTGAGAGCTGGACTGGAACACACGATCACATGGCCCAGCACCTAAACAAACCCGTACTGGCCTCGGACCCCCATTAATTTTCCATAAGCGACAATGTTAACGTCTAGCGCTGTAGCTCAGTCCCAAACATTCCGTGGCCATTAAGCTTTGGTGCATACCTGGCCCAGCCTGTGAGAAAGAAGCCATAAAAATCTTGACATAGGTTGACCGTCAAAATCTGGACCTTTCCATGCCGGCAGCTGGGAGGCGTGCCTAGCAACGCCAAGGGGACGTCACTCGCAGCCTCATCACTACCTCACACCTTGTGTCCTCTCGCCCAGAATTTCAAACTTTCATCAATAAAGCTCATACCTCCTCAAAGTTTACACAGTTTCCAGCATTTTAATACCAAGCATGCACCTGTGCACCAAAAATGGACGCCTGGGAGCAAAGAAAGACTTTATACCCTAAAATTCACAGAACTACAATCGTCCCTACCGAAAAACGGAAGTTGTAATGGGGGTCTGTGTCCTGTCACACCAGCCACCTTTTTTCAAAATCAATAATTTTTGCACCACACAATTCCTGAGACTTCTGAACCTCACAGGCAAAATTAGGGCTTGATACATGCAGAAACTTTGGAGTTGAATGAATTCAAGTTGGGGTACCCCCATCTTGGACATGTGTCTTTTTTTCCAGGGTGAAAAAACTCTGAAGGGTAAACTTTGAAGCCTTGCAGTGCATATACCGTTCGAGATATCTCCATCAGGTCAACTGTTTTGGAAAGACAAGATGTTTATCTGCAAGAAAAGTTAAAAAAATCACATTGACAGAGCACTTTAGACTTTTCAAAAGCAACCATTTAGAGAAATATACATTTTTAAGAAGACTTTTCTACTCAGAGCAACTTTAAATATCAAAGTTACAAGCCAAAAGTGTCAAAGCATACATCAAAATATAGGCAATTTATCTGACAATTAAATGTCAAAATATAAGACATTTACTTCAGCAACTATGTGAAAAAAATTGACTGGCAGTGTGGTAGGGGGTATCAAAGCGGATTGTCACAATTTCGAAACAATCATTTGCGACCAAAATCAAAGCAAGAATAATGCCTCAAGGTGATGAAGACCTACTCACAGGCACTTTTTTAGTGGACAGGACTTAAGAAAAGACTAGTATCCCAGTTCCCCACTGAATAACATGATGAAACCCTTTAAAAGACCACCCAGCCAGGCACCCCGCCCACCCTGCCCTCCTCCCCCATGACTGCTGATTGGCTGACCAGCTCACCATGCAAAAACCTCCCTGCACCATTGCTTTTGTCTCACAGCAGGTTATTACTCTGCACAGTAACATCAAAGGGTGTCACATTGGCATCTACAATATATAAACAGAGAGGAAAAATATGAATTTAACATTTCCAATCAGTCAGGCAGCCACCAAGTACACCTATATTGGTCAGTCTGACAGTTAACAAGGCAAACAATCTACCCCAAAACACCATGAAGGGAGACAGAAAGAGGAAACAGTCTAGATTTCAAGCTGGAAAGGCCCAGGATCGCTCAAATAACCTGTCAGCAGTTACAGACATGCTGAACCCTGTGCCTGGGTGTTCCTTGATGGACACAGATTTCCAGCCCAATCAGGAGGCAGTAAGAACACACCAGCCTGACACAAAGAGAATACAGCGGCCAAGACGGTGCAAGGTAGATTCCACGGCTGGATCAGACAGAGATACACATGAGCGGGAATGGGCTGCTGAAGGAATGCGACTCATAGATATACAGAAAATGGTGTGTATATGGAACAAAGTTATGCTTGAGCACAGTGAGACCAAGGACCACTGTCCACTGCCCAGGTTAGAGATAGCTGCAGAGAAAAAGTGGGGTTTAGCCTGGGCGTTCAGTTTTAAGTGCTGTGACTGTGACTATGTATCTGGCTTCCACAAATTCTACAAAGAGGTAGAATGCAACAGACCTGGCCAAAAAGCTGCGGCGGTGAACCGAGCTCTTCAAGTAGGCCTCCAGGACACACCAATGGGGAACACCCGAGCCAGACTCCTATTTGCAGCGATGGACGTACCGCCTGCCACTCGTAGGAACATGCATCGCACTGCAAACCATGTCGCATCTGCAATCGCAAAGCTGAACAGAGAGGATATGGCAAATAAGGTGGAAGAGGTAAAGGCATACAAAAGGCAAAGAGGAGAGGATGACAGCACAATAGATCTGGCCACAGACACTCGCTACAACAGCATTACCATAACCAGTCCCAAGAAACCGGGCCAGAATGCTTCACAAGCAATTTCCCTGGCTGTGGAGACATCAACAGACAAGCAATACATTGTCTCCGCAGCACTGAAGAATAAATTGTGTTGGACTGGGTCCTGGCTAAGAGGAAAAGGCTTCCAAGTAAAGTGCCCTGGAGGACACGAGGAGTGCACAGCGAACACAAACCCACATGCCCCCTGGTCCGAGTATAATATGGGGAACGAGATTGGCGAGGGATTGGCGAGGCAAGGTGTTTTAGCCAAACATGTAACCACAGACGGCGACTCCAGGTCAGCCAAGGGAGTGGAGGACGGCATCCGACTGGTCGAGCCACTGTGGGAGGTCGAACGGTTAGCAGACCCCACGCACCTTGGTAGATCCCAGTTCAAGAAATGTAACCAGGCTAAGTTCAGCGATGCCATGTTCGAAGGACAGGGCCGAACGAGGGAAGCCAGGAAGAAAGCACAGAAGGTGTTGAGTCAGGATGTTAAGGCCAGGTGTAGCTTGATATTTTCTCAACTTATGTCTGAGCACATTGGTGACATGAGGAAAATAAAAACTTGCCTACCCAGGGTTGTGGATGCAACGGTCAGGTGTTACGGTGGGGACTGTTCCAAATGCCGCAGGAACAGTGTGGTTTGCTCTGGAGGGAAAACCAGCAGCTGGTGGGAGAGGTCCCTGTTTTTATCCACCAGTAAACTCTGCCCTTTTAACATGGATGACAACGACAGGAAACTATTGACCGAAGTACTGCACATGAGGTTGAGCGAGACAGCCGTCACCAGTCTCTGGATGAACACCAGCACTCAAAAGTGCGAAGCTGTCAACAGATCACTCAGCGTCTCCTTGCCCAAGAATGTAAACTACAGCAGAAATATGGAGGGAAGGGCGGCGTCCACAATCCACAGACTTAACAATGGCCAGGACAAGTCCACGGCTGCCAAACTCCAAGCTGTCGGCGCCAGTATTTCTCCTAGGAGCGAGAGAACAGTACAACAGATTGAAAGGGTGAACCAGTACCACAAGGTTTATAAGAAGCGACAGACAGTTAAGGGGAGATCACTCCGCAATACAGCCAGAAAACCTCGAGAGCACATTGAGTACAGGCTTTCAAATCCAGAAGAAAAAACTGACTATGCCAAGGGACAACTGGACAACACCCAAACAGATCACACATACACTAGATATTTGTAACCGCCAATTTTGTATATAATTTGTCACTGCTGTTGTTGCTTATGAAAGAAATTAAAAAATGATAACAGAAATTGAGCAAAATCTAAAACAATCTGTTATTTATTATTTTTAATGAGGGGAAACCAACCTGCTCAGTCTTAAATGCAACATGCACCTTGCATACTGCCCATGGCCGAGACAGCAGCGCTGCCTGTTATTGTGAACACAATGCGGTTCCAAGCTTATGTGGTCCACATTTACACAGCGTGTGTTGTGGCACACGTGTGAACAATCAAGCTTGGGATCTAAATGTGACAGCCCCTGTCTGGCCATATAAACAAGTCTACTGATGTGTTTCTTCTTCCATCGATGTGTGACGGGGTCTTTGTAGGAGGCAAGACCATATCGACCATCCCTCGTCAATGGTCCAGTCCACACTCGACAGGCTCCGTTTTCACTATAAACACTGAAACTTTCAATTTTTGCAGCAATTTCTGCTCTGAACGTCTCCATTTTCAAGCGTAGGAATACTAGAACGTTGCATGTTGTTCATTTCAGGATGCCTATACACATGCTACCCTACGCTGAACAGCATTTTACCGATTTTTCATCAAAATGGATATTTTCAAAATGTAAATAGCCCCAAGAAGCTATGAAACGGCCCAATCAATGCAAAACACATCACATACCCACCAAAAATTATCAGGCTGCTGCGAAATCTAAGCGCATAGTGACATTTTTCACATTTTGGTGACTTCGACAGTACAGGCCTCGGACCCCCATTAATTTTCCATAAGCGACAATGTTAACGTCTAGCGCTGTAGCTCAGTCCCAAACATTCCGTGGCCATTAAGCTTTGGTGCATACCTGGCCCAGCCTGTGAGAAAGAAGCCATAAAAATCTTGACATAGGTTGACCGTCAAAATCTGGACCTTTCCATGCCGGCAGCTGGGAGGCGTGCCTAGCAACGCCAAGGGGACGTCACTCGCAGCCTCATCACTACCTCACACCTTGTGTCCTCTCGCCCAGAATTTCAAACTTTCATCAATAAAGCTCATACCTCCTCAAAGTTTACACAGTTTCCAGCATTTTAATACCAAGCATGCACCTGTGCACCAAAAATGGACGCCTGGGAGCAAAGAAAGACTTTATACCCTAAAATTCACAGAACTACAATCGTCCCTACCGAAAAACGGAAGTTGTAATGGGGGTCTGTGTCCTACTCGTTCAAACCGGATGTCAATTCATTGATCACTGCGCATGTCAACATCGCCCTAATCTGATCAAACGTACGTGCAGCCGAAGTTTTTAAATCAGTAAGGCAATTAAAACTAACGACAAATTATAGAGCAGTGGGCATGAAACGTTGTGTGTATTAAGATTACATTTATACACAATTACATTTATTATCTGGAAAGGAAAATAGAAAGAAATATATACGGAGCTACTCGTCACACAAATTTTAGTTTGAAACATTGTGACGTACAATGCACACCTTAATCTCGTGTTAATATGAGTCCGGCCACAAAAATGTTGTGTAGAAAGAAAACAGTTGGGAATACAGCAATTAGTTTAAAGCATAAACAGTCTAGTGCTGTAGCTGTGTGCGTAAGAGTCAAATAACAAAGACCACGTGAGCCAGAGTCAGCCAAAGTCAAATTCACGATGCTTAAACTGAGATAATTTACTAAATTTGTGAAAAATGGTGCTTTTCTTACATGGTGATTATTGATCACACTTACATGTAATTAATGACTAGAGATCATCTTAAACTTTGATCAAATCCCCAAAATGCTATAATTATTAAATCAGTGACAAGAATATCTTGTAAAATCACAACTACAAATACACAAAATATCGAAAATGCATTTGCTTTATTACATAGCCCAATAAACACACTTACACAAAATAAAGATAATGTCATGCATATATCTAGCAATAACATAGCCAGCTAACTACACATATACAATACACTCATGACGTAATACGAATGTGCAGCAATGAGATGACCAGCTATATACTCACATACAAAACACACATGGTGTAAGATTTATTTACACATTTGATTGGTGTTTTACGCCGTACTGAAGAATATTGACTGATACGACGGCGGCCAGCATTATGGTGGGAGGAAACCGGGTAGAACGTGGGGGAAAGCAAGGGCCATCCGCGGGTTGCTAACATACCTCTCCACGTACAGTTAGGTCATCGCGTCGCGATGGCGTGCTAAGCGTCTCGGCCACGGAGGCCCCCGCATAATGTAATACGGATGTCTAGCAATAGCATAGAGAGATATACAGACGTATAGAAGATATACATGATGTATTGTGGATGTCTAGCAATAACATAGAGGGCTGTACAGACACACTGAAGATATACATGATGTATTACGGATGTCTAGCAATAACACAGAGAGATATACAGACGCACTGAAGATATACGTCATATTTTACGGATGTCTGGCAATAAGATAGAGAGATATACAGACATACAGAAGATATACATGATGTGCTGCGGAGGTCTAGCAATAACATAGATGGCTATACAGACTCAATGAAGATATACATAGTGTATTATAGATGTCTATCAATGACATAAAAAGCGACACAGACATACAGAAGATATATATGGTGTATTGCGGATGTCTAGCAATAACATTGAGGGCTATACAGACACACAGAAGATAAACATCATATATTACTGATGTTTAGCAATAACATACGGGCTATACAGACACACAGAAGATATACATGATGCATTGTAGATGTCTAGCAATAACATAAAAAGCTACACAGACATACAAAAGATAAACATGATGTAATAACATGATGTTATCTAGCAATAACATAGGGTGCTATACAGACACAGCAGACATACATTATGTATTGCGGATGACTAGGAACAACATAGATGGCTATACAGGCACACCAGACATACACGATGTATTGCTGATGACTAGGAATAACATACAGGGCTATACAGACACACAAAATATATACATGATGTATTACGGATGTCTAGCAATAACATGGAGAGATATACAGACGCACTGAAGATATACATGATGTATTGCGGATGTTCTCTCCAGCCGTAAGTGGGAAGGCCTTTCAGCAACCGACGGATGGTCGTGGGTTTTCCCAAGGCTCTGTCCGGTTTCCTCCCACCATAATGCTAGCCGCCGTCGTGTAAGTGAAATATTCTTGAGTACGTCGTAAAACACCAATCAAATAAATAAATAAATATTACGGATGTCTAGCAATAACATAGAAGGCTATGTAAAACACACAAAATATATACATGATGTATTGCGGATGTCTATCAATAACATAGACAGCTATACAGACATATACAAAATATGCATGCTGTATTGCTGATGTCAAACAATAACAAGGAGAGGAGAGCTTTACAAACATATAGAAGATGTACGTAATTCATTAGGGATAACTAGCAATAACATACATGGCTATACGACACGCAGCAGATATGCATGATGCACTGCGGATGTCTAGTAATAACATAGAGAGCTGTACAGACACATAGAAGGTATACATCTTATATTACGGATGTCTAGCAATTGCGTAGAAATAAATACGTAAAATACCTTGAACGCGTGCGTGATAAATCAGGGATGCAGCAACAATATGGCGATATATACTCAGTCGTCAGGAATACATTTGATACAATATGGATGCTTGAAAAAAGATACACAGAAATGAGTGTAATACAGAAGTCTAACGATAGCACAGCGGATCATACAGTGAGCGTCGACATATATACACTATATGGCGTAGTAGGCTGTAAAACAATATTTTGTTTATTTATTTCACTGGTGTTTTACGCCCTACCCATTAGTGTTTCCTCCTTTATGGAGTGAGGAAACCGAATCGAGCCTAGGGGAAATCCATGACCATCCGCAGATTGTTGACAGGCCTTTCTAGGCAAGACTGGAGAGGAAGCCACCATGAGCTTTGCTTCACCCTCATTGATCTGAGGCGGCCATGTCATGGGGCTACGCTAGATTGCTAAGCGCCCCGGTCACAGTTGGGGTAGTGTGTTTAGGTGTGGGATGGGTGTGGGGGTGTTTGGTTGGATGGGTTTTTGTGTGTTTGTGAGGAGTGGGGGTGGGGTGTTGGGGTGGGGTGGGGAGTGTTGGCCGTTTAATAATAATACTAGGACATCACTAGGTACATGAAATGGCCGAAAAACATTCAAATTAGATTTGATTTGCCATTAAATACAAAATTATCATCGCATTTTTATTTTTTTTTAATAACCAGATGCAAATGCGATGTGCAGAATAGCTGTGTAGCGCATACGTGTGGAAGGACAAACTTAACCACAGCAAACAATCTAGACGAATTTGACTTTCACTTGACAATAATAAAACACATTTGAAGCCAAACTAATGTTGGTGTTGACTGTGTGTGTTTCGGTATATTCTTTTTTGATATAGATGTTTCCACGAATCACAACTATGTAGTAAAAATGAGACCCATGCCGTGAACGAAAATAATCATACCCTTCGATATACCTAGTCCTTGTTATATCTTGTTATCTGTAAATCGAAGCAGATAGGTGCATGTCCTGTACAACCTGTAAAATCTCCTACCAAGAATAGCTTAACTTCATCAAAATGTTCTTCCTTTAGAAAAAAGTAGTCAATTATCGTTTTATGATCTCCTTACATATGTGTGATTCTGCCTTGGCCATGGTCACCTTCACCTTCGTCCATGCCTGATTTCCCATTCCCTATAGTCATACCAGTTTCATTACAATATTTTCCCTCCAGCGCTCTCCCAAATACGTCATGTTCAACAGAACTCTTTTTATTTTTCTCTCCACCTTTCCGCGTGGACACATCACTCGGGACCTTGTCAGGGTCTATCTTGGCATTGAAACATCCACAAACAGAAACTTTACCCATTTTAGAATATGCAATTGTGTCATTCCTTAGATCATCTATAATTGTGGTAATTGTCAAGATTAAGGTGGAATTTAGCGGTATTCCTGGGTGGAATATACAAAGAACAGACGTAAATGTTGCAAGGTATATAACATTTCTCTAATTCAAATGTCACCCAAACTTTAGCAATGCCTTGCTCTCTCACAGTGGAACCTATAGTAATGCGTTCCTTCGGTGTGTTTCTGTACAGACGCGACAAACCCTGACTATACACGATTTCATTTTTAGGACTTTGAAATCCGTGAATATGCCTTGATGCGAATCCCTGTGGAATTCTTCTATTTGCTCTCTCAATATGCTCGACTGTGCCCATCTTTGTTTCAAGCAGGAATATAACGTCATGTCGTTTAATCATGTTGAGAAATCGTTCATCGCCATTCTTTTTGCTGAGGCCGTTGACAGTCCAGATCATGACAAGTAGGTTGTATTTATCTTCGTGGTACTTTGCGCACGAATTGTCATCCGTCCTGCCCGTGTCAAAAGAAATACCCAAAGCATCGTTTGTACTCGATTTTCTACCTTTATTTTCATACCTGGACTCGCCATGTCGCGTTCATTTTGTTGGAATTCTTGCGTTTCTTCAATTTAACCACGGTTTAGATTCTAATGTTACTCTCTGATTGTTTTATATATGCAGGCAACCACGATTTGAAGTATGGTAAGCGACCTGAAAGAACTTCATTCAGCTTTCACCTGCAAAAGCTTCAGGCACTGTTCAAACGTGTTTGGTAAGCATTCATTCCTTCAAATGTCATTGGGACTCTTTATGGTGACCTTGTGAGGGTACAAACAGATTTTTATTTAAATTTCCTTTCCATGTATGTTGTCTTCCTCAGAATTCTATTCACAAAGTCGTTTGGCTTATATATGTATGATTGTCTCCTCTGTAGATTTGGAAATCTGGCTGGAAATTCAAAACTGTCCGAGCTGAAGCAAACAACACACTGTCGCAAAGCAGCTGGTGAATTCCCTGAAGAAGAAGAATTAAGAATTTAGAAGATAAGAACCTATTAATGCCGCTGCAAAGTAGGGAACGGCCCACAACGTACGAATTTAATACACTACCAATACACTACAAGCTGCATGATATAGGAGATTGATCAATACATATTGTTCTTATTTATTTGATTTGTTGTTTTGAATGTACCCTTTCTTTTCTCCGATCTTGGCTAGAGAAAACCAGTGAAATTAAAAATGCACGCCTCAGAGCTTAAAACCAACGACGGCAGTGTGGTGGCTAAATAATGGCCGCATGTAATCGGTGAAATACAGCCTTTCGTCATTTTACCTAAATCGGGGTTTCATTCTGTTCATACATAATTCACCACTAATTCTGACCAGGAACCTGACAAACCACCACGTCTAACCAGTTACACCACAAACCACCACGTCTGACCAGGTACCACACAAACCACCACGTCTGACCAGTTACATCACAAACCACCACAACTGACCAGTTACATCACAAACCATCACGTCTGACCAGGTATCTCACAAACCATCACGACTGAACAGGTACCTCACAAACACCCACGTCTAACCAGGTACATCACAAACCACCCCGTCTGACCAGGTACCTCACAAACCACTTCGTCTGACCAGGTGCCTGACAAACCTAGACATCTAACCGGGTTCATCACAGACCATTACGTCTGACCAGGTATCTCACAAACACCCACGTCTGACCAGGTACATCACAAATCACCACGTCTGACCAGGTACATCACAAACCACCACAACTGACCAGTTACATCACAAATCACCACGTCTGACCAGGTAAATCACAAATCACCACTTCTGACCAGGTAAATCACAAACCACCACGACTGACCAGTCTGACCAGGTACATCACAAACCACTAATTCTAACCAGGTACCTGACAAACCAACACGTCTGACCAGTTACATCACAAACCACCACGTCTGACCAGGTAAATCACAAACCACCACGTCTGATCAGTTACATTACAAATCACCACGTCTGACCAGGTAAATCAGAAATCACCACGTCTGACCAGGTAAATCACAAACCACCACGCCTGACCAGGTACATCACAAACCCCCACGTCTGACAAGGTACATCACAAACCACCACGTCTGACCAGTTACCCCACAAACCACCACGTCTGACAAGGTACATCACAAACCCCCACGTCTGACCAGTTACCCCACAAACCACCACGTCTGACAAGGTACATCACAAACCACCACGTCTGACCAGGCTCATTACAAAACACCACGTATGACCAGTTACATCACAAACCACCACGTCTGACCAGTTACCCCACAAACCACCAAGCCTGACCAGGTAAATCACAAATCACCACGTCTGACCAGGTAAATGACAAACCACCACGTCTGACCAGGTACCTCACAAACCACCACGTCTGACCAGTTACATCACAAACCACCATGTCTGACCAGTTACCCCACAAACCACCACATCTGACCAGGTAAATCACAAATCACCACGTCTGACCAGGTAAATCACAAACCACCACTTCTGACCATGTACCTCACAAACCACCACGTCTGACCAGTTACATGACAAACCAGGTACCACAGAAACCACCACGACTGACCAGTTTGACCATGTACATCAAAAACCCTCACGTCTGACCAGGTACCTCACAAACCACTACGCCTGGCCAGGTGCCTGACAAAATTAGACATATAACCGGGTTCATCACAAACTATTACGTCTGACCAGGTAAATCACAAACCCCTACGTTTGACCAGGTACAGCACAAATCACCACGTCTGACCAGGTACATCGCAACTCACCACGTCTAACCAGGTACATCACAAATCAACACATCTGACTAGGTACCTGACAAATCCAGACATCTAATCGGGTACACCACAAACCCAGAAATCTAACCGGACACATTACAAACCACTACGTCTGACAAGGCTCATGACAAACCACTGCGTCTGACCAGTTACATCACAAACCACAACGTCTGACGAGGTACACCAGAAGCACCTTGTCTCGGCAGGTACATCACAAACCATCGGGTCTGACCAAGTTAATCACAAACAACGTTGTATAACAAGGTACGTCACAAACCACGACGCCTGACCAGGTACCTCACAAACCACGACGTCTGATCAGGTACATCAGAGGCACTATGTCTGACCAGATACATCACAAACTACTGCGTCTTGATAGGTACCTTGCAAAAAACGACAGCTGACCAGGCACATCACAAACAACGACATATGATCAAGTACCTCAGAAACCACCGCGTCTGACAAGGTACATCACAAACCATCATATCTGACCAGGTACATCACAAATCATTGAGTCTGACTAGGTATACCACACACCATTAGGTATGACCAGGTACATCAACAGTCAACACGTCTAACCAGGTACTCAGAAAACATCGCGTCTAACCAGGTACCTCAGAAACCACCCCGTCTGACCAAATACATCACAAACGTTATGTTTGTATGGTTTTGAAATAGCAAAGTTTGGGGGGATCTACTCTCATTTAAACTTTTTCTTTTTTTGTAAAAACTACATATGCACTCTAACATGTGCAAAGAGTTCTTTTTCTAGCTCATTCAAATATTTACAAATGACAATATACCAACCTGGCTGTTGTTAATTGTTTTTGTTCATTTCTTTTGCCTACATTTAAATGCCATGCCTTTTTACTATATATTCTGATGACTACAGGTTGGTTAAACTACTGCCAGATGTCCTGATTTAATTCAGCAGGCCAAACTGCGAGATCTGGATTCGATTACGCGGCGTAACTGAGCTAGACCTGAACAGTTACTTAGCGTTTAAACCGTCTCTCTTAATTATGACATTTCAGCACCAAGACTCTACAGAAAGTATTACATCTTAAAGCGAGGTAGTCGGATCAAGATTTGAAACTCCACAGTATGATAGGGTTGGCTGAATAGGGCTGATGTGCAAAATTACAGCTTTCAGTTTTCCCATATTCGCGTACTAATGCTCAAAAACTTTCAGATTTTGTCTTATATTTACTTGTAACCGAAATAAAATATTGTCTACGGAAAATAAGGCAATAGTATCTCATAATCCTCCGGTGCGATCTAAGACTTGTAAAAGTCGAACTTACAGCTCAGCAGAGAGCTCTCGTGATCGACAGGCTTTAAGCTCCACCCAGTCCTGGAAAATCAGGTGATCGGAAAATCCCGTTGTCGAGACACTCCGAAAGTCGGACAAGAAGCGGATAAACAAAAGCGCTCTGACTTCATAGTAACAACCAGATCTCTAAACTGCATCAGCGTATGGTTAAAAAGATCAGTCGAACAGATCCAAATAAACGTTTTCAAACAACTCAAGAAAAATAATATTTTTCCTACCTTATCCGACTACCTCGGTTTTAAGGGTGTAGTATTCCAAATTTCCTGCTCACTTTAAAGGTTTCTGATGTCTTTGTGAATATAGCGATCAACCGCTATTCTGGAACTGATTGAGCAGTTAAATGTTTAGTTCTCTAAAATGTATATATCGGGTAAAAGTCCATTAAAATCTGTCCATGAAAATAGTCGGATCTTTTTAAATCAGAATTTTAATAACCCAGTAAAATAGTGTTAAAAGATCACATTCTACTGTGATCTGTTGTGACCCAGAAGAAATCGGCTTCGCCACAGTTATATTTTTTGCCTGAAATAATTCGTTTCAAGGTCAAATCATCGATTACGTTCATACATCTATATGTACAATCCAGCCAACACACAAGGTTTGCTGAGATCAACATCATTGCGTGAAGCACAGTAGTTAAGGGAGCTGGGCTGTCCGTCTCGTCATACTGATGACAAAATCCTTCTAAACGTTTACGACCTAAAGTGTAAAATCTTTTTCTTTATCCATATATTCTCTTTCCAAGTTGTGCTATCTTTTAACTAAACAGAAAAAAGTAGTGCGGAATTGTATAGCGTATCAACAACCCAAGATTTAATCTGTACTCTGAGCCAATTGCACACGTGTAGCCTATAAATGGCTCCTGTAATAAAAATAAATATAAATTTGTATAAAATAAATTTGTAACTCCTTTAATAAGCCCAAATTACTCTCCCAACAACGAATCAATTAGGACAGAGTAATTAGAGCGTCTTTCAAAACTCACTTGTATATAGGTGTGATCCGTTTATATAGAGGCCAGCGGAATTAGCATACGTAATCGGCCCTGCAACTAATTAGGACAGTGCAATTAATTTATCTGCCTTAGTGACCTTGTTATTGCAAGGCCGATTATGTGTGGTAAATTTTGAATTTTTCAAGCCCGCTATGTTTTGACAGCGCAATTAACCTACATAATCAGCTCGGCAACTAATTAGGACAAAAGGTTCCAAGGTTGACTGTGTGTGTTTAATTTTGAATGTTTTGATTGTGCAGTAACAGCATCAGCGATATCAGAACAATGACATCACAAAGTCTAAATTATGACTCTTTGTCCTAACCAGCTGCATGACATATGAAAGTCGAATTGTCGATATAGGAAAGTCGAATTTTTTACTATTTCACCCCTGATTTTTTTTCACCGTGACACTACTGACCTTCCAAGGTTTAAAACTTATAATGTACTTATAAAGAACATATGCATCACTGCATACAAAACGCTGAATGAGACAACCGCCGTCAAGCTGTTGGACTCAATTAGTGCGCTAAGTCTCTCACCAATGCAGTCGCTGTTCAAGTCCAGTTCATGCTGGCTTCCTCTGCGGCCGCACGTGGGAAGGTTTGCGGATGGTCATGGGTTTCTTCAGGGCTCTGCCCGGGTCCTTACCACCATAGTGCTGGTTGTCGCCGTCGTATAAGTAAAATATAAATGAATTCGGCGTAAAACGCCAATGAAATAGACATCTAAGCTGTAGGCAATTTTAAGCTACACAAAACTGATACATTTTTTTTTAGAACTTCGAAGGCTTTGTGTATAGGTAAAGAAAGACATTGGCCACTATCAAAGGGATCATTGAATAACTAAATAACTATAACTAATTAACTATAACTGCACACAGGAGCAAGTATTTGTCCTGACACAAAGAAATCATTTTATACTAAATCTGAGCCATGCGATTTGTCACATTTTAAATTCTGAGTTGCATTCTTAACTTCATTACCAGTCATTATCGAATCTAATTCGTCGTATAATTTTTTGCATCACATGAACATTTGCATTCGCAAGTAATGACATCACTAAGAACAGTTTTAAAAAAAAAAACAAATCAAGGAACTGGTCAACAAAAATATTACTATTGCGGCTGTATTTTCCTGTCGTTTTAAATTGCTTATAAAAAGATCCTGTATCTGTTTTCTTTATCATTGCTAACCTTCGAGCTTTTTACATTTTCTGATTAATTTCGTATTTTATTTTTACATATTTTCTTATATATTTATAGTTTCTTATTCTTTCTCCCAAAGGAAAAAAAATCAAAAAAATATGTTAACCATACTTAACGGTTAACCTGCACGCTTTTTTTAAATGTTGCTTCATTTTTATATTTTCTTCTCTGAAGAGAGGTACTTCATCATGTGCACGTACCATTTTCAGACTTTGCAGTAGGGGTAAATTAATTGTGAAGCAAATGCGTTTTTATGAATTAGGAAACTAAAAGAATAAGGCATATTTCAGAGCCTTTTTCTAATTACCCCTGGGACATGTATATGCGAAAATGGGTTTTATTCCGATAAAGTGTACGCACATGTATTTAAAAAAGAAGATTTTATCCTTAAAACACATTTTCCTTCTGGAGATTGAGAAATAAGAGTTGGGAAATAATTTACATGTACATCCAGCATAATTATTAAAAGACAAGAGTTTATGCTTACTTTCCTTGATTCTGCACATCATAATGAAATAATATGTGTTAATTACATTTTTTTTCTTAATTAAAAAAATTTAGACATTATCAAAAATTATCTCAAGTGTCTGGTGCTGCTTGATTTATTACCATCACAAAAAGAATATGAACAAGCGAACAATCTTTTAAAGGAGCTATTTCTTTTTTAAATAACACCTATGAAATTCACACCACGGAAATCATGACTACAAAAGATTTATTCTTACGTGAATAATGGCAGATATGATGTTGCAAACTTTAACTTAATTTACACGTACTTATGGTGCTGTACACAAGAAATACAGTCAAAACACTAACTTCTACAACACCTATAACTGTATGTGGCTAAACATGTACCTAACAACTAAGCATTTTGTGTACATGAACGTTGTTTGTAATAAAATTTTTTGATGTATGTTTCTTGTCATGTCTGACGACAATATCGGTTAAACCTGGCAGTGTGTTCAAATAGATGCACTCCAAAAATGGTAAGGCATGGAATCGGCCCCAGTGGGAGAAACGGTGCACCTCAAGTAGCGAAATTGACTATAGCTGTACTGACATATCATGAGGCTCCTTCTGTTTTCAGTTCTGTTTTACTATTATTTTCCACTTATGTGGCAAGCATGCGACTCGATTCAAACATGCACCGAGGCGATGTATAAGGTCGTAAAATTGAAAAAAATGTAGCTGGCTTTAGCCAAATTGAAATTAGACGATGCAAAATTGTGAGAATCGCTACACCACCAAAAAAAAAAACTTTCTGAAAAATCCCTAAGCACGCAGTTATGCACCAGTGAATTAAATAAATATATAGCAAATGTAACTTTCAGCCTTATACTTCCTCTATGCATAAAATGTTAATGGTAGCTAGAGGACCTAGCGCTCTGTCAATCAGCATCCACGTATGATTTCGCCATAGTTACGTAATACCATAGCTTAGCCATTCTTTTTCTTAAAATAACACATACTAGTATGTAATTCAATTCGGCTTTTATCTTTACTCACACAAAAGTATATTGCCACAGAAGAAAGCAAGAAACACAAAGAATTGAACTCTTCCTCCTCCTTAGACCACTGTACTATGGGCATGCATGAACGAATATCGCAGAAATACGGATTTTAGACTCATATGTTGACATGATAAAACTGATCACATTATAAAGTTTATGTTTTACATATGAAGTCAAACATTAACCAAAAAAAAAAAACGAAGACAGCAGATAGAAATACACCCGTGAAACTTTCAATAAAGTTACTTATTCTGGTCAACACAATGATGCCTTTGAATGCGAAGTTGACGTTTTTCAACGAGAGTGCATTTCTGACGGGTTATCACCAAGTAACCATTAGGTAATAAGTAATCATACTTCGACCTAAATTTTAACTTCTGACTTGGAAATTTAGACCACTGTGATGTGATTCTACCTAAGGTACCGTTTCTCCGCAGCACCGTACTTCATTAGGACATCAAAGCCACCAAATGTCTAATTGTAGTAAAGAGTCGAATAAACTGAATATATTTATTTATTTCTTTGATTGGTGTTTTACGCCGTACTCAAATATTGAACTCTTTGTATCTTAAATTTGCTCTCGAACATTACGCAAGAGCAGCAAAGACGACATCGATCACTGCGACAACGATGATGGCTCCTTACGGACATACTCCGAGTTTGAAGAAAATGAAGACTGGGATGATATCCGGGATACTGCACAGGTGCAACGAAAAAAATATATTTCCCAATGTATGCACTAATCAAGACTTTACTATCTCCACCAATGCCAAGTGACAAAGCCTATACTGTACTGTGTGCTCTTGTAAAACAACACGTGACTCCCAAGCCAATAGTGATTGCAGAGAGGTTTAAGTTTTACAACAGCAAACAGACAGTGGGTGAGCCGATCACTAAGTATCTTACTTAGTTGAGAAAAGT
The DNA here is from genome assembly GCF_032854445.1 of Liolophura sinensis. NCBI lineage: Eukaryota > Metazoa > Mollusca > Polyplacophora > Chitonida > Chitonidae > Liolophura > Liolophura sinensis. Next base: position 14,469,784 of record NC_088296.1, read on the forward strand.
TTGTAGTTTTGGTGACTTTTTAGATCAAGCTCTCAGAGATATGTTTGTTATCGGTCTCAGTGATAGAAATGCATAAAGGAAACTGTTAAGTGAGGCTGAACTGGCTGAAAAGAAAACATACCACATCACATTGAGTTATGGAGTATCTCACCAATGCGGTCGCTGTGAGTTCAATTCCAGCTCATGCTGGCTTCTTCTCTGGCCGTACGTGGGTAAGTCTGCCAGCAACCTGCGTATGGTGGTGGGTTTCCCCCGGGCGCTGCCGGTTTCCTCTCACCACAATGCTGCCCGCCGTCGTATAAGTGAATTATTCTTGAGTATGGCGTAAAGCACCAAATAAGTAAATAAATAAATTGAGTTATGAAAGGGCAAATCAACATATGGATGAAATACACCAGCAACAAAGTGTACCATTTGACAGAAAGGAATGTTTCCGCTGTGATAAAATAACCACAACTCGGTCAAATGTTTCTATAAGGACACGGTGTGTCATTTGGGCAGAAAGGCAGTATATACAGAAAAAATGTCCTCATAAATCTATGGAAGCACAGAAAACGTAGAGATGACAGAAAACAGGAAAGTAAACAACCCAAAGGAAGACATTGATAAAGTAAACAGAGAAGTGGTAAAATGAAATATTTATCGAAAAGAAGCCACAGTGAGAATTATAGTCAGATTTAAATGAGGAACACTCTCCATTGGCATTAATGTACATTAGAAGTGTAAATAGTTCCTCAAATGAGTAACAAACTCCACTGACATGAATGTACATTATAAGTGTAAACAGTTCCTCAAATGAGGAACACACTCTATTGACATTAATGTACATTATAAGTGTAAACAGTTTCTCAAATGAGGAACACACTCCGCTGACATTAATGTACATTATAAGTGTAAACAGTTCCTTAAATGAGGACCAAACTCTACTGACATTAATGTACATTAGAAGTGTAAACGGTTCCTCAAATGAGAAACACTTTCCGCAGACATTAATGTACATTAGAAGTGTAAACAGTTAATCAAATGAGAAGCACTCTCCACTGACATTAATGTAGATTGGAAGTGTAAACAGTTCCTCAAATGAGGGACACTCTCCATTGACATTAATGTACTTTATAAGTATCAAAAACAAGGCTAACCCAGAGACTGAAGTGGCAATAAATGGGAAATCTTTCACAATGGAAGTGGATACAGGCGCAGTCGTTTCTCTAATATCAAAGCAAGCAGAGAATGAAATCTTTCCTAAGGAGAAAATAAAACCTACCGACATTGTTCTAGAGACACCAACAGGACGCAAAGTGAAAGTATTAGTAAATGTGTCTTACAATGGACTGATTTGTAAGAAATTATCTCTGTATATAGTTGATGATGACGGATCAGCCCAGTTTGGTAGAAACTGGTTGTCACACATGTGTGTGGACTGTCACAGTAAGGAAACAACATTTGAAAGTCTTACAGAAACATGCAAATATTTTTGAGGAAGGACTCGGGGAAAACAACTGGAATTCAAGCGAAATTAAATGTGAAACCCGAGGTTAAGCCGAAATTTTTCAAGCCTCGGCTAGTACCATTCGCTCTACGGAACCAAATTGCTAAAGAACTGGCTAGACTTGAAAGCTTAAGTGTAAAAGAAAATGTTGAATACAGCGATTGGGCAGCACCTTTAGTACCGATAAGGAAACCAAATAATAAAATTCGAATCTGTAGTGGTTATAAAGTCATATTTAATATCCGATGCCTAAACTGGAAGAAATTTTGCAGCAGTTCAATAGAGGGAAAGAATTCACCAAACTAGACCTATCTCAAGAGTATCAGTAGAGTAAAGTGCATCCGGAATCTAGAAAATATGTGACAATAAACACACACCTAGGTCTTTTCATCTACACGAGGCTTCCATACTGGATTTCAGCGTCACCATCAACTTTTCAATCACTATGGACAGGCTACTATGGATGTTTGCGAAGACGGCATGGTAGTCGCAGGGAAAATGACTCTGAACATCTGCAAAATCTTGACAATGTACTTCATAGACTCGACAAAGTCAACATTCGACTCCAGAAATCAAAATGTGTCTACATGGCTCAATCAGTCACTTACCCAGGATTCACCATCGATGTTGAAGGGGTTGAGAACTGACCATTCGGTAACTGAAGCCATTGACTGTGCTTCAAGACCAACGTGTCGAAGTGAACTTCAATCATTTTTTCGAACAAGTAAACCGCCATATAAAGCATTCTGTGAACATGTCAGTTTGTGGACCATTGAATAAATTGCTACAGAAAGATACAGGCTGAAAAGAGGACAGAGAAACCGAAACGGCATATAGGCCTACAACCCTGAACGACTTTTAATATCTACCAACGATCATATTGGTACATCACTATCCTGCTAAACCACTGACACTTGCTGATGATTGGCGCCCAGCGAACGTAACTACTCGTAGATAGAGAGAAAGGGTTATCGATAATATTTGAACTCAAACGATTTCACCAATACCTCTACGATGGGAAGATCACTGTGATCACGGACAATAAACAGTTGAGTTTAATACTAGGATCGAAGAAAGGAACATCAGTAATTGCAGCAGCGAGAATTCAGTATTGGTCAATTGAACTTGCGTGTTACAGTTATGACCTCAAAACTTGAACATCTAAGCAGAATGGTAACGCAGACGTACTATCAAGGTTACCATTACCAGACACTGTCAGAACGACAAATCAACTGGACATCAGAGGAAAATGCTATCAATTCAGCCAAGTTAACCCATTATCAATCATAGCCAAGGTAATTCGGCGAAAACAAGAAATAGTCCAGTACTGTCAAAAGTGCTGCATTTGACGACTACAGGTTGACTATAAACACCTGATGATAGAGAAACAGAACTCTCTTCAGAAGTAGGATGTCTCTTATGGGGAACTAGGACTATTATCACAAGTAAGTTACACTCAAGTCATCAAGGGATAGTACTCATGAAATCATCTGCACGGTCACATGTGTGGTGGCCAGCACTTGACAGAGACATTGCAATCTTGTCCGAGAGTGTAAAGTTTGTCAGCGCCACAAGCTGAAGCAAGTCCATGGAGATGGCCCTCAAAGCCATGAGTTAGAATCCACATAGATTTCGAAGGATCATCCATGGAGGAAATCTTCTTAAATATAGTGGATGCTGATAGCATGTAGTGATTCAGGTGTCTTTGACAACTGCGGAACAAACAGTGGAGAAATTATAAACTACCTTCTCAGAGCATGGCGTTCCTAGTGAATTTGTATCTGACAATGGCCCTCAGTTTGTTTCTGAGTTGTGTCTTCTTGAAGATTAACATTGTTCACCATATCCTGTCTTCGCCATCCCATCCTCGCACATATGGGGATGCAGAAGGTTTTGTTCGGACATTCAAACGAGCAGTGAAGTCTAGAAAGGATTTAAAGCCTTCATGAATCAGAAGATAGAATCCTTTCTATTGTACAGCACTACATAGTACCACCAAACGTACACCAGCTGAATTACTTCTTGGTAGAAACCTTAGACAAGAATTCAGAGGCAATCTTGCCCAGAAAAAGATCCTCGAAACGTAGAAATAGGAGAAGATGTACTCGCAAGGAATTACAGACAAAGTAAGGAAACATGATTCATGGATATCGTCCTAAAAAACTAAGTCCTTGCACTTACCTTGTACAGATAGGAAATCTGAGATGAAAACGTCATATTGACCAGCTAAGATCAGCCGACGGATCTCTGTTCACACCAGAATCAACAGATGTAACAAAATGTCAACTCAACAACCACCTGTTGTGTTAATGACAATACTTCCATTTATGCAGGATTTTCCAAACTGCGACTGAAAAATGACCAACCAGCCTGCCGCACAAAACTCGTTTTGGCAGGAACCAGTACAAACTTCGCCCGATGTTTCCAAATCACCCATGTTGGACTTGACATTGACACAACCAAGAACAACCTCAGCGTTCTCGAGCATCGCCAACTTATCGGAAGGATTTTTGCACTAGGTGCCTAAGATTAATCTAAAACTTTTAATTTTGAACAGTACAGAGACTACATTCAGAGTCATTTGTGTTTAATTTATAAGGTTGACAAACAGTGTAATTGTGTATCAATTTAATTTCACTAACATTTGTGA